>NC_084838.1:103696836-104416561 GCF_033115175.1 Lepus europaeus
TGAAGGTCTTTGTAAGTGAAGTGACTTAAGAGTGGTTTTGTGGGACAGAGTTACAGTGTGAGACTGCAGTAAAGACAGTCTTGTAAAACAGTAAAGAAGTATTGAATGTAAAAGGAAGGCTGTTTCTTAATGTTACTTGTTTTTTGAGAGACAGACACAGAAGACACACACTCCCATCTTCTAGTTTACTGCCCAAATGCCCAAAATGGCAAAGGCTGAGCCAGGGCAGCAGCCAGGAGCCAGGAAAGAAATCCAGGTCTCCCATGACAGTGGCAGGGACCCAGTTAGTTGAATCATCATTGCTGGCTCCCAGGGTCTGCATTAGTGGGAACTGGAGTCAAGAGCTGGAACCAGGAATTGATCCCAGGGACTTGGATATGGGATACAGGGAGTGTAACTGCTAGACTAAATGCCCGCTCCCAAGATCACAGTTTTGAACTGTTTTGGAGAGCTAATAGAGTCCATTTTGGATATGTTGAGTTTGAAATGGCTGTGGTAAATGCAGGCATGTGTGATAGGATTCAGGTGGACACAGTGGAGTCATAACGTATGTACACTTTATCAATTGTATATGCTCTTTTTCATGAGCTGAAAAAATGCTAGTTAGGGCATTGTGTATTTCATACATGTTCCTTTTTGTAAATTACTTGTTACTATTATAGATTTATGTTTTTATACATGTATTTAGTAAGGACATATATATATATATAAAACTATGCTTTTCAGAAGCAATGTTAGGAATTTTCATGGATAATTTTGTTCACCTGCAATTTTTGCTGTATGAGCTGATCTTAGACTGTAAGGCTAGCCTTAAGAAGTGCTATCTCTTACACTGATCTGGACTTTGGACAGAGGCTTGAGCTAGAAGGTGGAGTTTAGTGAGATATTAACACAGATTAAAACCCCGAGAAGGGGGAATTGCATAATGAGCATAGTGGCATGTTCATGGTGAGAATTTCTGTACTCATAGTGAATGTTGCTGTTGAGTGTATTTTTTCCTCTCGTGTTTCTGTTTCCATCTGACTTGTCTCCCATGTGTACTTCAAAGCTCTCAGAAGTCCTACTGTCCCTTTACAGTGGTGCTCGCTTCAGTTCACTGGGTTGATAGCACTGCTGCTCGGTGAACACTGATTTATCATCAGCAACTTAATAGAATACCATTTAGTAAAAGCCACCTTTATTGGACTTGAAATACATTTAAATATGTTTTATAAAATTTGTGAATCCAGTAACTTCTGTACCTATACATGTACATGGATAAGTTTCTTACACTAATGTGTTTTCATCAGGCTTTTGTTTTTCTATAATATATTACATGCATTGTTTTCTTTAATGTGTTAAATATTTATAAATGATTCAGAATGCTATAAGATAGGCCAAATAAGGATAACATAGGCAGAAAATTGCCTAGAATGTGGATGTTAATATGGGAAAACAATTCTTCTGGTTCAGATGTATAATTGTATCATGTAGAGTGGGAAGAAGCTAAGCCATTTGGAAAAAGAAATTGTAGAAGATTTGAAAGATATTTCAGTAAAGTACTCATGTCAGCCAAAAATTACTAGAAAAGAAAAGATTTAATCAATGACAGAATAAAAGGTTGCACCTTAACTGAGAAGGTACAGAAACTGTATTATAAAATTAAATACTCACAACACAAGTTTCAAATTTTTAATTAAAATTCATTCTCAGAAATTATTTAAAAATTATGTTTCGGCAGTCACCTACTGGCCAGTGTGAAGAAGCAGATTCAGGAAGTTCTGGTGTATTATGGACAGTACTGGGTAGAACTGTGAACCATTTTTCTGTTGGTTTTCATCTACACTGTGTTGAGTTGTATAATGGTTTTATTGGGAGGAGAAAAGAAGACTGTTCCAGAAAATTTAATATTATCCTGACTTCTTCTCATTTTGCTCCCTCTTTTCTTGAGTTACCTGTAATATTAATACCTTTCATTTTACCAGTGATTTAAGTAGCAGACAGTTCTGAATACATCTTTCTCCATCCTATTTCTATAAAAAGCAATTTATGACCTAGAAAGCCCGGAATTCACATGTCCATAAATTGGTAGTAGATTATTAAAATTGTATTGTTAACTTTTTAAAAAACTAAATGTTTTCTTCTTTGACTATTAGGCAAAGTATAAAGAAGTAAAGGCAAGAAATGCACAGTTATTGAAAATGCTTCAGGAAGGTGAAAGTAAGTGATATGTATGTTTTTAGAATTAAAAGTTTGTCTTAAATCGAAGATAATTTTTCAAGATACATAATTTGCCAATTCACTAAAATGAAACACTGGTGCAGGCCAGCTAGAAGCTAATAATGTTTAACCACAAATCACACTTGCAGCACCTTAGTTTTATACAGGTTTATAATTACTCAAGAGAAGTCTTTGAGATTTTAATTATTTATAAACTATTAGATTTTATTTAGAAGAAAATCAAGTCTAACAACTGCTTCTGCGTTTTGATTGCTTGAGAAGAGAGCTTTGACACTGGAGGGTTTCCTTCCTATTCTTTTCCTTCTTGTTTCCTTTCTTCCTCTCCCTTCCCCTACTGCTCTTCACAATTTTTCTGCTGCACTAAACTTCGGACAAGAAGTCACCAGTGGAAAGCCAAGGAAATCAACCTGAAACATGATTAGAGATAACAAGATTAGTTAGGTTAATGTTCTGTGAAGTCCCACCAAATTAGATGAATTCCTGAATATGTATACCTAATGACACCTTGAAAATTCTGATAAATTTTTCATTCATGATAGAAAAGGAAATGTGTATTAATTTTTAAATACATTTTAAGTACATATAAGTAAAGCTATAATATGCAAATGAAATTATAAACCATAAAAGACATTAATTAAGACATGAATAAAGGAGAAAATATTCTCCCAAGTAGACAAAATTAAATGTAATAAATTTTCCTTATTCATAAATGCTAATGAAATCCCAGCTGTAGATCCTAGGAGTACTATATAGCACTTAAGAAATTAAGTGAGGGGCTGGTGCTGTAGTGTAGTGGATAAAGCTGCCACCTGCAGTACCAGGATCCCATATGGGTGCCAGTTCGAGTCCTGGCTGCTCCTCTTCCGATCCAGCTCTCTGCTGTGGCCTGGGAAAGCAGTAGAAGATGGCCCAAGTGCTTGGGTCCCTGAACTCACATGGGAGACCCAGAAGAGGCTCCTGGCTCCTGGCTCCTGGCTTCGGATCAGCACAGCTCCGACCGTTGTGGCCAATTGCGGAGTAAACCAGCAGATGGAAGACCTCTCTCTCTCTCTCTTTCTCTCTCTCTCTCTTTCTGCCTCTCCTTTTCTCTGTGTGTAACTCTTTCAAATAAATAAATAAATCTTAAAAAAAAAGAAAGAAAGAAATTAAGTGAAAATTGGGGTTGGTGCTGTGGCACGGCAGGTTAACGCCCTAGCCTGAAGCACTGGCATCCCATATGGCTGCCTGTTCAATCCCGCCTGCTCCTCTTCCCATCCAGCTCTCTGCTATGGTCTGGGAAAACAGTGGAAGATGGCCCAAGTCCTTGGGCCCCTGCACTCAAGTGGGAGACCCAGAAGAAGCTCCAAGCTTTTGGCTTTGGATCAGCCGAGCTCCGGCCCTTGCAGCCATTTGGGGAGTGAACTAGTGGATGGAAGACCTTTCTCTGTCTCTTCCTTTCTCTGTCTTTAACTCTACCTTTCAAGTAAATAAATAAAATTTTTTTAAAAAATTGTGAAAATGAAGGCTGGTGTTGTGGTTCAGTGGGTTAACCACCAATTGCAATGCCACCACCACCCACAGCTTTTTTCCTTAATGTTTATTTTCATCTACTTGGAAAGCAGAGCGGAGTGAGAGAGATCTAACTGCTGGTCCTCTCCCCAAATGCCTACAGCAGCTAGGACTGGCCAGACTAAAGCTAGAATCCTGTTATTCCATCCAGGTGACAGAAACCCAATTACTAGGCCATCATCCACTGACTCCCAGGATGCATTAGCAAGAACTGTGGAAGCTGAGCAGCCAGGACTTAAACCAGCACTCCCACGTGGGTTTTGGTTGTCCCAGGCAGTGGCTTAACCCCCTACAGCACATTACCTGCCACTTCCCTAGCTTGTTTTTAAGGTGAGAAGTTTAGCCATTGGAAATTCTCAGCTGCTTGAAGATTTCTAGGACTTAGAAGACGTAGAAACCAAAATATAAACCTCTGGCTTACTCACAGAGGAGAAAAACCTCTAGATAAATCAATAGTTCTAAGGGACTTACAGATATTATATGACCAGCTATGACCACATGAGCTTCTTATACTTGATAATGTGTTACTGGTGTGAAAAGCCAGAGAAAATAATTTTTTAAGATCTATTTATTTGATGCCGGGTAGATAGATCAAGACCTTCCATCCACTGGTTCACTCCCCACATGGCCACAACAGCCAGAGCTGCACCGATCCAAAGCCAACTTGGGCCATCTTTTACTGCTTTCCCAGGCCATAGCAGAGAGCTGGATCAGAAGTAGAGCAGGCCAGGGCTCCAGATTCTGTCCCGCTTGCCCCTCTTCCAGGCCAGCTCTCTGCTGTGGCCTGGGAGTGCAGTGGAGGATGGCCCAAGTGCTTGGACCCTGCAGGAGCATGGGAGACCAGGAGAAGCTCCTGGCTTCAGATCAGCGCGGTGCGCCGGCCGCGGCGGCCATTGGAGGGTGAACCAACGCAAAAAGGAAGACCTTTCTCTCTGTCTCTCTCAGTGTCCACTCTGCCTGTCAAAAAAAAAGTGGAGCAGCTGGGTCTCGAACCAGCGCCCATATGGTATGCTGGCACTGCAGGTGGCAGCTTTACCCTCTACACCATGGTACTGGCCCCGAAAATAATTATTTTCCTTGTAGTGTGTTTACCCCCAGCAACTTAACACAAAAGAGCACTCTGCATTGTTTTTTTTTTTTTTTTAAGATTTATTTATTTATTTGAAAGAGTTACACAGAGATAGAAGGAGAGGCAGAGAGAACGAGAGGTCTTCCATGTGCTAGTTCACTCTGCAGTTGGCCACAACAGCCAGAGCTGCACCAATCCGAAGCCAGGAGCTTCTTCCAGGTCTCCCATACGGTTGCAGGGGCCCAAGCACTTGGGCCATCTTCCACTGCTTTCCCAGGCCACAGCAGAGAGCTGGATCGGAAGTGGAGCAGCCTCGAACCAGCACCCAAATGGGATTCCGGCACTACAGGCGGCAGCTTTACCTGCTGCGCCACAGCACCAGCACCTGCATTGTTTTAAAAATTGCCTTTTTTTTTCCCTATGTAAAATTGTTTGTATTCTTGTATATTTCTCCCATTTAGTGAAGATGGAAAGATTCCTTCATCACATCTGTATAGTATTTTAACAACACATAAATGTAAAATTTCTAAGAAAAACTGTTCTGATATTAATGATCAGAATTTGCAATTGAAAAAATAAGAGCCCTCAAGAACCTAGAAGTACATTCATTGAATTTGAAGACAAGAAACCATTATTATGAATATACAATATCACTAAAAGTATTGTTTAAAGAATTTGAGGGATTAAAAAGACTATATTACCATTTCTCCTTTTTTTGTCAGTGAAAGATAAAGCAGAAATACTTCTGCAAGTTGATGAGTCGCAAAGTATCAAGAATGAGCTAACTATACAGGTAAGGAGCTGTGGAGCAAACATGGCTGGTTTTCCTAAGCAGTGACTTAGTCCTAAATTATTAAGCTTGACCAAACAGAAATACAGCCTCTGGTACTTCAAGATGATGATGTTAATGATACTTCTGTTGTGTATTGACCAGTAAATGGAGATTCTGGTTACTGCACAAAGTATGTGCTGAAGAATAAGGGAAAAAAGTTGTATTTACTGAAATATGAATATAGAGATAGAAAAGGCAAATTGAACTTAGCCTATGGCTGGACTTCACATCCTTATTCTGTCTTAAGATTGTGAGCTTGAATGCCTAATGGAAACTACAGGGAGGGTCTCTCCTCTAATACTTGTTCATATAGCTGTTAAAAATTCATCATTGTAACTAAGTGTTGGAATTAGAGTATTTGCCCAAAAAAAGTCTTTTTCTTGTTGAATATTTAATTATAGGTGACATCACTTCATGCTGCATTAGAACAAGAGAGGTCTAAAGTAAAAGTATTGCAAGCAGAATTAGCCAAATACCAGGTATGCTTTTATAATTTGAAGTGTTAAGACTATGCTTTCAAGGATCATTTCTGTACTTCGCTACTGATTTTGAAGTGTTTTCATCACAAGCAATATGTTTAGAATAGATACCATCTAGAATAAATGTACTATTTTATTCTTAAGCCACAGTTTATTTACCAGATACATTAATAATTTTGTTATTTATCAAATCTGTTTTTTAAATGTTAATATTATTATACATACTGATATGTACAGCCCTAATTAAAGTAATTCAGGTAAGTGCATAGTTGATGTGGCATGCATGACATTGAATCATATTGGGGGAAGGCACATAATGACGTCCCATTACAAGTTTGATCACTTGGTGTTAACCTCCTGTCTCCATTATAAAGTATCTTCATCAATTAAAAAGTAACTTGTGGGGTGACACTTTGAGATTGTCTGAATTTCCTTTTCATCCAGTGGTTCTAGCATCATTGAAAATATTTGTATCAGTTTCTGTTTTGGTGGCTGCAAAGTAGTGATTTTCTAGCTTTATCATTTCTTCTATATAGACAGGTGGAATTCATACTGTGTTATTCGGGATAAGCAATAAAAAGGATCATGCTTTTTTTTCTGGATGGAGCAATAAAAATTACCAGTGTCATTTGCACATGTGTGTGTTTGTAAAACAAAATGCATTTATTAATGTGGAGATACTGTTTTTAAAAAGCCCAAAAGCCACTGGTGGCATAAAGAAACATGAAAGTTGTTGAATCCTGGCTTTGAAATCTAATCAGTCCCAGACGGAGAATTTCCTTTGCCTAGGAGACTTTGAAGGGGATCCATGAATGTTTATTATTTTTGTTTCTGTAAAAATCTCTTTGAGAATCATGGTAAGAGTTTTCAGCTGTATAACATTGGTGCCTCTCTATAGTAATTATCCCTCAAAAAGACTTTTGCTGAATTTATTTTCCTGCTATCAGGAAATAAATCTCAAGTACATGTCATACATATCCCACAAAACATATTCACACTGTATTTCTCTGAATAAATCTTTGCAGAATTTTCATTTGCTTAAGAGTGAATGGTAGCATTCTTCACTTGGGAGGGCTTTTTTTTTTTAAGTTAATGTAGAAATGTATTTTCCAAGAGGGAAAGCTAGCAATAGACAGATAAAGGCTGGGGGGACAGGTTGAGAAAAAAAATAAAGAGAAGCTGTCATCGTTGTCAAATGAGGCTGGGCTCCAACCAGATATGACCACCAGTTTAAGAAATGTACTTCCCCAGATGAGCAGCTCCCACACTTGGCTGAGCATCAGGATCAATTGGATAATTTTTGAATTTGATTTGTAACCCAGTTAAGTAGGTGTGGTATAAAAGTTAGAGGTCAGAATTTTAAAAATATTACACTTAAATGATTGTACTAATCACCTAGTTTGGGCACATTTGCCAGAGTTTATGAAAGTGGAAAAAACTGTGTAGATATGTCAAAGCATTATGTGTGGTTAAAGTAAGGGTAGAGTATGAAGTTAGAAAAACTATTTGCTTTTTAAAATCAGAGTAAAGCATAAAAGGTCATGCTAAAAAGTAATTTATATAATTTTTTCTTATATTTTAAGCTGGCTTTTCATGAGCAAATTGCATATTTATATATAATATATATTAAATATATATAAAATATTTAAATATATAACACTTAGAAATATGAAGAGTATAAGACTAGTTTTCAACCTGCTGATGAACAAAATCAGTTTCTAATGCTGTCTAGTATTAGCACAAACTAGACAGGACTAGTACAAAACTAGACAGGACTTGTCTACCTATAAATTGAGTTATAAAAACTATATTACCCAAAAGATAATTAAGTAAATTTTCAAATATGCTTATCATATGGAACAAACTGAGTGTGTGGGTTTAGTGTTGGTATGGGTCAGAAACATTGTTTTTTAAAAACTGTGGTTTCAGTCAAAATGAGCTCTAAAAAATAAGATATCATGATCTCATTAAGCCTAATTCAAATAGAAATACTTCAACTGTTTTTTAAAACCTACTTTACCCATTTATAAAAATAATAAAAATAATTTAATGATCTGTACATTGAAATTTACAAAAGATTCAAGACACAGAAATTGCTTCCTTCTCTTGCCCCAGAATACTTTTGGTCTCATGTATTCATAAAGTGAAAATGGTCCCAAAATGGCATTCCCTAAGTAATTTGCTCTATTTTTCTTTACAGGGTGGCAGAAAGGGGAAAAGAAACTCTGAATCTGACCAGTGTAGGTGATTTCATTAGCTTTTGAAGTCAACACAAAAACTAACACTTTCAGGGTTTTACAAAAATGTATATATTTAATGCCATGCAACTGCTAAACTATGCAGTTTTTGTTGAAGGAATTAAAAACAACTAGCTCACTAACAGTCTAGAATTGTATGTTCTTTTGGCTTAAAGTAAAAAGAAAAAATAGAGAATTCCAGCAGAACTCGATGATTATTGTTTACTATCCATCTTTATCACCTTAGTTTTTCATCAGTCAATAAAATAATTTACTCTTCCACTAGTATGTTTGATTTTTTCAAGTTTCAGAAACAGCGTGAAAGTATATTTTGCTTATAACAGCACCATCTCATTGGATCCTTTTAGATCAGCAAACGTTTTCTCAGCACTTTCTGCAACCTCTAAGGGGCATACAAAACCAGTAAGATACGGTTGACAGCATGAAGTAGCTCATACTTAATGAGATAGGAGGTGGTGGGTAAAATGAGGGCAGTACATACTTACTATCCGTAGCAGAGGATGGTATCACGTTGCTTGGAAATGGAGGCCGCTTGCCTGAGGTAGGTTTTAGAAGGTATCTGTTCTTTCTTTAAATTTATGGAGAGGCATTCCAGGCAGAAAAAATGGAAGGAATCTGGAGTGAAAGACTTGTTTAAAGAACAGTTTGGGTTGAGGATGGTAACATGACATCCTGGGAACAGAACGAGTGTTGGTGTGTGGGAGGAATGAATTAGAGCTTTCTCAGTGGAATCATCACTGCTGGAACGATTAGTGGTTTATGAGACTCAGGTGGTGTTTTTTTTAAATTTTTGAAATACAGGATTTGTGTGTGTGTTCTTGCCCTCCACAATAAGCATTATATGAAGGATTCCACTCCATGACAGTCTTTGACAAAAAACGATCTTAAATAGAGAGCTGATGAAATCGTCATCATTGCTTCTATGTCTGACTTCCGTAAGGTTATATGAACCTTGCAAAGAATGGTGACAGCTTCTTACCCATATTCCCAGTGTTTAATATGCTGAGAGGCAAATTGGGGGTTAAAGAATTATTCAGTTCATAAAATGGCCAAACATTTTGAAATTATTTTCTCCCAAGTTTAATTCTTTAAGAATAGGTATCATCAGAATCCAATTCATTGAACATGCATCGTAATAGTCTATAACCTATTTTTTTTAACTCAGTGATGAGCAAAGATGTCTAATGCTGTTTCATATAAGCAAGACTAGTCAGAAGCATAATCACACTTGTTTCAACTATAATATAATCAGCCAAGTAGTCATGGAGCTACATTATCAAAGCACACTCTATTGTCTCCTGCTTTTGATTATCTACCTACACATTATCCGGTGGGTACATTGTCTAGCACCTAGCACAGTGGTAGACACACAACATGGCACATTTAACTGTCCATCAGAAAGGGGCCAACAATATGATTGACAAAGTAAAATTGGGTATCAGATGACAACAGCTAGTGAAAGTCTTGGGTAAAAAGTCTAGGGCCAGCATTGTGCTGTAGCCTGTAACACCAGCATCCCATATGATTGCCAATACAATTCCTGGCTGCTCCACCTCGGATCCAGCTTCCTGCTAATGTGCCTGGGAAGGCAGCAGAGGATGCCAAGTTCTTGGGACCCTGCACTCATGTGGAAGACCCAGATGAAACTCCTGGTTCCTGGCTTGGGCCTGACCCAGCCCCAGCTATTGCAGCCATTTGTAGGATGAGCCAGCAAATGAAAGATCTCTCTCTCTCTCTCTCTCTCTCTCCCTCCCACCCTCTCCCCCCCCCCCCCGCCTCTCTGCCTTTCAAATAAATCTTTTTTTTTAAAAAAAGCTGTGTAAAATGTACTAGGGATAGAAGAGTATAGCACATACATAACTAAAATTACAGATAGAATGATGGATTCCAGAAGATATGGCTCTTCAACAAAGTCAGCTGTTACTTATTTTAAACATAATGTTTAGGCCGGTGCCACGGCTCAATAGGCTAATCCTCCGCCTGCGGTGCCAGCACACCGGGTTCTAGTTCCAGTCAGGGTGCCGGATTCTGTCCTGGTTGCCCCTCTCCCAGGCCAGCTCTCTGCTATGGCCCGGGAGTGCAGTGGAGGATGGCCCAGGTCCTTGGGCCCTGTACCCGCATGGGAGACCAGGAGAAGCACCTGGCTCCTGGCTTCAGATCAGCGTGGTGCACCAGCCATGGCAGCCATTGGAGGGTGAACCAACGGTAAAGGAAGACCTTTCTCCCTATCTCTCTCACTGTCCACTCTGCCTGTCAAAAAAAAATTTTTTTTAATAATGTTTTTTAATTTAAGATTTATTTTGAAAGAGGGAGTAGTGATGTCTCAGTTACTTGGGAGTCCCAGACTCCTGGCTTCAGCCCAGCCATGGCAAGGCACTTGAAGAGTGAACTAATGGATGGAAGTGTTTCTCTCCCCCTACTCATTCTGTCAAATAAATCTTTTAAAAAATTGAAATGGCAAAGATAGAGAATTAGAGAAGAAAGTCATTTCAGGGGACCTAATTTTTTTTTAAGAGAACTAGGAGGCAAAGGGGTAACAAAGAAAGTGGCAGTAAGATTGAGAAAATGGAATAAAAACATATCCAATGTGGAGTCTAGCAAACATGGAAAGTATAAGAAAACATGGCTTCGGGGGTCAGGGCTGTGGCACAGTGGGTTGAGACATGGCTTACAAAAGTGGCATCCCATATAGGCTCTGGTTCTAGTTCCAGCCACTCCACTTCAGGTCCAGCTCCCTGCTAATGTGCTGGGAGTGGGAGATGGCCAAGTCCTTAGACCCCTACACCCATGTGGGAGAAGCTTCTGGCTCCTGACTTTGGTCTGGCCCAATCTTGATTGTTGTGGTCATTTGGGGAGTGAACCAGCAAATGCAGATTCTCTCTCTTGTGGCTCACTTGGTTAACCCTCCGCCTGCGGTGCCAGCATCCCATATGGGTACTGGTTCTAGTCCCAGTCACTCCTCTTCCAGTCCAGCTCTCTGCTGTGGCCTGGGAAGGCAGTGGAGGATGGCCCAAGTGCTTGGGCCCTGCACCAGCATGGGAGACCAGGAGGGGGCACCTGGCTCCTGGCTTCAGATTGGTGCAGCGCCAGCCGTGGCGGCCATTTGAGGAGTGAACCAACAGAAGGAAGACCTTTCTCTCTCTCTTTCTCACTGTCTATAACTCTACCTATCAAATAAATTTAAAAAAAAAAAAGATTCTCTAGCTCTGCCTTTTGAATAAATAGAAGGGGAGAGAGCGGGAGAGGAGAGGGTTGTGGGTGTGAGGGAAGTTATGGGGGGGAAAGCCATTGTAATCCATAAGCTGTACTTCGGAAATTTATATTCATTAAATAAAAGCTAAAAAAAAAAAAAAACAAAAAACAACAAGGCATCAGAAACAGAAACCAGATCCCAAGTCTAGATGAGCATAAAACTGCTAGTGCTACTGATAAATAGGCAGGGGCGATGGAGTCATAGTGAGGGAGGAGGGAGTGGAGATGGACAAAAGGACCTTGATACATTAAGTTGTATTTGCCCACAGAACATCTGAAAGTACAGAGTCCAAACTGGGAATGTAGATGTGGTCTGGTTCTTAGAGGAAGAACTTGGGGTCCATGCACCGTGACGCTGTCAGAATGGTTCACGTCCCCAAGGATGAGGGTGTGAAGAGAAGAAGAGGACCGGCTTTGGGAAGGATGGAAGGAAGAGTGGTCAAAAGAGTAGGAGGTGAGGTTAGGAACCTGTGGACAGGTCTCAGGTTACAAGGCAGAGGGGAAGCTGCTGGATTTAGCAGCTCGGGACAGGGACGCATCGACATGGGAGACCCTATGGAGTTCCAGGATCCTGACGTCAGCCCGGCCCAGCCCTGGCCATTGCAGCCATTTGGGGAGTGAACCAGTGGATGGAAGATTCATTGTGTGTGTGTCTTTCTCTGTAAATCTGCCTTTCAAATAAGTAAAAATCTTTTTTAAAAAAAACTTTTAGCCGGCGCCATGGCTCAATAGGCTAATCCTCCGCCTTGCAGCACCAGCACACCGGGTTCTAGTCCCAGTCGGGGCACCGATCCTGTCCCGGTTGCCCTTCTTCCAGGCCAGCTCTCTGCTGTGGCCAGGGAGTGCAGTGGAGGATGGCCCAAGTCCTTGGGCCCTGTACCCCATGGGAGACCAGGATAAGCACCTGGCTCCTGCCATCGCATCGGCACGGTGCGCTGGCCGCAGCGCGCCTACCGTGGTGGCCATTGGAGGGTGAACCAACAGCAAAAGGAAGACCTTTCTCTCTGTCTCTCTGTCACTGTCCACTCTGTCTCAAAAAAAAAAAAAAAAGCTTTTAACATACTGTTTTTTGCAATTAAAAAATGCTACTGCTTGGATTTGTGTTACGTAATCTGCTGTTACAGAACTATGTTGTATCAGCTTGTTTCCTTGACTTGTTCAGTTGAGTTAAGTGTTACTACAGGACATGGCTGGACAGGGAAGTTCCATTTTGTCTTTCAATCCAGAATCGGTCACAGTAACAGAACTGAGACAGGGGGATAGCAGAGTGAATGAAAATGACTGTGGGAAGTATCTGCAAAAGATCATGAATGAATGAACATTATGAGAAAAACTTGTACCCAGATAAACTTATCTTTTAATTCATTTTTCCATAAACTTTTAGAAGTACCTAGTAAGTTTGTAAGAAAACTTATAGTCAACCAGCTTGACATTTCATTTGTTTTACTTCCCATTTTATGAATTTTAGAACTTTAGTTTTACTCACTACCATTATCTGTGTCATATTGATCTGGTGACAGCTATACAAGAATAATTTTTATATAAATATTACAAATTAAGATGTGAATTGGGGGTGATAAAGCCCCAATTCAATGTAGGGGCGGGTAAAGCTGTAGCCTGCAGTGCCGGCATCCCATATAGACACCACCTTGAGTCCTGGCTGTTCCACTTCTGATCCAGCTCTCTGCTATGGCCTGGGAAAGCAGTGGAAGATGACTCAAGTAATTGGGCCCCTGCACCCACACGGGAGACCCGGAGGAGGCTCCTGGCTTTGGATCGGTGCAGCTCCGGCCGTTGCAGCCAATTGGGGAGTGAACCAGTGGATGGAAGACCTCTCTCTCTGTCTCTCCTCTCTCTGTGTAACTCTTTAAAATAAATAAATCTCTCCTTTTTAAGATTTATTTATTTGAAAGAGTTAAAAGGCCAGAGCTGAGCCAAAGCCAGGAGCTTCTTCTGGGTCTCCCATGTGGGTGCAGGGACCCAAGGATTTGCACCATCTTCTGCTGCTTTCCCAGGCCATAGCAGAGAGCTGGATTGGAAGTGGAGCAGCCGGGTCTTGAGCCAGCGCACATTATGGGATGCCGGTGCTTCAGGCCTGGGCATTAACCCGCTGCACCACAGCGCTAGCCCCATAAATAAATCTTTTTTTAAAATGCGAGTTATAAATTGTATCATAGTAAGTCCACTTTGCTTCCATTAAAAATTTTTTAGGGAAGAGAGCATTTTCTTCCCAATACCTCAGTATACTTATATTGGATCAATAATGGATATTGGTGGTACTATCTTACATAAAGTTAGTTTTGAAAGCATGTAATTGACATATAGTTAACCCACAACTGCACATAATAGATTGGAATTGGAGAAAATATGCTGAGATGTACTTTTTGGACCACTTTGTGATCGACTTAGTAAATGTTATGTGGGGACTTAAGAAAACATGCATTATGCTGTTGTCAAAATCTGACATTGACTGTGAACTATCTACTTTTCCTTATTTTACCTTCCTGGGAACTTTTATCTTTCTGAAATGACAAATCGTGGGTAATTTGTTGTTGTTGTTTAAAAGTCTTATTAGCTGGGGCTGGCACTGTGGTGTAGCAGGTAAAGCAGCCGCCTGCAGTGCTGCCATCCCATATGGGTGCCGGTTCAAGTCCCAGCTGCTCCACTGTCGATCCAGCGCTGTGCTATGGCCTGGTAAAGCAGTAGAAGATGGCCCAAGTCCTTGGGCCCCTGCACCCATGTGGGAGACCCAGAAGAAACTCCTGGCTCCTGGCTTCGGATCAGCCCAGCTCCAGCCGTTGAATCGTTTGGGGAGTGAACCAGTGGATGGAAGATCTCTCTCTCTCTCTCTCTCTCTCTCTCTCTCTCTCTCTCTCTCTCTCTGCCTCTGCCTCTCTGTAACTCTGCCTTTCAAATAAATAAATCTTTTTAAAAAATCGTATTAGCTATACTGATTTCCTTGAACTGAGTATTCTCATGATATATTTGATACCATGCTTTTACTGTGACCCTGTGTCCTTATATAATAGTCTCTCGTGAGCACTATTTTAACCCCAGCCTGACAGACTGTGTGTTTCTGTCTCTTTTTCACATTTTCTTTGAGTGAGTGGCTTGGTGAGCTTCTCTCCTTGTCAGGCCTTCAGAAGTCTAACTCAGCATCTTCAAGCTAGTACATCATATCCCTGGAATAGCAGAAACTAGAGCATTTATTAGTTCCATTTTGCTGTTTCCTAGTGAAGACATACCCACCAATTTACAGGACAAAGTTTGCCTTCAGAGACTGGGTTGACATTTTTAAATAACTGATTCAGGGACCTGTCCTTAAACCAGCTATTGTTGGAAGAAAATAACTATTAGATGTTAGTTGCTCTTTTTCAACACTGTAGTCCATTTTGAGCCACTGATTTTTTTTTACCATTCAATATTTTATACAAGATCAGTTTCCCAACATTCATTCCATTGACCGAGTGCACAGCATTTTTGTGAACTATTGCAGAGTTACATCAGTACAAAACAGTTTAAATTAGTAAAGCAGTTTCAAAAGGGAAGCCCTGGATTTTTTCTGGGCAGGAGCCAACATTGTGTGCGACACGGACTGTGGAACAGGCTTCATGGTGCCACACTCAAGGACACAGTGAGAAGTGGGCCAAAGGTCCCTTTGGCCAAGCTCAACAGCTCATCGATGGGGATGACACTGCCATCTCAGCCACCAGCCCTGTCTCTGTGTAACCAGCACGACTCAGGTGGGAAAGGGAGAGGAGCCACTGATTGTAATCTTACCAAATACACCACTTTTTTCTAGTCCTCTGATCTGTAGTAATATTTTATATATGAAAGCATCTTTTTTTTTTTTTTTTTTTTTTTTGTTTCCAGAAAGGACAATACTAATATTATGTCTTAGTCCATTTCATGTTGTTAGAACAAGACAGCTGCGGCTGGGTACATTATAAAGAAGAGAGGTTTATTTAGCTAACAGTTCTGAAGACCCAAGAGCATGGTTCCGGTTTCCTGGTGAGGCCTCCCTACCTTAACCCTACATTGTGCCCCAACTTGATGAGACAGGAAGCAAGAGAAATTCATGGAGGTGCCAGGCAGGCTTCAAGCAAACCACTCTCAAAGAGTGTTCCAGGGCCAGCGCTGTGACACAGTAGGTTAATCCTCTGCCTGTGGTGCCGACATCCCATATGGACGCCGGTTCAAATCCTGGCTGCTCCTCTTCCAATCCAGCTCTCTGCTATGGCCTCGGGAAAACTGTAGAAGATGGCTGAAGTGCTTGGGCCCAGCTCCAGCCGATGCGATCATTTGGGGAGTGAACCAGCAGATGGAAGACCTCTCTCTCTGTCTCTCCTTCTCACTCTCTCACTGTCTGTAACTCTGCCACTCAAATAAATAAAATCTTAAAAAATAGAGAAAGCATTGTTCCCTCTTAGCTAATTCCTCCCATTTGGCCCAACCCCTCACAGGCCTAACCATCTTTCAGGATCACCACACACAGGAAAATCTAGGGGACAGCCCTCAGCCACATCCAAACCATAGCATCAGCTAATATCTAAATTTACTTAACAACAATGTATTCTTGCTAATATTTTTTGCTTAGAACAAATTCTTTTCTTTGGATTTCTAAATGTTCTATCAATCATTTATACAATAAAAAATTATGGAATAATATATTAAACCAGTTCTGTTTATTATTTTTAAAAGATTTATTTATTTGAAAGGCAGAATTACACGGAACAGAGACAGAGAGAGAGGTCTTCCATCCACGGGTTTACTCCTCAAATGGCCTCAACTGCCAGGGCTGGGCCAGGCCAAAGCCAGGAACCAGGAGCTTCTTCCAGGGATGGCAGGGCCCCAGCATTTGGGCCATCCTCCACTGCTTTCCCATGTGCGTTACCAGGGAGCTGGATTGGAAGCAGAGTGCCAAGACTGGAGCAGGTCCCCTTGTGAGATGCTGGCACCACAGGTGGTGGCTTTACCCACTGTGTCAGAGCAACAGACCCTCTCTCTGTTATTTTAAAAACTGCAGTCAGCCTTGTTGAAAACCACTGGACTAAAAGACAAAACAGAAAAATCAAGTAAAAAAAAAAAAAACTATGGGAAAACATATGTCTGTCTTTAAATATTATAGAGTGTGTGTTTGTGTAACACCTGTCACACACAAACATTTGGCTGCCCCTTCCTCTAATTTGGCCATGAATTCTTTGACATTCCTGCTATTCAAGGAATGCTATTCAAGGAATTCTGTCACTCCTCTGGAATCCGAATGGGCTCTGTTGACTATTTCTGTCAATAGCATATGGCAAAATGACACCATTTCTAAGCCTGAGCCTTATGCTTTCACAGCTTCCACTTCTACCCTGTGGAGTGCTCGCTTTGGTGGAAGCCAACCAGCACACCCACCCTCTCTGGTCACAGGGAAAAGCCAACTGCAGGTAAGGTGCTCTGGGGGATGCCTCAGCCCAGCCAATCGCCGGCAGCAACTGGGGGACACCTCAGCCGAGGGTTCATTTTACCCCAACCTCAGCCCCACTCTGACTGCCACTACGCAGGAGACACCAAGTTAGAATCGGCCTGACATCTTAGCCCTCTCCGGCTGCTATCACAGAATCCCACAAATTGGGTAGTTTATAAACAACACAGATGCCTCGGGGGCTGGTGCTGTGATACAGCAGGTTAAGTCACCGCCTGCAACGCTGGCATCCCAATGAGCACGGGTTCGAGCCCCAGCCGCTCTGCTCTCAGTTCAGCTCCTGCTAAATAATGCATCTGGGAAAGCAGCAGAAGACAGCCCAAGTGACCGGGCCCTTGTCACCCAGGTGGGAGTTCGGGATGAAGTTCCAGGCTCCCGAATCCAGCCTGGCTCAGTCCTGGCCATTGCAGACATTTGGGGAGTGAACCAACAGAGGGAAGATTCTCTCTCTCCCCTCTCCCCTCTCCCCCTGCCCCTTTCTCCTCTCTCTCTCTCCTCTCTCTCTCTCTCTCTCTTCTGGCACTTGCATCACCACTTTGATATGGGATGGGAATGTCCCAAGTAGCAACTGAACCCACTTTGTCACAAAATACCTGCCAAACCCCACCACCCCCTTTTAAAAACGTATTTGAAAGGCAGAGAGAGAGAGAGCGAGAGCGCACTTCCCTCCCCTGGGTCATTCTCCAAATGGCCACAAACGGCCAGGACTGGGACAGGCCGAATCCAGAACTCCAACCTGGGTCTCTCACGTGGGTGCAGGGGCCCAAGCACTCAGGCCGTCCTCTGCAGCTTTCCCAGGTGCAGTAGCAGGAAGCTGGATCAGAAGTGGAGCAGCCAGAACTGGAACGGAGCTCATATGGGATGCCGATGTCACAGGCAGTGGCCTAACCTGCTGAGCCACAATGCTGGCCCCTGAATGAATCTTTAAGAACAGAAAGAAGGAAAGCTCACAACATTGGAGACTGGGGAGTTTGCGAATTCGGTGTCTGGTGAGGGCCTGCTTCCTGGTTCTGCGATGACATCTTAGAGCCTGTCCTCACGTGGCAGTCCAGGCAAGGCAGCTCTCTGTGGCAACTCTTTTTTTTTTTTTTTTTAAGATTTTTATCTATTTATTTATTTATTTGAGAGGTAGAGTTACAGACAGTGAGAGGGAGACAGAGAGAGAGGTGTTCCTTCCTTTGGCTCACTCCCCAGATGGCTGCAACGGCCCAAGCTGTGCCGATCCAAAGCCAGGAGCCAGGAGCTTCTTCCGGGTCTCCTACATGGGTGCAGGGGCTCAAGGACTTGGGCCATCTTCTACTGCTTTCCCAGGCCACAGCAGAGAGCTGGATTGGAAGAGGAACAGCAAGGACTAGAACTGGCACCCATATGGGATGCTGGCGCCGCAGGTGGAGGATTAACCTGCATCATGGCGGTGGCCCCCCTGGGGCAACTCTTGTAAGGGCTTCTGCTTGGTCACCTCCATTAGCATCATATCTGTGATTCAGCTCCAGCAAGAATTCGGAGAGGATCCAGGCATCCAGACCATTTTATCAGGCAACCCACAGCACAGTTAGAGGTGATAACAAGTTGTTTAAAGCTACAAAGGTTGGGGTGATTGGTTACATAGCACTAAATAAACAAACAGAGGGCCGGTACTGTGGTTTAACAGGTTAATGCTGCCACCTGCAGTGCCAGCATCCCATATGGGTGCCTGTTCGAGTCCCAGCTGTTCCACTTCCCATCCAGCTCTGTGCTATGGCCTAGGAAAGCAGTAGAAGATGGCCCAAATCCTTGGGCCCCTGCACCCACATGGGAGACCCAGAAGAAGCTCCTGGCTCCTGGCTTCGGATCAGCCCAGCTCTGGCTGTTGTGGCCATCTAGGGAGTGAACCAGAGGATGGAAGACCTCTCTCTCTTTCTCTGCCTCTCCTTCTCTCTCTGTGTAACTCTGACTTTAAAATAAATAAATAAATTTAAAAATAAATAAATAAGCAGTGCAAAACTTACTTGGAAGAAAGGTAAACACACACACACACACACACACACGGTAAGCCGTTTTCTGCCCCAGGTAGGAGGCAGAAGGTGGACCCCACTAATGATTGCAGGCGTGGCAAAAGACTGAATGGCGAGAATGTGTTGCTAGAAGCTGCAGGAAGGGGATTCCTGTTCAGAAATGGCCCCGCGTTTGGCAATGTTGTCTACAGAAGCATGGAAAATAGAGACTGAGAAGAGTTTTTCAGACAATGCAGAAGTTGATCATTAGTAGTATTTTAATTTATTCATTTGAAAGGCAGAGTTAACAGAGAGAGGGAGAGACACATCTGCTGGTTCTCTCCCCAAATGGAGACAACAGCCACGGCAGAGTCTGACCAAAGCCAGGAGCAAGTGGCTCCATCCGGGTCTCCCACGGGGGTGCAGGGGCCCAAACACTGTGCTTTCCCAGGAGCATTAGCAGGGAGCTGGATCAGAAGCAGAGCAGCCGGGACTCAAACCCAGGAGGCCAGCTTAACCAACAGCACCCCAGCACTGGCCCCACCACTGGTATCTTAGCTGCCGGTGAGGAAATACGGGAAGAAAGAGATCAACTGAAAACGGCAGTTTTTGAGCAGAATTGTTTTGGGTTGGAAAGTAAAACTGGAACTCCAGCTTTCCCAGGAAGTCTCAGTGACTTCAGGGCAAAGGTCAATCCGCAGGGCCACGGAGGGGGTGGCTCTTCAGGTCTCTAAGGCTTCAGGCGGTAAGGGCGTGCCGGGCACAGCTAGGAAGAGTCCAGTATCTCCTGTGCCTTTCGCAGTTAGAGAGGGTTCAAGGGGTTTCAGGGCAGCCTATCTCAGCAACAGCGTGGGTGTGACTTTGTCTAGTGACGCTAGAATGATCGGCAACTGGATCCCCCCAGGTCAGAGAGCTGCACCCCCTAGGTCTCCTAAAGTGACAGCTGTGACATCTGAAATGACAGCTGTCCCATTGCTCCCAAGTGATCAGACAATGGGAAGCTGTATCCAGGCTCACAAAACTTGCATCTGGAGGCCAGCGCTGTGGCTTAGCGGGTAAAGACACCACCTGCAGCGCCAGCATCCCATATGAGCACCAGTTTGAGACCCAGCTGCTCCACTTCCCATCCAGCTCCCTGCTATGGCCTGGGAAAGCAGTAGATGATAGCCCAAGTCACTGGGCCCCTGCGCCTGTGTGAGAGACCTGGAAGAAGCTCCTGGCTCCTGGCTTCAGATTGGTGTAGTTCCATTTGGGGAGTGAGCCAGTGGATAGAAGACCTCTCTCTCTCTCTCTCTCTCTCTCTCTCTCTCTCTCTCTGTCTCTCTCTCTCTCTCTCTCTCTCTCTGTCTCTCTCTGTCTCTCTCTCTCTCTCTCTCTCTGTGTGTGTGTGTAACTCTGACTTTCAAATAAATAAATTAATTAAAAAAAAAAACTTGTATCTGGTGCAAATCATACATAACCTCCACCATTTTGGGAAATGTGGCCTCTACCTACCCTGTCTCCATGGCAGTCTTGTGAGTGTCTCACCAGAAGAACCTAAATTCATCAAGAATCCTCGTTTTTGTTTTTGTTTTGTTTTGTTTTTGTTTTTGATAGGCAGAGTTAGACAGTGAGAGAGAAAGGTCTTCCTTCCACTGGTTAAGCCCCCAAATGGCCGCTACGGCCAGCGCGCTGCTTCCTCTTGGTCTCCCATGTGGGTGCAGGACCCAAGCACTTGGGCCATCCTTCACTGCCTTCCCGGGCCACAGCAGAGTGAGGGACCTGGAAGAAGCGCCTGGCTCCTGGCTTCAGATCAGCTCCGGCCATTGCGGCCGTTGTGAACCAACGGAAGGTGTAACTCTGACTTTCAAATAAATAAAATAAAGAAGGAAGGAAGGAGGGAGGGAGGGAGGGATAGCATAGCAGGGGGTGGGGTGGGGGTGAGAATGGATGCTGATCACAAATAAACAACATTCAGCTGTAGTGGAATGAATTGTGCACTCCATCCCAAGAAAAGTTCAAGTCCTGACCCCCAGTACAAATATCTGTGACCCAGTTCCAAGTAAAGCGCTTTGGTGATGTCATCCCAAGAAGATAAGGTCACTCGGCGTGTAGTGGGTCGTAAATCCCATGGCTGGTGCTTTAGAAGAGAAAGAGATGTGCACTTAGCTCATGGTGAGGAAAGCCACATAGCAGTGGAGGCAGAGGGTGGACCGATGCCTGGGTGCAAGGCAGGGATTCTCAGAGCAAGCAGGAGAGGGAGAGGCAAAATGAATGAATGAATGCATAAATAGATCTATTGATCCATTGTCATTGATCGCCCTCTCCATCATCCCATGTCTTAGGTCAAGTTTCCCTCCAAACACATCTCAAATCCCCCCACCGCCCCCCATATCTCCCTAGCTCGGTTGCCAGCTGTCCCTTCCAAGTCTCGCCATCATCTGTATGCTGAGCTTCTCATTGGTCCTCCGGCTTCTGCTCACGCACTCACAGTTGTTGACAGCCAGACCAACTTCTCAAAAATGGAAATCAGTCCTGACATTCCGTCCTTTTCATAAAGCCCCTCGCTGGCGTGGCATTCCGTAGGGAATAAAATCCAAGCCCCCCTCCTAGGTGGAATAGATCTGGATACATGTTTATTTCTCTTCCTGGATACATGTTTATTTCTCTTCCCGGAATATTCGGCCCGGAACCCACTGTGCTACAGCCACACCAGCCTCCTTTGGCTCCCTGAGCTCAGGCCTTTGGATTTCATGCTCTGTCAGCCTAAAATGCTTTTTCTTCAACTCTTAATAACCAGCTTAGGGCAGGTGCTTAGCCTAGTGGTAACGCTGAGGGGTTCAGACACCCATTGACTCCTGACTCTGGTTTGCTGCTAATGCAGACCCTGGGACGCAGCGGTGATGGGTAAGTAATTGGGTTCCTGTCACCCATGTGGGAGGCTCCTAGTTTCAGCCTGGCCCAGCCCTGGCTGTTGTGGCCATTTGGAAAGTGGATCAGCAGATGGGAGATCTCTCTCTCTCTCTCTCTCTCTCTCTCTCTCTCTCTCTCTTTGCTGTGCCTTTCAAGTAGATGAAAATAAATAAGTAAACTTCTTTTAAAAGGTAAATCTATCTTGGTGCAAAACATTTTTGATACCCATGCATGTTTTTTCATAATATGCATTTTCCACAAACTTTTTGAAGACTCCTCTGATGCTGGATTTCAAAAACATGTTCGCACCAAAACAAATTTACTTGAGACCTATTTTTTCCCATGAGCTCTTTAAAAAGAGTTTAATGTGATCCAGAATTAAGATGGGGCATTGTGAATAAAATGAATTCTTTTCAACAATATTTCTAAAATATGAAGGGAAGAAAGGTTAAAACCTGTATAAAATATTTCAAAAATCAATTATCACAAATAGATTTTGTAATAAAATTTCCAATTTTTCTTTTCTCTTTTTAAAAAAGATTTATTTATTAATTTATTTATTTGAAAGGTAGGCTTAGAGAGAGAAAAGCAAAGACACAAAGAGAGGGATCTTTCAGCCACTTGTTCACTCTCCAAATGGCTACCATGGCCAGGGCAGGCCAGGCAGGAGCCAGGAGCCTGGAACTCCATCTGGGTCTTCCATGTGGGTAGAAGGAGCCCAAGTACTCAAGCCATCTTCCGTTGTGTTCCTAGGTGCACTAGCAAGGAGCTGGATCAGAAGTGGGGCAGCCGGGACTTGAACCAGTGCTCACATGGGATGCCAGCATCTCAGTAGGGAGCTTAAACCATTGCACCACAACACTGGCCCCATTTTTTCCCCCTTTTGGCAGTACCTTGGATGTCAGTTAACTCCAGCATGAGTTTGCTAAAATGCTTTATTGATTTATTTTTATTTGTTTGAAAGGCAGAGACAGAGACAGAAGATCTTCCATCTGCTGGTCCACCCCCTAAGTGCTGGCCCAGCCAAAGCCCAGAGTCCAGAACTCAATCCAGGGTTCCTCATGGGTGGCAGAGATCCAACTACTGAGCCATCACCTGCTGCTTCCCAGGTGTGCATTAGTAAGAAGCTAGAATATGGGGTCCGAGACTGTGGCATAGCAGGTAAAGCTGTCGCCTGCAGTGCTGACATCCCATATGGGCACCGGTTCAAGTCCCGGCTGCTCCGTTTCCCATCCAGCTCTCTGTTATGGCCTGGGAAAGCAGTGGAAGATGGCCCAAGTGCTTGGGCCCCTGCACCCACGTAGGAGACCCAGAAGAAGCTCCTGGCTCCTGGCTTCAGATTGGCCTAGCTGCAGCTGTTGCAGCCAGTTGGGGAATGAACCAATGGGTGAAAGACCTCTCTCTCTTTCTCTGCCTCTCCTTCTCTCTCTGTGTGACTCTGACTTTCAAATAAATAAATAAATATTTTTAAAAATTAAAGAAGCTAGAATATGGAGCAGAGCTGGGACTTGTACCTGGCACTCTGATATGGGATATAGGTATCCCAGTTTCTTAACCACCGTGACAAATGCCTACCCCTGGCCAATTTGGTCTGGACAAGGGATTAAAAATAATTTAATGGGCCGGTGCCGTGGCTCACTAGGCTAATCCTCCACCTGCGGCCCCAGCACACCAGGTTCTAGTCCTGGTTGGGGTGCCGGATTCTGTCCCCGTTGCCCCTCTTCCAGGCCAGCTCTCTGCTGTGGCCTGGGAAGGCAGTGGATGACGGCCCAAGTGCTTGGGCCCTGCACCTGCATGGGAGACCAGGAGAAGCACCTGGCTCCTGGCTTCAGATCAACATGGTGCGCTGGCCAGCCACGGCGGCCATTGGAGGGTGAACCAACGGAAAAAGGAAGACCTTTCTCTCTGTCTCTCTCTCACTGTCCACTCTGCCTGTCAAAAAAATAATAATAATTTAATGGAAAATGATTTTATTTCAACAAGTAATGTAGGAACAATTGTATATCCATATAAAAATTATTTTTGACCCTTTATACCATACACAAAAACTAACTCAAAATGAATCACAGTTAAAATGCCTAGCAGAAAACATTAGAAAAATTTCATCATGTTGGGGTTGGCAATCAACACAAAAAGCATGAGCCGTAAAGGACAAAATTAATAGACACTGGGTTTGGTGATCATTTCTTGGATGTAACATCAAAGGTAAAGGCCCCAAAAGAAAAATTGTACACAATTGCGTGTCATAAACATTACATTTTTGGGGATCAACAGAATTAAATATCATCTCACAAAATGGGATGATTATATACCTGATGAGGTGTTAATATCCAGAATATATAGAGAGCACTTCAAAACCAGCAATAAGGGGCACGGCAGGTTAAGCTACTGCTTGCAATGTGGACATCCCACATGGGAGTGTGCTTTCAAGTCTGGCTGCCCTGCTCCCCTTTGAGTTTCCTGCTAATGTGCCTGAGAGGGCAGTGGAAGATGGTCCACATACTTGGGCTCCTGCCACCCACGTGGGAGAACAGGGTGGAGTTCCAGGCTCCTGAACTTTGGCCTGACCCGGTCCTGTCTGTTGTGGTCAACTAGGGGAGTGAACCAGAAGATGGAAGGTCTCTGTCTCTCTCCCTCTCTCTGTCTCCCCTTCTCCATCTCTCTTCGTTGCTTTACCTTTCACATAAATAAATAAATCTAAAAAAAAAAAAAGCTGAGCAATAAAAAAGTAAACAACCTGATTCAAAAATGAGCAATGACTTGAATAGACATTTCTCCAAAACAAGAAATATAAATGGCCAACAAACACATGAAAATGTGCTCTAACTCAGTTATCTTCAGGGAAATGCAAACCAAATGTTGATGAGGCTGTGGAGAAATTGGGAGCCGTGTGCACCATTGGTGGGGAAGTAAAATGGTTCAGCTGCAGCGCCCAGGATGACAGTTGCTCAGAAAATTAAAAATAGGACTAACCATATGATCTCCACTTGCAGTGACACTTCTGGGTATATACTCAAGAGAACGAAAATCAGATTCTCAAAGAGATACGGTTTGTACAACCATGGTCACAGAAGCTGTTTGCACAGTAAAAACGCAGAAGCAGTGCCGTGCGCAGGGCAGATAAACAGATAACCAAATGTGGTGTAAACAAGCACTGACTAACACCTGCTACCACGCGGACGAACCCTGAGGACGTGGTGCTGTGCGAAATAAGCCAGTCACGGAAGACCAACGCTGGGTGATTTCGCTTTTATGAGGTGCTCAAAGAAGCTTCACTTCTAGGAGGTACTTCCACAGTAGACGCGCAGAAACCATAGCGCTAGAAGGCAGAGCAGTGATTTTCAGGGTCTGAGGGGTGGAGGAGAGGAGAAGTTACTGTTTAATTGCTCTAGTTTTGCAGCATGAAGAACCCCAGGGGTGACGGATGCACAATATGAATGTGCTCAATGCCATTGAATGATGCATTGAAAAATGGCCTAGATAGTAAATTGTATGCACAATAGAAAAGGGAGGAGGAGAAGATCAGGCTGTTCACATAAAGAGAAATGGAAATGGCCAATAGAAATATGAAAATATGGGGCCAGCGCTGTGACATAGCAGGTAAAGCCACCTCCTGCAGCGCTGGCATCCCATACGGGCACCGGTTCGAGTCCCGGCCTCTCCACTTCCCATCCAGCTCTCTGCTGTGGCCTGGGAAAGCAGTGGAAGATGAACCAAGTCCTTGGGCCCCTGCACCCTCATGGGAGACCTGGAGGAGGCTCCTGGCTCCTGGCTTCCGATCAGCGCAGCTCTGGCCATTGAGGCCATTTGGGGAATGTACCAGTGGATGGAAGACCTCTCTCTCTCTCTCTCTCTCTCTCTAACTCTGACTTTCAAATAAATAAATAAATCTTTTTTTTTTTTTTGGACAGGCAGTTAGACAGTGAGAGAGAGTCAGAGAGAGAGTTATAGACAGTGAGAGAGAGAGAGACAGAGAGAAAGGCTTCCTTCCATTGGTTCACTCCCCTAATGGCTGCTACGGCCAGCGCTGCACAAATCTGAAGCCAGGAGCCAGGTGCTTCCTCCTGGCCTCCCATGCGGGTGCAGGGCCCAAGCACTTTGGGCCATCCTCCACTGCCTCCTTCCCGGGCTACAGCAGAGAGCTGGACTGGAAGAGGAGCAACCGGGACAGAATCTGGTTCCCCAACCGGGACTAGAACCCGGGGTGCCAGTGCCACAGGCGGAGGATTAGCCTAGTGAGCCATGGCGCCGGCCAATAAATCTTTTTAAAAAAAATATGCTCAAACCACGAGGAAAGGGGCTGGCCCTGTGGCGCAGCAGGTTAATGCCCTGGCCTGCAGTGCCGGCATCCCATATGGGCACCAGTTTGTATCCTGACTGCTCCACTTCTGATCTGGCTCTCTGCTATGGCCTGGGAAATCAGTAGAAGATGGCCCAAGTCCTTGGGCCCCTGCACCCACATGGGAGACCTGGAAGAAGCTCCTGGCTCCTGGCTTCGGATCAGCACAGCTCCAGTTGTTGCAGTCAATTGGGGAGTGAACCAGCGGATGGAAGACCCCCCCCCCCCCTCTCTCTCTCTCTCTCTTTCTCTCTCTGTGTGTGTATAACTCTGACTTTCAAATAAATAAATAAATCTTAAAAAAAAAACACATTCACCCCCTCTACCAAAATGGCAACAGTTTTCATTAATTACGCCTGTTTAATTTAGTTGATGATAATTCCAAGGGTTGATGGAAATTCTCATATGGAGCTGGTGAGAGTGTGAATTGTTAGGGCCCCAAACCAGCAGTTGCACCCACACTGTATATACTCTGAGAACCTTACGTTGCTGGGTGCAAGGGTATCCATGGAGGCCTTGTGTGCAATAGGGAAACAACTGGGGGAAAAGTCCCTCCACAACGGATTAGCAAGCGCCACCTAGCGACAGCAATACAGATGGTCCTCAAAAACCAAAAGTCAAAGAAGAAAGGGAAACGCAAAGCGTATGATTTTAGACACACAGCTCTGAAAATGGGCAAAATCAATCCCCTATTGATATTTTATAAGTGATAAAAATCTACAAAATCAACTGATCATCATGAAGTTTGACCCACTGTTTATCCCCAGGGGGCAGGAGAGGGTTGGAGAGGAAAAAAACCGATGGAAGAAGTCGTCTGAGTCCTGGCACTGTTTTATTTCTTACGTTGGACATAATTGCCTATGTATATTTAGACACATTAACAAATATGTATCTGTATTTAACTATAGACAGGTGTACATGTAGATGCTGCACTTTCTATATGTACCATCTAGCCCATATCACCAAGTTAATCAGTAACAAAAGAAGGGGTGCTTGAGAACCTATCTCATTGTTTAAAATGTGCACTTATTTGAAAGGCAGAGGTGACAGAAAGAGAGGAACCTTCCAACTGCGGGCTCACCCCGAGATGCCCACAACTGCCAGAGCTAAAGCCAGGACCCAGGAGTTCCATCCGAGTTCCCACATGGGCGGCGGGGACTTGAGCTATGCAATACCAGAAAGCTGGATTGAACGTAGAGCCACGACCCAAGCCCAGGCACTCCTCTTTGAGAGGCAAGTGTTCTAAGAAGCACCTTAACCCACCATACCACAACGCCAGCCCCAGTGGCTCTCATTGTAATACTTTGCACAAGGCGGTTACACTAAAAGAACCCTGGATCTCAGCTCCTTTAAGTACAACTATTTAGATGCTTCCAGGAAGCAACTACTAGGGTTCTTCTCCCTCTCTTCATGACCTGTGGCTCTGTCTGGGGCCCAGGGAGATGTCTATTTCGCATTTGTGCGAGTTTTAAAATAGTAGCGATTTTGCCCTTGTGATAATAAACAGCTGGAGCAAAGGAGGAGGTTTTTGGAGCATGACATAAGCTTTAAAAGTGCGCTTCCGGGCGGCGCCGTGGCTCAACAGGCTAATCCTCCGCCTTGCGGCGCCGGCACCCTGGGTTCTAGCCCCGGTTGGGGCACCAGAGTCTGTCCCGGTTGCCCCTCTTCCAGACCAGCTCTCTGCTATGGCCCGGGACGGCAGTGGAGGATGGCCCAAGTCCTTGGGCCCTGCACCCGCATGGGAGACCAAGAGAAGCACCTGGCTCCTGGCTTCGGATCAGCACGATGCGCCGGCCGCAGCGGCCATTGGAGGGTGAACCAACGGCAAAAAGGAAGACCTTTCTTTCTGTCTCTCTCTCTCACTATCCACTCTGCCTGTCAAAAAAAAAAAAAAAAAAAGTGCGCTTCCGAGGCAGGTGTTTGGTCCAGTGGTTGAGATGCTATCGGGACGTCCACATCCCATATCTGAGTACCTGCATTCAAACCCTGGCTCCACCACTCCTCCCAGCTTCCTGCAAGTGTGGACTCTGGGGCAGCAGGTCGGGGCTGAAGTTACTGGGTCCCTGCACCCACATGGGAGACCTGGCTTGAGCTCCTGGCTTCCGGTTTCAGCTCGGCCCAGTTCTGGCCAGTGGAGGAGTGAACCAGTGGATGGGAGTTTCTCTCTCTCTCTCTCTCATTCTCTCTCTTTCAAATAAATGAACAATCTTTTTAAAAGTGCACTTTTAAAAAAATTTATTTATTTATTTGAAAGTCACAGTTATACAGAGAGAGAAGGAGAGGCAAAGAGAGAGAGAGAGAGAGAGAGAGAGAGAGAGGTCTTCCATCTGCTGGTTCACTCCCCAGTTGGCCGCAATGGCTGGAGCTAAGCTGGGCCAATCCAAAGCCAGGAGCCAGGAGCTTCTTCCAAGTGTCCCATGTGGGTGCAGGGGCCCAAGCACTTGGGCCATCTTCTACTGCTTTCCCAGGCCATAGCAGAGAGCTGGATGGGAAGTGGAGCAGCTGTGATTCGAACCAGTGCTCATATGGGATGTCGGCACCACAGGCAGCTGCTTTACCCATTATGCCACAGCGCCGGTCCCAAAAAGTGCACTTTCAAACAACAGAAATGGCTACAAACAGAAATAGTCGATGGTGGGTGTAGTCTGGTTTGAGATCCCAGTGGTGTGTGAGCCACGGCTCTCGCGTACTCCTGAGGGTTGATGGTGCACATCTTTTCCCAGCTGTGTGCTCAGTAATGTCACATCACATTTTTTCTTTCTTTTTTTTTTTAAGATTTTATTTATTCATTTTACAGGTAGAGTTACAGACAGTGAGAGGGAAAGACAGAGAGAGGTCTTCCATCCCCTGGTTCACTCCTCAAATGGCTGCAACAGCTGGAGTTGGGCTGATCTGAAGCCAGGAGCCAGGAGCCTCCTCCAGGTCTCCCACGTGGGTGCAGGGGCCCAAGGACTTGGTTCATCTTCCACTGCTTTCCCAGGCCATAGCAGAGAGCTGGATGGGAAGTGGAGCAGCCAGGACTCGAACCAGCGCCATATGGGACGTCAACACCACAGGCAGAGGATTAACTTACTGCACCACAGCACCAGCTCAATACATCACATTTTTAGCATGAAACTCTGCCACGGTGGGAATATTTTCACCATGCAAATGGGCAAATGATAAATGGCACAAACCAGCATCTGTGCACCCACCCCAGGCAGCTATGGAGCTTTGTCGTCACACCACTGCTCAAGGAGTAAGAATGCCGAGTAAGCATTTAGACTCCCTCCGCCCCCTCCCCTCTTCGGAATAGCTTAAGCTGACAAACAGCTCTCTCAGGAGAGGCAGAAGAAGCCAGCATTGTGGCTTAGTGGGTAAATACTGCATGCAATACCAGTATCCCATATGGACACTGGTTCGAGTCCTGGCTGCTCCACTTCCCATCCAGCTCTCTGCTATGGCCTGGGAAAGCAGTGGAAGATGGCCCAAGTCCTTGGGTCCCTGTACCCATGTAGGAGACCTAGAGGAAGCTCCTGGCTTCAAGTTTTAGCCTGGCCCAGCCCTTGGCTATTGTGGTCATTTGTGGGGTGAACCAGCAAATGGAAGATTTCTCTCTCTCCTCATAACTTTGACTTTCAGATAAATAAATAAATGTGGAAAGGAAACTTAACTGATAAAAAAATTCAGAAAATATTAAATTGAAGAGTTGAGGAAAAAATGGAAGATTAAAACAAACTTGAAATTACTTTAGTGTTGCTAATAGGAAAAAGGAAAATTATTAACATGGTCTCTTCCTTCTTGGGTAGCTTCCTCAACAGCTGATTTTTATATCCAACTACTCCTTCAGGAGAAAATAAAACTATTGGGGCTGGCACTGTGGCACAGCGGGTTAACGCCTTGGTCTGCAGTGCCGGCATCCCATATGGGTGCCGGTTAGATACCAGGCTACTCAACTTCCAATCCAGCTCTCTGCTGTGGCCTGGGAAAGCAGTAGAAGATGGCCCAAGTCCTTGGGCCCCTGCACCCATGTGGGAAACCCAGAAGAAGCTCCTGGCTCCTGGCTTTGCATTGCCCCAACTCCACCCATTGTGACCATTTGGGGAGTGAACCAGAAGATGGAAGACCTTTCTTCTCTGACTCCCCCCCACCTCCATCTGTAACTCTGCCTCTCAAATAAATAAAAAAATTTTTTTGAAGTCTATGTCTCTCTGTCCCTGTCCTTCTGTCTGTCTGTCTCTCTCTCTCTCTCTTTATGTTGCTCTACATTTCAAAAAATTAATTTTTTTAAGTCAAGGTTGGCATTTGGCCTAGCAGTTGGGATGTGGGTTGTGACATCTGCATTGCAAATTGGAGTGCTGTGTTTGAGAGCCAACTCCACTCCAAATCCTGGCATGCCTGCTAAGGTGCTGATGCCCGCCCTGGGAGGCAGCAGGTGACGGCTCAGGCATTTGGTCTCTGATGCCCACATGGGAGAATTAGGCTTCAGCCCAGCTGCTGTGGGCATTTGGAAAGTAAACCAGTGGATGGGAGCTTTCTCTCTCTTTCTGTCTCTCAAGTAAAAAGCAGCCAATTAAGCAATAGTTTTAAAAGACAATCAAGATCTGTGTGCTAGGTGTGCTCCTTGCTATTGTGATACTCCTGCTGCTAAGTCTTTGGGTTGAAAAAGTTAGGCATGCCCCCCACACACACACACAAACACACTCTAGTAGGTACACACCTACTATTATTATCTATATTTGTATTGACAACCCTGCTTCCAACTGATTCCAGTCCAACATCATGAAATTCATTCCAGTTTTCTATATTACTATGTTTTAAATTCCCTTCTCGGACAGTGAGAAACCTGCCCCCACTACCCACTTTTTAAAAGATTTATTTATTTATTTGAAATTCAGAATTATACAGAAAGAGAAGGAGAGGCAGAGAGAGAGAGAGAGAGAGCGAGAGAGAGCGATGTCTTCCATCCACTGGTTCACTCCCCAGTTGGCCGCAATGGCCAGAGCTGTGCCGATCTGAAGGCAGGAGCCAGGAGCTTCTTCCACGTCTCACACACAGGTGTAGGGGCCCAAGGACTTGGGCCATCCTCTACTGCTTTCCCAGGCCACAGCAGAGAGCTGGATTGGAAGTGGAGCAGCCGGGACTCGAACCGGCACCCATATGCGATGCCAGCACTGCAGGCGGCAGCCTCACCTGCTATGCCACAGCGCCATTCCCCCCCACCGCCAGTATTATCCTTAATACAGTTAGAAGTGAATTGTGTTCTTCATGGTAGCTATGCTCTAAAGTCTGTGCCAATGCTGAGTTAGTGGCTACTGAATTACCACTTCCAGAGAAGTACAGGGTTAGGTTCCTACAAGTCGCTGGTCACATTTTTATCACCCAATCACACCTAATCCAGTTTTATGTGTGTTTCTGTTTGAAGACACCTTATATGATAAATGACAGTATTTCATATACTTGTTACAAAAATGTTGAAATCCATGCATAGTTTTTTCATAATATGCATTTTCATGAGTTTTTGAAGAGCCCTTGTATATGTAGAACTCAAAAATGTCTTTGTACCAAAATAAAAATATTTACACATTTTAAAAATATATATATAATTATTTATTTGAAAGGCAGAGTTAGAGAGAGAGAAAGAGAGAGATTGTCTATCTGCTGGTTCACTCCCCAAAAGGCTTGCAGTGGCTGGGGCTGAGCCAAGCTGAAGTTAGGAGCCTGAAACTCCACACGGGTGGCAGGAGCCCAAGCACTCAGGTCATTTTATAGTGCTTTCCCAGGCACGTTATCAGGGAGCTGGATTAGAAGTGGAACAGCTGGGACTGGAACTGATGCCCATAAGAGATATTGGTGTTACAGCATCTGCTTAACCTGCTGTACTACAACATTAGCCCCAAAATAAACATATCTTTTTTATTTTTATTGTTGACAGGCAGAGTGGACAGTGAGACAGAGAGACAGAGAAAAAGGTCTTCCTTTGCCGTTGGTTCACCCTCCAATGGCCGCTGCGGCCAGCGCACCGCGCTAATCCGAAGGCAGGAGCCAGGTGCTTCTCCTGGTCTCCCATGCGGGTACAGGGCCCAAGGACCTGGGCCATCTCCACTGCACTCCCAGGCCACAGCACAGAGCTGGCCTGGAAGAGGGGCAACCAGGACAGAATCCGGTGCCCCAACCGGGACTAGAACCCGGTGTGCTGGCACCACAGGCGGAGGATTAGCCTAGTAAGCCGCAGCGCCGGCTTATCTTTTAATTTACATGAATTTTTTAAAAAGATTTATTTATTTATTTATTTGAAAGGCAGAGTCACAGAGAGAGAGAGAGAGAGAGAGAGAGAGAGAGAGAAAGCGAGAGGTCTTCCATCCATTGGTTCACTCTCCAAATGGCCACGATGGCTGGAGCTGAGCCAATTGAAAGCTAGGAGCCAGCAGCCTCCTCCAGGCCTCCCACGAGGGTGCAGAGACCCAAGCACATGGGCCATCTATTTTTATATATATTTTATTTATTTATTTGAGAGGTAGAGTTACAGACAGTGAGAGGGAGAGAGGGAGAGAGAGAAAGGTCTTCCTTCCGTTGTTCACTCCCCAAATGTCCGCACCTATTCGAAGCCAGGAGCCAGGTACTTCTTCCAGGTCTTCAGCCAGGTGCCGGGGCCCAAGCGCTTGGTCCATCTTCCACTGCTTTCCCAGGCCACACCAGAGAGCTGGATTGGAAGATGAGCAGCTGGGACTAGAACTGGCCCCCATATGGAATGCCAGCACCGTAGGAGGAGGATTAACCAACTGTGCCACGGCGCCAGCCCCCTTGGGCCATCTTTAACTGCTTTCCTAGGCCAGAGCAGAGAGCTGGATCAGAAGTGGAGCAGCCAGGACTAGAACCAGCTCCCATGTGAGATGCTGGCACTGCAGGTGGAGGATTAACCCACTATGCCACAGCGCTGGCCCCCATGATTTTTTTTTTTTTTTTTTTTTTGAGAGAGAGACAGAGAGGTCCCATTCACAGGTTCACTCCCTAAATGTCTGCAAAGGATGAAGCTGGATTGGAACCAAAACCTGATCAGGAACTCAATCCCTGTTTCTTGCGTGCGTGATAAGAACCTAGCTACTTGTGGGGCTGGCACTGTGGTGTGTGGGTATAGCCGCCGCCTGCAGTGCCGGCATCCCATATGGACGCCAGTTCAGGTCTTGGCTGCTCCACTTCCGATCCAGTTCTCTGCTCGGGTCCAGCTCTCTGCTATGGCCTGAGAAACAGTGGAAAATGGCCCAAGTCCTTGGGCCCCTGCACCTGCGTGGGAGACCAGGAAGAAGCTCCTGGCTCCTGGCTTTGGATCAGCTCAGCTCCTGCTGTTGTGGCCAACTGGGGAGTGAACCAGCGGATGGAAGACCTCTCTCTCTTTTTCTGCCTCTCCTTTTCTCTCTCTGTAACTCTCTCAAATAAGTAAATAAATATTTAAAAGAAAAAAAAAAAAAAGCAGCTACTTGCCATCCCCTAGGGTCGGCCTTGGCAGGAAGCTGGATTCGGAATCAGAGTTGGGAATTTCACCCAGGCGATCTGCTGTGGGATGTGGGTGTCTTAACCTCTAGGCCGAATGTCTGCTCCCACATGAATTTCTAAAGCTTTCTTGTGCATTGTTGATTCATTAAACATTGAAGTCATGGCCAGCAGCACTATAACTCCTGCTTGGCCGAGGCTTAGTCAGCTCAGTAAAGCACATCACAGCCTAGCTGCGGTAGAAACACTCCAGCACTGAGCTTTGGGGTGGGGGAGCATTTTAAATGGTGGAATCATGATAAAAAAGCGAAAGCAAAAGTTACCAACATGGCAGCGAAGAGATGGTGAAAAGGCTGGCAAAGAAAAAAGAAAAGACACCACGAGAGCCGAACTAAGAACATGGAGCAAAGCCTTGATTGGCTTCAGCTAGGAGTGGATGCATCAGGTGGCCCATGTTTTTGCTGCCCTTTGCCTATTGATGATCGGCCAAGGAAGCATCACAAGTATTGATTTTGCGGTTCCAGATAAATGCTGGCAACTCGGTGAATTCTCAAACGTGGAAGCCACAAACGACGAGGGTTGGTTGTGTTGTTTGGATCCGTTTCCCCTTTCGTAACCCGTCATTCATCGACACAGATCTTTCTGAATGGGAGGAGAATGCGAGAAGCCGCTCGCAGGGGAAGCACTTGTGCTTTTGCGTGTCCCCAGTCCCAGAGAGCCTGCTGACCTACAAGCTTCCGTGATTAATGAATTTGCTGACTGAGGCCTCTGACAAGGGAACCAGCCTGCGCCTGGAGGGAGCCCTTGGGGTTTTGGACCCTGGGCCGCCCTGACACAGTGACCACAAAGACTCCTTTTGCAAAGCAGCTGTGAGCTTACTACTGGGCTCCCGTGGAAACAGAATGCCTGCTGGACAACTGCCTTGTGACTTTCGGTCTGATGTTTTCATTTTTGGATGCCTCAACTGGAACTGAATGGCTAACCAGGTGGGTCAGATGCAATACACTTTGCTTGTCAACTGGACATGGAATATTCCAGAAAGCCACTTTTCTGACCACCACCAACCCCCCAGAGGCATCTGAGCCCTGTAGGAAAACATAGCAAAACTCTGCCCCCCTGGGAGAAACTTTCTCTTCGTCTCCTGTTTTTGTTTGCTTGTTTGTTTTCTGCTGGCTCCTCCATTCAGTTTCCCCCAAATGCCTGGGCCCAATTCACTGATGGCTTCCATAAGCTAAAACCAAATGGGAGTGTACTGAGCTACCACGGCTGTTCTGCCTCGGCGTCGCCCATGTGGAGCAGGCAGTGCACGTGGGTACCCACTCCGTGGGCAGAATTTAAGGCCAGTCTCTTATCTGCGACCAACAGCCCTCTTCATGAAACCTCAGTTTATTTGTATGGACTCCCCGGCTGTTGCCAGTGGCCTAAGTCTTTGGTCTGCACTTGGAACACTACAGACTAAAAACTCCCCCACAGTAGAGTGGTGAATGGTAGAAGCAAACCGCAGCCGCTGATGTTGCGTCTGGCGTGTAGCTGTCCGTGGGAGGGGCCCATTCTCGGCTGCGAGTGATTGGACTCAAGCTACTGCAGCTGCTGGTGCCACCCTGCTCGTCACCATGGTTACCTGTGTCATCGCTGTAGGAGACATAATGCAACCCCCACTGCTACGGTTTGAATATGGTTTATCCGAGTTCCTGCAGAAGTTTACTTATTATTTTTTTTTTAAAAAAAGATTTATTCACTTCTTTGAAAGGCAGAATTACAGAGAGAGAGAGAGAGAGATTGCATCCTCTGGTTCAATCCCCACCCAGATGGCCACAAAAGCTAGGTTGGGCCAGGAGCTTCAACTGAGTCTCTCACGTGGGTGCAGGGGCCCAAGCACTTGGGCCACCTTCTGCTGCTTTCCCAGGTGCATTAGCAGGGAGTTGGGTTGGAAATGGAGTAGCCAGGACTTTAACCCGTGTCCATAAGAGAAGCCAGCATGACAGGCGGCAGCTTAAACCACAGCACTACAACGCCAGCCCCTCATACTCAAGTTCAATCCCAAAGGCAGTGATAATGCTATTAAGAGGATGGAAACTTGATTTGTCTACAGCGCTTAGAGTGGTGCTCCCCTGATTGAATCCTGGTGGCCTTCCAGGCAGAGGCAGACACAGACACACACACAGGCACTCACTTTCTCCACCTCTTGCCCTGTTACGCCGTGTGCTGCCTCTGGACTCTGCTGGCCAGGAGACCTCGGCCATGGAATGATACAGCTCAGGGCCTTCACTGGAGCCTGTGCCGTCCAGACCCTGCAGACTTCCAACAAGCTAGATGAGTCCATTTCCCGAGTAAGCCATTATTTCGTTATAGTAGGGAAAAGCAGAGGGGCTGGTGTTGTGGAGCAGCTGTTTCAGCCGCAGCTTGCAACACCAGCCTCCCATAGCAGAGCACCAGTTCGAGTCTCAGCTGCTCTGCTTTGCATCTAGCTCCCTGCTGATGAACCTGGGAGAGCAGCAGCAGATGGTCCAAGTGTCTGGTCCCCGCTGTCCATGTGGGAATCCCAGGTGGAACTCCTGCCTCCTGGCTTTGGCCTGGCCTGATGTTGGCTGTCACAGCCAGCAGGGGAGTGAAGCAGTAGACGGAAAATCTCCCTCTCTTTCTCTGTGTCTCTTTCTACCTTTCAGATCAATCAATCAATCAATCAAAATGTCTGAAAGAAAAGCTGACTAATAGACCCATCATCATAGAGTAGGCAGAGTAACCTACACATCTGATGCAAGGGTTACCCCTCCACGCCCAGCCTCTGACTCCTGACAAAATTGCACACATCGATTTCACAGTGAGTGACGTCACACTTCTGGCACATTGCTTATGTTGGACTTTTGACTCCCTCGCAGGGATACTGGTGGTGCCTTGCTCTGTTGACACCTTTTCGGCTGATGCAATGACTGGTCTGCTGCAATCAGTTGGTGATAGTCAGACCATTGTGATCTTTCAAACTGTGCCATGCTTTTGACCCTCTGAACCATGTGCTGTGGGCTAATGGTATTCTTTATTGCAAAAGCCACTCAACAGTGAGCTAATAATCCAGGCACTTAATGGACCTCCCGTGTTCCCGGCTATCCGCAGGCATCTGATATTGCTGACTTTTGGGACAGTAGGCTCAAAACCAGTTGAAAAGATCTCTTGCCTCTTCCTAGTCCACACACCATGCCCAGAAAGGAATCATCGCATCTTGTTCCCTTCCTAGGTAATGATTAGGGCAAGATGGATGGGATGGGAGGCTTCTAAGACTCAGAAAACCCAGAATTTTCCATGGGAATTCTTGGGCACAATGCTTCTTTGTTTACCCTGATTGCAATCACAGGCTGGGCCTGGTTGGTGCAGCCTCTGGGTAAAATCCAGCCAAAAGCAGGCTAAGGGATTTGAACTTCATTCAGCTACTTGGCTTTTGTTGAACTGACATGTTCTCAGCTTGTAACAATAATGACTACTATGGAGTGCCTTGATCCCTGAGCACCCCCATAAGTGGCCCATGTTCCCTATAATGGGGGACACAGGGCTGGGCATTTGGTGTAGTGATGTAGCCACCACTTGGGATGCTCACATATTCTATCAGAGTGCCTGGAAACAAGCCCAGGCCCTGTCTTGGATTCCACCTTCTTGCTAACATGCACCCCAGGAAGCAGCTCAAGAACTTGGTTTCCTGCCATCCATGTGGGAGACCTGCATTGAGTTCCCATCTGAGCTTTGGCTGGCCCAGCTCTGGCTGTTGCTGGCGTTTGGAAAGTGATCCAGTATCCATATGGGCTTAACCGGTTGTGCCACAGCACCAGCCCCAAGCTTTCAGTGTTTAAGAAAACTTCATCAGTAGGTCACATAGCCCTCAGATAACTGAGAGAACGTTCCACCATGAGTCTACTTCGGATGACTTGAAAGAATTTCTCAAAGATATAACTGATTTGCTATCGGTTTGCACTTTATGCCTGGGAACCACTGTGGCTCATCTGACTTGTTCTATAGCCTAACTTTAGCTGAAGCCATCAGTGACATCACATGGACCCTGGACGACATCAGATGAACATCAATTTACTGCTCAGGGTTATTATACTGACAAAATTCCTCTATTCTTCTTTTTATTTTTTATATTCTTCTTGAAGGCCATGGCAAAGTATGTGGACATAGTAACAGATCCTGCTGTATTTGGATTAATGTGTTGGGACAAGTGGAAAACTCAATATAGAAACACTGCATAGGAAGAAGCCAAAGTAGATCCTGGTGGTTTATGATCTTTTTTTTTCAACGGATTATACCTGGAACCCAAGAGAACATGGTTATTAATGCTAGGCAGGTTGGCCTTCTCCTGCTACTTAGAGTCTTATTGACAGTAATCTTATTAATGCTATATAAGACAAATCAAGTGGATTTAGACCAAGCCTTAGATGGTCAAATTAATCAGTGCCCAGTAGAGTGGTGTATTCACGGGATGCTTTGCCAGTAGTTGAGATAATGCAGAAAGAAGTGGTGGGTGTTATTGGGAGACAATTCTCTATGGGTTTCTCATGATTCTGCACACCTTGTGAACAGAGGCGCTGACTGCTGATGGTAGGCAGAACCATGGTTCCATGAAGATGTTCATATTGTAATCCACAGAAACTTTGAACATGTTATCTGACATGCAAAAGGCACTCTGCAGATACAGTTAAGGCTCTTGAGATGGGGAAATTATCTTACATTAGCTGCACAGGCCCAACATAATCACAAAGGATCCTTACAAAGGAAAGATGCAGAGGCAGAGCACATGAGACCACGGAAGCACAGGTTGGAGTGATGTGGCCACAAGCCGAGGAGTGTCGGCAGCCCCTCAAAGCTGGAAAAGGCAACGACCCGTTTCCCACGAGAGCCTCGAGAAGGCACACAGCCTTTGGTTTAAGCCCTGTCAGAGCCATTTTAACTTCTGGTTTCCAGAATTGGGATTAATAAATGTGTGCAAAGCCGCTAAGTTTGTTGTAATTTGTTAAATCAGCAATAGGAAACTAAAACACTGCCTTTGTTCTAGGCTATCTTTCAAGGATATTTATATAATGCATAGCCTTGGAGAATATAATATCTCCCAACAGAGCAAAGGGGGTCATGATTCCTATCCATTATAAAAGATCAGGGCTCCTTGGCCTTGGGGTTTTCTTTTCTATAATGAAAGTCAGGCATATACAAGTATCACCTGGCCCTATTTGTATCATTCTTTGGGAATTAGGGAATTGATGCAGGAAAATGCTGACCCACTGGCTGCTCATATTGCTGTAACAAAGTCCTCTGTTTCAGGGTTGGCACTGTGGCTCAGTAGGTTAATGCCCTGACCTGAAGCATCAGTATCCCATATGGGTGCTGGTTCGAGACCCGGCTGCTCCACTTCCCATCCAGCTCTCTGCTATGGCCTGGGAAAGCAAAAGATGGCCCAAGTCCGTGGGCCTCTGCACCCACGTGGGTAGACCCGGAAGAAGCTCCTGGCTCCTGGCTTTGGATTGGCGCAGCTCTGGCCATTGCAGCCAACTGGGGAGTGAAGCATCAGATGGAAGACCTCTCTCTGTCTCTCTCTCTGCCTCTCCTCTCTGTGTAACTCTGACTTTCAAATAAATAAATATACCTTAAAAAAAAAAACAAAGTCCTCTGTTTCTGAACTTGAAGTCTTCTGCTAGATTTATGAAACTGTTAACTTGGAAGTAGGGAAAATAGTCAGATCGTGCACTATTCTTGATAGGTCATAGAACAACTCAGATAATCCTCTTTCTTTCTTTCTTTCTTTTTTTTTAATTTTATTTAAAGGGCCAGTGCTGTGGCACAGTAGGTTAATCCTCCACCTGCAGTGTTGGCATCCCAGTTCGAGTCCTGGCTGCTCCACTTCCCATCCAGCTCTCCGCTATGGCCTGGGAAGGCAGTATAAGATGGCCCAAGTGCTTGGGCCCCTGCACCCGCCTGTGAGACCCAAATGAATCTCCTGGCTCCTGGCTTCAGACGGGCCCATCTTCAGCTCTTGCGGCTATTTGGGGATTGAACCAGTGGATGTAAGATCTCTTTCTCTGTCTCTCCATCTCACTGTCTGTAACTCTACCTCTCAAATAAATAAATAAAATCTTTTAAACAAAAAGAATTAGCAAAAGAAACCTGTACATTTGAAAAAGTATATAAATTTATTAAAAATTTTATTTAAGGTATACAAATTTCATTTATTTCACGCATACAGATTCAAGAACATGGTGATACTTCCCACCCTACCCTCCTTCCTGTCCATACTCCACCCTTCCTCCATCTTCGTCCTGTTTCCTCTCAATTTTCACGATGATCTACTTTCAGTTTACTTTACATTCATAAGATGAACCCTACACTAAGTAAAGAGTTCAACAAATAGTATGGGGGAAGAAGCTGTTCAGGACTGTAAACAATCATCAAAGCACAAAGTGTCAATTTCACTCTTCTACATTATCTTTCTGGTGCTCTATTAGTTACCACAGATCAGGGAAAACACGGGGTGTTTGTCTTTTTTGGGACTGGCTTATTTCACTAAGTATAATGGTTTCCAGTTGCATCCATTTTGTTGAAAAAGTTGATTTCATTAATTTTTATGTCTCAGTAGTATTCCATAGTGTATATCTACCATAATTTCTTTTTTTTATTTTTTAAAAAGATTTATTTATCTATTTGAGAGGCAGAGTTACAGACAAGGAGAGGGAGACAGAGAGGTCTTCCATCTGTTGATTCATTCCCCAAATGGCTGCAACACCCAGAGCTGGGTCAATCCAAAGCCAGAAGCTAGGAGCTTCTTCTGGGTCTCCCACAAGGGTGAAGGGGCCCAAGGCCTTGGGCCATCTTCTACTGCTTTCCCAGGCCTTAGCGGAGAGCTGGATCAGAAGTGGAGCAGCCAGGACTTGAACTGGTGCCCATATGGGATGCTGGCACTGCAGGCAGAGAGGCTTAACACAGCGCCGGCCCCCATAATTTCTTTATCCAGTCATTAGTTGATGGGCATCTGGATTGATTTCATACCTTAGCTATTGTGGATTAAGCTGCAATGAACATGGGGGTACAGATAACTCGTTCATATGCTGATTTCATCCCCCTTGGGTAAATTCCCAGGAGTGGGATGGCTGGGTCATACAGTAGATCTATTTCTTCAGCTTTGTGAGGTAGCTCCATGTTGTCTTCCACAATGGCTGTACTAGTTTATTTTTCCACTAACAGTGGACTAGTGTGGGGTTTTTCAAATGAGGAGACAGGACATGAGCACGTCCATTCTAAGAGCATGCCTCTGGATAGATATGTGCTCCCACTTTTATCTAGAGGGTAATAACAAGTCTATAGGCCAGCAGGCACATAGGCAAGGTTATACATCAACTTAAGGTATTGGGAAAAGGAATTCGGTCTGGTGGTCTAAAATAGGGATTAGAGCTACATTGAAAATCTTCAGTGACAGGCCCATTTAGATGCTTGTGCAAATTTACAAATTCCCAAAAACACTCCAGGTACATAATTCATGTCCATTAGCCCCCTGCTGCTCCCGCTGCCACATTCCTTTGGGGGTGGGTGTGCCCATCCCAGGCCTGTTTCAGAGTGAGCAGAAACTGTGACCACGCCTCTAATTTCAGGGGGCTGTGCCCGCCTGAGAGGCACAAAGCATTCTCTACAGATTACACATCTTCGCCTGCATTTATTGTATGTTGGTTTCTGTATGAGAGCCATTCTAACTTCAGTTAGAGCTGAAACCTCATTGCCACCGTGTTTTTTTGGTCCTTTGGGGATCAAGGTTGTATGAGTTGTTTGAAGTGGGACAGTGAGAACAGAATACATATTTTTAAACACCTCTGTTTCCCACGTGAAATGCTTCAGCAGGGTGCTTTCTTGAGTGCTACAAAACTCAACATCTGGAAGGAGACCTTTTGGTCAGAGGCCTTATTATCCTCTGCAGTTCCTAGGTGATTTATTTCATACAACAGATTTTGAAAATGGTAATCCACATGTAATACCCGCATGGGGTATTTGCTTAGTTTATTCCACATAATGTTAGACTTTTCACAAAAGCTAACCTCTTAAGATCAAGAAATACATTTCCATAATATCTGTTTTCAACAAATTGCATTGGCCTTGTTGTTTGGTCAAATTAAGTCCAAGCTTGTGTCTAGTTATCACAATATTTATCCTTGTATTCCTATGTTTTCAGGAGAACCAGTCTTGCCACTTATGCAAGATATTCAGTGTTTGCATTCGGGACTCTGTCTCACATGTTCAGCAGTATCCTGTTGGTAAGAGAGGGCAAAGGAGAAAGGTCATTGAATATTTTTAGGCATTTGCATAAGGCCTCAGTAAGTTCCAGACTTGCGATAAGAGAGGAGGACATGAAATATAACACATAACAGATCAAGTTCAAGTTTTAAGGGAATCAGGACACTACATAGCAAAAAAATCCACCCTGAGATCTATCTTGAATATCACCATGGAGGCAGAATTTTAAGAAAACTGTAGTGAAATATCAGCCTTTGATATCTGGTAACATTTGCCTCTCCACTTTGTGAGAGAATAGGAAAGATGCCAGTGTGTGGGTAATTCCACCAGCTCTCTGTACAGTGGTGTTTCCCAACCAGGGGACATTCGGCAGTGTGTACAGGTGTTTTTGGTTGGGCGATGGAGTTGTTCTGGATCCTGACCGTAGCAATGGCACATGAATCCTTTCCTGGAGTGAAATGGCATGCACACGCGTGCACAGATGAGGGCAAGTTACGAAAATGGTGGAAACCAGATTGGGTCTGAAGTCTGGTTAGCATCTCAGTCTTTGGTTTTGATATTAAACAGCAATTTAAGGTATCACTGTTAGGAAAAGCTGCGTGACGGGTACACAGGACTCACTGCTATTTTTACAACTTCCTGTGAGTTTGTAATTATTTCAAAATTAAAAAAAAAAAAAGAATACTGAGAGTAGACCTAAATAGGAACCCCAGATGTGTTCTTTGGAGAGATGTTCCCTCTCCATACCTGTGCCACTCCCGACTCTCTCTGCTGCCATTGTGTTATGTGGTGCTAGTACATTTTCCATTGCTACCATAGACTAAATGAGCCTGGGTAATTTATTTATTAAAAAAAAACAACAAAAACAAACAAACAAAAAAACTAATGCAGTCCTGAGAGAGCAAGAAGTTACTTTTTTTAATAAAAGATTTATTTATTTTGAAAGTCAGAGTTACAGTTACACAGAATCTTCCATCCACTGGTTCATTCCCAGATGGCTGCAATGGCCAGCACTGGGCCAGGCCAAAGCCAGGAGCTTCATCCAGGTCTCCCACATGGCAGGAGCTCAAATACTTGAGCCATTTTCCACTGCTTTTCCCAGGCCATTGGCAGGGAGCTGGATCTGAAGTAGAGCAGCCGAGACAAGCCAGCAGTCATCTGGGATGCCTGCATTGCAGGCAGTGGCTTGACCTATTGTGCTATAATACCAGCCTAGCACTCACGTCTGTGAGAATTAAGCCAGTCCCTGGAACAAGTTATTAGTTCTTAATGATCTGAATCACCATTAATATATGTATTTGAAAGGCAAATAACAGGGGCAGGGAGGAAGTGGGAGGGAGAGAGAATCTTTTCATCTGCTAGCTCACTTCCCAAATGGCTACAACAGCCAGATCTGGGCCAGGCTGAAGCAGGAGCCAGGAACTCCAGCCAAGTCTCCCAAATAGGTGGCAGGAGCCCAAGCACTTGGGCCACCACCTGCTGCTTCCCAGGTGCATTGGTATGAAGCTGGATCAGAAGTGCAGCACGGGCTGGCACGGTGGCACAGTAGGTTAATCCTCTGCCTGTGGCGCCGACATCCCACATGGGCACTGGTTCTAGTCCCAGCCGCTCCTCTTCTGATCCAGCTCTCTGCTGTGGCCTGGGAAACCAGTAGAAGATGGCCCAAGTCCTTGGGCCCCTGCACCTGCATGGGAGACCGGGAAGAAGCTCCTGGCTCCTGGCTTCAGCTCAGGCCGTTCCAGCCATTTCGGGAGTGACCCAGCAGATGGAAAATCTCTGTCTCTCCCCCTCTCTGTCTGTAACGCTCTCAAGTAAATAAATAAAATCTTTAAAAAAATCATTTTTTAAAAAAGTGTACTAATCATCTGCCTGCGGCACCGGCACACTGGGTTCTCATCCTGGTCGGGGCGCCGGTTCTGTCCCGGTCACTCCTCTTCCAGTTCAGCTCTCTGCTGTGGCCAGGGAAGGCAGTGGAGGATGGCCCAAGTCCTTGGGTCCTGCACCTGCATGGGAAACCAGGAGAAGCACCTGGCTCCTGGCTTCGGATCAGCATGGTGCACTGGCTGCAGTGCGCAGGCCACAGCGGCCACTGGGGGGTGAACCAATGGAAAAGGAAGACCTTTCTCTCTCTCTCTCTCTCTCTCACTGTCCACTCTGCCTGTGTAGCAGTCGGGACTTGAAACAGCACTCTGATATGGGATGCTGGCATCACATCACATTTACACCACCTTTTAAAGGCACTACTCCCAACATCATCCCCACAGCCATCAAATGTCAACATGAGTTTTGTTGTGGACACTTGGGAAGTGAGCCAGCAGATGGAAGATCTCTCACTATCCACGTCTCTTTCAAATCAATCTACGTTAAAAAAAGAAAAATGTCAATAAAGAGGCCCAGCGCTGTGGCTGCCACCTGCAGTGCTGGCATCCTATATGGGCACTGGTTGGAGTCCCAGCTGCTCCTCTTTTGATCCAGCTGCTATGGCCTGGGAAAGCAATAGAAGATGGGCCCCTGCACCCGTATGAGATATGGAAGAAGCTCCTGGCTCCTGGCTTTGGATTGGCTCAGCTCCAGCTATTACAGCCATTTTGGTGCATGGACAAGAGGATGGAAGACCTCTCTCTGCCTCTCTGTAACTCAAATAAATAAATAAATCTTTAAAAAAAAGTCAAGAAGCTATATATATATATTAGAGAATTTTTTTTTTTAAATTTGAGATGTACAATTAGAGAGAGAGAGAGAGAGAGAGAGAGAGAGAGAGAGAGAGGTCTTTCATATCCTGGTTCACTCCCCAAATGGCTGCATCAGCCAGAGCTGAGCCAATCTAAAGCCAGAAGCCAGGAGCTTCCTCCCCGTATCCCACATGGGTGCAGGGGCCCAAGTACTTGGGCCATCTTCCACTGCTTTCCCAGGGCATAGCAGAGAGCTGGATTTGAACAGGAGCAGCCAAGACATGAACCGGCACCTGTATGGGAAGCGGGCACTGCAGGCGGAGGCCTGGCCTACTATACCACAGCACTGGCCCTGAGAATATGTTTTTAATTAAAATTTTTTTCATTTAAGAAGCAGAGAAAGACTTACCAACATACAGATCTCTCATCTGCTGGTTTACTCCCCAAATGTCTGCAAGGCTTGGGCTGGGGCTGGCATTCAATCCAGGTCTCCCATTGGGGTGGCAGAACCCAATTACTTGATCTGTTACTGCTACCTTGCAGCATCTCCACTAGCAGGAAGCTGGAGCCTAGTGTCAAACCCTGACAAGCCAAAGGGCTGCCCTTAGTAAATATTTCTGTTAGGAAGTTTTAGGGAGTGGGCATTCGGTGTAGCAGAGAAAATACTGGTTGTGAGGCCTGAGCACCCATCAGAGTGCCTAAGTTTGAGTCCTGGTTCCACGCCCAATTCCAGCTTCCTGTAAATGTGCTCTTTGGGAGACAGCAGGTGATGACTTAAGTAATTGGGTCCCTGCCACTCATGTGGAAGACCTGGATTTGGCTCCTGGCCTCCAGCTTTAGTCTGGTCCAGCCCCGGTTGTTGTGAACACCTGGGCAGTACACCAGCGGATGACAGCTCTTTCTCAAATAAATAAATGCGTTTAAAAGTTATTTTGAAGTTATTAAACTGTTAGGGAAAGTCACATTTCAGTTGAGTCTTGAAGAATGGGTAAATTGACGGGGCCAAAATGGGGGCTAAGACTTTCTACTTGCAGTAAATGTGCTGAAGGCTTGGATTTCAGTAAGCTGGTTTGAGGATAAGACACGACTGAAGAGCAAGGTCTTTGTGGTCAGACGGCCCTAGATAGCCCACCACAAAGTCCAGACATTATTTTAAATGTCTTTGGGGAGTGTGATTGAAGTTTTCTGATTAAAGGTTTGGATCGAAGCTTAGTTCTAAAAGGACAACATATGGCGCCACTAAAAAAGTTTTAATTAGAGACTTTAGACTGAGGCCGAGGAATCCATAGGAGGTTGTTGTTGCCATTTAGGCCAGAGTTGCTGAGGGTGTGAACCAGACCAGTAGCAGCAGAAACAGTTTAAGGTCATGGAACTTCTGCTGTGAGGAATTACCAAGTGAACTGTGCAAATAATGATGCAAGGTCAGAGAAAAAAATGTGTAGACTTGGGTATCTGTGGAAAGTTTCAAGGAGGAAGTGGTAACAATAGGCAAAAGGCAGGGAATGGCGTGAAGAATGATCCCAGGTGAGAAAAGTATAATGTGACAGGATGGGAAATAGCACAGGATGAGGGGAAGCCAGGCAGGTGAAGGCAAGGGGAGTCACTCTGGATGGATGAGGCAGCCTAGCCAAAGTATGCAGGAATCACAGGGAACCAGGCACCGGAGAGCTAAGGAGGTTTGGAAGAAATGCCAAGAGGCTGGTTGTCCTATGGTGGCACCCTCTCTGTGCAGAAGTATTGATTACCGCACACTACACATAACCAAGTAACACCCATCAGCAGGGCCCTTCTTCAGGTTGGTTCACAGTACTGGCAGAAATGCAGGTGCCACCAGATGCCATCTTCATTGCAATCTATACCTTCAGGACTTCTTTTAGTAGATACAGTCTCCACAGGCTCCTGCTACAAAAACAAAAACAACAACAAAAAAACCCAGTGTTTATACAACAGTATTTATTCCCTAACAGGGTTAACAACAGCTCGAGTGCAAAAACCAGAATGTGTGTGTGCTTAACCGGGTCCCTTGCGGGCGCTCAGGGTTTACAAGTGGGCAATACCGCTTAATACAAGGTACTGGGCTGTACTTTGCTTGCAAGTCATCTTTAAACCAAACGATGACACAGTTTGCAAACGCTGGCTTCTCAGAGGTACACGAACTTCCTGCTCCTGCGCGCACCGAGACAGGTTGAACGCTCCTTGGCGTCACCTAAAACAGGAACTCGGATGGAGTAGGAAATGGACAGCGGGTGGGCCCCGGGGGTCGCGGCGACCCCGCTCGTGGGCGGGAAGCTCAGCCCCCAGCGGCGACCCCGCGGGTTGCGCAGGGGCTCCCGGGCGCCCACTCCATCCTCCTCCCGTCGTGAAGAACACCTTTCCCCTTCCTCCGTTAACTCTCCTCCAACTGCCGTGCCCAGAACAGCCAAAACACGCCTTTAAGTCTTCCACGCACGCAGCACCTAGCACAGTAAAATACAAAACCCCTCACCGCTAACTAACCCCCAGACGCTCCCCGCCACGGGTCCCGAACACGGAAACCTAAGTCGGCGAGAAGCCAGCAGGGGAGGGGAGGGGAGGGGAGGGGAGGGGAGGGGAGGGGAGGCGAGGCGAGGCGAGGCGAGGCGAGGCGAGGCGAGGCGAGGCGAGGCGAGGCGAGGCGAGGCGAAGCGAGCGGAGTCGGGGAGCGACGTAAAACGGTGGGGAAGACCACCGGGATCACGAGCGCGCAGGCGCACACTCGGCCGCGGCCCTCAGTGGTCGAACCCCTTTCTAGTAATTTCGCTGCCCGTGACGTCATCGCGGCGCGCCGCCACAGTGCGCCCGGACACCGCGTTTTATTTTTTGGTGAAGTGTGTGTGTGGGGGGAAAGGAGGACTGTTAAAAAAAAAGAAGTGAAAAGCCTCAACTCGCCCCATTTTGCTTTTTCTCCCACTTTGGCCGGGAGAGGGAAACACACCGAGCCGGAGCCCCCAAAGCGCGCCGGCCGGGGGGGATGACTCGGCGCCGTCCCGGCCGCGTTACCCGGCGTGCCCCGCGCGGCGCCGGCGCAGGAGCGTGGGGGAGGGGCGGGGAGGAGGAGGAGGAAGCGGCGGCGGCGGCTGCGGATGTCGCTGCGAGCGAGCGGCGGCTGACTCCGCGGCGGCTGCCGAGCGCCCGAGTCGGGCCTGCCTGCGCCGGCGCCCCAGCGAGCGCGGCTCCGCGGCTGCCAGGGCGGCCCTGAGGCGGCGTTGCCCTGCCTTCGCCGCCGCCCGGGCCGGCCGGCTCTGGCGTCGCCTGGCTCGCCCTCGTTCGCCCGCTCCCTCCTGCTCGCCTGAGTCACCGCCGCCGCCGCCGCCGCCATGGCCGAGAGTGGTGAAAGCGGCGGCCCTGCGGGCTCGCAGGACGGCGCCGCCGCGGCCGAAGGTGCTGGCGCCGCCGCCGCCGCCGCCTCCGCGGCGGAGCCCAAGATCATGAAAGTCACCGTGAAGACCCCGAAGGAGAAGGAGGAGTTCGCCGTGCCCGAGAACAGCTCGGTCCAGCAGGTGAGGCGGCCGGTGTCGGGGGGCCCCGGGAGGCGCCCGAGGGCTGCCCTGCGGGGTCTCAGGCCGCCGCGGATGGCGCCCAGGTTGGGGGGCTCGGCCCGTGTCGGGGCCGCCCCGCCGCCGCCGGGCCGGGGCCGTCCTCGCGTCCCCCGACGCCCAGCTGCCCGCCCGCCGCCGCCTCCCCTGCAGCGCCGCACAAAGGAAAGGGACCCAGCGCCTGCCTGCGGGCGGGGCCGGGGTCCGCGCCGGTGCGGGCTGCGGCTCTGTGCCGGGATCTTGGAGGCGGTGCGGTTGGGGTCGTGTGCGTGTGTGTGCTTTGTTCCACCTGCCCGCGGGTTGGGGTGGGTATCGGGGCGAGCAGCGCCTGCATCGCATTCTGCGTTTGGACTGCCGAAACCTTTCCTGCCTTCCAGCCTGATTTAAAAAAAAAATCAACCATGACGTAGGAATTGCTTTCAGCCACGTCTTAGGCCTAAAGGAGAGAAGGGATGACTTTCGTTCATTGATGACTTCCTGTTTTTCTTTTTTTTTTTATTGTATTTATGGTCTTTCGGATGCCCCGTCGGGTAGGGTTTTGTTTGCGTTTTAGGGGGGCTGCAGCGACTTAGCGGATACAGCGGTCGTAAGTGAATGAGCGGAAACAAAGTGGAGTTAGTGGGGATGAGCAGAGACTCTGTGTACAGATTCCGCGGCGTACCCAGGAAGCCCGCCCGCTCGCACGCAGCACCCGGTCCCCGAGTATCGCCCCTTGACGGCCTGGGTGTGAGCAGGCCCTGGGGACGGAACACGACGGGGCGTTGGTTTCTCTCCTTGCCAAGGCGCCGTGCTTGGTGGAGCGGTGAGGCGTGTAGGACCTCATGATCAGCTCCATCACTCTGTTTTTGTCTCCCAGCATTCTTAACAGTTTTCCTTGACATGTTTATATACGTGTGGAAGACGAGCCACGCGGGTGACCCTCGCCTGCGATTAGTGTTTTCCTGTATTCGCTCAGTTATCTCCTCTGTTGTAATAGATTGCTTTTTGGATGTATTTCAGAGTTGCTTATGTCGGTACGTGTGACACCTGAAAGGCATTGCAAAGCATTGTATGCGTCAGTAACTTTAGGTCCCCCCCCCCTTTTTTTTTAGGTAAATTTGACATGAAATTCACCAGGGTTGCCATTGTGTTCTCAAAATGTCTTAGTCTTTGTAAGTCAAGCTGGTGACAAAGTGTAGAGTATTATCTTCCTGACTGACTAGAAAGTTTACTGTTGCCTGTTCCCAGTCAGTTCAGTCACTACCCCACCCCCCAACTTTTGTTTTGTTTCTTGTCACCATATGTCACGTTCGTGTGTTCCAGAACTTAAGTGGAACCATACAGTATGTAATGTACTCTTCTGGGTAAGGCTCCCTCCTCCCCTGCATAATGTTTGTGAGATTCTTTCTTGCATATATGAGTAGTTAACTCCTTTTAGTTGTTGTGCAATTTCCACTGTATGGATAAACCATAATTTCTTCGCCATCGAGGGTCACCTGGGTTTCTGCTTGGTTACTGTGAACAGTCTTGTGCAAATCTTTCAGGAATGTCTACTTTGATCGCTCATGGTCAGTGTTTAGAAATGGAACGACAGTCATAGGGCAGTTGTTCAAGTGACAGCATTAGAAAGAACCTATTAGTACTATGTTACAGTTCCAGCAGTGACATGTGGGAGTTCCTGTTGGTCCGCAGCCCTGCTGACAGGTGACATGAGAAGTCTTCGCATGTCCGCTGCTTTACTGTATGTGTGACCAGATTACATTCTTGAAGCCCTTTACTCTTTCTGTGTTTCTTAGTTCGGACCTTCACCATCCTGGCTGTTTTCAGCATTTTACTGCAAAAGATTGAGAATAGTTAATATTTTATAAATAGAAAAATTTTATGTAGGTCAGCATCTGTAAGCATGGTTTTTCTTCTTTTGGGATGGTGCAATTAAAATTGTAAGGTCTGTGGAAGTTTTTATTTTTACCCCCTAAAACAAAAGTGAATGTTTTAAAAAGTAATAACTGCTCATTGTATTTTTTGGAAAAGTTCATTTGAGAGGCAGAGAGCAAGTGAGTGCGTGCGGGAGTGAGCACACAGTTAGTCTCTTATCCTCTGGTTCACTTCCCAAATGCTTGGCGGGGGCCCGCATTGGGTTGGGCTGAAGTTTAAATCCCGGAATGCAATCCAAGTTTCCCATGTGGGTGGCAGGAATTTGGTGACTTCAGCCAGCACTGAGCCTTCCAGGGTCTGCGCTTGCAGGAAGAGGGAGGCAGACGTGGAACAAGGCACTCTTATGTCGATGCAGGTGTCTTAATTCCTAGGTTAATGCCTGCACTCCCAAAGTGAATTTTTCACGGATAAATTGAAGCTTTTCTGATGTAACTTTTTCTGATGGTAGTTAATCATTAAACTTTTGGTCATTGTTTCCCTTTGAAGCAGAAAACATACTAAAAATTGAAACTTATTATTGAACCCAGAACCTGAAGATAAATTAAACTATCTGTGGGTTTTGTTAAAAGAAACACATATGGGAAAATGTGCCACACCAAGGAAAAAAGCTGTTTTTAGATGGCCTGTTTGTAAAATTCTACTTGAAGCACAGAAAAAAGTCTACTATTTTGTAATTTTAAATTTTCCTTAAAGGCTTCGATAGATTTGAAACATGCCCTATTGATTAAAGTTTGTCATTTAAAAAATACTTTGTGATATTAAGATTTTCAGTAAAAATGTTGAATGAACAATTGGGAGTTGTTTGATCCTGAAAATTCTTACCTAATTGTGGAGGGGAAGAGTATGTATGAAAAATCACTGAAGAATATTATTGAATCCTTATGCTTTCTATCAGGCAAATCTCATTTTCTGCCATTTAAAATCTCTTTCAGTACATACTCCTGTATGGTGCAGATTCCTTTACACATCATACTAAAATGGCATTTATATAGAGAGTATGTCCTAGTTGGTTGAAATTATGGGTAAATTGTAAGGTGGCACTTTATTTTCATATGGTTTCTGTTTGCATAACCAACCAGGAGGTAGAAACAGGATATCTTAATTTTACATAGTGCCATATATGGTTGGTATTTAGTGTTACTTGTTTGAAATTGATATTAAAACTAAAGCTAGGCCGGCGCCGTGGCTCAACAGGCTAATCCTCCGCCTAGCGGCGCCAGCACACCGGGTTCTAGTCCCTGTCGGGGCGCCGGATTCTATCCCGGTTGCCCCTCTTCCAGGCCAGCTCTCTGTTGTGGCTAGGGAGTGCAGTGGAGGATGGCCCAAGTGCTTGGGCCCTGCACCCCATGGGAGACTAGGATAAGTACCTGGCTCCTGCCTTCGGATCAGCATGGTGCGCTGGCCGCAGCGTGCCAGCCGCGGCGGCCATTGGAGGGTGAACCAACGGCAAAGGAAGACCTTTCTCTCTGTCTCTCTCTCACTGCCCACTCTGCCTGTCAAAAAACAAAACAAAACAAAAAAACTAAAGCTAGTTTCAAAATTAAGGTGAAGTTTATTTTTCATAGGTCATCTGAAATCAGCTGAGTAATTGAGTTTAAATTTCTGTTTAAGGGTAGCTAGGTGGTGGTGGTAATAGAGATTTTTTTTTTTTATAATAGTAGTAAATAGACTTAAAACAAACAGATAAGTATGTAGTGGTACAAAGTCCCTGCATATGAGATTATTGTCTGTTACTCAGCTTTCAGGATTTTTTGAGCATCAACAGGCAAGATAGCATCTAGAAGAAAGGAGAGGTGTGTGTGTATATGAGAGATTAAAATTTGTGCAGAGAGGGCCGGTGCCACGGCTCACTAGGCTAGTCAGCTATTATTATTGATCCCTCTACGTGAACATATTAGCTTTGTGGGTAAAGGTTTTTCATTTTAAATTTTTTTAAATTTTTTTTATTTTTTTATTTTTTAATTTTTGACAGGCAGAGTGGACAGTGAGAGAGAGACAGAAAGGTCTTTCTTTTGCCGTTGGTTCACCCTCCAATGGCCGCCGCGGTAGGTGTGCTGCGGCCGGCGCACCGCGCTGATCCGAAGCCAGGAGCCAGGTGCTTCTCCTGGTCTCCCATGGGGTGCAAGGGCCCAAGGACTTGGGCCATCCTCCACTGCACTCCCTGGCCACAGCAGAGAGCTGGCCTGGAAGAGGGGCAACCGGGACAGGATCGGTGCCCCGACCAGGACTAGAACCTGGTGTGCCGGCGCCGCAAGGTGGAGGATTAGCCTAGTGAGCCGCGGCGCCGGCCTGTTTTTTCATTTTCTCATGGGTGTAGACTTAGGAGTGGAATCATTGGGTCACATTGTAGCTCTACATTTAACCTTGAGAAATTGCCAAAGTTATTTTCCAAAGTGGCTGTAAGTTCCTACTAGCAATGCATGATGATTCCAGTTACTACATTCTCAGTAACACTTATTTTCTGTTCTTTCAGTAATAACTATGGTGTCTGTGAAGTAGCATCTCATTGTAAGGAACTGTCATTAGTGCTTGAACAGTAGTTCTCATTGTGGTTTGGGGATCCCTAATGCCCTTTTAGGGAGGCCATGGGATGAAATTTTTCATAATTCTATGTTTTTCTGTTGTATTCTCATAAATGAGCAGTGCACGTTGCCAGAGGCTGTAATATGTGAGATACTGTAATGAACAGAGAATTAAACGGTCTTGTATTATGAGATTAATGTGATTTGCAGAAATTTTAAACAATACTTTTCTCACTAGGGAAATATAGCTTTTTCTTTTTTTTTGAAGAGACTTATTTATGTATTTGAAAGGCAGAATGACAGAGGGAGAGACAAGACAGAAAGAGAGATGTTCTATCTACTGGTCTGCTCTCCAAATGGCCACAACAGTCAGGTCTGGGCCAGGCTGAAATCAGGATCCAGGAACTCCATCTGGGTCTCCCATATGGGTGGAAGAGGCCCAAACACTTGGGCCATCTTCCACTGCCTTCCCGGGAGTATTAGCAGGGAGCTTGGTTGGAAATGCAACAACAAGGAGGGACCATCAAATAAGGAGGTACCTTTTTCTGGGGAGGAGAGAACTTCCACTTTGATTATGGCCCTGTCTAAATAATGTCGGAGTTTGTGGACTCAAGAGGCTTCCATAGCCTTGGCAGCTCATGACAAGATGATTACTGACATCATAAAGAAGAGTGTCAATTGTTAAATCAACAACAGGAGTTACAGTGCACTTGCTCCCCATGTAGGACCTCTGTCCTTAATGTGTTTGTTATACTATGAAAATTAATGGTAAAACTATTCTTCGAACAGTACGTTATACTTTGTGTGTCTGTGTGGGTGCAAACTGTTGAAATTTTTACTTAGTATAGAGTTGCTCTTCTGTGTATAAAGATAATTAAAAATGAATCTTAATGAAGAATGGGATGGGAGAGGGAGTAGGAGGTGGGATGGTTTGGGGGTGAGAGGGCGAGTATAGGGGGAAGAATTGCAATAATCCAAAAGTTGTACTTAATGAAATTTATATTTATTAAATAAAAGCTTTCTATAAAAACAACAGCAAGGAACAATATGGTATGCTGTGGTGTAACCCATTGTGCTACAATGCTGGCCCTTTTCATAAAAATGTAATTTATGGTAACATAAACTGAATTTGTTATTTTTGTTTCAATTTGTTATTTGAAAAAGAAACACCACAGAGCTACAGAGGTAGAAATCTCCCACCTGCTGGTTCACTCCCCAGATGGCTTGCAATGGCCAGGGCTGGGCCAAGGGGAAGACAGGAGCTGGGAATTTAAGCCTGGTCTGCCATTTGGATGGCAGTTGTCTAATTGCTTGATCCATCACCTGCTGCTTCACAGTATGCATTAGGGGGGAGATGGAATAGAGAGCTGAGCTGGGGTTTGAACCTGGGTACTCCACCTCCCAGGAGGTGGCCTAACTGCTGCATCACCTCATCTTATTATTTTTAAATGAATTCATGTTTTTAAGGGTTATTCAGTGGGCAGACATTTAGCCTAGTGGTTCAATCACATCCCACATTTAGAGTGCCTGGGTTCAGTTCACAGCTCCAACCTCTGCCTGCTTCCTGCCAGTGCCGACCCTGGGAGGCAGTAATGAAGGTTCAGGTAGTTGGATTCCTGCCACCAGGGTGGAAGAGTTGGTCCAGCCTGGCTGTTGCAGGCATCTGGGGGAGTGAACCAGCAGATGAGAACTTTCTGTTTGTCTTGCTGCCCCTCAAATTTAAAACAGGTTAAAAAAATAAAATTTTTGTTTTAATTTTTAGTACAATAAATATCAAAAGATAAAATTTATATAAACAAAACTCTTTTTGAGATTCTGAATTTGTAGAATGATGTCCCAAGACGAAAAATGCCCTTAGTGGAGTGTGTAATAGATTAACTAGGTGCTTAAAAGATTGAGGGGCCTCTGGGCATTCTGTTCAGATTCCTGGTCTAGGTCTTGACTCCAGCTTCCTGCTGGTATAGACCCTGAGGACACAGCAGTGATAGTCAGGTAATTGGGATTCTTCCGCCTGGGTTAGAGACCTGGGTTGAGTTCCAGGCTCTTGGTCCCTGCCCCACCCAGCATTTTAGGTATGTGGGGAATGAGCCAGGGGATGAGAGCATGCCCATGCATGCTTGCTTTCTCTCTCTGTCTCAAATTAAAAAAAAAGATTGCCACTGCCTCATGGTCAGTCTCCCCACTTTCTCTGACTCTGCTCATTCATTCCCAGAGTAATTTCTGAAAAGGTGTGAATCAGATCATGTCAGACTGCACCCCATAGATCTCAGAGTATGAGTTGGCAGAGAGGCTTTGTGTGATGATTTCTGCCTGCTTCTCCATTCCCTGCTTGTGTCTTCTTTCCTTCCTGCTCAGGTGGTTCACTTTCCTTGACCCATTAGTACATTTTTTTCCCTGCTTCTGGACTTTTGTACAGTTTGTTCTTGCCTGCTGGAATGCCTCCCACTCTTTGCCCATCCCTTCTCATCCTTTAAGTCTCAGCTCAAAGGTCAGCCTCTTAAGGAAGTACTCCTGATTGCACAGACTAGCTTGGGATCCCCCCTTTATGCTTCATCCCAATGTAAAATGATATGTTTATGTGATTAATATTTCTCCTTTGCTGGAGAGGGACTGTTGATCATTGTGTTACTAAGAGCCTAGCTTATAGGCTCAGGAAACAGTTGTTTACAAATGAATCATTTGTTACAAGTGATTTCATTATGCATAACAATATGGTATGTATTCAATACTAATTATCAGTTGTTGGGCCTTTAGTGACTGCCACACTGCACAGTCCTCTGCCTTTCTGTCCTCTGGAAGTTTTGTCTTACGCTGCTCTCCAGACTCACTCCCTCAGGATGTGCACTCTTGGATTTCTTTGCTTGGAATGTTATTCCTCTAGGACAGTTTTTTTTTTTTTAAGTTATACAAATTTCATATATACTGATTTAAGAACATAGTGATATTTTTCACCCTATCTTCCGTCTTGTGCACACTCCCACCCTTCCTCCTTTCTCTCCTGTTCCCACTCTTAATTTTTAGAAAAATCTATTTTCAGTTTATTTTATACTAGTAAGATTAACCCTACACTAAGAAAAAAGTTCAGCAAATAGTATGAAAAGAGAAAAACACTGTTCTTCAACAGTAGAGACAAGGACTATAAATAATCATTGAATCTCAAAACATCAATTTCACTCCAATACATTACATTTTAGGTACTCTATTAGTTACCTTGGATAAGGGAAAACATTGTATCTGTCTTTTTGGGACTGGCTTATTTCACTAAGTATAATGGTTTCCAGTTGCATCCATTTTGTTGCAAAAGATAAGATTTCATTTTTTTTAACTGCTGAATAGTATTCCATAGTGTGTATATACCATAATTTCTTTAACCAATCATCAGTTGATGGACATCTGGATTGATTCCATATCTTAGCTATTGTGAATTTGGCTTCAGTAAACAAGGGGATACATATAACTTTTATCTGCTGATTTCATTTCTCTGGGGTAAATTCCAAAGAGTGGGATTGCTGAGTGATGTGGCATATCCTTTCAGTGTTCTTAGATATCTCCATACCATCTAATATGATGGCTATACTAATTTGCGTTCTTACCAGCGGTGGTTTAGGATACCTTCCCCCCCTACATCCTCATCATAGTTTATTGTTTGTTGATTTCTGTATGAAAGCCATTTTACCTAGGATGATAGCTAGTGACCATGAGCATTTTTGAATTTCCTCTTTTGAAAATTGCCAGTTCAGGGGCCGGTGCCCTGGCTCACTTGGTTAATCCTCCGCCTGCGGTGCCGGCATCCCATGTGGGCGCCGGGTTCTAGTCCCAGTTGCCCCTCTTCCAGGCCAGCTCTCTGCTGTGGCCCGGGAGGGCAGTGGAGGATGGCCCAAGTGCTTGGGCGCCTGCACCCGCGTGGGAGACCAGGAGGAAGCACTTGGCTCCTGGCTTCAGATTGGCCGTAGAAGCCATTTGGGGAGTGAACAGTGGAAGGGAGACCTTTCTCTGTCTCTCTCTCACTGTCTATAACTCTACCTGTCAAATGAATTTAAAAAAAGAAAGAAAATTGCCAGTTCGTGTCCTTTGCTATCTGGTCCTGGGCTTGTCTTTGTTGGGAAAGTCTTTATTACAGATTCAATCTCTGCCTTGGTTCTTCGTCTGTTTAGGTTTTCTGTGTCTTCTTGGTTCAATTTTGGTGGATTGTATGAGTTCAGGAATCTATCCATTTCTTCTAGCCTTCCTGATTTGTTGGCGTATAGCTCTTTGTAGTAATCCCTGATGATTCTTTTTATGTCTTTTATCTGTTGTTACATTTCCTTTTTCATCTCTGATTCTATTCATTTGAGTCTTCTCCCTCTGTTCTTTGATTAGTTGGGCCAATGGTGTATCAGTTTTGTTTATTTTTTCAAAAAGCCAGCTCTTCATTTCACTGATCTTTTGTATTTTTTTGGTTTCAATTTTGTTTATTCTCTAATTCTAATTATTTCTTTTCTCCTTCTAATTTTGGGTTTGGTGTTTTTCTGGATCCTTGATATGCATTGATAGCTTATATATTTGATGCCTTTCCAGTTTCTTGATGTAGGCAACAGTTGCTATAAACTTAGGACAGCTTTTCTTAGCTGGGAATCCTCATCTGAACTACAAAACACAGAAAATAATTTGAATACTAATTACCCATTTTTCTCACAGATGATTTCTAATTGATGGTGGTTGTATAGGTGAGAGGTTGATTGTTTACATAGTGGTGTGCTGGTAAATGTTCAGCTGGTTCTTCAGGAGAAAGCATTGACTAGTAGTGTTGGCTGATTTTCATTTTGTCAGTGTTCTCACTGTGGCAGATTCAAGCAATATTAAACTGCTCAAAAAATTCCTGAAAACATAGGAGCTGTTGCTTACATTAGATTCCTTAGGTCAGGGGTCTGCAGACTATGGTGGGACCCATCCACCATGCCCATTTGTTTATGTATTGTCCGTGGCTACTTTCAGAAGAGACCCTATGGCTTGCACGTATTTACCATGTAGCCCTTTACAGAAGTCAGCTGACCTGTTCGAGATCTTGTCACACTGCTCACCAAAACTCTTTGGGACATTCACCAGGACTTTTGTAGCTATAGAGTGCGATAGAAGTATAGTGTGAGCCACATACGTAGTTTTTCTTCTTCTTCTTCTTTTAATATTTATTTTATTTATTTGAAATACAGAGCTACAGATAGAGAGACAGGTCCTCCATCCGCTGGTTCACTCCCCAGATGGCCACAATGGCCAGAGCTGCACCGATCCGAAACCAGGAGCCAGGAGCTTCCTCTGGGTCTCCCACACGAGTGCAGGGGCCCAAGGACTTGGGCCATCTTATACTGCTTTCCCAAGAGATAGCAGAGAGCAGAATTGGAAGTGGAGAAGCCGGGACTTGAACCGGCCCCCATATGGGATGCCGACGCTTTAGGCTAGGGCTTTAACCCACTGTACCACAGTGCCGGCCCCAACACATACGTAGTTTTTCTAATAGCCACTTAAAATAATAGAACTGAAGACAGGTCCCCCCCCCCCCCCCCCAGGATTTATTTTATTTATTTGAAAGAGTTACAGAGAGGTAGAGATAGACAGAGTTCTTCCATCTGCTGGTTCATTCCCCAAGGGGCCACAACGGCCAGAGCTGAGCCAATCCAAAGCCAGGAGCCAGGATCTTCTTCTGGGTGTCCTGCATGGGTGCAGGGGCCCAGGCATTTGGGCCATCCTCAGCTGCTTTCTCAGATACGTTAGCAGAGAGCTGGATCAGAAGTGGAACAGCTGGGACTCACACTAGCACCTATATGGGATGCCGGTGCTGCAGTTGGCAGCTTTACCTGCTACACCACTGTGGCAGCCCCTGTCTTAATTATTTTTAAGCCTACAGTTCAGTGGCATTGAGTACATTGACACTATTGAGCAATCATCACCACTGTCTCCAGAATTCACCTTGCAATGGAAACATGCCCATTAAACAATAACTCCCTGTTCCCCTCCTCCCCACCCCCTGAAAACCACCATTGTACTTTGAATTTGGCTATTCTAGGTACCTCATATAAGTGGAGTCATACAGTATTTACCTTTTGTATAATGTCTTCAAGGTTCATCTGTGTTCTTGCATGTGTCAGAATTTGTTTCATTATTTAGAGCCCAATATTCTGTATTATATAATACATCTTGTTAACAGTCACTTGTGTTGCTTCCACTTTTTATCTCGCAAATTTTTTTAAATAATTTCAGCCATTTCTAACAGCTGCGGGCTTTTTTTTTTTTTTTTTTAAGATTTATTTATCTGAAAGACAGTTAACATATAGAAAGAGAGAGAGAAGTCTTCTATCCACTGGTTCGCACCCCAAATGGCCACATCAGGTGGAGCTGGACTGATCTGAAGCCAGGAGCCAGGAGCTTTTAGGTCTCCCATATGGGTGTAGGGGCCCAAGAACTTGGACCATCTTCTGCTTTCCCAGGCCATAGCAGAGAGCTGGATTGGAAGTGGAGCGGTCAGGACTCAAACCAGTGCCCATTTCGGATGCTTGCACTGCAGGTGGTAGCTTTACCACTATGCCACAGCACCAGCCTTAGGATGTGGTATTATTTAACTCAGTATATCTGAAATAGTTCAAGGTGCAGTTGATGTAGCATTTGAAATCTGTTTATTTTTTATGTAGAGCACATCTCAGTGTGGACTAGCTACATGTCAAGTGATTGATAACCACAGGTGGCTAGTGAGTATCAAATTAGCTAATAAAGGTTTCAGGATGTGTTCCCTACCTATCTTCCCCATTATTCACTACTTTTCAGCCTTATTTTGTCTTTTCCCCTAATTGTCTTTCCTAGCTTGAGTATTTACAAATATTGGAAATGACACAATAGCCAATATTTATTGCAGGCTTACCAAGTCATAATGCATTTAAAATTTCTTTTTACTACTTTATGTTAAGGGTACTTTTATTGCCCCATTTTCAAAATGAAGATAACGGGTTGAGGGTCCTTTGTGTGGAATTCTTTGGACCAGAAGTATTTACGGTTTCATATTTTTGTGTGTGTGAATTTAAAATATTTGCACATAATTTACTGGTTGAGCATTTCTAATCTGGAAATCTGGGAAGGATCCAGAATCTAAAACACCTTATCTGTTCTCAAAAAATTTTGGGTTTTGGATTTTGGGTTTTTGGAATTAGAAAGTTTAACCTTTACTTTATTAAGTACTGGAGCGTAGATTCAAACTTAGTGACTAATTTTGAAATCCACACGTAACCGCACTACAAACTGTCTTGACTTGTCTCTGCCTGGCTTTTTGGTCTTATTTAAGTTTATTTCAGTGTTGGTTCAGCACCATGTGATTGGACTCACCACTCTGAAGTAGATCATTGGTAAAATTCTTATACCATTTTATGCCTATAGAGACATGTTTCTCCCCTCCCACACCTTCCGGAACTGTTGATAATCAGAAAAGTAGGGACTGCTTAGCTTTTCTCTTATTCCCATTGTGCCTGGAAACAGTGAGTAGTACATTTGTTGAATAAATGAACAAATACTGTCTTGTCTTGTTTTGTTTCGTTTTGTTTTTTATAAAAATACTTATTTTGAAAGAATTAGGTGGAGGGGGAGAGAGAGAGTAGATAGAAATAGATAGCTTCCATCCACTGGTTTACTCCCCACATACTGTGAAAAAGCCAGGAGCTTCTTCTGGGTCTCCCATGTGGGTGGTGGGGGCTCAAGTACTTGGGCCATCTTCTGCCTTCTCAGGCACATTAGCAGGCAGATGGATGGGAAGTGGGACAGCTGGGACTTATATGGGATGCCATCATTGCAGGCTGAGGTTTAACCCATGAAGCCACGGTGTTGGCCCCCATTTTAAAGATTTATTTACAACATTTTGTACTTATTTGGGAATATTTTTACATTTTTTTCCCAAAGATTTTATTTATTTATTTGAGAGGCAGTGTTACAGAGAGAGAGAGAGAGAGAGAGAGAGAGAGAGATCAAGAGAGAGAGATCGAGAGATCGATCTTCCATCCCGGTTTCATTCTCTAAATGGCAACAATGGCCAGAGCTGAGCTGATCCAAAACCAGGAGCCAGCAGCTTCCTCTGGGTCTCCCATGTGGATACAGGGACCCAAGGACTTAGGCCATTGTCTGCTGCTTTCCCACACCCATTAGCAGGGAGCTGGAACAGAAGAGGAGCATCTGGGACTTGAACTTGTACCCATATGGGAGGCTTAGCTCACTATGTCACAGTGCTGGCTCCAGGAGGATTTAATATTGTGATTTACTTGAAAATCTGTAATGTTTATTCTTAGTCTAATTAAATGTCCAACTGCATTATTTCAGGTCTTTTTTGTGCCAGCAGATTATTTAAAAAAAAAAAAAAGAAAGAAAGGGGCCAGTGTTGTGGTGTAGCAGGTAAAGCTGCTGCCTGCAACCTAAGTATCCCATATGGGCAGTGGTTCATGTCCTGGCTGCTCCACTTCAATCTAGCTTCCTACTAACAGCCGGAGAAAAGCAGCAGAAGATAGCCCAAAAGTTTGGGTCCCTGCTACCCACATGGTAAGCCTGGATGAAGCTTGTAGCTCCTGACTTTGTTGTGGCCATCTGGAGAGTAAACGAGAAGATCAAAGGTCCAAACCTCCCCCCCCCGCCCCTTTTCAAATAAATAAATCTTTAAAAAGAAATTTGGGGAGAAGAGGAAGTATGTTGTCAAAACAAGTGGTAAAAAAACAAGAAAGTGGTATCAGGACACCTTGAGAGTCTGGAGTAGCTATCACTGTACTATTGAACAGTAATTGATATTCACACCAGTCACTCAGCATTATCAAAAAGTGCAGAAGGGAAAGCAGTTTGGTTTTCATGTAGGGCACATCAGTTAGCTGGAGACACCACTATGTGAAACACCTTACTTTTGGATGATGCTGAGAAAATGAGGAGCTACTGAATGTTTTGTTCATGCCTCTTTTTTTTTTTTTTTTTAAGATTTGTTTATTTATTTGAAAGGCAGAGTTAGAGGCAGAGGTGGAAGCAGAGTGATCTTCTATCCACTGGTTCATTCCCCAGTGGTAGCAGTGGCCAGGGCTACACCAAGCCGAAGCCAGGAGCTAGGAGCTTCATCCAGGTCTCCCACATGAATGCAGGGGCCCAAGGACTTGGACCATCTTCTGCTTTCCCAGGTGCATTAGCAGGAATTGGATTGGAGCAGCAGAGAGACAAATGGGCACCCAGTATGGGATGCTGACATGCACGTGGTGGCTTAACCCATTATGCCAATGGTGGCCTCTATGTTGTTTTTTCAAATCATTGACTTGTTTATTTGAGATTCATCAGAAGTTTGATTCTTGTGGTTGTGAGTCTAGTAATCCTAGGTTTTCAGCTCTTCTGGCCTGTGGGTTATTATTGGAGTTTGTCATTACAAGACTAGAGTAGGAAATGTATGTATATTTGAAGGAAATAAGGATTTTTTTAAAGATTTATTTATTTGAAAGGCTGAGTTACAAAGTCAGAGGCAGGTGGGCCTTCCACCTGCTAGTTCACTCCTCAGATGGCCGCAAGGCCAGAGCTGTGCCAATCCAAAGCCAGGAGCCAGAAGTTTCTTTAGAGTCCCTCAGATGGGTGAAGGGGCCCAAAGACTTGGGCCATTTTCTGCTTTCCCATGCCATACCAGAGAGCTGGGTCTGAAGTGGAGCAGCCTGGACTTGAACCAGCGCCCATATGGGATGCTGGCACTGCAGACCAGGGCTTTGTCCCACTGTGCCAAAGTGCTGGCCCCAAAATATGGATTCTTAAAGACACATTCCATCATGTATTTTTCATTTTGACTTAATAGTGGCCACATGGGCTTAAGGACAGAACTAAATGTATTTAGGTGGACTGTCAAATGGAGATTTACAAAACTTTCTTTTATGGTCGTTGTTATTCCTGAGAGATAAATATTTTTTTCTAATTTGTTGTGTTTAGTAGGTTACCTCTGTCTAGAGCAGCTTTGAGATGTTGTAAGGTTGCTTATTTTTCCCATGTTATTACTAGATTCTGATTTTGTTCAGTAAAATTTTGGTAGGTAGGGGCAGGTATTGTGTGTGGGTAAGCTGCTACTTGGATGAATATCCCGTATAAGAGTGCTGGTTTGAATCCTGGCTCCTCCACTTCTGATTCAGCTTCTTGCTGATGTGCTTGACGATGGCAGTGGGTAATGAACCAAGTGTTTGGGTCTCTGCCACCCATGTTCCCATGGAGTTCCTGGCCCCTGGCTTCAGCCTGGCCCAGTCCCAGATTTTGTGACCATTTGGGAAGTGAATCAGCGAATGGAAGATAGTCTTTTTCTGGCTCTGTATCTCCCTTTCCCTCTCTCTGTCATTTCATTTTTCAAAAAAAAAAAAAATTTTTTTTTTAAGTTTGATAGGTAAAACAAACAGGTAAGTCTTGTTCAGATACAATTGCTAGAAATTTTGAAGCCAACATAAACTGAAACTATTTACCTTTCATTTTTTTAGGAATCAGAATAGAAATCTAATAGATGTGAATTTAATAGAAATTTAAGGATGTAAAGTGTGTGCAGAATTTTTGGCTCTCCTACAAATGCTGTTTAGATAAAAACACTATTTACTTACCCATATTTGAATTAGGTTTCCATAATGTAGTTTATTTGAAAATATGGGTCAAATCTGTTGGCATAGTAAGATTTATTTATTTATTTTTAAAGATTTATTGTATTTATTTGAAAGGCAGAGTTAAAGGAAGAGACAGCGAAATCTTCCATCTGCTAGTCCACTCCCCAAATGGTTGCAGTGGCCAGAGGTGGGCCAGGCCAAATCCAGAAACCGGGAGCTTCTTCCAGGTCTCCCACATGGGTGCAGGGGCCCAAGTACTTGGACTGTCCTCCATTGCTTTCTCAGGTGCATTAGCAGGGAGCTGGATTCAAAGTGGAGCAGCTAGGACTCAAACCAGTGTCTGTATGGGATGCCAGTGCTGCAGGTGATGCTTTTACTCTCTGTGCCACAACTTTGCCCTCAATAGTAAGATTATTTACTTTTGTATCAACTGGAAGAATAGACATGTGAATTTATAAAATTGTTAATCTATTGGTTTTTGATCTGTTCTAAGCTTTGGATCATTTCCTCAGAACAATGGGTATTACTTCCTATTTCGAAGTGGTTTTAATATCTAGGTTACTTGAAATTGGTTGTTTGAAATTTAATTTTTGTAAGAACTAAATTATAATCAGGAGGAGGTTCCAAGATGGTGGAATAGGGAGGGAGCTCACTGATAGTCCAGGAAAAGATAGTTTAATAAAAGTGGAGATAGTGTAGTCTCAGGGAAGAGTTAGGGAAAAAAACGGCAGAGGAATCTCTGCCAGAATTAGAGGGACACAGTGGATCTATGTGGAGGGCATGGGCGCCCACGGCTTGGGACCCCAGCTAGTATGCAGGGGTGGTTCAACGTTCACAAATCCATCAGTGAGATACACCACATTAACAGACTGCAGAAGGAAAACCATATATATGATTATCTCAATAGATGCAGAGAAAGCATTTGATAAAATACAGCACCCTTTCATGATGAAAACCTTAAACAAACTGGGTATAGAAGGAACATTCCTCAATACAATCAAAGCAATATATGAAAAACCCACGGCCAGTGTCCTGTTGAATGGGGAAAAGTTGGAAGCATTTCCACTGAGATCTGGTACCAGACAGGGATGCCCACTCTCACCACTGCTATTCAATATAGTTCTGGAAGTTTTAGCCAGAGCTATTAGGCAAGAAAAAGAAATTAAAAGGATACAAATTGGGAAGGAAGAACTCAAACTATCCCTCTTTGCAGATGATATGATTCTTTATTTAGGGGATCCAAAGAACTCTACTAAGAGACTCTTGGAACTCATAAAAGAGTTTGGCAAAGTAGCAGGATATAAAATCAATGCACAAAAATCAACAGCCTTTGTATACACAGACAATGCCACGGAGATCCCAGCAGAATGAATGGACCATCAAAGAAGAAGGTGCCTTTCTCTGAAGGGAGGAGAGAACTTCCACTTTGACTATGGCCTTGTCTAAATAAGATTGGAGTTGGCGAACTCAAGAGGCTTCCATATCCTTGGTAGCTCATGACAAGAGCCTTGGGTGATTACTGACGTCATAAATAAGAGTGTCAGTTATTAAGCCAACAACGGGAGTTGCTGTGCACCTACTCCCCATGTAGGATCTCTGTCCTTAATGTGTTTACTATGCGAATTAACTGTAAAACTACTACTCAAACAGTACTCTATACTTTGTGTGTCTGTGTGGGTGCAATATGTTGAAATCTTTACTTAGTATGTACTAAGTTGATCTTCTGTATATAAAGATAATTGAAAATGAATCTTGATGAAAAATGGGATGGGAGAGAGAGTGAGAGATGGGATGGTTGCCAGTGAGAGGGAGGTTATGGGGGGGAAAGCTGCTATAATCCAAAAGTTGTACTTTGGAAATTCACATTTATTTATTTATTTTTTTGGCAGGCAGAGTTAGACAGAGAGAAAGGTCTTCCCTCTGTTGGTTCATCCCCCAAATGGCCGCTATGGCCGGTGTGCTGTGGCTTTGCGTGGGTGCCTCCTCCTGGTCTCCCATGTGGGTGCAGGGTCCAAGCACTTGGGCCATCCTCCACTGCCTCCCCTGGCCACAGCAGAGAGCTGGCCTGGAAGAGGAGCAACCGGGACAGATCAGGCGCCCCGACCGGGACTAGAACCCAAAGTGCCGGCGCCGTAGGCGGAGGATTAGCCTAGTGAGCCACAGCGCCAGCCTACTGATTATATTTTTTAACTTTAATAAATATAAATTTCCGGCCAGCGCCGCGGCTCACTAGGCTAATCCTCCACCTGCAGTGCCGGCACTCTGGGTTCTAGTCCCGGTCGGGGCGCCTGATCTGTCCCGGTTGCTCCTCTTCCAGGCCAGCTCTCTGCTGTGGCCAGGGGAGGCAGTGGAGGATGGCCCAAGTGCTTGGGCCCTGTACCCGCATGGGAGACCAGGAGGAGGCACCCGGCTCCTGGCTTCAGATCGGTGTGGCGCGCCACGCAAAGCCACAGCACACCAGCTGTAGCGGCCATTTGGGGGATGAACCAATGGAGGGAAGACCTCTCTCTGTCTCTCTCTCTCTCACGGTCTAACTCTGCCTGTCAAAAAAAATATATATATAATCAGTAGATTATGCAGTTTCCTTGTAGTACTAGAAGTATAGTTGTGCTCTGTCATCACCATTTTTAACATGTTTTCTAACTTGGCATTAAGTGCCATAAACTCAGTCTTCAAGCCTAAAAGCCCTAGGTCAAAGAGCTCCATGAGTTTGGTGGATCATTGTGTCTGTGATATTGTCAACGGCTCTGTAATTCTGTGAGAGAAGGTGATTTCTCACAAGTCTGTAGGACTTTGGTTTGATTCCTTGAGGTTTTTTTCATAAGAATTGAATGAGATAATGTGTGTTTGGTGCCAGGCACAGCATGATTACATAGTAAAATAATGTTTAATACAAATAATTTTTGAACTCTGTGCTATAGGATCTTACCCCTCTGCATGTAGGATACCGTAGAGCATCCCTTAGTCTGTTGAGAAGGCCCTGATTGTCCTCCTGTTAGGAAGGTAGCCCTTGAATGTTACAAAGTGACCACTGCAGCTGAGGGGACCGCCACGTAGAGTCAGCAACATTGAAGGCAGAACGGTAAATTTCTTGTTAGAGATGCCACCTGCCTTTACCTGGCCAGCTCTCCTCCCAGGCCAGCTAAGTAATGAAAATCAACAGAGTGCCTTCCCCTAGGAGGTTCACACCTCCCTTAGGATGTATCCCATGTGAAGAGATAGATAGATCTGGGCCTCTTAACTTACAAGGCCTAAAGCCCAACAGATTATTATCAAGCCCCTTCTATTAGGTTCTATTTGCCTCTCAATCAGAAAACTTAATTGTAGCTTAGACAGCACCTTTCTTAGCTCCTCTAATAATGACTCTGTCCTTTGTTCTAGACCCTGTCTAGCGCACTTGGGCCTCATTCCTTCATAATCATAACCTCTACTCTACCTCCAATGGCTCTACTCCCAACATGTGTACTGATGGTCCTCTTCCCCACTTAATGCTGTATAATTGTTCAGACCTGGTTAATGCCACTCTTAGGATCATTGGTTACTATCCTCACCCTGTCTTTTATGACCTTGTCTAAATATGATCAGAGTCGGTGAACTTGGAAGGCTTCCATAGCCTTGGCAACTCATGACGAGAGCCTAGGGTGGTTACTGGCACCATAAACTAGAGTGTCAATTTGTTGGGTCAACAACAGGAGTCACTGTGCACTTGCTCTTCATGTGGGATCTCTGTCCTTAATGTGCTGTACATTGTGATTTAGTGCTATAACTAGTACTCAAACAGTATGTTTCACTTTGTGTTTCTATGTGGGTGCAAACTGTTGAAATCTTTACTTAATATATACCAAATTGATCTATATATAAAGAGAATTTAAAATGAATCTTGATGTGAATGGTAGGGGGGAGGGAGCAGGAAAGGGGAGGGTTGCGGGTGGGAGGGAAGTTATGGGGGGGAACCATTGTAATCCATAAGCGGTACTTTGGAAATTTATATTCATTAAATAAAAAAGTTTTTAAAAAATGCAAAAAAAAAAAAAAAAAAAAAACCCCAAAGGGCTCAATGGAACTATCTGCTGCTGTTCTGGACGCTTTTGAGGTTGCGCTTGTTTTGGATATCAGGCCTTGACTGCTAGATGGGATGCTCATGGATGATCATTTCTTATTCTTGGACGATGTCTGTTGTCATTCCCATGCCTTGTATTCAGTCTGATCTGCTCCCTAAATCTGGGCTCTCTTCATTCCAATTCCTCTCCAGTGATCTGCCCACTAGGAGGCGTATATTAGCTTTGTGGATAATGAATCATCGGGAAATGGAGTGCTCAGAAGCTGGCTAACAATGTTTTGAATTCTTACTGTTTGTTATGTTTAGGGCATTCACAGTTAAGTTTTTAAAAAATGTTACTGATTTTAGAGGAAAGGAGAAGGGAGGGGAAAGAAGGAAAAGGAAAGTTCTCTTCCCATCCTCTGGAACTTATCCAAAGGCTTGTGATGGCTAGGGCTGGGCTGGGACAAAGCTGGGACCTGGAAACTCAATCCAGGTCTCCTGAGTGGATGGCATTGGCCCAAATACTTGAGTCATCACCTGCTGCCTCCCTAGGTTCTGCTTCCCTGGTGCATGTAGAATACTGCACCCAACAACTAAGGAGTAATATTCTTTTTACGTGTACTCATAAAATTAAACTATGTTCTGGGCCATAAAGCCAAGTTAGCATATTTCAGAAAATGAAAATGTTACTAAACATGCAATTAAACAGTACCAAAAGGTAACTAGAAGCAGGTACTTTGACAGGGGAAGCAGGTGTCTTGATTGGTCTCATAAAGTTAACTTTTAAAAGCATTTTACTGAAGCATAACACAGAAGAATGCATGCATACATCATAAATGATCAGCTCCAGATATTAATACATAGGTCGAAAAAGTAGACCATTATCAGCTTTCAAGAAATCACCTCATAATCTCTTACAAACCACCTCCCAAAGTAACCACTGTTCTTTTGGCACCTTGGATTTTACCACTCCCATACCCTACTCCCTTCCTCCTTTATAAGCTTTCTGTAATGAAATTACATAGTTTATCTGCATTTGTGATTGGTGTGTTTTGCTCTGCATTGAGGTATCCATGATGTCATATGGCTGTAATGGAATTGTTATGTATAATAATAATTAAGTGAATACACAGTTTATTCTACGGTTGAGGGGTATTTTTTTTTTTTCAGGTTTTGACTGATAATGAATTATACTGGTTTGAGCTTCCTTGAATGTGGTTTTGGTGTACCTTTGTGCATGTAATTTTTTAGAAGAATAGTGGAATTTGTTGGTCATGGGGTAAGCATAGGATCTACTGTGAAATGCTTTTCTAAAAGGAATTAATTCATACTTACAATGCAATGCATGTGGGTTCTGTTTGCTCCAGTCCTCTGCAGCATTCTGTAAGTCTTGTGTATGTCACTGGTTTTAATTTTGTGTTACCTGATTATCAGTGAGGATGTGTACATTTTCCTGTGTTTATTAACTTTTGTTAGTGAATTACCTGTTTCAGACTTTTCTTTTTTAATATTTATTTATATGAAAAGGCAGAGTGACAGGAAGAGATCTTCTGCTGGTTTCCTCACCAAATGGTCATAACAGCCAAAGCTGGGTCAGACCAAAGCCAGGAGCTGGGAACTCCATCTGGGTCTCTCACATGAGTGGGAGGAGCCCAAGCTCTTGAGCCATCTTCTTCGCAGTGTTCAGGGCCCTGCACCCATGTGGGAGACCGAGAAGAAGCTCCTGGCTTCAGATTGGTCCAGCTCCAGCATTGCGGCTATTTGAGGAGTGAACTAGAGGATAGAAGATTTCTCTGTCTCTCTCTCTCTGTAACTCTGCCTCTCAAAAAAAAAAAAAAAAAAAAAAAAGGCCTAGCTGTCAACAGTCTGTTTACCAGAGAAAAGAGTTCTGCAACCTAGTATGTTTGGTTTTACTGCACCTTGTTTTTAGCCTTGTATGTCGTCTTTGAATGTTATTGCTGTCTCCTTTATCTTAGAGAGCTTCCATTCACTCTCCAAGAGGGAAAGAAAATCCTCCAGGCTTTTGTTGGGTTTGAGAAGGGACAGTTGCCTGCTAAGTGTTTAGTGAAGATAGGTCTGCCTCTGCCTCTGTCTCTGCCCCTTAGATTTTCAAGTAATCCTCCTGTGAGCCCTTAAACAACCCTTACTCTTCGTACCCACCCTCAGCTTCAGGTAGTACCAGCTTTGAATCTTCTGCAGAACAAATTGAATTAGCTTTAGCTTTCTGCATTACTAGCTTAGAGAGAACTGAATTCCCCTGTTTAGTGGGAACATCTTACCTTCAAATCCTAAAATAAGATAAAAATACCACATTATATGCTACACAATTACCTAATTTATTTCAGAATAACTGGGAAATCAAACATTCTGAGAATTTCTGAGTAAGGTTAAGCACAAACCTAGAACACATTCTCATTTTATATGTGAGATAAATTGGCTTCTTATGAAGTCTGGATATATTTGTCCTTGTGGTCAGATCTCTATTTGAATCCTGAGCTAGTACTTTATTATTATATGTGTCTCCATGGGGGAAGGGACACATCTTAACCTTTTCTTGTGTGTCTGAAGTAGGGTGAAGAATCTTCTTTCTTATAAGGTTGTTGCAGGCTTAGGAGAACGGACAGTAGTGTGTCTGATGCTAGTGTTGTATGTGCATTCTCATTTAATCCTCACAAAAATGTGTTCCACCACTGTTCATTACATACTTTCTAACAGTTACCAAGGAGGAAAACTGAGATGTCTAGTCACAGGGAGGTTAAATTACTTCCCTATCTGTGAGCTATCATGTAAATAGTATTTCACAAGTCTGAAATCAGTTACTTGGAAATTGCCTATCTTAGATAAAACTATTAGGTGTCATATGATTTCAAATAGGGGAAAGACAACTCAAATGGACAAGCTCAAAAATGCTTACTATAGTATAATTTCATGTTATTGCTATGCTTTTTTTTTTTGCAGTTTGCAAAAATCTCAGTTGTGTGCATATAAATTGATAAAAGTAACATGGGTTTTTTAAAACCCAATTGTTTATATTGACTTATAATTTGATTATATATCATTTTATTTATATGTAGATGTGAAGAATGTTATGAACTTTTTTAACACACTCATCTCTCATTTTCAGCAATGATTGATATATGGCTTGTCTTGGCCAGCATTGTGACTGCTGCCTGTGATGCCACAGAGATGGAAGATCTGTGTCTCTGTGCCTTTCTCTCCCTCTCTCTCTCTGTAATTCTGACTCTCAAGTAGATAAATTTTTTAAAAAGATATATAGCCTGTCTTATCCATACCTTTTACGGCTCTGTTCTCCTGTTCCCATGAGAGGTTTTTTTTTTTTTAATAATTTATTTATTTATTTGGAAGAGTAGAGACACAGAGACAGATCTTCCATTGGTTCGCTCCCCAAATGGCTGCAGCAGCCAGGGCTGGGCTAGACTGAAGCCAGGAGTTTCCATCCAGCTTTTCCACAGGAGTGACAAGAGCCAAGCACTTGGGCCATCCTCTGCTGCTTTCCCAGGCACATTAGCAAGGAGCTGGATCAGAAGTGGAGCAGCCGGGACTCAGATTGTCACTCATACAGGATGTCAGTGTCACAGGTGGTGGCTTAACCTGCAATTCCCTGATGCTGATTCCCCCCTCTCCACAAGTTTTAAAATCTCATATATACAGTTTGAGTATCCATAATTAATCTGAAAATCCAGAATGCTCTGGAATCTGGAATTTTTTGATATTGAGTAAGTTTTAGATTTTGTAATTTTGGATTAGGGATGCATACCTTAGCAAGTCTATGCAAATATTTCCAAATCAAACTCTAAAATCTGAAATACTTCTGATCCCAAACATTTCTGATAGGGGAACCTCAACTTGTATCTTTTAGTGTCTCTTTATATTTAACTGTGATAACCAAAAAATCCCTGTGTATTCCTAGAATACCCCCTTGTAATAGTCCCATCATCTCCTGAGACCCATTGCTGTGGGGCAGTGGTGTGGTGTGGTTCTTTTCTTGAATTTGCACTGGGATTCCTGAAGTAGTTTGTTAACTTAGATTCCTGTACCACTCTGAGGTTTTCTGGTTTGGACAATTGAGTAAACCTGAGCATACTGATGATTTTGGTAAAGATTTGAAAAGTGGTGATCTAACCCAAGTATAAATAAGTTTTATAGTATTATGTTTTCTTCTCTTCTCTGATTTTGTAGGTTATTGTGGTCCCTGGAAAACCTTTACTCAAAATTTTCTGGCTTTTTCCAAATCTTTCTTCGGTCTTCATTTCTGGAAAGCTGTCTGTATCTGCCCTCTGTGTGCGGCTTCTGTACTTTGTGATTTACTTGACTGACTGTCTTACTGGATGGCTCACCTTCAGGGGCAGATCTTTGCTTCTCTATTGTACTGATTGTTAATAAAGGATAAGTGGAAGAGGAGGGTAGGATAGTCAAGAGAATTGGCTGAGAATGGAGGTTGGTTGTCTATACAAGTATATTCAACTAGGAAGAAAATAGGACTGAACATAGAAATACAAGGAAAAGGTTATTGTAAATTTGGTAAAGGTAATGTAGTCCCATTGACAGAGTATAAGCACATTGCAAAGCAGTGAATTGTTAGGCCTTAGGCCTTAGCAGAGACTTGAATATAGAACTTATGTGCCTATGATAAGCAATAAAGTGGTAGTCATTTCTTTTATCAAGATATCGGCACAGAAAAAATATATATTTACTTAAATTGTTGTAATAATCTGGGATGGGGCTTCTTTGAAGTACCTGTAGAAACTAAACTGGATTGTACTGAGCAAACACCTATAATAGATGCTTTTTTTTCTTATTTAGTTCAAGGAAGAAATCTCCAAACGTTTCAAATCACATACTGACCAACTTGTATTGATATTTGCTGGAAAAATTTTAAAAGATCAAGATACTTTGAGTCAACATGGAATTCATGATGGACTTACTGTTCACCTTGTCATCAAGACGCAAAACAGGTGAGGTTTTAGAAGACATTCAGCTTTAAACCATAGAGAGATGGTAGCCAGTCTTGACTGTAAATGTAAAATGTTATATTTATAGATGTACATTTAATGATAATGTTCACATGCTTATCAGACAAGCATTTTTTAAAATATTTATTTATTTATTTGAGAGGCAGAGTTATAGACAGGGAGAGAGAGAGAGAAACAGAGAGGGAGAGAGAAAGATCTTCCATCTGCTGGTTCACTTCCCAGTAGCTGCAATGGCCAGATCTGGGCCAATCCGAAGCCAGGAGCCAGGAGCTTCTTCTGGGTCTCCCACGTGGGTGCAGGGGCTGAAGCACTTGGGCCATCTTCTACTGTTTTCCCAGGCCATAGCAAAGAGCTGGATCGGAAGAGGAACAGCCAGACATGAACCGGCACACCCCTATGGGTGATGCTGGTACCTCAGGTGGAGGCTTAACCTATGCCACGGCACCAGCCCCCAGATAACCATTTAATGTTTTTAGAATATTCGTCAATATAGTCATTATAGCTAATTATTTGACTTAGAGAATAAACAAATTAATGATTTTAGCTGGGTATGCTTTTTGCTTTATAGTGTTTCTGTTGTTTGAGTAGCAGAAGAGGAGTGTGTCCAGTGTCCATTTTTTTCCCATATGGTATCAAACTCTGATCTGTCAAGAGCATTGGTTGTACAGCATTTCTTAAGAGTGCTCTGTGTGTTCTCCAGTTTTTTTTTTTCTTCTTCCTAGTCATGGGCACTCATTCTGCAAGTTTTTATGCATTGATTCCCCAACAGCAAATTCGTTCTGTCCCTGATTCTGTGCTTTTTTCTACCTATAACTTTTTTCAGTGTCGATTAATGGTGAGATTATTCTGAAGAAGCTCTGTTGGAATTCAGCACAGCATGTATAGTGTAACAATGTGGTAGTCTCTCAGTTGAAGTCCCAGAGAGCACGTGTCCTTAGGCATTGCAGTTGACGCCTGGCTGTCCACAAGACTAATGGTCTCAGAGATGTTAACATGAGAAATTGAGTGCCTTAGGGGCTGTGAAAGCAGCAGTGAGATTCAGAACTGGTATCACACGGAAGGGCTTTCCTCATAAAGTCTTGTTTTCTTTTATTTAAAAATATAATATAATAATCACTTACTGTATTGATTTTTTTTCAGACTCCTTTTCAAAAAGATTATTTATTTATTTTGAAAGATGTATTTATTTATTTGAAAGTCAAGAATTAGAGGGAGAGACAGAGACAACGGCCAGTGCTGGGCCAGGCTGAAGCCAGGAGCCAGGATCTTTACCAAGTGGGTGGCAGGGACCCAGACACTTGGGCCATCTTCCACTGCTTTTCTAAGGCTATTAGCAGGGAGTTGGATTGGAAGTGGAGCAACCGGGACACGAGCCTGTGCCCATATAGGATGCTGGCATCACAGACAGCGACTGTCCTGTTATATCACAATGCAGGCCCTGATTCTTATTGTTATTTTTTTTAAAGATTATTTATTTATTTATTTGAAAGAGTTACACAGAGAGAAGAGAGGCAGAGAGAGAGAGAGAGGTCTTCCATCCACTGGTTCACTCCCCAATTGGCTGCAACAGCTAGAGCTGCACTGATCCGAAGTCAGGAGCTTCTTCTAGGTCTCCCACGCAGGTGCAGGGACCCAAGGACTTGGGCCATCTTGTACTGCTTTCCCAGGCCATAGCAGAGAGCTAGATGGGAAGTGGAGCAGCCGGGACTATAACCGGCGCCCATATGGGATCCTGGCACTTCAGGCCAGGGTGTTAACCCGCTGTGCTACAGCACCAGCGCCCCCCCCCCCCCCCTTTTTAATTTTTTTTTTAAAGATTATTTACTTGAAAGTTACCCAGAGAGAGAAGGAGTGGCAGAGAGAAGTCTTCCATCTGCTGGTTCACTCCCCAATTGGCCGCAACAGCTGGAGCTGCACTGATCCAAAGCTAGGAGCCAGGAGCTTCTTCTGGGTCTTCCACGTGGGTGCAGGGGCCCAAGGAGTTGGGCTGCCCTCCCCTGCTTTCCCAGGCCATAGCAGAGAGCTGGGTGGGAAGTGGAGCAGCCAGGACTCACACCAGCACCCATATGGGACGCTGGCACTGCAGGTGGCGGCCCTACCTGCTATGCCGCAGCATCGACCCCAGTTCATTTTATTTTTAACAATTTCAATAAAACTAGCCCCTAACCCTTGAGACCTAGAAAGGAAATAAGATTTTTTAACTTTTTTTTCTTTTTTTCAAGATTTGTAGGTGTGACTAGTCATTGATCGTCTTGTGTGTATTTGTGGGTAGTGACTTGTCTTACATAAGCAGCACGACTGAAAGCAGTCAAATGTCTATACACATAATCAAAAAGGAGGGGCAGTTCTGTATTTTAGAGCATGTTAGGTTTTATTGTATTATTATTCCTAATACTTAATTATCATGGTTTTTATGATAATTTGAGTTGGTCTGTGAGCTTATTCTTTATATCTGGGTACTGAGATTTCAGAGGCTCTTTTAAAATAATTAGCTTCATTGTTTACACTGTGATTTGTCTATTTTCCCTAGGCCTCAAGATCATTCAGCTCAGCAAACAAACACCACTGGAAGCAATGTTACTACATCATCAGCTTCTAATACTAACTCCACCTCTGGTTCTGCTACTAGCAACCCTTTTGGTTTAGGTAAGTGTCTTTATTTCACTTCTATAGGGATGATAAAAACATTGTATCCTTCCCAGGGTAGTTTTAGGTAAAGTCACAGAATAAAACAATAAGCTATGTTAACAATAATACAGATAGGATCTTTTATAGTTGACTTCTACAATTTTAGGTAGTTAGGAAGTAGTTGGGGATACCGGTGTGTTTGATTAGCTTGGGTTTCTGTTAAATAACTGGTCAATGTGTGATACAGTTCTTTTTAATAATTAGAGTGATGTGGTGTATATATACCTGATCTGACTACCACATAATTGAATTTGAGGAAGATAAGCCAGTTGTTGACCATAAGTTAGCCACTCCTCAAATAATTTTGCCATTTGTCGGGGTCATATTGTATAATTTGTTTTCTTTTTTTTTGACAGGCAGAGTTAAACAGTTAGAGGGGAGAGACAGAGAGAAAGGTCTTCCCTCCGTTGGTTCACCCCTCAAATGGTTGTTACGGCCGGCGCACAGCGCCGATCCGAAGCCAGGAGCCAGGTGCTTCCTCCTGGTCTCCCATGTGGGTGCAGGGCCCAAGCACCACTGCCTTACAGGAGAGAGCTGGACTGGAACTGGAGCAACCGGGACTAGAACCCGGGGTGGTGGTGCCGCAGACAGAAGATTACCCTAGTGAGCTGCGGCGCCGGCTTGTTTTCTAGCTCTCCTTAATATATGTCTGTATCTACCTATAATTAGATAATAGATACGGATGTATGTATATATAAAAGAGCTGGGATCTGAGAGCATTGTTAAGGATCACTTACATCAGCAAGAACCTCTTTTCTTGTATCCTCTGCTCCCCCTCTTTACAAAAAATTTATTTATTTATTTGAAAATCAAGAGTTACAGAGAGGAAGAGAGAGATAGAAATCAATCTACCTATCTACTGGTTTACTTCCCAGATGACAACAATGGCCAGTGCTGGTCTCCCACATGAGTGGCAGTGACCTAAGCACTTGTGCCATCTTTGGCTGCTTTTCCCAGGCATTAGCAGGGAGCTGTATTGGGAGCGAAGCAACTGGGACACAAACTGGTGCCTATGTGGGATGACTGTGACTTTACTTCTATGCCACAGTGCCAGCCCCCTGTATCTTTTATAAACTGAGGTCTTGTTGATGAAAAAAGTACTAAAAGTTAAACGCTTTAATTAGGTAAATGGGTTACTGCTGCTTTCAGTTCTTACTATGATACCTTGAAATAGCGTTTCTTTTTGTTTGTTTTTTTTTTGACAGGCAGAGTTAGACAGTGAGAGAGAGAGAGAGACAGAGAGAAAGGTCTTCCTTCTATTGGTTCACCCCCCAAATGCCCGCTACAACCGCTGCACTGCGCCGATCTGAAGCCAGGAGCCAGGTGCTTTCTCCTGGTCTCCCATGCGGGTGCAGGGCCCAAGCACTTGGGCCATCCTCCACTGCCTCCCCTGGCCACAACAGAGGTTTGGACTGGAAGAGGAGCAACCGGGACAGAACCCGGCGCCCCAACCAGAACTAGAACATGGGGTACCAGCGCCGCAGGCAGAGGATTAGCCTAGTGAGCTGCTGCGCCGTCCTGAAATGGCTTTGTTTTTATGTGTACAGTTTTCACATATCAAGGATCATATTTTTTATCCCTTGTGTAAGAAATTTTTTTTAAAGATTTTATTTATTTATTTCAGAGGCAGAGTTACAGACAGAGAGGGAGAGACAGAAAGGTTTTCCATCCACTGGTACACTCCCAAATGGTGGCAATGGCCAGAGCTGGGTCAGTCTGAAGCCAGCAGCTTCTTGAGGATCTCCCACGTGGGTGCAGGGGCCCAAGGGCTTGGGCCATTTTGTACTGCTTTCCCAGGCCACAGCAGAGAGCTGCATCAGAAGATAAGCAGCTAGGACATGAACCCGTGCTCATAATGGGTGCTAGTGCTGCAGGCAGAAGCTTAGCCTACTATACCACGGTGCCAGTCCACATAAGATTTTTTAAGTAATTAGTTGCAAGTTAGTGTTGGAAGCATTTAGAACTTTGCATGGATTGGCACATTGATTGTTTGCACACCTCTACCCCTTTTTAAAATATGTGCTGCTCTTAATTTTTCTGTAAGGGTTTTATGTTAATGCCTCTTTTACTTGAGGCAGGTAGGTTTTCGAGGGCGAAATTATTCACATGTGAAGTCTACAGAGATCAGGATGAAATTATTTAGTGTTCCGATCTATGAAAAATATTATTGAGGTTTATCTCTTCCCTGCTGTCATTTCATAGGCAAAGATATTGAAGCCTAAAGAGGCTTTTAATTTGAGGCCATACAGCTCCCTCTAGTCTCATTGTCACACCTATTTTCTGTCTTGGTGATTCCTTTCCATCAACTGGGCCATTTATCCTTTATGTTGAGCTTTCCTTTTTGCTAAGTGTTTTCATTAAGGGCTGTCCCATGTGTAAAAGCCACAGACTCTCATTACCATCTGTTCTTTTGCTTTCCTTCTCAGGTGTCTTCTGAAAAGGCATTTTCTGTTTTCTGTGTGTATCTCCCTTTCATTAAGTTCACTACATTCTATTGTTTGTCCTCATTTCACTGAAAATTCCCTTGATAAGGTTACCGTTGACCTCTTCGCTTGCAGGATTTAATGGATTTTTTAAAAAACGACTTACTTATTTGAAACAGACTAAGAGAGGGATGAAGAGATAAGAGAGATCTTCCGTCCACTGGTATACGATGCCCACAACAGTCTGGAGCTAGGTCAGACCCAAGCCAAGAGTCAGGAGCTTCTTCCAGGTCTCCATAAGGGTGTCAGGGGCCCAAGCACTTGGGCCGTCTTTCACTGCTTTTCCCAGACCAATAAGCGGGGAGCTGGATTGGAGTGGAGCAGCTGGGACATGACCTGTGGCCGTGTGGTATGCTGGCTTTGCAGTCCGGAACTTTACCAGCTATGCCATGACACCAGCTCCCAATTTGCTTTTTAAACATTAGATTTACTAGCAGTTTTTCTTATTCCCTACCCGTTCACCCCAGCCCTAGGGAACCACTAGTTTTCTTTGTGTCTGTATGGATTTGCCTATCTAGGCTATTTCATATGAAGTTTTTTTTGTGACTAGCTTCTTTCACTTACCCTAATACTTTGAAAACTTGTCCATGTTGTAGTATGAATCGATACTTTGTTTTGTTGTCAAATATTAAAACATTATATGAATATTCATTAGTTGATAGACTTTTGGGTTTCCGCTTTTGGCTACTGTGAATAATGTTGCTCTGAACATTTGTGGACAAGATTTTGTAGGGATTTGTTTTTAGTTCCTTTGGCTGTATGCTGAACAGTGGAATTGCTGAGTCATGGGAGCTCTGTTTAACATTCGGTTTTATTGTTTACTATTTATTCACTACTTAAAAATTTTAAATATTTTGATACATAAGAATTGCTTATATTTATGGGGTATTATTTGATATTTCATTGCATGCATACATTGTGCAGTGTTCAATCAGGTAAACCTCCTTTCAAGCATCGGAAATTTCATTTTAGTGAAAACATCCCAAATTCTGTCTTGTAGTTTTCTTGATATTGAAATATGCAGCACATTAAGATTATCTATAGTGACCTTACTGTGCACTCTTTAGATTTTTTTTTAAGATTTTATTTGTTTACTTGAAAGTCAGAGTTGTGCAGAGAGAGAGAGAGAGAGAAAGAGAGGTCTACCATCCGCGGGTTCATTGCCCAGATGGCCGCAATGGCCGAAGTTATGCTGATCTGAAGCCACGAGCCAGGAGCTTCTTCCAGGTCGCCCACACAGGTGCAGGGTCCCAAAAACTTGAGCCGTCTTCTACTGCTTTCCCAGGCCATAGCAGAGAGCTGGATCGGAAGTGGAGCAGCCGGGACTTGAACCAGCGCCCATATGGGATGCCGGCACCGCAGGCAGCAGCTTTACCCGCTACGCCACGGCCCCGGCCCCACTCTTGAAAATTTTTTTTTTTTTTTTTTTTTTTTTTGACAGGCAGAGTGGACAGTGAGAGAGAGAGACAGAGAGAAAGGTCTTCCTTTTGCCGTTGGTTCACCCTCCAATGGCCGCTGCGGTAGGTGCGCTGCGGCCGGCGCACCGCACTGATCCGATGGCAGGAGCCAGGTGCTTCTCCTGGTCTCCCATGGGGTGCAGGGCCCAAGCACTTGGGCCATCCTCCACTGCACTCCCGGGCCACAGCAGAGAGCTGGCCTGGAAGAGGGGCAACCGGGACAGGATCGGTGCCCCGACCGGGACTAGAACCCGGTGTGCCGGCGCCGCAAGGCGGAGGATTAGCTTAGTGAGCCGCGGCGCCGGCCGAAATTTTAAATCAGTTTATCTTAATGCTTACAAACTTGTCCTTGAAGTTTTCTTCCTTTAACCCTATGATACTGTTTTGTTCCCTGGTTGATTTTCTGACTAGTTTTTCCTGTCTCATTTGTGGGTTTCCTTTTTTCTGTTCCTTTTGTTGCTGTTGTTCCTGAGTTCTGACTTGACTTTCTAATTTTGTTTATTCTCCCTGAATGATATTATCCTATTATTATATCCTGGTGACTTAACTCTGTGCCTCGACCCATACTGCTTGTGAACACCATACCAAGTATTTAACTCCCTTTGATATTATCTCATGTCCTCTGATTTAGCCTGTGATTCCTCAGAAAACAAAGGAAAACAGAAAATTAATATAAAAACTTATCTCATCACTTCCAGATCGCTATCTCCCCTGCCACCAAAGGCTCTTGGTCTGTACTACCCCAGTCCATCCCCTGTTGTTATTCTCCATCGCCACTCCTTGGATCAAGCCCTCAACATTTTTCATCTGTAATATTTGCTCTGGTTCATTTCCATAATGTTGTTGTTAGGATGAAAACATCTTAGGTGAATATTTTATGATTTAGTCCTTGTCTGCTTCTCCATCCTTCTTTCTTTGTTTTTTTAAAAGACAAAAATACAGACATATCTCTCCTACTGGTTTACTCCCCAAATGCCTGGAATAGCCAGTACTGGGTCAGACTGAAGTCAGGAGTTTGGAACTCCATCTGTTTTCTGTGTGGGCTAGAACCCAGTTATTTGAGCCATCACCTTGGGTGTGCATTCAAAGGAAACTGGAATGGGAGGTGGAGCTAGAACTCAAACCTGGACACTCCATTAAGAAATGTGAGCATGTCCCAAGTAGCATCTTTTTTTTTTTTTTTAAGATTTATTTATTTCATTTGAAAGAGATACAGAGAGAAGAGAGACATTTTGTAGTTGTACTCCTTGTAGCATAGTAGACCTGAGATGCTTTGGCGAGAAGTAACATACATCATCCATCCATCCATTAGGTGGAGAGAGAGAACACCCCACTCCCCAGATGTCCATCACAGTGACCAGGGCTGGGGTCAAAGCTAGGATCTGGGACATAATCTACCAGGTTGAGAGGAAGTCCGTTCTTGAGTCATCACCACTGCCTCCCTGGATCTGCATTGACAGGAAGCTGGAGTCAAGAACTGAAGCTGGGAATTTGATACAGGATGTGTGCATATCAACCACTAGCCTAAATGTCTGCTCCCTACACTTCCTTTCTCTCCTGTTTGAGAGGCAGGGCAACAGATATACAGATAGAGAGTTCCTATTTGTTCATTTGTTCCCCAGATATGACAGCTGGCAGATACGACAGCTGGGACTGGGTCAGGCTGAAGCTGGGAGCCAGGCTTCCCATGTGAGTGGCAGGAACCCAATTATCAGAGTCACCCCCACTGCCTCCCAGGGTCTGCATTAGCAAGAAGCTGGAGTCAGGAGCTCTTTTTTTTTTTTGACAGGCAGAGTGGATAGTGAAAGAGAACGACAGAGAGAAAGGTCTTCCTTTTTGCCGTTGGTTCACCCTCCAATGGCCGCAGCGGCTGGCGCATGGCGCTGATCCGAAGCCAGGAGCCAGGTGCTTCTCCTGGTCTCCCATGAGGGTGCAGGGCCCAAGCACTTGGGCCATCCTCCACTGCCTTCCCGGGCCCTAGCAGAGAGCTGGCCTGGAAGAGGGGCAACCGGGATAGAATCCGGTGCCCCAAGCGGGACTAGAACCCGGTGTGCCGGCGCCGCAAGGCGGAGGATTAGCCTGTTGAGCCACGGCGCCGGCCAGGAGCTCTTGCCTAGTATTGAACCCAGGTATCCTAGTATGCATCACGGGGCCTTAACTGGCACCTTAACCACTAGGCCAAACGTCTGCCTGTGCACATCATTGCTTGCAGTCCTTTGGCCATAGCTGGTCATGTGGACCCGTCTGTGTTCAAAAGAACTCTTAGGCTGCACTTTAAATGTTTTAGGAGCACTGCTGTCTGCTAATCATACTGAATTTTTATGATTTCCCAAATGCATCAATATGTTTATTTCTATGCTTTTTCATATGGTGTTCATCGTGCCTACTGTTAAGCCCCCTCCAGCTTCCCCTACTCTTGGTCATCTTACTGATTTTCCAAATTCATTAAGTATCATAACTTCTTCTGAGAGCAGCCATTCCACCCAGGTACTGTATTACCATAATGTCCTGTGAATGTCTCTGTTGAAGTACTCACGTCCTTGTCTTTCCCCACTAGATTGAATAGTTAAGTGTGTCTGTCACCGTATTCCTAACCTGTAGCACAGCTTGTAGGTATAAATAGAAAAGTGCCCCTAAGTAAGAAGTGAATGTTCTTTGCTGGCTATGTAACTTTTTTTCTCCTTTAACTTTGTTTTAATGGGTCTTAAAATTCTGTGACGGATTTTTGGTCAAATTGTTTCCATTATACACCAATTTTTAAAACTTAAAACTGCCTCCCCTTTCACAAAATATTCTCCTTTCTCCTACCGCAGGTTTTACGATGCATTGTTCTCATTCAGCAGTCTTTTAAACTTAAATGAACAATTGAGACAGACAGTTCTGAGACTGTTCTTCCACCACTGATTAAGACTGGGATAGCGAGTTTTAAGGGATAACATTCATTTAGCCTCCTGAGCTGTCTGTGCAGACTTGGTGACCCTGCCAGCTCCAGCAGCCTTCTTGTCCACTGCTCTGATCACACCCACACCCACACCCACTGTTCTACATGGCAGACAGCAAAGTCACCCAAAGAATAGTTAGCAGACGCTCTCAACACACTGGGATTGGCCAAGAACCAAATCAATGAGGACAGTATCACCAGTTTTTAAGAATTTAGGGCCATATTCCAGCATCTTAACAGAATGACTGTCAGTCTTTTCCGTCAACTCCGCAAACTTGTAAGCTGTGTGAGCTGTGTGAATCCAGGACGGGCGTATCCAGCACTGACTTGACCTGGATGGTTCAGAATGATCACCTGGGCAGTAAAGCCAGTTGCTTCCATTAGTGGGTTATTTTTGCTGTCACCAGCAGTGTTGCCACAATGAACATCATTGACAGACACTTGACATTGAAGCCCACACTGTCCCCAGGGAGAGCTTCACTCAAAGCTTCATGGCACATTTCAGCAGACTTTGACTTCAGCTGTGACGTGGACTGGAGAAAGGTTACCACCATGCCAGGTGTGAGACCACCATTGTCCATTCAACCCACAGGAACAGTACCAGTCCCACCAGTTTTGTACACATCTGTAGAGGCAGTCACAAGGGCTTGTCGGTTGGACAAGTCGAGGGTAGGTTTGCAATCCAGGGCTTCCAAGAATGTGGCTCTACTGGCACTGCCATCGTGTGGTGACTTTCCATCCCTTGAGCTATGGCTTGTTAATTAGCACTTGGCTCTAGCAGGTTGCACAGGTTTGTCCATTGGTGAAAAGGTTGTAGTCAATTTTCTTTCTTTTTTTAAAAAGATTTATTTATTAGAGCTGGTGCTGTGGTGTAGAAGGTTAATAAGCCTCCCCTTGCAGTGTTAGCATCCCACATGAGCACCAGTTTGAGTCCTAGCTGCTCCACTTCCAACCCAGCTCCCTGCTAATGTGCCTGGGAAAGCAGCAGAAGACGACCCAGGTGCTTGGGCCCCTGCACCAACGTGGGAGACCTGGAGGAAGCTCCTCGTGTTGGCCTGGCTCAGCCCTGGCCATTGTGGCTATTTGGGGAGTGAACCAGTGTATGAAAGATTGCTGTCACTCTCACTCTTGCTCTTGCGCTTTCTTCTCTGTCCCTTCCCTCTCCTTCCCTCTGTAACTCTGCCTCTCAAATAAATAAGTTTTTGTTTTTTAAAAAGAGATTTATTTGAAAGGCAAAGTTACAAAAAAAAAAAAAAAAAAAAGGTGAGAAATCTCACCTGCTGATTCACTTCCTAAATGACAGTAGTGGCCAGGGCTATGCCATGCTGAAGCCTGGAACTTCGTCAGGGTCTCCCACGGGGATGCAGAGGCCCAAGCACTTGGGCCATCCTCTGTTGTTTTCCCAGGCTATAGCAGAAAGCTGGATCAGAAGTAGAGCTGCTGGGACTTGAACCTGCGCCCATATGCAATGCCAGGGTGCCATCCTCCTGCCAGCTTTTTAATATAGGTGCTGGTTTCCTCACTTCTGTTCTGGCTGTAGGGTGGCACAGTGGAATCCATTTATTTAAAGAGTTACAGAGAGAGGGAGGGAGGGAGGGGTGTCTTACATCCGTTGGTTCAGTCCCCAAATGGCTGCAATAGCTGGAGCTCATTGATCTGAAGCCAGGAGCTTCTTCCAGGTCTCTCATGTGGGTGCAGGGGCCCAATGACTTGGGCCATCTTCCACTGCTTTCCCAGGCCATAGCAGAGATCTGGATCAGAAGTGGAGCAGCTGGGTCTTGAACTGGTGCCCATGTGGGATGCTTACTGCTACGCCACAGTGCCAGCCCCGGAATCCATTTTGTTAACACTGACAATTAGTTGCTTCAGATCCAGTGTGTAAGCCAGAAGGACATGCTCAGAGGTCTCCGTGTTCTTGTAGATGCCCTCTTCAAATTCAGCAACGCCAGCAGCAGCCATCAGGACAGCATAGTCGGCCTCAGATGTGCCTGGACTCCTGTGTTTGATGAAGGCTCTGTGTCCTGGGGCATCAGTGATTTGTAACACTTGCGGGTCTCAGACTTCCACAGGGAGATGCTGCTGATGATACCACACTCACATTCCGCTGTCCAGGCCTGAATGTCCCAGGCGTTCTTGAAGGGGCCCTTGCCCAGCTCAGCTGCCTCAAATTTCTCAGTGACTCTTTCGATGCTGCCACACACCACACTGCCCGATCCACATGTCTAGTGACGACGGCGTTGATCTGAATCTTTTCCTTTGATTGGCAGCGGTTTTCACAACACTTGGCCTGGTGGCAAGCCTGTTGGTGAAAAAGCTGGTTATGTAATTTTATGAACTAAATACTTAGTCATCCTCTTAGATACATTCAGTTTCTCTTTTATTTCTTTCAAAGAAATAACTATCTCCAGAGTATATCCTGGCCTTTTCTCTCCTTCATTGGCAACAGTACTTTTAAATTAGTGTTGTAGAAAAACATTAGAAGCATTGTCTTTTTTTTTTTTTTTTAATTTTTTCCTTTAACTGACATATTGTAAGGTGTTTTGTCTGACACCAACTATTTCTCCAGCATCAATGCTTGGTATCCATCAGTGAGTTCAGTCTGATACTGTCTACCTTGAGTTAGTGTCAGATCCAGACACCACAGTTACAGGACTCGGGTTCCCAAGCCTGCTGTCCCTCAGATGCCAGGGAGAAGCTGTTGGCCACCTGTACTTCTGACTAGCCAGTTATGATTGCAAGTTCCCATGGGATCCTCTCCCCTTACTTTAAAATTTTTATCAGAGGTGGGCATTTAGCCTACTGGTTTTTTCCCTTGTCCCACATCAGTGTACCTGGGTTCAAGTCTTGGCTCTGGCTATAGCTTCCTGCTAGTGCAGACCCTGGGAAGGAGCTGTGATGGCTCAAGGAACTGGGTTCCTGCTGCCCACATGGGGGATCTGGACTGAGTGTCTGCTCCAGGCCTTACCCTAGGGCATTTGAGGAATGAGCCTGCAGGTGAGAAATTTCTCTCTCTCAACTTTAATAAAAAGTTTTCTTTCTAGAATAGCTTACAGAACTCAAAACACATTTTTTAAGTTTACCTGTTTATTACAAAGGGTACATTTCAGAGGCAGACAAAGGCTGTGAAGAAATTAACAGAACAAGATATGTGGAGGCTAGTGGGTGGATGCAAAACTTCCAAGCCCTCCAGCCTACCATCCTCCTGACCCCTCTGAATGGCATTGTTCAGGAGTTTGAATAGAACTCAATTTCTAGGTTTTTCCTTTTTCTGTTCCTGGAGTTCCATGTGTAGAGCTGAAAATTCCAACTTTCCAGAACGTGGTCTTTCTGATGACCAGTGCTATCCTGAGGCTATCCTGAGGCTCTCCAGAGGCTTGGCCTTAAGTCACTGCAATAATAATGATCAAAAGGAACCTGTAACAAAAGATACTTTTATCATTCAGGAAATTTCAAAGGATTTAGGAACTCTGTCAGGAACCCAGAGGAAAGACCATTTATTTTTGTGTTCTATACATACAAAAATCTATTTAGTTGGTTTTATATTAAAGTATAAATTTTTGCTAATTTCAATTACAGAAATTTATGTATTCATAAGAAATTCTGTTTTTGATTTAAAATGGTTTCTTGTAATGTGCTATGAACTCACAATAGTTTTGCATCTTCATACTTTTGCATAGTTATTAAAAATTTCTGACTTTGATTTATGTGTGCCCCCCCCCCCCCCCCCATTCTCTTAGGTGGCCTCGGAGGACTTGCAGGTCTGAGTAGCTTAGGTTTGAATACTACCAACTTCTCTGAACTGCAGAGTCAGATGCAGCGCCAACTTCTGTCCAACCCAGAGATGATGGTCCAGATCATGGAGAATCCCTTCGTCCAGAGCATGCTTTCAAACCCTGACCTGATGAGGCAGTTAATCATGGCCAACCCACAGATGCAGCAGTTGATACAGAGAAACCCGGAGATTAGCCATATGCTGAATAATCCAGACATAATGAGACAAGTATGTGGGAACTTATTATTGCTGATTTTGTTTCTTAATGCTTTCTAGTTAAAAGAGATTGCCTTGTATTGCTGTTAGGCTAAATCCTAGTCTGTGTTTAGGAAAATTTCACAAAGCAGTAATGTGGGCTATATGAACTCTGAATTTTCTGCTACATTTGACAGATTTTAGTGAACAGTTCATTGTGATTGTTCACTTAGAACAAGGTGCTTTTGTTACTGGTTGCTTGCTGCTGGTGGCATACCAGAGGTAAGGGCTGATGCAAGGAAACATTTATTTCAGGGAGCTGGCGTTCTTGGGGCAGGTGGCCATCTTCAGTCCCAGGTGTGCTCTGGCCAAGTTGCAGGGCACACAGAAGGCTGAAGGATAATTGGGAGGCTAGGAAGGATAAGGAAAGATCATGATGGGTGCATAGGCAGGTTTCTAGGCTAGTTTCTGACCCCAGCCAGGTGGAGGTTTCTCTGACACAACCTTGGCTGTCTGGGTGGTGGTTATGCATTTCTTCCTTATCTGCGCTCTGCCATTCTGGCCACTTTCCTGCAGTTAGCTCCTGAAATTCTTAGGTAGGCGTTATTCATCTGTTGACCGACTATTCTCATGACAAGATCAGCAGCTTTTGCTGGTTAAAATGTGAAAAGGGAAGGGAAGATGTATTCAATATGGTTTTACCTCCTTTTTAAAAGTATTAAAGATTGGTTTGTTTATTTGAAAGGCAGAATGAGAGAGAGGAAGAGATCTTCCATCTGGTGGTTCACTCTCTAAATGGCCACAGTAGCCAGGGTTGGGCCAGGGTGGAGTCAGGAGCCAGAATCTCCATGCAATTTCCCACCTGGGGGGCAGGGACCCAAGGTCTTAGACAATTCTGCTTTTCCAGAAGCGTTAGCAGGAAGCTAGAGTTGGAATCACAAAAGCTAGGCCTCTAACCAGCTCTCTGAAATAGAAAGCTGGCATTGCAAATGGCAGGTCAATACACAGTGCCACAGTGCCAGCCCTCCCCCTTTGTTTTTCTTTTGTATTATAATTGTTTCCATCTACTTGAAAGGCAGAGTGACAGAATGAGAGAGAAGTCTTCATGCTGTGCTTCACTTCCCAAATGTCTACAATAACCGGGACTGGGCCAGCTGAAACCAGAAGCCTGGAACTCTGTCCAGATATCCCATGCAGCTGGCAGGGGCCCAAGCCCTTGAACCAGCATCTGCTACTTCCCAGGATAGATGGGAAATGGAGAAGCTGGGCCTGGAACCGCCACTCTAATAAGGGGTGTGTGCATCCCAAGTGGTGGCTTAACTCACTGTGCCACATGTTGCTTCATTTCTTTTTAAATTTTTGCATTTTTAAAAGATACATCTGTTTGAAACACAGAGAGGGAAGAGAGAGAGAGAGAGAGAGAGAAAGAGATCTTCCATCTGCTGGTTCACTTACCAAATGCCTACAGCATGTGGCTGGTGCCAGGCCAAAACCAGGAGCCTCAAACTCCATCTGGGTGTCTCACATGGATGGCAGGGACCCAAGTCCCCTGCCTTCCAATGTGAATTAGGAGGAAGCTGGATCAGAAGTGTTGTTGCCTGGACTCAGACCATTGCTCTGATATACGATATGTGTCCCTGCTGTGCTACAAGGCTCGTTGAATGTTAACTTGCCTTTCTCTTTTTTTAAAGTTTTTTTTTTTTTTTTTAATTTGAAAGGCAGAGTTAGAGCTTTCATCCACTCGTTCACTCCCCAAATGGCTGCAATGGGCCTGAGCTGGGCCAATATGAAGCCAGGAGCCAGTAGCTCCATCCAGGTCTCCCATATGGGTGGCAGAGGCCCAAGCACTTGGGGCCGTTTTCTACTATTTTCTCAGGTGTATTAACAAGGAGCTGGATCAGAAGTGGAGCAGCAGAGAATTGAACTGGCACCCATATGGGATGCTGGTGTCTCAAATGGCAGCTTAACCCAATACGTCACAGTGCCAGCCTCTTAACTTGCTTTTTGAGATGAAATCCACCAGGAATTATTTTAGATAATTTTCTGGTTTAAATTTTTTTAATGATTTTTTAAATTCATTTAGAGTTACAGAGAGAGAGATCTTCTATCTGTTGGTTCACTCCCCAAATGGCTGCAACAGCAAGGACTGAGCAAGGCCAAAGCCAGGAGCCAGGAGCTTCTTCTGGGTCTCCCACATGGGTGCAGGGGCCCAAGCATGTGGGCCCTCCTCCACTGCTTTCCCAGGCACATTAGTAGGGAACTGGATCAGAAGACAAGCAGCCAGGACTCGAATAGGGCGCCCATATGCTGGCGCTGCAGGCCAGGGTTCTACCCGCTATGCCAGTCTCATTTCCTTTCTGATTTTACAGACAAGATTATAAGAAATTTGGTTTAAAACTCTTAATTAGCTTTTATTGTGATTCTAGAATCATATGACATCTGTTCTTATGAGCTGAGCAAAGATAGTTAGCCTCATAGGTAGCAAATACCGAAGAAGCAGAAACTGTTTTGTTGTTAGTGAAAATAGATTGGTTGTTCCAAAGTTACTTTCTTATAGGATCTTCACTATATATTAGTTTTTCCTACTCTAGAAATTCACATAAATTACAGAGTCTGTGCTGTCTTTTTTTCTTTCACTCTGTGTTTTTTAAATTCATCTGTGTTGTTGTGTATGTCTAGTTTGTTTCTTATTGTGCTGGCTCAGGTTGATTAGAATCTCCTGCTTCTTGTTTTTCTTTAAACTAACACTTTTCATACACCAGGTTGTTTATCTGGTGTTAAGCACAGTGACTCCGTTCTGCTATGGTCAGATTTGGGACCTAGTGCAACAGACTAGAGCAAATAGCAGCCTCCCGTAAACTTCATTTAACGTTAGTTAATAGCTGAAGTAACTTACATGTATTTCAATGCCCTTTTTTTTCTTTTTCTGTGCTTGTTTTTATGGAAATCTTTTTTTAGACACTGGAACTTGCCAGGAACCCAGCAATGATGCAGGAGATGATGAGAAACCAGGATCGAGCCTTGAGCAACTTAGAAAGTATTCCAGGGGGTTACAATGCTCTACGTCGCATGTACACGGATATTCAGGAGCCGATGCTGAGTGCTGCACAAGAGCAGGTGATCACTGGCTCCAGGCCTCAGGAGTCGCTCCTGTTGTAACAGATACGTGTGTGACTGAGGGCTGTGTTCATGGGGGGGAATGTGGTTTTCATTCAACAGAAAGGAGTTGTGCAATAAAACCTTACTCTTTATGACTTTTGTGTCTTTTTCTTTTACAGTTTGGTGGTAATCCATTTGCTTCCTTGGTAAGCAATACATCCTCAGGGGAAGGTAGTCAGCCTTCTCGGACAGAAAATAGAGATCCATTACCCAATCCTTGGGCTCCGCAGGCTTCCCAGAGTTCATCAGCTTCAAGCGGCACCACCAGTGCTGTGGGTGGCACTGCTAGTAATGCTGCCAGTGGCACTGCTGGGCAGAGTACTGCTGCGCCAAATTTGGTACCAGGAGTAGGAGGTAGGCTTCTAATAACTCACTATTTTATTTGTTGTAGGAATGCTTTTTACATGAATACAGAAAACATTGCTGATACTGTTTTTCTCTGTGTATGGTGACTATTTTTTATGTTACCAGCTAGTTTTGCTTTTCATTTTTGATGGTTTTATTTGCCTCCGTGAAAGGAGTTTTCAAAATTGTATATACATTTCAGGTACAACATTATGCTTGGATACATGTATACATCGTGGAATGATTAGATCATTTCATTAACATATCCATCACTTCACATGCTTTAGCCATTTTTGTGTTTGTGATGAGAGAAAATTAAAATCTACTGTTTTAATAGTTTTCAATTATATAGCATATACTTCTCCAGAACTTATTCATAGAAGGTTTTCTTTTGTTAAATTTGAGAAAACTGTCACCTGGTGGTTCACTCCCCAGATGCCTTCAGTGGCTGGAGCTGGACCAGACTGAAGCCAGGAGGTGGCCACTAAATCTAGGTCTCCCATGTGGGTGTCAGGGACACAACTACTTGTGCAGGCCCTCCAGTGTGGGATGTGGGCATTTAACTGATACCGTCATAGCTGGGCCAAATGCCCGCACCTGTAGGAGGATTTTAAGTGAGGAATAATGAAAAATTTTAAAGTAATAATGGGATTACCCTGGTTACCATTTGCAGAATATATTGGGGAAAGCCAAAATGATTAAATGGAACTTGATTATGAGTAACCTAGGGCATATAAAATGATAGCTGGGGATGTGACCAAAAAATAGGAAGCAGAAAGACAAGCCAACCATTCACTTATTGACAAAGAACTAGCGAAAGAAGGATAATTGTCCTTATTAGACTATTGTATATTTATTTTATATTAAGGTATAGTTTTTGTAAAGTACAGATTTTACATGTACATTGTTACATATTTTGGTGAATTTATACACCTAGCTTACTGCCACCCTAATTGAGACATGAAACATTTCCATCATCCCAGTAAACTGTTTGTGCCTCTTTCCAGCTAATTCTTTCTACCATGAAAACTGCCCCACTCTGTTAGGTTTTCCTAGTTTAGAAATTCACGTAAATGGATTATACAGTCTGTGTTCTGTGTCTTTTTCTTTCACTTAGCGTTTTTGAAATTCATCTGTGTTGTTGTATATGTCTCTAGACTGTTTCTTAGTGCTGAAAAGTAGTCCCTTGTATGGGAATCATTATAAATCATTACAGTACGTACAGACTCTTATGTCTATTATTTCATTACTTTGTAAAGATAAAAAACCAACAGAATTAGAACTGAAGCCTGGAGAACAAACTTGAGATTCCAAAGTGGGATAGAAATAGCATAAGGTAGAAATTTTGCAGTCGTTAAAGTAGATTATTTTGTGGCTTACACAATTGTCTTTGGGGACCTAACTGTACTGGCCATATAGTGAGTAGGAATGAAGGTGCCAAGTACAGAATGGATACCATTAAGGGTCTAGGTGGTATGTCTGTATTTGTCTGGGAAGGACTGGTTTTCCCGAGCCACCCTCAGGTAATTGCTGTTGTTGGGCTTCTTGTTTTTACTGAATATTCTTGTATTGTACTTCCTGGAGTTTCACTCTGATTCCTGAACCAAACCTGCAGCATTGTTCAATTGTGTCTGTTTTTTAAAAAAAGATTTATTTATTTTAAAGTCAGAGTTACATACAGAGAGGGAGAGACAGATCTATCCACTGGTTAATTCCCCAGATGGCCACAGTGGCCAGGGTTGCCCCAGGCCAAAGCCGTGAGCCAGGAATCTGGGTCTCCCACACAGGTACTTGGTCATCTTTTGCTGCTTTTCCCAGGCTGTTAGCAAGGAGCTGGATCGAAAGTGAAGCAGCCGGCACACAATTTGGTACCCGTATGGGATGCTGGCATCACAAGTGGCAGCTTTACCTGCTGTGCCACAACACCGGTCCTGATTATGTCCATTTTTGAGGCCATTTGTTTCTGATTTATTTATAGGGATTTCATCTACTAGTTCAGTCTCCAAATACCTACAGTGGCCCAGGTCCAGGCTGGGGGCCAAAGACCGGAGCCAGGAACTCAGTCCAGGTCTTCTGTGTAAGCAACAGGAACCCAGCCACTTGAGCCACTACTCTTGCCTCCCAGGGTCTGCATAAGCAGGAACTTGGAGCCAGGAACCAGAGCTGGGCACTGAACTCAGGCCCCTCAGTGTGGGATGTAGGCATCTTGAGTGAAATACTTATACCTGCATTTCTTAAAAGTTTATTTTAAAAAATGGATTCTCAAACCTTTATTATTAATTTTTATTTGAAAACCAGGGTGAAAGATCCTGTATCCACTGGTTTACTCACGGCTGGCCCAGGCCAAAGCCATGAGCCGAGAACTCAGTCTGGGTCTCCTGTGTGGGTGGCAGGAACTCAAGTATTTGAGTTGTCATCTGTTACCTCTCAGGGTGCCATTAGCAGGAAGCTGGATTGCAAGTGGAACTGTGACTTGAATTCTGACATGGACATGGGCATCTTAACTACTGCAGCAAACGCCAGAACACCTACCTGCCCCTGATAAGGAACTTTAAATATGATGATTATGTTTGCGTGTATGGCTGAAGCTTTCCAAAGTCAAGTTTGTCTTGAAATGGCTTGGTAGTCTCGTTTAACAGTAGGGGAACACAGTCTCCTGTAGAACTAGGGTACGTGTTTCTTGGAATTAGTCTGGTTTTAAATTCTGTGTCAGTGGACTCAAACACCAGTCCTGAGGCCAGGGTAAACCAGCTGTGGCACGGTACTTGCCAGGATTGTTAAAAATTGGGTTTCCAGGTCTTAACCTTATGGGGCAGACTTTTTACAGTGTCCTTTAAAGTCTGTGTTTATATAAAGCTCCTGGGGATTGTGATGGGTGAAGGGGTTAGGATTTTACTTTTGTCCACTTTTCTGCAGGTGAGACTGAAAGAACGGATGCCCTGTGCTCAACTGTTCAGATACTATTTGCTGATGTTTTTTAAGTGAATCATATCCAAGATCATTAGCCAGAGTGACAGATTGAGTCCTAATATTTGGCATGTAAATAGGAAGAAATGGAGGCATGGCAGCACTTCCTAGGGATAAGAAAGCCTAGGTAGATGTTAAAAGATCCTTTTGGGCAGAAAAAGTGAAAGATAAGATTCTGAATGAGGAGTTTTGAAAAATTCATTGCTGAGAGAAGACAGTGTGTGCAGAATAAATCACAGGTCACAATGAGACATTTTCTTTTGTAAAGCAGTGGATATCTGGGTTCCGGATATAATACAGGTTTTATAAAAATTGCAGTAGGGGGCTGGCGCCGTGGCTCACTAGGCTAATCCTCTGCCTTGCGGCGCCGGCACACCGGGTTCTAGTCCTGGTCGGGGCACCGGATTCTGTCCCGGTTGCCCCTCTTCCAGGCCAGCTCTCTGCTGTGGCCAGGGAGTGCAGTGGAGGATGGCCCAAGTGCTTGGGCCCTGCACCCCATGGGAGACCAGGAGAAGCACCTGGCTCCTGCCTTCGGATCAGTGCGGTGCGCTGGCTGCAGCACGCCAGCCACAGCGGCCATTGGAGGGTGAACCAACGGAAGGAAGACCTTTCTCTCTGTCTCTCTCTCTCACTGTCCACTCTGCCTGTCAAAAAAAAAAAAAAAAAATTGCAGTAGGGGCTGGTGCCATGGTGCAGTGGTTTGGTCCTCTGCCGACGGTGCCAGCATCCCATATGGGCGCCGATTCTGGTCCTGGCTTCTACTCTTCCAGTCCAGCTCTCTGCCTTGGCCTGGGAAGGCAGTGAAGGATGGCCCAACTGGTTGGGCCCCTGAGCCCACATGGGAAACCTGGAGGAATCACCTGACTCCTGGCTTCATATCTGCGCGGCTCCAGCCGTTGCGGCCATTTGGGGAGTGAACCAATGAACAGAGGACCTTTCTCTCTGTCTCTCCCTCTCACTGTCTGTAACTCTAGCTCTCAAATGAATAAATAGAATCTTTTTAAAAAAATTGAAGTAATATTTTTAATCAAGAAACAAATCCTTCTTATTCTTTTTATTTTTTTTAAGATTATCTGAGGCCGGCGCCACAGCTCACTTGGCTAATCCTCTGCCTGCGGTGCTGGCACCCCAGTTTCTAGTCCCGGTACCCCAGGTTCTAGTCCTGGTTGGAGTGCCGGATTCTGTCCCGGTTGATCCTCTTTCATTCTAGCTCTCTGCTGTGACCCGGGAAGGCAGAGGAGGATGGCCCAAGTGCTTGGGTCTCTGCAACCGCATGGGAGACCAGGAGGAAGTACCCGGCTCCTGGCTTCGGATTGGCACAGCGCCGGCCGTAGTGGCCATTTGGGGGGTGAACCAACGGAAGGAAGACCTTTCTCTCTGTCTCTGTCTCTGTTTCTCTCTCTCTCTCTCTGTCGAAACTCTGCCTGTCAAAATTAAATAAATAAATAAATAAATAGATTTATTTATCTGAAAGGTAGAGTTAAAGAGGGAAAGAGAGACAGGATCTTCTGTTTGCTGGTTTGCTCCCCAAATGCCTGCAATAACCAGTGCTGGGCCAGCTAAAACCACAAGCCAGGAGTTTCATCCAGGCCTCCCATGTAGGTGGCAGGGGCCCAAGCACTCGGACCATCTTCCTCTGCTTTCCCAGACGCATTAGCAGGGAGCTGACTTGGCAGTGCAGTAGCTGCGAGTTGAACTGGCATCCCGTCAGTGGTGACACAGCTGGTTCTTACCCTGTTAGATCACAGTGCTAAATCCCTTACTTTAATACTCTCAACAATCTTTTAAGAAGATGTTTTGTTTCTACTTTAAAGGTTATAGAAAGGAGAGAGCAAAGATTTGATCAGATTTCTTGACTGGTGGGCTATTGATTTTTTTCATTTTAATTAATTTGTTTTTATTTATTTAAAAAGCAGAGAGATACATGCACACCAAGAGACAGACAGTGATGATCCATCTAGTAGTTTACCCTCTATGCTCCCACAACAGCTGAGGTTGGGTCAGTCCAGGACTCTACTTGAGCCATCACCTGCTGCCTCCCAGTGTGTGTGTTAGTAGGAAGCTGCATTGGGAGCAGAGCTGGAACCTGAACTCTGGCTCTGTGATAGGGGATGCCAGCATCTAAGTAATGTTTTAACCACTGCACCAAATGCCTGCCCTGGGTTTTTTTTTTAAATAGTATGGTTGTCCATAGTAATCACTTTCATTTAAAAGACAAACAATCAGTTTCTACTCAGATTTTTTTTTTTTTTTTTTTTTTTTTTTTTGGACAGGCAGAGTGGACAGTAGAGGGAGACAGAGATAAAGGTCTTCCTTTTTGCCGTTGGTTCACCCTCCAATGGCCGCCGCGGTAGGCGCGCTGCGGCCGGCGCACCACACTGTTCCGATGGCAGGAGCCAGGTGCTTCTCCTGGTCTCCCATGGGGTGCAGGGCCCAAGCACTTGGGCCATCCTCCACTGCACTCCCTGGCCACAGCAGAGAGCTGGCCTGGAAGAAGGGCAACCGGGACAGGATCGGTGCCCTGACCGGGACTAGAACCCGGTGTGCCGGCGCCGCAAGGCAGAGGATTAGCCTGTTAAGCCACGGCGCCGGCCCTCTACTCAGATTTTTAAATTTAATAACAATACTGTAACATTTCGTAGTAATATTTCAATCAAAGGAAAACAAAACAGCAAAATGAACTTTACTGGCCTATCAAATTGTTAGCATATTTGTATACTATTATTCATATTCAGCTCAGAGTTTGATGCAAATATTTATACATGCAGATATAAAGATGAAATTCATGAATTTTCCTTTAACCCTTTAAGTGGTACCTGTAGAAACTGAGGAAATCTTGAGTATGAGTCTGCAAACTTTTATGTAAAGGGTCAATTAATACTTTATGTTTTGTGGTTTTTTTTTTTTTTTTTAAGATTTATTTATTTTACTTAGATGGAGCTACAGAGAGAGAGAAGAGATATTCTATCTTCTGGTTTACTCCCCAAATGGCTGTGACAGCTGGGGCTGGGCCAGTCCAGAAACCAGAAGCCTCTTTCAATCTCCCACAGGGCTGCAGGGGCCCAAGGAGTTGGGCCATCTTTCATTGATTTTCCAGGTGCACTAGCAGGGAGCTGTACCAGAAGTGGAGCAGCTGGAACCCAAACTGGCTCCTATATAGGATGCTGGCACCATAGGCAGTGGCCACAGTGCTGGCCCCAATACTTTAGGTTTTGCAGGCCAGAAGGCAAAATTAAGAACATTATATTATTAGAGAACAAAATTTATTTATGAAACTTAAAATATAGAGTTGAATTTTCTTTTTTTTTTTTAAATTATTTTATTTTATTTTGACAGGCAGAGTTAGACAGTGAGAGAGACAGAGAGAAAGGTCTTCCTTCCGTTGGTTCACCCCCCAAATGGCTGCTACGGCCGGCGCATGGCACCGATCTGAAGCCAGGAGCCACGTGCTTCCTCCTGGTCTCCCATGTAGGTGCAGGGCCCAAGCACTTGGGCCATCCTCCACTGCCTTCCCAGGCCACAGCAGAGAGCTGGACTGGAAGAGGAGCAACTGGGACTAGAACCCAGCGCCCATATGGGATGTCGGCGCCACCAGGTGGAGGATTAACCAAGTGAGCCACGGTGCCGGCCCCGAGTTGAATTTTCTTAATATATATTTGCCAGTTAGAGAACTGGGCTTTAGGAGGAATAACATTTTCTTTAATTGGGGTTTACAAAATTGATTGTCCCTGTTCATCTAATGGTGATATGTGATGAGCTCATTCCAAAAGTGTATGATTTTAATAGTATACTTATCAGTTCAGAAGGCATTGTTAGAGTTCTGCTAGATTCTTTTGCCATTTGACTGCCAGTACATTGCAGATTAATCACTTCAAATTGAAACTTGTTAGGTGGTAACTCCTCAGTTATAGTTAATTAGTTTATCTTTTATTTTTTTTAGAGATTTGTTTATTTGAAAGTTGTTACAGAGAGAGGGAGAGACACAGAGATCTTCCCTCTGCTGGTTTATTTTCTAGATGGCCACAGTGGCAAGGGCTGGGCTAGATTGAAGCCAGGAGCTTCATCTGGGTTTCACACGTGGGTGGCAGGGATCCAAACACTAGAGCCATCTTCTGCTTTTCCCAGGCTATTAGCAGGGAGCTGGATTGGAAGTGGAGCAGCCAGGACACAAACGAGTGCCTGTAGGGGATGCTGGCATTGCAGGCAGCAACTTTATCCTCTGTGCCACAACGCCAGCCCTGTTAGATCAGTTTTGAAATGTAGAATTTTCCTTGTACTTGCATTGAGTTCTGAAAAAAATACTGCTGATAGTGTGAACTCAAATATAAGTTGGCAGATTTGCAAAAATGGTGATCTTGTTTCTTCTTTATTTTTTAAAAATTTTTTGACAGGCAGAGTTAGAGACAGAGAGAGAGTTATAGACAGTGAGAGAGAGAGAGAGAGAGAGAAAGAAAGGTCTTCTTTCCATTGGTTCACTCTCCTAATAGCTGCTATGGCTGGCTCCAGGAGCTGGGTGCTTCCTGCTGGTCTCCCATGCCAGTGCAGGACCCAAGCACTTGGGCCATCCTCCTGGAAGACTTCTTTCTCTGTTTCTATCTCTCTCTGTAACTCTGTCTTTCTAATAAATAAATTAATAATAAAATAAGTAATAAAATAAATATAAAAATAAATAATAATAAAAAGTTTGACATTGCTTGTGAAACAAGAGTTGATGTGACAATGACTTTGCTATATTAAGAGATTCATATGTAAGTGCTGAATTCATTGAGAAACATTGTCAAGCCTCTAGGAAACGTTAATTTTTTTAATACTAGATTTCTTTTTCTTTTTTTTTTTGCTATTTATTTGAAAGGTAGAGTTAGAGAGAGAGAGAGGTCTTCCATCTGCTGATTCAATCTCCAAATGGCTGCAACAGCTGGAGCTGGGCCGATCTGAAGCCAGGAGCTTCTTCTGGGTCTCCCACGTGGGTGCAGGGGCCCAAGGTCTTTGCTTTCCCAGGCCATAGCAGAGAGCTGGATCAGAAGAGGAGCAGCTGGGACTCAAACTGGTGGTGGCCTTACCCGCTGCACCACAACGCAAGCACTGCAAAAGTTAATTTCTAAAGTCACTTTTTTTTTTTTAAGATTTATTTTACTTGAAAGTCAAAGTTACAGAGAGAAAGAAAGGCAGAAAGGAAGAGGGAGGAGAGGAATTCCATCCGTTGGTTCACCCCCAGAATTGGCTGCAACTGCCGGAGCTGCACTGATCCGGAGTCAGTAGCTTCTTCTGGGTCTCCCATGCAAGTGCAGGGGCCCAAGGACTGGGGCCACCCCCCACTGCTTTCCCAGGCCATAGCAGAGAGTATCAGCCTGCTCTTTGTTAATGTGTGTTAGGATGTTGAGCTATTAACAGAATTATGGAATTGTCTCTGGTTAAGAGTGAATGGTGCTCCTCATTGATACTTCTACTGGTTCAATAACATTATAGCTTAAAATACATTCTACAGACTACCTGCTGATGAATATAACAGTAAATAACCGTAATATTTAGATACCTTATGTTTCTGCAAATGTTGTGAATCTGTCCAGCTGAATCAGTTCGCCACACACGGTTTTACAAACATCAGATGTAGCACATCTTACCAGATTCTACTTCAGGTTTTTCTGAAATAGTATTTTCTGAACTTCTTTAAGAATAGTGTTGCCCTATTTGTTGCCTGCTGTTTGTTAAAGCATTTTTCCAGTCACTTCAGATGTGGCATTGACTCTTCAAATAGGAATTGAGTAGACTCTTTCTTCCTGTCTCCCTCTCTGTCACTCTGCCTTTCAAATAAATAAAAAATAAGTCTTTATAAAAATTGTTCACTTATTAGGAGCCCAGGAATACAATTCAAACTCATTTGTGTATTTTAAACTGGACATGTGTGTATGTACATATTTTAAAAGATTTATTTATTTGAGAGTGAAGAAGTGAGAAAAAGAGATTTTCCGTCTGCTGGTTCATTCCCCAAATGACCTCTGGGGCTGGGGCTGGGGCTGGGGCTGGGGCTGGGGCTGGGCCCGGGCCAAGACCAGGCTGGAACCAGGATACTTGTTCCATCTTGTTTGATTTCCAAGCCACATTAGTAGGGAGATGAATCAGAAGTGGAGAAGCTGGGACTCAAACCAGCACTCCATTATGGGGTACAGGTATCAGTAGCTTAACCTGCTGTACCATGATGCTGGTCCCTTAAATTGGATGATAATATTGTACCAACAGTCCTTAACTCTTTGAGAAAAATCTGTTCTCCCCACAAGGCTAATAGACTTAAGTTTTTTTTTTTTTTTTTTAGTACACTTATTTGTCTCCTGTAATCAGGATTTAATTAACTATACTAGTTGATCACTGCTATTACTAGTTTTTGTTGATTGACCAACAAGTAAACCACTTACAGACTCAACCTTGAAGCTCATTTGTTTCAAAGAAATTTGGCTTTGATAAGATACTTCATTTTATTTTAACATTTCGTAATTTTCCTGCCTATTGCTTTCCTGTGGGTGGGGCAATATTGTGTGTGTATGTGGTATTCTTGTAGTGCCACTGCATAACAACTGCAACTGTTCTCCCCTTTTTCTCTGTCTGGCCTGAAGGGCAGGTGGACTGTGGGGAATGAAGCAATGTCACTGCCATGCTGCAGTGTTTCATGAGTGTGTGGGACAGCTGACTCTCTGAGAGCAGTGTGGAACAGTGATAGCACCATAGTCAGACATGTCTCAGACACTCAGCTCCGGTTTTGTACTGCCCAAGCACCCATAGACAATGAACAAGTGAGTGTAATTGTGCCAATAAAATGGTGTTTGTGGATACTGAAAGTTGAATTTCAGGTAGTTTCAACATATCACAAAACATTTCCCTTTAAGTTTTCTCCCATAACCATTTAAAAAGGTTAATAATTTTTACCTCAGGGACTTACAAAAACAGGTTGTGGGCTAATTTGTCCTGTGAGTTGTAGTTTGCCAGCATGTTATGTGGAAAAAACTAAAGGTAAGACATGAGAAAGTAGAAGAAGCAAATATTAAAAACAGTAGAGGCGGCGCCGTGGCTTAACAGGCTAATCCTCCACCTTGCGGCGCCGGCACACCGGGTTCTAGCCCCAGTTGGGGCGCTGGATTCTATCCCGGTTGCCCCTCTTCCAGGCCAGCTCTCTGCTATGGCCCGGGAAGGCAGTGGAGGATGGCCCAAGTGCTTGGGCCCTGCACCCTCATGGGAGACCAGGAGAAGCACCTGGCTCCTGGCTTCGGATCAGCGCCATGCGCCGGCCGCAGCGGCCATTGGAGGGTGAACCAACGGCAAAGGAAGACCTTTCTCTCTGTCTCTTTCTCACTGTGCGCTCTGCCTGTCCAAAAAAAACAACAGTAGAATGAGGAGCTGGTTGGTGCTCTGGCATGGTGGGTGAAGTCACTGTCTGCGATACCAGCATCCCATATGGATGGAATGGGGGCTGGTTCATGTCTCAGCTGCTCCACTTCTCATCCAACTGCCTGCTAATGGTCTGGGAAAAGCAGCATAAGATGGCCCAAGTGTTTAGGCTCTTGCCACCCACATGGGAGAGCCTGGCTCAGCCCTGGCTGAACCAGCAGATGGAAGACCTCTCTCTCTCTCTGTAGCTTTGACTTTCAAATAAATAAATCTTTAGAAAACAAGACAAACAGTAGAATGATAATAAATTGTAAGGGTAAGTGAGAAGAGTCAATGCTTTAATCCCAGTACAACTATACCATATGGAAGAAAGAAGAGCAGATGGGAAATGAAACAGCTAATTAATTGAGATGATAGGTTTGAGAATATGTTTCAATTTGAGTACATCTAGTCAGCAACTAAAAATCTGGGTGTGAGTTAAATTAATTAGCTTTCAAAGAAAATTTGCGTAAATATAATTGTCATCACCTACTGAATTCAGCTAAATCCAACTGCAGTTCTCAGTAAAAAAGAAGAGAAATAAGAGGAGCATTTTTTAACAAGTGCTTTACATATGAGTTGATCGCATTCATCCTATGAAGCGGATGCAGTTTTCTCCACTTTATAGATGGAGAAATTAAAGTATGAAGAAAGTAAGTAACTTGCCCACAATTGGATTGTTCATTGGAGTTGGACCAAGGGACTCTGGCTGCAGACACATAGCTGTCCTCTGAGGTTTTACAAAGGTTTACTGTGCCTCCATTTCACTCAGCATCAGCACTCAGTGGAATTGGGATGGAGACTTTTCATCTATTACTCATGGGGCTTGAAGGTATTCCTGCTCGAGTGGGAATGCTGCATCTGATTTACTTAAGCAATCTTTGGTGTCCTGAAGGAAGAGTTGGTTCAGTCTTCCTTCACTTACAGGATTTTTCAACAGTTAAGTTTGACTGTTTCTAATTTTTGCCGTAAATTGACTGTAGAACCTAATCTTTCCTTTGGATATGATTTTACTGTTAAATGCAACCAGAATGTTTAAAATTATTCTAGTATGTATTTTTCCCATACATGCACTGATTAATACCTTTTCCATTTTAGTAAGCACTTAGGCATTGTGGCTGTACCTTTTTGCAGTTTAAGGGATGATAGTAACATTAGCATAAATTTCCTTTTCTTTCTTCATAATTTCATCGCTTCAGTATTCTTTCTTACTAAAGATATTTGTAAACTCATCATACTTCCTTTTTTCATATAAGTCAAGACCTTTCACCTCTTCACTGAAAGTTCTTCACAGCTTTTGCATCACCACCCCACAGTTGTACTTTGGGGCTGTCATTAGGTCAAATAAAGTAGTTAGAACACAAGTACTGTTAATCTGCAGCAATCAGTCTGATGACCAAGATGGCTGCTACGGACTAACTGGCAGGCAGTGTGGATATGCTAGGGAGGGGACAGAGCAGGATGGCATGAGATTTTTTTTTTAAGGATTTAATTCTGTTTATTGGAAAGGCAGAGCTATAGACAGGGAGAGACAGAGATAACATTACATCACTGAGGGGCCGGCACTGTGGCATAGTAGGTCAAGCTGCCGCCTACAGTACTGGCATCCCATATGGGCGTCAGTTCGAGTCCTAGCTGCTCCACTTCCTATCTAGCTCTCTGCTATGGCCTGGGAAAGCAGTGGACTATGGCCCAAGTTCTTGGGCCCCTGCATCTGCATGGGAGACCTGGAAGAAGCTCCTGGCTTCAGATCAGCACAGCTCCGGCCGTTGTGGCCAATTGGGGAGTGAACTGGCGGATGGAAGACCTCTCTTCTCTCTCTCTCTCTGCCTCTCCTCTCTTTGTGTAACTCTGACTTTCAAGTAAATAAATCTTTGAAAAACAAAAACAACCTTACATCACTGATTGACTTCTGAAATGGCTGCAACAGCCAGGGCTGGGCCAGCCTGAATCTAGGAATCAGGAACTCCATCTGGGTCTCTCACTTGGGTGGTGAGGGCCCAAGTACTTGGGCCATCTCCCATTGCCTTCCCAGATGCATTTGTATAAGAGGCAGAATAGCCAGCGTTCTGACACTCCAGTACGGGATGGTGGTGTTGCAAGAGGTGGCTTCGCCCTCTGCACCACGGCACCAGTGCCTGACATGAGATTTCATCACACTGCTCAAAATGGCATGCAGTTGAAAACTTCAGAATTACTTCCATGGAACATTTTCAGGCTCCTGTTGACCAATAAAGTGAATTTGTTGATAACAAAGGACTAATGTGTTCATCTCTAGTTCTAATTCAGTATATATTTTAAAGCTTTAACTTTTGTTTTTGTATTTTTCCATAATATAATACCTTTTTTTAAATTTTTATTTTCTAAAAACAAACTTTCAGCTAGTATGTTCAACACACCAGGAATGCAGAGCTTATTGCAACAAATAACTGAAAACCCACAACTTATGCAGAATATGTTGTCTGCCCCCTACATGAGAAGCATGATGCAGTCACTAAGCCAGAACCCGGACCTTGCTGCACAGGTGAGTTTGGAATTGTTACTAAAAGAGCTGTGTAGTGTGCACTGAAATAGCCTAGTCCAGTAATGCTGATTTTGGCACATTGATGTTTTGTGTGCTTTCCTAACACACTAAAAATGTAGGTAAACTGTCTCCAGCGTTGGGGGCCTTTTGTTTCTTTGCAGTAAATTAATAATTCATGTATAATTAAAAATTTTGTCCCTGCCAGTCATTGCCTAGAAAGTCTACCATTCTTTGATGAAAAACAAGTGCAGGTTTACTTTACATATGCATGTATTGAGTTAGGAGATGACTAAAGTTTTGGATTGGTCTCTCTTGAGGATATCAGTCTTCTGTGAAATGTAGCAGTTAAGAACAAAATTAATATTTTGAAATACTTTCATTTATTAAATTATTCAGATTATAGCACTCATTTTCAAAATGTCATTTGTAAAACAGCTTGAAATGTTTTGTTAATGGCAGAGGGAGAATTTTTTTTTTTAATTTTAAAATTATTGAGAGTTATCCACTGGTTCACGCTCTAAATGCCCACAACAGCCAGGGTGGACCTGGGTGGTTCTTAAAACCAGGAGCCAGGAACTCAGTCCAGGTCTCCTGCATGGACGGTGAGGACACAGTCCAGGTCTCCTGGGTGGATGACAGGGACACCAGGACTTGAGCCATCGGTGCTGCCCCCCAGAGTTGCATTAGCAGGAAGCTGCAGTCAGGACTGGAGCTGGGTATGCAGCCTAGAGCTTCCAGTGTGGGTTGCGGCTTCTTTAACTAGGCTGAACTCTACCCGCCAGACAGGGATTTGTAGGAACGATGTTCTCATTCGTTAATGATTTCCCTCTCCCCCATTCCCCAGTATTAATATATTGGACCTAAGAGAATATAACATAACATAATCAGTGGGCCGGCGCCGCGGCTCAACAGGCTAATCCTCCGCCTTGCAGCGCTGGCACACCGGGTTCTAGTCCCGGTCGGGGCACCGGATTCTATCCCGGTTGCCCCTCTTCCAGGCCAGCTCTCTGCTATGGCCCGGGAAGGCAGTGGAGGATGGCCCAAGTGCTTGGGCCCTGCACCCTCATGGGAGACCAGGAGAAGCACCTGGCTCCTGGCTTCGGATCAGCGCCATGCGCCGGCCGCAGTGTGCCAGCCGAGGCAGCCATTGGAGGGTGAACCAACGGCAAAAGAAGACCTTTCTCTCTGTCTCTCTCTCTCTCACTGTCCACTCTGCCTGTAAAAAAACAAAAAAAAAACAAAACAAAAACATAATCAGTGAATTTCAACACTGACTGAACGAACGTTCAGTATCACTTGGGAACTTACAGTGCTTGTGCTTGAGCCTTTAATGGTGTTGGTTCCTCCCTTCCAGTTCCTTAGGTGATTTTGATGTACTTTCTAGGTTCAGCACCCCTGGGCTTGAAAAACTATGGAAAATGTGAATTAAGCCTTGAATGTCATTTATATTTGCTGCCTATGAAAAATGGCCTCTGTAGAGTGTAAAGAATTTGAGATATTTTCATTTATAGTTAATCCTATTTCTTAAATCACTTTGCTTTGTTAAACATAATGGTTTTCATTTTCTAAAAGCTAGAACCATATTGATTCCATTATATAGCAGATGTTTTTGAGGTATAATTCTCACAACATTTTCCCTTACAATATTTGTGGAATTGGAAGTTCTTAGGGTAATTTGTATATTTGAAATGTTGTATATTGTAGGTTCATTATGTGAAACTGTTTTATTCATATGAATATTATCAGACTGAGTTACAACTATATTAAGTGCTTGAACTCACCTTAATCAGAACCATTTTGGACAGTAAATTAAGCTAAAATGTTCATATTTGTTTAAAATAAATGGAGAAAATATGTAAATATGTACGTACAGTAATCCTATTCAGCCTTAAGTGTATGTTCAATAAAACTGAATGTGTGTATTTTGAAATCTGATTTAAAAACTCAATATATTTCATAACCTTATGTATAGAGCACCTCTAAACTTAAATTGAGCAATAAATACACTACTTAGGGTAACTTTGGAATAGATATTATGTCATTGAAATAGTTTCAGAATTGAAAACTTGGGACTTAATGAGGTAAGCACATTCCTCACCAATTAAAATAGCAGTACTTTTACATTTATAAAGTGCCCCGAGTACTTACACATAGTGTTTTTTGTTTACAAAGAATGTTAGATGTGGATGTCTTATTTTAGCCAATTTAGAAACTTTTACAATATATTTTGGTTATCGGAGGATTTTGCTTTTGTAGCTTCTCTATTTTGCTTTTGATATTAAATATTCAAAAAGAGTATTGAGTGTAAAATCTATATTAATTGTGATATAAACAGGTAAGTTAGGAAACAGCTTAATCAGATAAAATGATTTTCTGAGAAGGAATGAGTAAATTTAAAATTACATAATTTTTCTAATTGGTTTAAATGACATAAATCCTGAAGATAAATGTGGTAAATTCATTAATGTGTTCATAATTAAGAAGTATTTTACTGGAGGCAGTAAAGAGATAAGTTTGTTGACCTCAAGTGGGTATTATTGGGAACTTACTGATCCCTTTGAAAAAATACTATGTATCTATCAACAATCAAGCATTGTCTGGCTTTTTTCTGTTTTGATTATTGTGTTGGAATAAAATGAGCCACTTTGCAGTAAGAGACTACCTGCAGGAGGGAGGGGAGAGTTCTCTGCTTCCAGCATTTATATGTAATTACTCTAATAAGTGTGGCTGACTGCTTGAGGACAAGGCCCGTTTTCCTGTCCAGACTTTGGACAGGTCAGTAGGTTGCCAGTTCACATTGTTAGGGGGAGTTTTCACTCCACCTAGAGTAAAATGATGTAAAATTTGTCTCTTGAAGCTAGGATAATTTATTAATTTCTGGTTATGCTGATTGTGTATTGAAATCTTATTTTTGAGTATCCAAAATCATGTTAATATTGGCCCTGACTTTTAAATTCTCAACACCTATTTGAAAGTTAGGAGATAATGTTAGTTTTCTCATCTCTGGTGGAAGTGAGGTGAAAGGCAGCTGCTAATCTTGGTGTTCTCAAATTGATTTACATCTCAGGTCTTACAGCATTTTAACACTTTCCCCAGAGACTGTCGGTGCTAGTTCTGGCCAAGTTTTCCCCAGCAGCTCCATTTCTCTGGCAAGGTGGTTGCTGTTTCGTGGTATTATTTTTCTGGACCTAATATAGCTGTTTTGAGGAGGCAGATAGATATAGTGGTTCCAGATCTGAATTTTTCTTTGTACCGGCCTCTTACCTGTGGAAGTTTCTTTTTTTTTTTTTTTGACAGGCAGAGTGGACAGTGAGAGAGAGAGAGAGAGATAGAGAGAAAGGTCTTCCTTTGCCGTTGGTTCACCCTCCAATGGCCGCTGCGGCCGGCGCATGGCGCTGATCCGAAGCCAGGAGCCAGGTGCTTCTCCTGGTCTCCCATGAGGGTGCAGGGCCCAAGCACTTGGGCCATCCTCCACTGCCTTCCCGGGCCATAGCAGAGAGCTGGCCTGGAAGAGGGGCAACCGGGATAGACTCCGGCACCCCGACCGGGACTAGAACCCAGTGTGCTGGCGCCACAAGCCTGTTGAGCCGTGGCGCCGGCCACCTGTGGAAGTTTCTAAGCAAGTTTCCTGTATTGATGTTTATGTTTATCCTGTCAGTGTAGCAGAACATGTTTCCTCATGAAGCCAGTTACTCCCATTTTTCTTTCAAGGGCAAAAATTCACCTTGGCTCAAGGAAAAGTCTAAAATACAATTACTTTTATTTGTAGGGTATTGCATGTCATTATCATAATCGCCATTCTCATTAAGAGAAGATGTCTTGGTTTTGTTTTTTCCTGGAGATCTCTCTTGTAGATAATATTTTCCCTTTTCCTTTTTAATTTATGTTCTACCTTCCTCCCTTTTAAGTGCCAGCTTGGGCACTTGTGGGAAGATAGAATATTAAACAAGGTACAATACTTGTTTCAGATATTTCCAGTTAAAATTGTTTGAACACTTGCCCCATAGATGATGCTGAATAATCCCCTATTTGCTGGAAATCCTCAGCTTCAAGAACAAATGAGACAACAGCTCCCAACTTTCCTTCAACAAGTGAGTAAGAAAGATGCTAGCTGTCTTCATAATGATTTGCTCTAAACTTTGATGCTGATCACTTTCCTCGCTCCTCTCTGGCTGGTAGCAGAACATAGACGAGTATGATATCCTGTCAGTTTGCAGAGAATTCAGCTTGACCGGACTGAACCCCATTTCACTGCTGACCTTTGACTCCTGTTTCTTAAACATAAATTCTCAGGGAAGAACCATTTTATTTTTTCTTTTGAGGACTTGGGATTTTGAATGCTTTGTTAATACCATACCATTCCTTTCTCTTTGCTAACATTAAAGTGCTTCCTTCATGTTACGCTTTATGGTTTAACTAATCTCAAGTAACAGGAAAGAGCTACCCAGTCTTACTTTGCAAGGTTTGGTTTCTTTGTAATGTTTTAATTTTTCTCAAACTAGTAGAATGCCTGTTTTTCAAGGGGTAGTTCTCAGTTCCTCAGACTTGGAGTTAGTAAGTGTTAGTGTTGTCAGATATGGAAGATTTTATTTTTTAAAAAAGTACTTGACATTGCCATGATATTTTATTATTTAAAAAGATAAAAGAGGCGTTGATCTTGGTATTTTGAAACTGGTAGCTCTAGGGCTTTATAGATTATGCAGATAATTCCCAGGCCTGTGAACCATTGTCCAAGGTTAGTTAGTGCCCTGGATCTATGGAAATGGTCTAAGTCTTCCTTTTTTGGTCAGTCGGGATGTGTATTTGGAAGCAGTGAGGCTACACTCAGGACATCTGCATTAACTTCAGATTCGGAACTGTTGTTTCAGTGTGTACGTTAGTTGTAAACTTGTTACAGGTAACACTTGCTCAGGGGGAATGTGTGGCTTTCGCAGTATTACCATGTATATAAATTGTGTATTTGGAGGTTGTCTCTTCGAGACAATATTTTTAATCTTCTGTTGGAGCATGGGAGGAGTTGAGGCTTCCAGAGTGTCCACCGTTATGGAAATGGCTTTGATGATGGACTTGGAGGGAGGTCAGGTAATGATTTGCTGTAAAAGAGGAAGTACTTGTTATTTTTGGAAAGAAACTAATGGATTACCAGTGTCCAGGAGTGAGGTTTTAGATTTTCTCTGAAAACACAGTAAAGATTTAAGAATTTACCTTCACTGATTTTAATTCCCTTGTAACCTTCGATTTTCTTTTTCCTTTAGATGCAGAATCCTGATACACTGTCAGCAATGTCAAACCCTAGAGCAATGCAGGCCTTGTTACAAATTCAGCAGGGTTTACAAACATTAGCAACAGAAGCCCCTGGCCTCATTCCGGGGTAAGTTTATTTGAGGAAGATTATGAAAGTATACAATGGTTAACTTCCTCTGAGCATTTCAGGATTAATATCATTCTGCCTTTTTTTGTTGTGATTATTTTTAGTTTTTTTTTTTTTTTTTTTTTTTTTAAGATGTAATTATTTGAAAGGCAGAGCCAAAGAGAAAGATTCTGCTGATTCATTCCCCAAATAGCTGCAATAGCCATGGCAGGGCCAGGTTGAAGCCAGGAGCCAAGGGATTCTTCCCGGTCTCCCACATGAGTGGCAGGATTCCAAGCACTTGGGCCATCTGCCGCTGCTTTTCCCAGGCCATTAGCAGGCAGCTCGATCGGAAGTGGGGCAGCTGGGACTTGAACCAGCACCCATATGGGATGCTGGTGTCCCAGGTGGCAGCTTAACACACTGCGCCACAGTAAAAAGCTCCCAAATCAGAGTTTTCAGGATTACAAGTGTTTATTAAGAAGATAATTCAGTTAATAGTATGTTAAAATGTAACCGATGGACCACCTGGCCTGTCCTCTAGTTGATGATGTTTGTTCTTCCTCTAGGTTTACTCCTGGCCTGGGGGCCTTGGGAAACACTGGAGGCTCTTCAGGAACCAGTGGATCTAACACTACAGCCAGTGAGAACACAAGCCCCACATCAGGGACCACCGAACCTGGCCACCAACAGTTTATTCAGCAGATGCTGCAGGCTCTTGCCGGAGTAAATCCTCAGGTAATAACTTTTCTGTTTACGGAGAGTATTCTTTCATTTCAGAAATTTCCAGAAAGAGAAGAAAGGGGGGAAGCACAGTCCTTAAGTGTATAGAGACTAATGAGAGGCACAGATCTTAAAGATACTGAGACTAGGGGCTAGTGTCTGCCTGAGACACTGGCGTCCCATTTGAGTGCCTGTTCAAGTCCCAGCTGTTCTATTTCTTTCTTTTATCTTTTTTTTTAAAGATTGATTTATTTATTTGAAAGAGTTACACACAGAGAGAAGGAGAGACAGAGAGAGGTCTTCCATCCATTGCTTCACTCCCCAATTGGCCGCAATGGTTGGAGCTGTGCCAATCCAGAGCCAGGAGCTTCTTCTGGGTCTCCCATGAGGTGCAGGGGGCCCAAGGACTTGGACCATCTTCCACTGCTTTCCCAGGCCACAGCAGAGAGCAGGATTGGAAAAGGAGCAGCTAGGACTCAAAGTGACGCAAATGGGATGCCAGCATTGTAGGCGGTGGCTTTACCTGCTACGCCACAGCGCCGGCCTCTCTACTTTCTACTTCAAATCCAATATGCTAATATGCCTGCTAATATGCCTGGGAAAGCAGCAAAAGGTGACCTGAATATGTGGGCCCCTGCCTCCCATGTTGGAGCCCAAGATGAAGTTTAAGCCATTTGGGGAATAAACCAACAGATGGAAGATCTCTTCCATCTCTCCATCTCTCTCTGTAACTCTGCCTTTCAAATAAATAAATCTTTTAAAAAATATATTGGGGGCTAGCATTGTGGCACAGCGAGGTAAACCACTGCCTGTGATACCAGCATCCCATATGGGCGCCACTTCAGGACCCAGCTGGTTCACTTCCAATCCAGCTCCCTGCTAATGGCCTGGGAAAGCAGCGGGAGATGGCCCAGCTGCTTGGGCCCCTGCACCCATGTGAGAGCCCCAGATGAAGCTCCAGGCTCCTGGTTTTGGCCTGGCCTAGCCCCAGCCATTGCAGCCATCTGGGAAGTGGACCAGCAGATGGAAGCCCTCTCTCTTTCTGTAACTCTGCCTTTCAAATAAATAAATCTTTTAAAAGAAGTTGAAATTAAAAATAAATGTTACAAAGTTGGCTTTGATGCTATATCAGACACTAAACAAAACATTTTTGTACTTGGGAAGAAATGCTACAAGTAATGAAATTTTTGAAGTTGCATTTTAAAATTAATTTTTGAAGTTCCTATTGGAAAATCATTTGAATTGAATATTGTTTAATGAAAGTTTGTCAGAGAAGAATAGAAATTTGATTATCTTGAGTACCTTCTGGACATATCTAGTCTTTGTATTTTGACTTTGAAAAACAATCCTGCTTACCTCACTCCACGTAACCACAGCACTGCCGCCTGTAGTAACTTGTGTTACATATATATACCTCACAAATAAAGCTAAAAATATAGACTCTCCCCAGTATTCTTGCATTGTAAATGTTTATTATCTTTAGAATCATCGTTTATAAAGTACCATTATACAAAGGTGGTTGCCCCCAAACTTCCACAAGTCTCATTTCTGAAGAAAGGTGTGACGCAGCTGAGTCGTTAGGATTAAGAGTATAGTTTTGAGGCTGTAGTTTGGGTGGCTGGTTCAGAAATGTAATCCACATTCTAAGCCTCATTGAAACTTTACAATTTTATAGGTGAGCATATTTGCTTTAAAAGAAAAAAAATTTTTAATTACTATTTTGAGAGTGTGCTCCCATCAGCTGGTTCCCTCACCAAAATACAACAGCTGGGCTGGACCATTGTCAGAAGTGGGAGCCAGCAACTCATAGGTAGTAGGAACTTAATTACCCGAGCCATCATTGCTGCCTCCCAAGTCTGCAATAATAGGAAGCGGGAATCAGGAGCAAGGGGTTGAACCCAGGTATTCCCAAGCATGGGACACAAGCGTCTTAACTTCTAGACTAAACGCCTGCTCTAGGACACTGGTCAGTGGGAACTCTGAATTTACATGTTCATGAGCATGTAAAATAATGGTTGAAGTTTATTTTTTTTTACATCAGTTTTATGACCTATCTGATTATTGTTTAGGTATAAACTAGACCATTTAAAATAACAAAGTAGAGGTGAGCATTTGGCATAGTGGTCAATATGAAACTTTGGACACCCATATCCTTCATCTGGGATTCAAGTCTTGGCTCTACTCTGTACTCATGCACACCCCGGGAAGACAGCAGTTAATGGTTCAAGTACTTGGGTCCCTTCTACCTATATGGGACATGTGGATTCAATTTCTGGCTCCTAGTTTTGGCCTGATCCGGCTTCAGCTATTGACATTTCAGGAGTGAACCAGCTGGTGTAATATCAGTCCATTTGATTGATTGGTTTCGTCCTGCTTTTCAAATAGATTTTTCAAAAGCAACAAAATAAAGTGCTAATGTACATTTACATACGTTGGATGTGTTTCAAGAGAAAAGTGTGTTTTAAAACTGAACAAACTGACATATGTTATAAAAGAGCAGTTAAGTTTTAAAGTCATTTGTGTCTGACATGGACTGATTTCCCTTGGAATTTGATTCATTTTCCTTCTTTAACAGCTGCAGAATCCAGAAGTCAGATTTCAGCAACAACTGGAACAACTCAGTGCAATGGGGTTTTTGAACCGTGAAGCAAACTTGCAGGCGCTAATAGCAACAGGAGGTGACATCAACGCAGCTATTGAAAGGTTACTGGGCTCCCAGCCATCATAGCAGCATTTCTGTATCTTGAAAAAATGTAATTTATTTTTGATAACGGCTCTTAAATCTTTAAAATACCTGCTTTATTTCATTTTGACTCTTGGAATTCTGTGCTGTTATAAACAAACCCAATATGATTGATTTTAAGGTGGAGTTCAGTAAGATATGTGGGTTTTTCTGTGTTTTTCTTTTTTGGAACCGTGGGAATCAATGCTTTTTCATTTAAGGCTACTGCATGCATCAAACACTTCTGCATTTATTGTAATTTTTTTAAAACATCACCTTTTATAGTTGGGTGAACTGATTTTGGTCCTGCATCTGTCCAGTTTATTTGCTTTTTAAACATTAGCCTATGGTAGTAATTTATGTAGAATAAAAGCATTAAAAAGAAGCAAATCATTTGCGCTCTATAATTTGTGGTACAATATTGCTTATTGTGACTTTGGCATGTATTTTTGCAAACAGAATGCTGTAAGATTTATACTCCTGATGATTTTTGCTTTATTTGTATACAACACAAGAGTATGCACCTTTCTAGAAACAGACCACAGTATTTGACCCAAACACCTGTAATCACAAAAGTCAGAATAGGAAATGCTCTGAAAGCTGAGTATTTCCCAGTTGTATAGAATCTTACAGCATCTTTGGTAAACATCTCTCAGCAAAAGTGCCGGTTAGTCAGGTTCATTGAAAACTATAATAGAAAAGCTGATTTTGGCTGTCTGTTCAAGGACATTTAATTGTACAGACAACATCATGTAACATTGTCTCAGCATTCACAGAGTGACTGTAAATTATCTTACTCTTTGTGCAGACTGAAGGAGCACTGTAGTATACCCACAAATGCATTTGCCTAGGACTTTTCAGCTTCGCCCATAGGTAGTTTAGCAGGCATTACAATTTGTAATTGAAATGTTGCTTTCACTGAAAGTGTCTTGATGTTTCAGTTATTTTTAATTGCCATATACAAATAGGACTGTCTTTTGGTTTATCAGTTTTCTCATGCACAGACAATACATGAATTTAAAATGATTTGTGAGCCACTTGTTTCTGAAGTGTTTGGGTAGTTCTATTAAGAAATAGTTAAATATTGTGCTTTTCAGAGCCTCAGAGAAAGGGGAGTGGGGTGGGGGTGGGGCGGCGGATTCTATCCTGGATTGGGCCAGCCTAAGTAATACTGGCAACCAAGATTCTGTTAGGATTTCTGTGCATATAGTGTAGTAATGAAGTATTCAGGGGTGAACAACAAAGAGCCGTTTTAACAATGTCGAGTACATTTGGCTGTTCTATAGCCATTTTCTTCCCTCCCCACAGAAGTTCTGTTTGCCTAACTCTCAAACTGTCGGGGTGGTACATTCCTTTAGGACCAATTAAAACATAACTTCAGGGTCAGTAATATACTTGGCTGACTCTGGTTCAGTATTCTCTTAGGTCATTATATTATCTCATGTACAGTTACAGAAAATTAAAATGTTAAACTAAAATGAGTCAGACCAATAAAATCAAGGAAAATACAAGTTGAATTCCATTACTTTGATAAGCTGCTTGCTATTTGAGAAGGTTAGGATGCCGGGTTGCCCACCAGTCCATGCACTGTTCTGATGCTTCCCCCAGGAGGAAGGCATGCGTGAGGGTCCGGGTGGAGGCATGACGAGAGGAGGTTGCTGAGGAAGGGATTCATGTGTCTTTGCTCTTTTTGCCTTATGCCTCAGTCTGGTTTAAAAGCTTGTGTATGGTGAATGGTGGGACAGTGTGGGACAGTGTCATAACCAATTTGATGATTTATTAATCATAAAATAACAATAAATCTCTAGCTTTTACACTTGGTTTGTCTTGCCTCTTTTGTAGAAGGAAAAAGATAACCTTCAATTTATTATCTCTGTGTCTTTTAAAGGCTTATTGCAGTTTATTTACCCCAGCTTGATGTTTTGATTATCCTTTAGTAGATTTTCAAGCTTCCCTAAATAAACTGTTAGTACACTGTATGGTGGAGGCAGTTTGGGTTCCACTTGCTTCAATGATATCTGACCAGTTATTTATTTGACTTTAACAAAGGCATGATTTCTTACTATAAAAGTGATAGTAAGATTGACAGGGTGCACTGGACTGGGGGATGTTTCTTTCAGCTGCTCCTGCGGTCTTTTTTTTTTTGGTCCATAGTCACGCTACTATGGGATCCCCCCCACACACACTTTCTTTTTTTTTTTTTTAAATTTTAAAAATTTATTTGTTTGAAAGGCAGAGTTACAGAGAGAGAGAGGGGTTTTCTATCCACTGATTCACTCTCCAGATGCCCACGATGGCCAGAGCTGTGCTGATCCAGGAGCCAGGAGCTTCTTCTGGATCTCCCACATGGATTCAGGGGCCCAAGCACTTGGGCCATCTTCTACTGCTTTCCCAGGCCACAGCAGAGAGCTGGATCAGAAGTGGAGCAGCCAGGACTCGAATCAGCACCCATATGCGATGCCAGCACTGCATCCCGCTAAGCCACAGCACCATCCCACCTGCTGCAGTCTTATAAGCAGTTTTGTTGTTTATTTCTAAGCTGTTTATCTTAGATCTGATTACTTGTTAAGGGGTTCAAAATACAGATAGTTGCTGACTTACGATGCTTTGGCTTAGGATTTTTCAGCTTCATGGTGGTGTGAAAGCCATATGCATTCAGTAGAAATCATACCTCGAAGTTTGCACTTTGGTCTTTTCCTGGGCTAGTTCTGTATGGTGTGAGCCTCTCTCACGCTGCAGCCCCCAGTGAGCAGCACGGATGCTGTTTGCCTGTGACATTCCCTGTGGCATATGAAAGCTCACGGTTCTTTCTCGGCTCAGCTCCAAGTCTTTCTGGACCTTGCTCCCCAGAGATGGGTTTATTCTGAGTGATTCAGCTTTCTCCATCAACTGCTGCCTTCTTTTTCTTCATTCTCCTTGCACTGTTTTGCTCTGCTTTTATTTCATTTTTCTGCTCTGAAAATGTCGTAGTGGTGAGATCAGATGTTCCCCCTCAGTTTCTCTATATGTTTGCTTATCAGCAAACCTTGCTTTGGTCACATTTGTTGAATGTCAGATTTTTCCTTAGTTGCTCACAGCATGGCAGGAATAAAACAGGACTATCCACATGGGGCTAACGTCGTAGAATATAGGAGGACAGCAGGACACCGACTCCCGCCGTGTGAGAAGTCCTTGGGTGGACAATTCAGCATGGGAAAGCGGCGAGGCCAGGGTGAAGATACTCTGTAGGGTGTCCAGATAAGGTTTCATTGAGGTGATAATTAAATATTGGAGTGGGGAAGGCGGGGACAGCTATTTAAAAGATGCTGAAAATGAGTGTTGTGAATATGGTGTCGTCTACAAGGAGTCCAGTGTAGCTGCATGCAGGGTGAGCTAAGGAGAAAGCAATATGGGGAATAAGGTAGGGGAGTGGAAGGTGGTGCTGCCGTCTGCCACGGAGGATTTACTGATACATAACTCCCAGAGTTTGTGATGATTCGCTCTGGGATTTGGGATTGGGGGAATTTACATTTCTAATAAGGTTTTTTTTTTTTTTTTCCCAATTTATTTATTTGAGAGGCAGAGCTTATAGACAGAGAGTAGAGTTCTTCCATCTGCTGGTTCACTTCCCCAGATTGACTGGAATGGCTGAAGTTGGGCTGATCTGAAGCCAGGAGCTTCTTCCAGGTCTCCCATGGGGGTGCAGATGGCCCAAGTTGGGCCATCTTCCACTGCTGTCGCAGGCCATTAGCAGGGAGCTGGATTAGAAGTAGAACAGCCAGGACATGAACTGGAGCGCATATGGGATGCCGGCGCTGCAGGCGGAGGCCCTCTAACAAGTTCTGAAGTGAGAACTACGGGACTAGAGGATGCAGGACATAAGCAAGGAGACTGTTAGGAGGTAATAATCAGCTGAGAGATAAGAGGTGCTTGAGCTGGGTTGCTAACAGTCATCGTATTTGGGAAACATTTAGAAGGTAGAGCCACTGGGACTCACTGATCATGGAAGTATGAGGTTAAGAGCAGAAGAGTAGTCAGGCGAGGCCAGTAAGGCAGGCAGAGGAGGACACGGGGTGTGTGGGCCGCGAGGGTGGTCTGGACGTGTGCAGTTGGGCCTGCTTGCCTGCACACAGAGGTGTTCTGTGCTGAGAAGGCAGTTGGAGGGCTGCAGAGGAGAGGAGCAGGACGCAGTGAGAAGCGGGAGAGGTCCTGAACGCCAGTGGAGAAGCAGGTTTTCAGGACTCTTACACACTGCTGCTTCAAGGACTCCCCGCAGATGGATTTAGTGCAGGGCCGTGTCCGCACGATTGGTGAGTGGGGCCCTGGAGTGGTGAGTAGGAAGATACCAGGGCTTTTGACTGTGACAAGGAACTCGTTGTATTCGCTGTGAGCCCCTTCTCTTTGGGAAACAATCTCTCCAAAGGAAGTGTGCCTTTTTTACTTCTGTCATATGGTAAAAAGCTTAGTGAGCTGGGCATGACCCCTCTGGGGAAGACCTGTGTTATTGTTTTTTTTAATTGTGGTAAGAAATGGAACATAGAATTTACAGTGTAACTATTTCAAAGAGTATGGTTTGGTGACATTAAGTACATTTATGGTGTTGTAGAAACATCACCGCAATAGCAAGCCCTCCAGCTGTTAAAGTCACTCCTTAGTACCCCGCTTGACAACTCGGGCCCTTGTGTCTGTGGGTTAGCTGCTCTGGGTATTGCGTATGCTGTGGTTTCAGCATGTCCCCCAAAGCTTCCTATGTTTCAGGTTGGGTCCTCCGTGTGGCAGTGTATAGGTGATAAGAGTTTTAATAGGTAGAACCTAGTGGGAGATCATTTGATGCCATGCTCTTTGAAAGGTTTAAGGTAGCTCTCAAAAAAAAAAAAAAAAAAAAAAAAAGAAAAGAAAATAAAAGAAAAAGCTTTGTTTATTTATTTGAAAGGCAAAGTTACTGGGGAGGAAGAAACAGAGGGGTCTTCCATCTGCTGGTTAACTCCACAAATGGCCACAATGGCCGGGGCTGGGCCAGGCTGAAGCCAATAGCTTCACTCCAGGTCTCCCTCATGCATGGCAGGGGCCCCATTAGTACCTGGGCCATCTCTCACTGCTTTCCCAAGTGCATGCGCAGAGACCTGGATCAGAAGCGGAGCATCTGGGACTCAAAGCTGGTGCCCATGTGACATGCCAGCCTTGCAGAAGGCGGCTTAACCTGACTCTGCACCACCATGCCCTGACGTACGGGACCCCAAGTTAGTCCTGAGAGTGTTGCTGTGAAATGAGCAACTTGGTCTTTCTTCTCCTGGGCTGCAGCCACTCCCTTGCTTGGTTGCTATTTTGATGCTATTCGTCATGAGGGCAAAGCTGAGCTCATGCTGGCACCATGCCCTTGAAACTCCAGAAGCGTGAGCTAAATGTGTTCTTCAGTAACTGAGCCTCAGGAAACTGGACTAACACATCGTGTAAGTGGGGATGTATAAGGTGTGCTCTTTGTGTCTGGCCTCAGTCCCTTCGTGTGTGTTTCCAGGGTCCCTCCATGTTGTGCCAGGTGTAGTCACCCTCCATATCCATGGGGATCTGATTGCAGGACCTTCTGTGGTACCAAAATCTAGGAAAGGTCAAGTCCCTTTTACAAAATGGGGTGGTATTGGCATATAACATATGCACATCCTCCTGTGCACTTAGAATTCTCTGTAGGTGACTTACACCCAATATAGTGTCAATAGTTGTTACACCGTGTCGATCAGGAATAATGACCAAAAATCAGATGTGTATGTGTTCAGTACAGATGCAGGTTGTTTTCCAAATATTTTCTTTGGTTGCTTGAATCCCCAGATGCGGAACCCATGAAAGAGGGTTGATTTACTTCATTCTTATTTATGGGTGAATGGTATTCTCTGTGTGTGTGTGTGTGTGTAATCATTTTACTTATTCATTGTTGTGAACGTTGGCATACACAGTTTATTTTCATTTCTTTGGGGTATATACCTAGAAGTGGAATTGCTGGACCACAATGCAGTTAGTTTTCAGCTTTCTTAGGAAGAGCCAAACCGTTCTCCACAGAGGCTGCCATTTTACTATCCTACCATCAGCTTCTCTACCTCCTTGCCAACACTTAATTTAAAAAAAAGTTGATGAAGATTTATTTATTTGAAAAGCAGAGTTACAGAGGCAGGGACTGACAGATCCTCCATCTGCTGGTTACTCCCCAGATACCTGCTATGGCCAGGCTGGCTTGGAAGCTCCACCCGTGGCAGGGGCCCAAGCACTTGAACCATCGTCGTTGGCTGCTTCTTGGTGCACATTAGCAGGAAGCTGGATTGGAAGTGAAGGTGCCAAGACTGGAACTGGCGCTCTGAGATGGGGTGCGAATATCCTGAGTGCTGGCTTAGCCCGCTGCACCAAGGCACCCTCGTGTTTTCTTCGTTTTTTAAAGGACAGCCATCCTGGAGGTGTGAAATGGTTTTGGTTTACATTCCCCTAATGAGTTAGTGGTCATGAACACCTTTTTCATGTTTATTGGCTCTCAGTGTGCCTTTGGAGACAGGTCTGTTCAGAACGTTTGCCTATTTTTAGTTGCATTGTTACCGAGGTGTAAGATGTCTTTATATGGTTGTGACATTAAACCCTTATATATGATTTGCAAGGTTTTCCTCTTTTTTTCTATAGGTTGTCTTTTCACTCTTGATAATGTCAGTTAATTTTATTGAAGTTCAATTTTCCTAATTTTTTCTTTTTGTTGTTTGTGCTTTGATGTTATAGCTTGCAGTTCACTGGCATATCCAAGGTTATGAATATTTTCCCCTATGTTTTCTTCTAAGGAAGAGTTTTATGGCTTAAGCTATTCTATTTAAGTCACTGGTCATTTGTTTATGGTGTGAGGTTTGATTTGAAAATGGTTCTAGATTCGCACAAGGAAGGCCAGATGTTTACTGATTCCTACCCCTCTCCCGAAACGAAAAAGCAAGAACGGGACAAACAGTGCCTCAAAGAGAACCTGACGTGGTAACCAGATGTTAAAATGTTGCTGGTGATAGACCTTTTTTTTTTTTTAATGTATTTATTTATTTGAAAGAGTTACACAGAGAGGAGAGGCAGAGAGAGAGAGAGAGGTCTTCCATCCGTTGGTTAAATCCCCATTCGGCCACAATGGCTGGAGCTGCACCAGTCCAAAGGCAGGAACTTCTTCCGGGTCTCCCACGTGGGTGCAGGGGCCCAAGGACTTGAGCCATCCTCTCCTGCTTTCTCAGGCCATAGCAGAGAGCTGGATTGGAAGTGGAGCAGCCTGGACTTGAACCGGCACCCATATGGGATGCCAGCACTGCAGGTGGTGGCTTTACCAGCTCTGCCACAGCGCCAGCCCCTAGATCATATTTTTGACCAACCTGGTGTCTTTGATTTCCCAGATCAATCTTGAAGTTCTCTGCTTGCTCCTCTTTGATTTCTGTCTCCATACCACCTCCATACACCACCACCCAGTGTGACTTCCGGCCTCATCTCTTGATGAAGGTGTGACGTGTGGCAGCCACAGACATTAGACCTACTTGACACCCGTGTATTGTGTGCAGTCTCAGGGTGGCAGTGTGGGAAGTCCTCGCATCACATACCGGTGTTCTTCAGGCAGTGGATGTAAGCCACCTGAAACATTGATGCGCCAGCGATGCAGGGAGGTTAGGTGGTGATAGCTTTCTGGACACACTCAGGACACAAGCACTAGCTGAGGGCTGCAGGAAATGTTAATTAGAGTGACATTAAAGTCAAGTGAAACAAGATTAAGAAGTAAGGCCACCGCCGCAGTTGTGAACCACTGATTGCAAGAAAACGGGAATGCGTTAAGGATGTAAGGCAGTGTTTCTCAACTGTATTGAGTGTAGACACCACATGGGCTCATGTGAAAAATGCATATCCTGGAGCCAGCGCCTGTGGCACTGACACCCTCTATGGGCACTGGTTTGAGTGCTGGCTGTACCACTTCAATCCAGCTCCCTGCTGAGGGCCTGGGAAAAGCCACAGAAGATGGTTCAAGTCCTTGGGCCCCTGCACCCACGTGGGAGACCTGGAGGAAGCTCCTGGGTTTGGCCTGGCCATTGTGTCCATTTGGGGAGTAAACCAGCAGATGGAGTATCAGTGAGCTCTGTTTCTGTAACTCTGCCTTTGAAATAAGTACATCTTTTAAGATATACATATTCTGGTTCAAAATAAGTAACTCGGGTGGACATTTTGCCTAGTGGCTAAAAAAATGCCTGTTAAAATGCCTGCATCCCGTATCAAAATACCCAGGTTTGGTTTCCAGCCCAGCTCCTGACTCCAGCTTCCTGCTTGCTAATGCAGGCCCTGGGAGGCTTTGTGGCTCAAGCGACTGCCACCCATGGGAGATCGAGATTGAGTTACTGGCTCCCAGCTTCAGCCTTGGCCTGGCCCCAGCTGCTGTGGATATTTGGGAAGTGTAGCAGCAGGTATAAGCTCTTCCTTGTCTCTGTCTGTCTGCCTTTGCTTTTCTTTCTGTTTATTTGAGAGGCAGTTACAGAGGGAGAGAGAGAGAGGTCTTCCATCCACTGGTTCACTCCCCAAATGGCCGCAATGGCTGGAGATGGGCCAATGTGAAGCCAGGAGCTTCTTCTGAGTCTCTCACGTGGGTGCAGGGCCCAAGCATTTTGGGGCCATCCTCCACTACTATCCCAGGCTGTTAGCAGCAAGCTGGATGGGAATGGAGCAGCTGGGTCTAGAACTGGGGCCCATATGGGATGCTAGCATCGCAGGTGGAGGCTTTACCTACAGCTTCATAGCTCCAGCCCCTCTCTGCCTTTCAAATTACACACGTACACACACTGAAAATGAATCAAAGACATACAGATATTAGCACTGAAGCTATAAGATGATGATAAAACTTTCGGAAGAAAACATGGGTATAAATCTGTAGATAGGCTGCCAAATTCACAACCAAGCAATGAAAAAATAGATTCCTTTGCATGTAAAAATGTGGATGCTTTGAAAGAGATGATCAAAAATTGAGAGCGCCCCTCTTGTTTCTCTCCCTCTGTCACTCTGCCTCTCAGTTAACTAAATAGAAAAAAAGCAAAGGAAAGGGCAGGCGTGCTGGCCTGGCAGGCCATCTGCTGCCTGGAATGCCCACATCTCACATCCGAGTGCAGTCTGAGTCCTGGCTACTCCACTTGTGATCCAGCTTCCTGCCAATGCATCCTGGAAGGAGCAAATGGTGGCTCAGGTTCTTGGGCCCCGACCACCATGTGGGAGACCTGCATGGAGTTCCTGGCTTTGTGCTGGCCCAGCCCTGGGTGTTGCCGGCATTTGCACAGTGAACCAGCAGATGGAAGATGGATTGATCTCTGACGATCCCCACCACCACCACCACCACCACCTCTGTCCCTTCTTCCCTCTCTGCCCTTCTGCCTCTCCAATACAGTCTTGTAGAAAGTGAAAGAAAAAACAACACGAGAGATAAGACAATATTGCAAGTCCTAGGTCCAAGAAAGAACTGTGGGGCTGGCGCTGTGGTGCAGTAGGTTAGTGCTGCCTGCGGCACCCATAGCCCATAAACAGTAAACAGCAGAGCTATAAGACTGCAGCAGCTGACACGGCCTGCAGGGCTGGTATCCCATGTGGGCGTTGGTTCGAGTCCTGGCTGCTCCACTTCCCATCCAGCCCTCTGCTGTGGCCTGGGAAAGCAGCACAAGATGGCCCAAGTCCTTGGGCCCCTGCACCCATGTAGGAGACCTGGAAGAGGCTCCTGGCTCCTGTGTGGCCTGACCCAGTATTGGCCACTGCAGCCATCTGGGGAGTGAACCAGTGGATGGAAGATCCATTTCTCTGTACCTTGATTTTTAAATTAAATCTTAAAAAAAAAAAAAAGTCTTGAAACTCAAAAAATCCACACAAAAAAATTCTCACATGTGAAAGCTGCTCCTTCCCAGTCATTGGGAAAATGCAAATCAAAACCTTAAAAGAGATGCCCCTTCCTGCCCCTAGATGGCTGTAATCTGAAGACTGCCAAGTGTGGCTGAGGAGGACGGGGAGAAGTTGGAGCTCGCTCTGTTGTACAGTGCTGGCGGGAGTGCAGAGTGGCACAGCCACTAGGAAAGCAGTGCGGCAGTTGCGCCAAAGACTTCACACTTAGCTCTTGACCCGTCCATTCCATGACTTGATTATATATGAGGATGCTTAAACCTTCATGGAGAAAGGGAGTTAAAATTTGTTTTGTTTTGGTAGAAGAAAATTTTTGAAATGATGTTTTTTCAAGCAATTTTTTTTCCACAGACTTTTTGGAAAATCCTCTTGCTGTAGCTTGAAGTTTTTTGGGGCCGGCACCGTGGCTCACTTGGTTGATCCTCCACCTGCGGCACCGGCATCCCGTATGGGTGCCGGGTTCTAGTTCCGGTTGCTCCTCTTCCAGTCCAGCTCTCTGTTGTGGCCCTGGAAGGCAGTGGAGGATGGCCCAAGTGTTTGGGCCCTGCACCCGCATGGGAGACCAGGAGGAGGCGCCTGGCTCCTGGTTTCAGATTGGCGCAGTGCGGGCCGTAGCGGCCATTTGGGGGGTGAACCAACAGAAGGAAGACCTTTCTCTCTGGCTCTCTCTCTCTCACTGTCTATAACTCTGTCAAATAAGTAAGAAAAAAAATTTTTTTTGCACCAGAAGTTCCCTGAGCTTATTAAAGTACCCTTGAATGTACCCTAAGAGAAACACAAACATAACCCCTACAAAAACCTGTATATTAATGGCTGTAGCAGTGTCATAACAGCTAAGGAAACAACCCAAATATCCATGAAAAGACCTGTGCCCTTTTTTTATATGTGGCATATCCATAGAGTGGAATATTACTCAGCAAGAAAGAATGACAAGCTGATAGAGGGTAAGGCCGGGACGTGTTGACGCTGGCCCTGGGGCTCCTGTTGGCAGCTGTGTTTGCCACTGTTGGATGTCATAGAAGAACTTCTCAAGGTCTTCACTTCTACGTAGGTTGACCGCTGGAGCCCCTGCTACAGCGGCACAAGTGGCATGTGTAACGCACTGCACAGCACTTGCTCTGTGACCTCAGGGCGTAACCAGCTACCTACTCGGTGACAGTGGGGTCGAGGCCTTCTCTCTGCTTCCCCTGACACAGAGGCTTCCTCTTCTGAGTGTACTAAATGCTGAATAGGATTCCAGCCAAGCTCTCTTTGGCAGTCTTGAAGTAAAATTGGCTCAGACTTCCTGGCTTCATCAGACAGTCATTTGGGTTGTATCTCACGTGTGCCTCTTTTCTTTTTTTTAAGAATTATTTTATTTGAAAGACAGAGGGAGAGGTAGAGCCAGAGAGAGAGAGAGAGAGGTCTTCCATTCTGCTGGTTCACTCCCCAAATGACCACAATGGCCAGAGCTGAGCTGATCAGGAGCCAGGAGCCTCTTCCAGGTCTCCCACATGGGTGCAGGGGCCCAAGGACCCGGGCCATAGCAGAGAGCTAGATCAGAAGAGGAGCAGTCACTTTGTTTGATTAAAATACCCTGTGATGCCTTCCCTCCCGACAGTATCCATTTAAATAAGCCTACAGCCTTGCCCCGCCCCCACAGTTACCCAACATGCACCAGATGCTTTCGGCCCATCTGACGGAGCTTCCCCCGTGTGATGAAGACCAGGGGCCCAGCTGCTCCATGCACGTGTGTTCCTGTCGTAGCTCCCCTATCTAGATGAGGCATGCGTTTTCCATTTCATCATGGTCTCCCATTAGCCGTGGAATGGAGAGAGCATAAACGTGGGTATTACAGCTCGAGCAGATTGAAGTCTGCCTGTGTAGTCTACCCCTGCTCTTGGGCTCCCGTGCACTGAGAGTGTTCTCTGGAGAGGCACAGGGTGTGAGCACTAGGTCAGAGGTGCCTGGAGTGTCTCAGACGCTCAGGATGGCCCAGTGTGTGGCAGTGCTTGGTTCCTATTCCAGAGCCGCTTCAGGGACCTCATCCTAGACCAATCTGATCTCACCTTGGCCAAGGGTGGCGGCTCCCATACTCCTCCAAGGTGGAGAGTGAGCTACCGTAGCTCCTCGGGCTCTGCTGGGGTGAGGATACCCAGGCCTGGAATGAGTTTCAGGTCCTGGCCTCAGCCCTGCGTATTATCTCAGCTCTCACAACCACATGGGACAAGTGGTGGCCCACTTCACAGGAGAGGGACAGTATGTCACCCAGAACTCTTGGGTGTGTGGAAGGGAAGCCTGGGGCAGGGAGGGATGTGCCAGGCGCTGTTCGCAGGACTGCGTTTTGGCCTGTTTTGAGCCTCTGCAAACCGTTCTCTACTGGCCCTTCTGGGTGGGAAACAATGGCACTCTCCCAACCCCTGGCCAAGCCTGCACCTCTAGCAGCCGCACTGGGTCTCCCGTGTGTTTCTGCTGCCCATGTCTGCTCTGGCCACCAGAGGGCAGTACTGGCTCACACCTGGGCCTCTCTGAGGTCTGTTAGAATCGGAGCCGCAGCTGTCAACCCACCAGACTCAATGCCTTTTTTCCTTCTTTAATGACAATTTTCTAATGCTCCCCCCCCCCCATCTTAAATGACATTAACTGGAAACGGAATCTAAGCAAATAATAAGTATGATTGCTATCTTACCTCTAACTTAAAGGAGACCTAAAGGTTAAGTATCGTCTGATAAATGCATTTCAGCGTGTCGAGTCGGGCAGGACTACACGTATGAGCACGGTGGAATGGTTAGGTGCTGTCTCCGTCCAAGAGCCACAGAGGAATTACAAATGCAGGTGGATGTCAGTTGTGTCGTATTGGTGACAAATAAATTGCAAATACTTTGGCAAGGTTCAAAGGGAATCCAGTTGTCCTTTTACAGATGAGGTTATTACATTCCAGAAAGTTTCAGTGTCACATTAAGGTCTGCAGAAATGGCTCAGAGGCAGTGTCTTCCTTTACTGCCTCAGTAACATCAGCGGGATGTTTGAACATCTGTTCTCCGTTGTGGAGAACCATCCAGGTCCTGCATGGAATCCAGCGCCCTGGCCCCTGCCCACGAAATGCCAGCGCCCCTAGTCACTGAGACATCCCTGCACACTTTTTTAAACACTTGTTTATTTAGTTAGTTATTTGAAAGGCAGAGTTACACAGAGAGAGGAGAGGCAGAGAGACAGAGGTCTTCCATCCACTGGTTCACTCCCCAAATGGCCACAATGGCCAGAGTTGCACCAATCCAAAGCCAGGAGCTTCTTCTAGGTCTCCCACGTGGGGTGCAGGGGCCCAAGGACTTGGGCCGTCTTCCACCGCTTTCCCAGGCCATAGCAGAGAGCTAGATCAGAAGTGGAGCACCTGGGACTTGAACCAGTGCCCATATGGGATGCCGGCACTGCAGGCGGCAGCTTTACCCGCTACGCCACAGCACCGGCTCCCACCACCCCTACACATTTCTAAAACTTCCCCCGAGGTGGGTGCTGTCCTCAGTGAGAACCTGGGGGCTGGGAGCCTTTGCGTGTACTCTGGGGATGCTGAGCCTGTGTGTGCCTGCCGCTGCCACACTGGGAGCCATCGAGCGCGGGCTACCACCTTCCTTTCCCTCTCCCTAGCTTGCTAGCTTTCCCTTCCCTAGCTTTCCCTCTTCCTCGCTTGCCTGAGGGTGGGCGCAGCTGAATGACCGACGCGTGAGACTTCCTTTCTGCTAGCTACCGCAAACAGGTTCTGCCTCCCAGGGGCCAAACTGTATCTTCACTCTGTAGTAGGGCAGCTTATCACAGAAGTGTCCTCAGATCTGGAACAACGCTGGGACAGATGGGGTCAAGGCTTCTCTGTGAACAGGAAGCCTTCTTGGGTGGAAGAGGTATGCGGGATGCCGGGCTGGGGGTTTTGCCCTGTAGTGCACCGCTGGACCGATTCTGTACTGAGGTAATTCACATACCGTGAAACTGACTGTCTTAAAATACACATGGTGGTTTCTAAATAGCGTGCTGTGATTTGGATGTTCCCCCCAATTTCCATGATGAAATCTGATCCCCGTTGTGAGGAATTAAGTGGGTAGAAACGTCATGTGTCCGTGTCACTTGGAGGTGAGAGCTGTGGGAGGCCGTGAGGGTTACATGAGGGGTTCACAGTGGCGCCCGAATCCTCCGGGGCTCTATGTCTATGAGACGCGAGCCAGGACGCGCAGTCCCTCTCACCACCCTGTGATCTTCGCAAAGACAAAGTCTCCCTGTCATTCTCTCTGCATGACTGCAGCTGAAGGCCTCAACCACCTCCTTCGTCCCGGCCTCAGCAAGACAAGAGGGAAGGCCAGGCTTCGTTAAAGTGGACTGAACAGGCGGGCCGCGCTGGCAACTCCAGCTCCCGCCGTGCCCCGCTGTGTGGGCCACGTAAGCCAGTGTCCTGCTTCCAGAGAGGGAGCTCGCCCGCTGCTTTCTCGGGTCTCGTGATCCCAGGCGTGGGGGGCGGCCCACCCTGTCAGCAGCCAGGACGTGGCTGCGCGTCACCTGTGCACTGGGTTTCTGCTGGGTCAGAAGCGGCCTCGCCCTGCACTTTCCCATCGTCACGTTTCCCAGCTGCTGCCCTCTGGGAGGGATTCATCACAGCCTGGCCTCCACACAGGATCCTGCTCTTACCCTGGGGTTCCCGCTCCCGGCTGGCCAGCACACTCGGCTGGGGGTGGGGCAGACAGCTCCCATCTACTGGTTTACTTCCCCGATGCCCCCAATAGCCAGACCTGGGCCAGGCCATAAGCTAGGAGCAAGGACCTCAATCTGGGTCTCCCGTGCAGGTGTCAAGGACCAATTCAGAACCACCACTGGCCGGCGCCGTGGCTCAATAGGCTAATCCTCCGCCTGCGGTGCCGGCACACCGGGTTCTAGTCCCAGTCGGGGCACTGGATTCTGTCCCGATTGCCCGTCTTCCAGTCCAGCTCTCTGCTGTGGCCCGGGAAGGCAGTGGAGGATGGCCCAAGTGCTTGGGCCCTGCACCCCATGGGAGACCAGGAGAAGCACCTGGCTCCTGCCTTCGGATCAGCGTGGTGTGCTGGCCGCAGCGCACCAACCGCGGCAGCCATTGGAGGGTGAACCAATGGCAAAGGAAGACCTTTCTCTCTCTCTCTCTCACTGTCCACTCTGCCTGTCCAAAAAAAAAAAAAAAAAAAAAAAAAAAAACCACCACTATTGCCTCCCAAAGTGCACACAGCAGGAAGCTAGAATCAGGCGTGGAGCCAGGACTTGAACCCAGTACAGGAAGCGGGCATCCTAAGCAGCGTGTTAATACTGTGCCATGTGCATTGCCCAGCCTTCTCACCGAGCCTCCAGCCCCCTCGCTACGCATGCTGGCCTAGCAGGCTCAGAGAAGACATCTGTGCGTCCAGATTCTGTGGGTGATGCTCTGAGAACCGCTGCCTTCCTCTCTTTCTGTCTTTCCTGTCACCATGACACAGAGGAGGCCCAGAGCCCAGAGTGGAAGTTCAGCCGTGGGGCAGCCATGGTGCTCTGTGCGAGTCTTTAGTCTAAGAGTGTGCCTTGGGGGTCTGGCACTCTGGCGTAGCAGGTAAAGCCACCGCCTGCAGTGCCAGTATCCCATCTGGGCACCAGTTCGAGTCCCAGCTGCTCCACTTCCCATCCAGCTCTCTGCTATGGCCTGGGAAAGCAGTGGAGGATGGCCCAAGTCCTTGGGCCCCTGCAGCCGTGTGGGAGACCTGGAAAAAGCTCCTGGCTCCTGGCTTTGGATCACTGCAGCCCCGGCTGTTGTGGCCATCTGGGGAGCGAACCAGTGGGTGGAAGACCTTTCTCTCTCTCTCTCTCTCTCTGCCTCTCCTTCTTTCTGTGTAACTCTTTCAAATAAATAAATTTCAAAAAATGTGTTTTTAAAAACAGAATGTGCCCTGGTATGCTGCCTGCAGCAGGTGCACAGCGGGTCACATCTCTCCGCAGGTCTAAATCCCTGTTCTCAAAGCCCCCACCACATCTTTCCTGTCTTGTGAGCCTGAGCCCAAGAATATGAGGCAACCTGTCTTCCCACCCCAACTTAAGAAACCTGAGAGAGCCAGGGCCGTGAGTCCCACAGTCTGAACACTCCAAGCCTGTCAGTCAGCGTACGCAGTTTAGGTGCGCCAAGTATGGTGGCTCTGATGGATGCGTCCCTCTTCAGGGGGCTGGGGTGGAGGAAAAACCTCTGAACCCGCCGGAGTGAGTGGCCCCCATAAGGGTCCGTGTAAACAAGCCAGGCAGGCAGTGTCCCATGTAGACTGGCAGAGGGGAAAGTCCAGCCCCCCCCCCCCCCATCCTAGGTAGGGACCTTTCATCCCACAAGCACGTACTTGAGGATGGCATACCTGGGACAGAGCCAAGAGTCCCTCTCCAGCCAGAGCTAACCAGTGTGCCTGTAGGGCTGCCACGTCCCCGGGGTCCTGGTTAGGGTAGAGGGATGAAGTCACTTCTGGAGCTGAGCTGGGGCGGGGGGAGAACCCATCAGTCCCAGGTCAGTGTGGCCTCCACAGCGGGTGCCCTGGCGTCTCTGGCCTCCCACAGGGCACTTGTCTCATGGCGCGCTCGCTGTACCCCCGCTGCCGCTGTGTGCGATGTGGGAAAGACTACACGGAAAGGGCTATCAGCTAGAGCTGGAGGGGGCGAAGACATTGTCCCTGGCACAGCGGGGCGGAATGGCAGAGAGATGTAAGGGGGGGGGGGAGGCCTTTCCAACCAGATTAGTTAAGGCTGCGCCCCAGTCACATGCTTGTATAGCCCCAGCAGCACTCCACACACTCGGCTCCAGCTCTGGCAAATACAATTTTTTCTTAAAGATTTATGTATTTGAAAGAGTTACACAGAGAGAGGAGGAGAGGCAGAGAGGTCTTCCATCCACTGGTTCACTCCCCAATTGGCCGCGATGGCCAGAGCTGTGCCGATCTGAAGCCAGGAGCCAGGAGCTTCTTCTGGGTCTCCCTTGCGGGTGCAGGGCCCAAGCACTTGGGCCATCCTCCACTGCCTTCCCAGGCTATAGCAGAGAGCTGGGTCAGAAGTGGAGCAGCCAGGACTAGAACTGGCACCCATATGGGATGCCAACCCTGGAGGCAGTGGCCACCGCGCCGGCCCCGGCATCTCTCCAAACGCATACGTGCTGCAGCAGGAAATTCACAAGTCAGCGAGCTCGACAGCTTCCCTACTGGAAAAGGTCATTTTTCCTCTACCATCACTGTTGTAACCTGTATCCTACCAAAATGGTTTTTTTATATTATCATGAGGTATCACCACCCAAACCCTATCTTTTAGATGGCAATTAGTTTTTTATAGGATTTGGGGTTTTTTTAAAATATTTATTTATTTATTTGAAAGAGTTATACAGAGAAGGAGAGACAGAGAGAGAGAGAGAAAGAGAGAGGTCTTCCATCCGCTGGTTCACTCTCCAACTGGCAGCAAAGGCCCGATCTGCACTGATCCGAAGCCAGGAGCCAGGAGCTTCTTCCAGGTCCCCCATATGGGACAGGGGCCCAAGCACTTGGGCCATCTTCTACTGCTTTCCCAGACCACAGCAGAGAGCTGGATCGGAAGCAGAGCAGCTGGGACTTGAACTGGCACTGCAGGCAGCAGCTTTAACCTGCAACACCATAGCACCGGCCCTGGTGATTAATTTTTTACATTTAAATTATACACAAGAGGGTACTTCACAAAACTCATGCGCAGATAAAATTAAAAGATAATTATTTTGGTACAAAAAATACTGAAACACATGCAATTTTTCTTTAAATGCATTTTCCACCACCTTTTTGAAGACCTCTTATATGAATGGATTTCCATTTTTTTTGTACCAAAATAAACATCTTTTTTGTTTGTTTGTTTGTTTTGTTTTGTTTTTTGACAGGCAGAGTGGACAGTGAGAGAGAGAGACAGAGAGAAAGGTCTTCCTTTTTGCCGTTGGTTCACCCTCCAATGGCCGCCGCGGTAGGCAGCTGCGGCCGGCGTACCGCACTGATCCGATGGCAGGAGCCAGGTGCTTCTCCTGGTCTCCCATGGGGTGCAGGGCCCAAGGACTTGGGCCATCCTCCACTGCACTCCCTGGCCACAGCAGAGAGCTGGCCTGGAAGAGGGGCAACCGGGACAGGATCAGTGCCCCGACCGGGACTAGAACCCGGTGTGCCAGCGCCGCAAGGCGGAGGATTAGCCTGTTGAGCCACGGCGCCGGCCCAAAATAAACATCTTTTAAATCAACTTTTTGTTTTGTTTTGTTTTTGACAGGCAGAGTGGACAGTGAGAGAGAGAGACAGAGAGAAAGGTCTTCCTTTTGCCGTTGGTTCACCCTCCAATGGCCGCCACAGCCGGCGCACCGCGCTGATCCGGTGGCAGGAGCCAGGTGCTTCTCCTGGTCTCCCATGTGGGTGCAGGGCCCAAGCACTTGGGCCATCCTCCACTGAACTCCCGGGCCACAACAGAGAGCTGGCCTGGAAGAGGGGCAACCGGGACAGGATCTGGCGCCCCGACCGGGACTAGAACCCGGTGTGCCAGTGCCGCAAGGCAGAGGATTAACCTATTGAGCCGTGGCGCCAGTCTAAATCAACTTTCCATGAATTCCACCCCCCCCCCCAAAGCCATATGTGTTTATTTGAAGAGCAAAGAGAGATCTTTGATTCACTGGTTCCCTCCTCCAATGGCTGCCACAGCCAGGGCTGTGAGCCAGGAACTCCATCCAGGTCTCCCACAGGGGTAGCAGGGGCCCAAGTACTCAGGTCTTCATCTGCTGCCTTCCCAGGTGCATTACCAGGACGCTAGATCAGAAGAGGAGCGGCTGGGGCTTGAACCTGGGCTGGGATGCCTGCATTCCATGTGGCGGCTTAGCCCACTGTGCCACCATGCTGGACCCTGAAGTCTTGTTGTCTGAGGGTGGTGCACTGAGTTGCCTCCCCCTTACTGAGAAGGAGTCCTAAGACCACATGAACCAATGGAGGAAGCTCCAGGTAAGAACAGTTTGTCAAGGCACCTGATACATGGGATTCCAGACCTGGCAGGTGGTCTGGTCAAAGCTACAGCAAGATTTCGTCTATGCGGAGTAGCACATGGCATAAAAAGCTTGTAAGTCTACAGATCCCGCAGGGAGGCAGGGTAGGCGCTTGCTTTACACCGTTTCCTTTGCCCGTGCATTAGCAGCCAGCCCTTACGATGTCTTGCTGTTTTTTTTTTTTTTTTTTTTTTTTTTTTGACAGGCAGAGTGCACAGTGAGAGAGAGAGACAGAGAGAAAGGTCTTCCTTTTTGCCGTTGGTTCACCCTCCAATGGCCGCAGCGGCCGGCGCATCGCGCTGATCCGAAGCCAGGAGCCAGGTGCTTCTCCTGGTCTCTGATGTGGGTGCAGGACCCAAGGACTTGGGCCATCCTCCACTGCACTCCCAGGCCACAGCAGAGAGCTGGCCTGGAAGAGGGGCAACCGGGATAGAATCCGGCGCCCCGACCGGGACTAGAACCTGGTGTGCCAGCGCCACAAGGCGGAGGATTAGCCTGTTAAGCCACTGTGCCAGCCTCCTGGTTTGTTTTTAAGATTTATTTATGGGGTCGGCGCTGTGGCTCAGAGGGTTAACACCCTGATCTGAAGTGCTTGGCATCCCATAAGGGCACCCATAAGGTTTGAAACCCAGCTGCTCCACTTCCGATCCACCTTTCTGCTATGACCTGGGAGAGCAGTGGAGGATGGCCCACGTGCTTGGGCCCCTGCACCCGCGTGGGAGACCTGGAAGAAGCTCCTGGCTCCTGGCTTTGGATCGGTGCAGCTCCGGCCGCTGCAGTCAGTTGGGGAGTGAACCATCGGATGGAAGACCTCTCTCTCTGTCTCTCTGTCTCTCCTCTCTCTGTAACTCTTTCAAATAATAATAATAATAATAATAATAATACTTTCAAATAATTAAAAATAATTATAAGGTATAATTTTTATAAAATATTTATAAAAATACATAATTATTTATTTATTTGAAAATCAGAGTTACACAGAGAGAGAAGGAGAGGCAGAGAGAGAGACAGGTCTTCCACCACTGGTTCACTCCCCAGTTGGCCACAACGCCCAGAACTGCACCTATCCGAAGCCAGGAGCCAGGAGCTTCTTCCGGGTCTCCCGCGTGGGTTTAGGAACCATCTTTCATTGCTGTCCCAGGCCTCAGCAGAGAGCTGGATCAGAAGTGGAGCAGCTGGTTCTCAAACCGGTGCCCTTATGGGATGGCGGCACTGCAGGCGGCGGCATAACCCGCTACGCCAGTGCCAGCCCGTCTTGCTGGTTTTTCCAACCTCATCAGGAAGACTTGTGACAGCACTTCCATCTTTGTGAACAAGGAGCGGCTTCAGCTGGCCCAGCAGCTGATCACGGTTCTCCCAGGAAGAGGGAGACGGCAGGATGCAGAGACGGGACGAGAGGTGGCAAACTAGCTTGTCCCACACACAACACCAACTGCCTGGCACGAACTGCTGATGAGCAAAGTGAATGCTGTTAGCACGGGGAGTTGGCATCACTTTAAACAAATTTTTTAGATTTTTTTAATTTTCAGTTTTATTTGAATGGTGGATCTTCCATCCCCTGGTTCACTCACCAAATGCCTGCCACAGTCGGGGCTGAGCCAGTCCAAAGCCAGGAACCCAGGGCTGCATCTGGGTCTCCAGTACATGGCAGGAACGCATGTACTTGAGCCACCTTCTGCCATCTCCCAGGGTACACATTAGCAGGGAGCTGCGTCAGAAGCAGAGTAGTCTGGCACCGTGGCTCAACAGGCTAATCCTCCGCCTAGCGGCGCCGGCACACCGGGTTCTAGTCCTGATCGGGCGCCAGATTCTGTCCTGGTTGCCCCTCTTCCAGGCCAGCTCTCTGCTGTGGCCAGGGAGTGCAGTGGAGGATGGCCCAAGTGCTTGGGCCCAGCACCCCATGGGAGACCAGGAGAAGCACCTGGCTCCTGCCTTCGGATCAGCACAGTGCGCCGGCCGCAGTGCGCCGGCCATTGGAGGGTGAACCAACGGCAAAGGAAGACCTTTCTCTCTGTCTCTCTCTCTCACTGTGCACTCTGCCTGTCAAAAATAAAAAAAAAATAAAAAAAAGCAGAGTAGCTGGGACTCGAACCAGGCACTCCTCTAAGTGATGTGCGTGTCCCGAGAGGCGAATTAACAGCTACGCTAAACGTCCATCCCCGAGCTGACATAATTTCAGCCAAAGCGCAAGGAGGTGGTTACTGCTGCTGGCAAACATACTGTATCAGGCCGCTGAGCTGTTTGTTCAGCAGCTTGTTTTCCCATTGCTCTCCTCTGTGATCTTAGCCCAACAGCCACTGCTCTGAAGCACAGCTCAAGGCGAGAGAATCACAAGTTGCATTTATTTCCACAAAGGCACGAGTGAGAACGTTCTCAGCTCAGTAAGGAGTTCAGGTCTTTGACGGAGTCGCAGATGAGTTTTTAACTCCAACTTGAGTCTGATTTCCTTTCTTCTTCCCTCTTGTGACACTGTATCACAAATCCCTAAACACAACCCCACGAGGATATCCTGACGCTCTGCGGTTTGCTCCTCCTGGGAAGAATTCATAGCATGGAGGAGGAGCCTGGAACAAGGTTTCGGGTGGGCTGGAGACGCTGCCTGTTTTCTGGAGCACCGGCGTGCGCGATTCTCAGGTCATTTTCAGAGTGTCCAGGATCGTCGCCGTGATCTCCGAAAGACTTCCGTCCACGCTGATCTCAATGAAGTTTTCTGGGGCACACGGGGGCTCCAGGGTGTCAAACTGGGACTGCAGTAACTCGGGGGGCATAAAGTGGCCCTTCCTCCGGAGCAGGCGTCCAGAGATGACCGCAAACGACCCGCTCAGATACACCACCAAGAGCTGCACTGCTGTTGGCTTTTCTTCCTTCCCCGGCTCCTCACCTGTGGGAGCGGCGCCGTCTTTTCCTCGTATTAGGATGTCTCTGTACATTTTCTTTAGGGCTGAACAGGCTAGAACCACCTGCTGTCCTGAGGCTATGTCTCTGTTTTAAAGAGAGAGACAGAGAAGCTAACACCATTTAAAATAACCCATGTCGCGGCCCACGCTGTGGTGTAGCAGGTAAAGCCACCACCTGCAGCACCGGCATCCCACAGGGGCACTGGTTCGAGACCCAGCCGCTCCACTTCCGATCTAGCTCTCTGCTGTGGCCTGGGAAAGCAGCAGAAGATGGCCCAAGTCCTTGGGCCCCTGCACCCATGTGGGAGACCCGGAAGAAGCTCCTGGCTCCTGGTTTCTGATTGGCACAGCTCCGGCCGTTGTGGCCATTTGGGAAGTGAACCAGCAGATGGAAGACCTCTCTGCCTCTCTGTAAGTCTGCCTTTCAAATAAGTAAATAAATATTTTAAAAGCAAAATAACCCATGTCAGTTCCAGGCGCAGGACTCCAGTCTTATGTCCCAGCCCATGGGTGGCATTAGAGAGTGGCGGGGAAGCCTCGGACGGTGGTCTTTCTGGTTACAGCCCTTCCCCTAGGCACAGTACCACTGCCTTTCCCCCTGCCTCTTCTGCAGTGCGCTGGGACAGCGGGCGGTCGCCGGCACAGAGCTGGAGGGGGCACTGGTCTCTGTCGTCGAGGTGAGCAGGAAGTGAAGTTTCCAGAGTTGCACTGAGGACAAAACTCCAGTGAGGAGCGGGAAACCGGAGTCCACCCTGGGGAAAGCACGACGGCATCCGTAGCTCATGGGTGGGAGGCGCACGTTTTGCGGTCGGGAAGGGACTCAGAATTCAGATGCACAGGTAACCAGTGGGCCTGGGGCTCTGTACAGAGTTCCCTTCCAGACTTTGGGATGTGTCCTTGAAGGGGCTCCAGGCACACTAGATGGGAGACCCAGCAGTGAGTGCATCATCAAACTGACCGTCAATGCTCAAGTCCATTCTGTGCAACAGCATTTGCATACAGCCTGCGCACACCCTCCTGCGCGCCTTATTTCCTGAAACACAGGTTTATTTACTTGAAAGGCAGAATTACACAAAGAAAAGGAGATGCTGGTTCACTCTCCAAATGGCCACAACACCTGGGGCTGGGCCAGCTGGAAGCCAGGAGCCAGGAACTCCATCCAGGTCTCCCCTGTGGAATGGCAGGGGCCCAGCACTTGGGCCATCTGCTGCTGCTTTCCCAGGCCACAGCAGAGAGCTGGATCAGAAATGGAGCAGCCGGACGGGGACTTGAATCAGAGCTCATATGGGATACCCGTGTCACAGGCAGTGGCTGGCCTTGGCTGAGCTGTCAGCCCTGCTCCTGTATACTTTAAAACACCTCTGCGGCCGGCGCCGCGGCTCACTAGGCTAATCCTCCGCCTTGCGGCGCCGGCACACTGGGTTCTAGTCCCGGTCGGGGCACCGATCCTGTCCCGGTTGCCCCTCTTCCAGTCCAGCTCTCTGCTGTGGCCAGGGAGTGCAGTGGAGGATGGCCCAAGTGCTTGGGCCCTGCACCCCATGGGAGACCAGGAGAAGCACCTGGCTCCTGCCTTCAGATCAGCGCGGTGCGCCGGCCGCAGTGCACCTACCGCGGCGGCCATTGGAGGCTGAACCAACGGCAAAAGGAAGACCTTTCTCTCTGTCTCTCTCTCACTGTCCACTCTGTCAAAAAAAAAAAAAAAAAAAAACAACAACAAAAAAAAAACACCTCTGCATGACATAATTCCTAATGCCATGTAAACAGTTACTGTGCTGCTTAGGCAACAGTGACAAGAAAAAGTCTGTATGAGGGTACTTCAGAAAGTTCACAGACAATGGAATTACAATTTACTTGCATGCAAAAAAATTTGACACTCATGCATAGGAGTCCATGTTCAGTCACAGGCAAAACTGCGTTGCATTTTCCATCTGCAGCTGCCTGAGTCTCTGGGTGCTGAGGGCTGGCCGTGCTGAGCTGCCAGCCATTCCCAAGACAGCAGTGAGCACACGGTGTTGTGTTTTTTTCAACAATTATTTTGTTTTCCATTTTATGTATTTTTTTAAGATTTATTTATTTATTCAAAAGAGAGAGGGGACAGAGATATCTTCCATCTGCTGGTTCACTCCCCAGTTGGCTGCCAAGGGCCAGCTCTGCACTGATCCGAAGCCAGGAGCCAGGAGCTTCTCCCGGGTCTCCCACGTGGGTGCAGGGGCCGAAGGACTTGGGCCATCTTCTACTGCTTTCCCAGGCCATAGCAGAGAGCTGGACTGGAAGTGGAGCAGCCGGGTCTAGAACCGCCGCCTTTATGGGATGCCGGCACCGCAGGTGGTAGAATTACCTGCTACGCCACAGCGCTGGCCCCTTATGTATTTATTTGTATTCAAAAGGCAGAAGCAGAGACAGGCAGACAAAGACAAATCTATGCCCAGGTTCATTCCCTAAATGTCTGTTTAGGCCAAAGCCAGAGCCAGGATCCCCGTCTGTGTCTCCCATATGGGTGACAGGGACCCAACTACTTACGCCATCACTTCCTGTCTTCATGGTGTGCATTAGCACGGAGCTAGAATTAGGAGTGGAGCCAGGGTTCGGATCCAGCCACTCTGATATGGGATGGCGGCGTCCCAAGCGTATCTTAGCCACTCCACTCCATGTACACCAAGAGTTATTTATCCTGGGTCTGGAGGTTGGGAGCCAATCTATCCTCAGGCTTCTCCCTTCTGCTTCCATACTGGTCTATATTACAGCGCAGGTAAACTCTGCTGAGGCTATCTGTGTTAGAAACCCAGGCAGGCAGGTGGTCAGACCTAAGACCCTAAACCCTGCAAAGTTAAAATCAAGGGGCCAACATTGTAGCACAGCAGGTTAAGCCACTGCCTGCGACATCATCATCACTTACCAGAGCACCGGTTCTGGTCTAGGCTGCTCTGCTTCCAATCCAGCTCCCTGCGAACACGCCTGGGAAAGCAGCGAAAAATGGCCCAATGCTTGGGCCCCTGCACCCACGTGGGAGACCCAGAGTTCCAAGGTCCTGGCTTTGGCCTGGCCTAACTCTTGCTGTTGTGGCCATTTGGTGGATGGAAGATCTTGTCTCCCTCCACCGCTACGCCTTTACAAAATGACTTCATCTTAGAAAGCAAGATTTATAACTCATTTTCTGACTTTTTTTTTTTTTTTTTTTTTGGACAGGCAGAGTGGACAGTGAGAGAGAGATAGAGATAAAGGTCTTCCTTTTGACATTGGTTCACTCTCCAGTGGCCGCCACGGTAGCACGCTGCGGCCGGTGCACCGCGCTGATCCAATGGCAGGAGCCAGGTGCTTCTCCTGGTCTCCCATGGGGTGCAGGGCCCAAGGACTTGGGCCATCCTCCACTGTACTCCCGGGCCACAGCAGAGAGCTGGCCTGGAAGAGGGGCAACCGGGACAGGATCGGTGCCCTGACCGGGACTAGAACCCGGTGTGCCGGCGCCGCAGGCGGAGGATTACCCTAGTGAGCCACGGCGCTGGCCGACTTTTCTTTTTTTCTTCCCATGTCTCAACTGGGGTTTCCGGTGGGTTCAGGCCCTTGGGGTTGGGAGGGGTGTTTGCTCAGGGCAGACTACAGAGCTGGACACTATGGGACTGTAATCCCAGTGGCCAAGTGTCTGTGGGCTTAAAATGATACCAGGTCCTCCTGGGATCCAGGAGCCTGAGGCAGGGGACAAGTGATGGCTGAGGTCGTCTGTAACAGGGACAGCACCGATAACCTTGGTTCTCAGCCCTCACTGTGACACGGTATATTAGTTCTCTTCACACTAATCTGTGAGCGGGAGCTGTATCGATCCCCACTTCACAGAGGAAGCAGCGGGCTGTGGAAACCAAGAGGCGATGGAGAGTCCCAGGCTAGCAGTTCTAGAAAGAGCTGCCTGAATCGTGGCCGGTTCCTGACAGCAGTGCCTTCCACTCCCGAGGCCCTTCGTCCCCAGTCAGTTCTGATTTCACGGATGTATTTTTCTCCCTGTGGTTTCCGACGGCTCTTCTTGATTCACTGGCTTGTGCCAAGGCTTAGAGCTCTCTTACCTTAGTAAAACATCGTGCAGCGTGCAGAGCCACGGGATCCTATCCTGCAATTAAAGCGGACACCAAGTGACTTTCAGATGTTTGCACAGACATGTGGCAGTCACGTCCCCGATGCTAAGGAGCCGGGAGACTGTGGAGGTGTGAGACATGTCCAGGGCCGGGCAGTTAACCACACCCCCCTTTTAGTTTAGATCTTAGTGGCTCTTTTCAGAGCGGGGGGTGGGTTCACTCCATGGAGTGGGACAAGGAAAGCCATTCCTCAATAGCGTCCGGGCCACGGGACCAGGCCCCCCACTCCCACTTTCTTCAAGTCTGTCCTAGAAAATTCTCCAACTCTGCTTAGGTCTTCCAACTTACCGGCATTAAAAATATTGTACAAAATGACCACCAGGCTGTGTGTTCGAGGTGTCTGTGAAACATAAATGGGATTCTGTGTTCAGACCTGCCCCCCCCCCCCAGGCTATCTCAGTGTACACGCAAACATCCCCAACTCTGCACAAATCCCAAACCCAAAACACTTCTGGTCCCAAAGATCGTGGATACGGGCTACTCAACCTGTACTGGGTTTTGGATGAACCAGAGGCAGGAAAGTTTATTTAATGACCAATGATTCTTTTCTTCAAAACCTTTTACAAAGAATTTACTTATTAGGGTGAAAGGCAGAGAGAGGGAGAAGAACAGCTCCACAGTGTAATTAGCAGACATCTGGGGTAGATGAGCCCAGCGCTGTCAGTCTGCGAAGAAATTATCTCAGCACTTTCCAGATTTACCACAAACACTGCACTGATAATCAGGAAAAACGGCCTTCTTCAAAATACTCTCAAATTATTTATTTACTTAAAAGGCAGAGAGACAGAGACAGAGACAGACAGGAAGCCATCTTCCATCTGCCGCTTCACACCCCAGATGCCCACAACAGATGGGGCAGGGCCAGGCCAAACTCAGGAGCCAGGAGCTTCATCCGGGTCTCCCTTAGTGTGTAGCAGGTACCCAACTACTTGAGCCACCACCACGGCCTCCCAGCGTGGGCGTTAGCCGGCAGCTGGAAGGCAGGGTGGAACCAGGACTCCAATGCAGGCGTCCCAAGAGGGGTCTTCAACGGCTGCACCACTCACCCCCCACCCCCAGCCCTCTTTTTAAAGCATACTGTGCAGCTGACGTCTACTCAGCATCACCGGGCTCAAGGTGCATGGCATGGGCCCGGCACACAGGAGAGGCTCACGGACAGCAGCTTGGAAATCCCTTGGGATCAGCGTCACCGCCACAGCCCAGCGTGGGTGCCTGTCCCTCTGGACTTGTGTGCAGTGAGGGACAAGCTCTACAGCCGGGCACTCAGGACGGCTGCCGAGCTTCGCAGGCGCGGCTGGTGCAGCCTGGGAGCTGCTTTTCACACCGCATTAAATCCTAATGAGCTTCCTCTTGCACAGCTCTTAAAAGCTCCTGATGTGTTCAACTCCTTTACCCTGAGAGCCCTGTGACAGCACACTCTCTCCGTCCTCTCCAGTCTCCTCCCTGGGCCTCTGCCTTGGGCGCCCTATAGTCCATCCACAGGTGCCTCCCATGGCACGATGCTCTGTGAGTGTGTGTGTGTGGTAGGCGGTGGGAGGTTGGTTGGGACCAGCCCAGCTGTTACCCACACCTACATTCTGACTGGCTGGGTTGGTGTCAAGAATGTCAACTGGGCTGGTGCTGTGGCATAGCAGGTAAAGCCGCCACCTGCAGTGCCAGCATCCCATAAGGTGCCGGTTTGAGATCCGGCTGCTCCACTTCTGATCCAGCTCTCTGCTATGGCCTGGGAAAGCAGTAGAAGATGGCCCAAGTCCTTGGGCCCCTGCACCCACGTGGGAGACCGGCAGAAGCTCCTGGCTCCTGGCTTTGGATCAGCCCAATTCCAGCCGTTGCAGCCATTTGGGGAGTGAACCAATGGATGGAAGACCTCTCTCTCTCTCTCTCTCTCTCTCTTTCTCTCTCTCTGCCTCTCTGTGACTCTGCCTTTCAAATAAATAAATCTTAAAAAAAAATGTCAACCATCTGCAGTCCTACCCCTTTCACTATTTTTGTTTAAATTCATTTATTTATTTGAAAGGCAGTCACAGAGAGTGAGCTTCCCTCTTCTGGTTCACTCCTCAAATAGTCGCAACAGCCGGGACTGGGCCAGGCCACAGCCAGGAGCCAGGAGCTTCCTCTGGGTACAGGGGCCCAAGCACTTGGGCCATCCTCTGCTGCTTTCCCAGGCACATTAGCAGGGAGCTGGATCAGAAGTCAAGCATTGGAGGCCAGTGCTGTGGTGTGGTAGAATTGGGCTTCCACCTGCGGCGCTGGCATCCCACGTCTGCCAATTCGAGTCCCGGCTGCTCCTCTTCTGATCCAACTCCCTACTATGGCCTGGGAAATCAGCAGAAGATGTGCTTGGGTCCCTGCACCCACATGGGAGACCCAGAGGAGGCTTCTGGCTCCTGGCTTCAGATTGCCCAGCTCCAGCCACTGTGGCCAACTGGGGAGTGAACCAGCTGATGGAAGACCCCCCTGCCCCGCCTCTCTCTGTAACTCTTTCAAATAAATAAATCTTAAATATATACATATATATATACAGGGGCTGGTGCTGTGGCGTAGTGGGTAAAGCCGCCGCCTGCAATGTCTGCATCCCAGATGGGTACCAGTTCGAGTCCTGGCTGTTCCACTTCCAGTCCAGCTCTCTGCTATGGCCTGGGAAAGCAGAAGATAGCCCAAGCCCTTGGGCCCCTGCACCCATGTGGGAGACTCAGAAGAAGCTCCTGGCTCCTGGTTTTGGCGTGGCGCAGAGCGGCCATTGTGGCCATCTGGGGAGTGAACCAGCAGATGGAAGGCACTCTCTCTCTCTCTCTCTCTCTTTCTCTGCCTCTCCTCTCTCTGTGTGTAACTCTTTCAAATAAATAAATAAATCTTAAAAAAAAATACAGAACTCTAGCACCAGCTGGAAACTTGGAAACTACTTAGCCTAACAGCCCCATTGTATAAGAAAACTAGTCTCAAATAAAATAAATAAAATAAATCTTTAATAAAAACTAGTCTCAAACATAAAGGGACTCAGGGACTCAAAGCTAGACATCAAACTGATTTTTTCCCTAAAAACGAAAATGCTATTCCTGGTCATTTCTAGCTCTCCAGCTAGAGTCTAGGCTTCTCTCGAACGTGCCACGCCACTGTGACAGGAGAGCAATCACTCAGTACAGTGACAGCTGTGGAACCCGGGCCTGGAAGAGGCCTGAGCAGATCACTAAGCCAGCCCTCCGTGTGACACGGGGACCACGCGTGCAGGACACGATGAGGACCCAGATGGTGACAGCCTGACCCCCCCACCCCATTTCTGGGTCCACCCAATCAGGTGCTCCTTTTAAATCTCTGTGTGTCAAAGTTTCAGTTCTACAAAAACCTCGAGGTAACGGAGATGAATGTGCAGAGAAACTCGAGCTCTGGGCCAGCATCTCCATGTTTCGGGTAGCTCATTCCCAGTCTTAGTCCAGTGAAGCCACCAGCTTGAGCTGCAGGGCTGCCCCCTCCCTTCCACATCCCCAGAGCCTTCTGGAGCCCCAGGCCCGTGTGCAGGAAGTGAGCGACAGCATGAGTGAGAAGGAAACCATGTTCAATGCGGGCCACTTTCTCTTCTTGACCTTGAGGACCCAGCGCCCACACAGCCACGTGAGTAGCTGCAATCCAGCAAAAAGCACCAGCAAACACAACAGGCCTGAAAAGCTCAGGACGCTGAGCCTCCCAGTCTCTCTCCCCTCCCCACGGCTCCCTAAAACCCAGGGCAGAGCCCAGAGCGAGCACCCACCACCCCCACCATCACCAGCAAGCTTCCCTGGCCCCTAGCTAAGGTCGCTCCACCCTCACCTCGCCCCACTCCGCTCCACCACCGGCCTAGTTTCTTCTCTCCATAGCACTTCATCGCTACCTCCAACTTGCCTGTCACCTGTCTCCTGGCCCAAGATCCACGGGAGCGGGACCTTCGCAGTCTTACTCTGGGGGTCCCAGCTGCTCACTTCATTTCAACGGCAGTGGCCCACAGTCCCCGGCGCAGCTCCGGTCACGGTCCACTGACAGCCCTTCAAGGCAGAACCACAGGACCAGAGACCGGGCAAGCACCCCTGGGGGTGGAGGGGGTGAGCCAAGGCCACTGAGAGCGCACATGGCAGTGCTGGCCTTTGTTCTCAGAGCAAGTGGGCCCTGCGTGCCAGGGCTGCTCCAGGCCCAGGCTGGGGGTCCTGGGCGCCTGCATTGCCTGAGTGACAGCTGGTGAACACCAGCACGCGCACCCTGCCTGACTCTGGTTAAAGAGGCCCTCGGAGATGTCTAGGCAGTTACTTATGCATTCCCGCAAACGCAAGCCATAGGTATTTTCTTAACCAAAACAGCCACAGCCACTGCCCCTTTTTTGGGGGGTGTAAAATCTAGTTGCCGAGACACAAATATGACTGAAATGCTCACACTTGATTTCAACTGTCGGGCTGCAGCTTGGACAGGGCAATAGATTTGCCACGGTGCTCGGCGAGTCCACCACGGATCCGTGCAGCCAGTCAGGGAGGGCTTCCCTGCAGAAGTGGCATGGAGCCAAGATCTGAAGCTGGAGCAGGGCTGGGGGTGGGGGTGGGGGTGAGCACATTCCAGGCAGCAGTGGGGAGGAGTGGGGGAGCAGGAGGGGCTCACTCATGGGGCCAAGGCGGCTCCCATAGCAACACACTGGAGCCTGGCACCGGGGCCAGACCACACGCCTTGAGGAGCCTGGGCATTAGCGGGGATGGCCAGACTGGAGTTTGCAAAGGTCTCCATGGCTGTGGGGTGAAGGTCGACTGGACTGGGAGGAGAGGACAAGCCCCGCCAGCCGGGGGCACGGCGGAGCCTCTGCCCTCTTAGGGACGCCATTTGTTTTTGTTTTTGCTTTTCCAAAGAAGCCTTTTATTTAATGAGTACAAATTCCATATGTACTTTAGGAATACAGTGATTCTTCCCACCATCCCCGCCCTCCCACCCCACTCACACCCACCTCCTCCTCCCTCTCCTATTCCCAGTCCCATTCTCCATTAAGATTCAATTTCAATTGACTTTATACACAGAAGACCAACTCTATACTAAGTAAAGATCTCAACAATTTGCACACACACACACACACAAACTGATTGAGAACAAGTTCTACAGTTAACTCTCACAATACAACTCATTAAGGACAGAGGTCCTGCATAGGGAGTTAGTGCACAGTGACTCCTGTTGTTGATTTAATAATTAACACTCTTAGGTATGACATCAGTGACACCCGAGGCTCTTGACATGAGCTGCCTAGGCTCTGGGAGCCTTCTGAATCCACAATCTCTTTCAGTATTTAGACCGGGCCATGAGCAAAGTGGAAGTTCTCTCCTCCCTTCAGAGAAAGGTACCTCCTTCTTTGATGGCCCGTTCTTTAAGGGACTGCATTCCAAATCCTCACGACACAGTGCTGTGGCAGACTCTGTCCCCAGAGCCGAGTCCAGAGAATTCAGGGCCGCCGCTAACACCAGGGGAGGCCCCGGCGTGCACCTGGCTCTCGGCAGCACCTGGGGCTCATGACTCCCGACTCGGGACCTGGACCCCACCAGGTGCTGCCGAGCCCTCAGCCTGTGCTGTACACGGCCAGCCGGCCTTACCTGGTCGTTCAGTGGGATCCCCATTTCCATCTTCCTGCGATTTTCCTCCGGGTGGTAGTCATCCGCATCATAGAATTTCCAGCCCAGCTTTAAGAACAAAAGGAAAAGAGGGTCTATGTGGCCAAAGTGGCAGGCGGTGCAGCTCGCCTGACAGCCACCAGGGGTCACTAACGGGCAGGTGCAGAAACACTCCCACCACCTGTGGGGCGCCCTTTTCCATTCATTACTATTCGCAATTATCAAGGGAAAACTGCTCCAGTGGGTTCCAGGCCAAGCCATGGGGTGGGGAGAGGGTCCGTACAAACCACGGCAGGCCGGCAGGAAGGGAGGGAGGGGAGCCATGACGCAAGCACACAGTGGGACACACAGCCCAGAGCCCCTGTGAACAGGCTACCTCGGATGCCAGCAGGGCGCCCACCGTCGACCTGTAGAGAAGACAGACGTGTCAGTTACCACTGCCCCTTGCCCACCATGCACAGGGCTTCCTCCCATGCCGGCATGCCCAGGGGACAGACGGCTGCCCCAGAGGCGCTGAAGCCCTGGACCCTGGGGGCCAGAGACTGGCTCTGTGTGTCCCCTGCAATGCACTGAACACACAAGAAACACCTGTCCCGCGGTCTTTTTCAAAAGGCCACCTTTCAGATCTCACAAACACCCATCAGGTTTCTCAGCAATCAGTTTTATGCTCCCTGTTGTGCAGATTTTTAAAAATCGTCTTCAAGCTTATTATTTTGCATTAACAATGCTTTCAGGAACTTTTGTGTTGTGACACGACTGTTCTCTTCAGCCATTTAGGCGATAACAAATGCTATGCAGTGCAATTAAAACCCTGCAGCGGGCAGGCAATGTGGCTCACTTGGTTAATCCTCTGCCTGTGGCACCAGCATCCCATATGGGTGCCAGGTTCTAGTCCCGATTGCTCCTCTTCCAGTCCAGCTCTCTGCTGTGGCCCGGGAGGGCAGTGGAGGATGGTCCAAGTGCTTGGGCCCTGCACCCGCATGGGAGACCAGGAGGAAGCACCTGGCTCCTGGCTTCGGATTGGCACAGCACAGGCCGTAGCGGCCTTTAGGGAAGTGAACCAAAGAAAGACCTTTCTCTCTGTCTCTCTCACTGTCTATAACTCTCTCTCTCTCTCACTCTGCCTGGCAAAAAAAAAAAAAAAAAAAAAAAGAATTGCAACATTTGCCACATCTCCCTGACCTTTAACTCTCTGAGCCAGCAGGGCGCAGGTCAGCCTCTTTATCTACACTCACCCTAGGAATCTCAACCCCTTACCGTCCACAGGGCCCGCACAGGGAGTAGAACTGGGAGCGGAGCTGGGACTCAAACTCAGGCCCTGTGACATGGGATGTGGGCACCGGTGCCTGTCGGCACAAGCCCTTCTTTCCAAGAGCGCACCTTTCACCCGCCCCCGCAGGTGAGCAGGTTCCACCTGCGTCGTCTGTGCCGTCAGCGCCCCCACACCTCCTCCGCTTTAAAAACCAGAACCAAACCCAACAACAAACAAACAAAACCACCTCCGGAAGCGCACCACGGGCCTCTGGAGGTTATGATACCCGGAATGCTGCGGGCCCTGTGTTTTCTGGGTCCAACTGGGAGGCAGAAGGCAACCTCCCGGGGCTGCAGGGCGGGAGGGTGGACCCGGGCGCCCGCCTCTCCCCGCTCCCCACACCCCCGGGAGGCGCCCTGCCCGCGAGCGCGGGCTCCGTCCGTGCAAGCCGGTAAACAGTCCCTTCCCGCCGGGCCGCGGTGCGCCCCGAGCTGGGCCCCCGCGGTCCGGCCTCCGCCCCTCCCGCCCCGAAGGCTCCGCCCGCCCGGGGGTCGCCGCGGCCGCGGGGTGGGAGGGGTCTCCCTGCCAGGCCCTGCAGGGCCGGGGCCAGGCGGGCGGCGGCTTGCGCAGCCCCGAGCGGCAGGGCGCGGGCTCTCCGGCGCGGCCCCGGCCCCCGGCCCCGGCCCCCACCCCGGGCCTGGACTCACTTTCCGGAGCCGCTCACGCCCATCACCAGCAGCGCGCCGGGCGCCGCCATGGCCCCAAGGCCGCTCCGTCCCGCCGGCGCCACCCCTGCACCTGCGCGGCGCCCGCCCCGCCCCTAAGCGCTCCGCGCCTCCCCGCTGCAATCCCAATAATAAGTATTCACAGTCCTGGGTGGAACTGCGTTTGTCCAGATTCTGTCTGCGTGGAAGCCACGTTACACCGCATCACTCTTGTTTATAATCACGGCTGCTTCTCTTTATTCTCTTGAAGAAAAGTTCGGGGTGGGGGGAGGGAGAGCCAGTGCTGTGGCGCAGCGGGTTAAAGCCCTGGCCCGCAGTGCCCGCATCCCATATGGACGCCGGCTCGTGCACCCGCGTGCGAGTCCCGGAAGAAGCTCCTGGCTCCAGACTGGCACAGCTCTGGCCGTTGCGGCCAACTGGGGAGTGAGTGGCCCAGAAGCTGCCTCCAAGCTGGCTCACGCGGGGGTGTGGCCTCCGGTCCTGGCCTGCTGTCGGCTGGGGAAACACAGCCCTCACTATAGCTGTCATTTCCCGGCATTACCGGAGGAGCTTCACAGCATGGTAGCTGATGAAAACCGTAACTATTTTTATAAAATTAAAATTTTATATACTTATATATAATTTATAAAATTATTAAAAAATTTATGCGTACACATTTCTTGGATTTCATATATATGGTTATTTTTGTTTTTAAAGATTCATTTATTTGAAACACAGTTACAGAGAGAGAGAGAGAGGTAGAGACAGAGAGAGAGGTCTTCCATCTGCTGGTTCACTCCCCAGATGGCCGCAATGGCCAGAGCTGAGCTGATCTGAAGCCAGGAGCCAGGAGCTTCTTCCGGGTCTCTCATGTGGGTGCAGGGGCCCAAGCACTTGGACCATCCTGTGCTGCTTTCCCAGGCCATCCAGAGAGCTGGATCAGAAGTAGAGCAGCCGGGACTCGAACCAGCACTGATATGGGATCCTGGCAATCTGGCATCCCATGTCACATTGCTGAGCCCACAGTTTTAAGAGCACAATGATACTTCCCACCCCATCCTTCCTCCCTCCCTCACCTCCACCCTGCCTCTTCTTTCCTTTCTTATTTATTTTTAATTTTTGCAATGACATACTTTCAATTTCCTTTATAATCATAAGCTTAACCCTCCACTAAATAAAGAATTCAACAAGTAGTAAGTGGAAAAACCACTCTTCCTCAGGAGTATAGACAAGGGCTATAAACAAGAATCAAATCTCAAGATGTCAATTTCACTCAGATACATTACATTTTTTGTACTCTGTATATTAGTTACCAGGAATCAGGGAAAACATATGATATTTATCTTTTAGGGACTGCTTCTTTCAATTTGCATAATGGCCTCCAATTACATCCATTTTATTGCAAAAGAAAGGATTCCATTCTTTTTATGGCTGAGTAGTATTCCACCGTGTGTAGATACTATAATTGCTTTATGCAGTCATCAGTTGATGGACATCCGGGTTGATGCCATATCTTAGCTGTTGTGAATTGAGCTGCTATAAATGTGGGGTGCAGATCACTCTTTCATAGGCTGATTCCATTTCATTTGGGCAGATTCCCAGGATTGGGATGGCTGGGTCATATGGTAGATCTGTTTCCAGCTTTCTGAGGAATCTTAGTGTCTTCCACAGTGGCTGCACCAGTTTACAATCCCAGCAAGAGTGGATTAGGGTACCTTTTCCCCCACATTCTCACCATCGTTGGTTAGTGTTTGATTTTTGGATGACAGCCATTCAAACTGGAGTGAGGTAGAACCTCACGGAAGCTTTTATTTGCATCTCCCTGAAGTCATAACCTTTTTTTTTTTTTTAAAGATCTATTTGAAAGATAGATTTACAGAGAACCAGAGAGAGAGAGAGAGAGAGAGAGAGAGGTCTTCCACCCTCTGGTTCACTCCCTAAATGGCTGCAGTGGCCAGAGCTGAGCCGATCCGAAGTCAGGAGCCACAAGCCTCCTCCTGGTCTCCCATTCAGGTGCGGGGGCCCAAGGACTTGGGTCATCTTCCACTGCTTTCCCAGGCCATAGCAGAGAGCTGGATTGGAATGGAGCAGCCAGGACTCATACTGGTGCCCATATGGGATGCTGGCACCGCAGACAAACGCATTAACCCTCTGCACCACAACACCAGCCCCATCATAACCTTTTATAACCTAATCTTGGAAAGAATATACCATTACTTCTGGCACATATGGGAGGGGCCTGTGGGAAGGTGTAAATACTAGGTTTTAGAAACTGCTGGAGGCCCTATCAGAGGCTGGCACTTAGAGACACAATCTACAATGGAACAACTTCTCTCTCTCTCTCTCTCTTTTTTTTTTTTGACAGATACACAGTAGAGAGAGAGACAGAAAGGTCTTCCTTTCCGTTGGCTCACCCCCCAAATGGCCACTATAGCCGGCACACTGCGCTGATCCAAAGCCAGGAGCCATTCAGGTGCAGGGCCCAAGGGCTTGGGCCATCCTCCACTGCCTTCCTGGGCCACAGCAGAGAGCTGGACTGGAAGAGGAGCAACCAAGATAGAACCAGCGCCCCGACCAGGACTAGAACCCAGGGTGCCAGTGCCGCAGGTGGAAGATTAGCCTAGTGAGCCGCAGTGCCGGCTAACTTCTCTTTTCTTAAAAAAATTAATTCTAGTGAAAAAAATTTAACAAAATTTACCATCATAACCAATAAAAAAATCTGTATTTATTTATTTGAGAAGCAGAGAGACAGAGAGAAACAAAGAGAAAGACCTCCTACCCACTGGTTTACTCCCCAAATGACCACAATGGACAGGGAGACCTAATCCAAGTGCTGGAAGTGTAAGCCACGTCTCCCATAAGGTTCACATTCAAAGCACCTAGCACTCTGCAGAATTGGTATGTTAATGTCCGAGAGCCAACACAGTGCCTTTCATAGAAACTGCTTAATGACTATTTGCATATATGAACTTATTGATGAAATAAGCTCAAATACGGAATCCGTTCTCTTGCCTTCAATTTTTAATCTATTAAACCAAGGTGTGTGTGTAGAGGTGGGGGTATCAGTGAAGTGAGTGAATCCGGAGGGCCCTGGCTTGAACCTGTGTGGCAGTTGAGTGACAGGGAGACCTGGCCCTAGTCTTGGCTGTTGGCCTGACCCCTGAAATCCCTCCACCTGGGGAGTGGAGGCAGGGAGAGGGGCGGTGTACAGTGGTCAGATGCGGGCATGGCATTTAATCAGTGACTTTGTGCGACTGGGAATTGCCACAGGCAGAAACAGGTGCAGGGCGGTTGAAGAGCTGTTAGCACCTATCTATCTCACTCCCCAAACCCTTTCTGCTTCAGCCCTAGCAAGTTCCAACATGAACGATACTATGACCTTGGTGTTAATACTGCCCTATTTGCAGGTGGGAGACAGTCTTCATGAAAGTGGGAGATTATATTAATAAATATTTTACACTGAACTCGAGGAGCCAAAGGGATGGAGGCAGTGAGTGGACTGAGTCCAGAGAGGCATGCTCCCGTAAGTGCATTGTTTCATTTTGCTTTTTTTTTTTTTTGACAGGCAGAGTAGACAGTGAGAGAGAGACAGAGAGAAAGGTCTTCCTTTTCCGTTGGTTCACCCCCGAATTGCCACTATGGCCAGCGTGCTGCGCCGATCCAAAGTCAGGAGCCAGGTGCTTCTTCCTGGTCTCCCATGCAGGTGCAGGGCCCAAGGACTTGGGCCATCCTCCACTGCCTTCTTGGGCCACAGCAGAGAGCTGAACTGGGAGAGGAGCAACCGGGACTAGGACCCGGAGCCCCAATCGGGGCTAGAACCCGGGGTGCCGGCGCCACAGGCAGAGGATTAGCCAAGTGAGCTGCGGCGCCGGCCAGTGTTGTTTCATTTTGTACAGGGTGCTGCAGTGGCCCCCAGGGCTGGATCCCCAGAGGGCTGTGTGAATGGGTTAAGGATGGGCTTTAATCCAGTGCTGGGGTCTGATGGGAGTTGGGGGAGAGGGCCTGGCAGGATTGGATGAAGCTGCTGGAAAGAGACCTGCAGGAAGGCTTGTGGTGGTCTGTAAGGAAGCAGTGTGCTCCCTGCGTCTCTCGGCTTCCTGGCTGTGCACTGGCTCCAGCGCCCTGCGCCAGAGTCAGACACCAGACTAGCTAACGGGGCTGCCTGATCTGCACTGTGAGTATCCAAAGAGCTGAAGTAGCTTCTCCCAGGCATTTTAGTCTCCTTAGGTGAGCCACAGGGATCCAACCACTTGAGCCATCACCTGCTGCCCACCAGGGGGCGCACTGGCAGGAAGCGGGACTAAATGGAGATGGGACTTGAACTCAAGCCCTAGGATATGGGATGTGAGCATCCCAAGCAGCCTCTTAAGTACCAGGCCAAACACCTGCCCCGAGGGATGATATTTTAGAAGACTTTTTAGAGAACTATCTATTCTTTTTCTTTTCTCTCTCTTTTTTTCTTTACAAGATTGATTTATTTATTTGAAAGTTGGAGTTTCACAGAGAAGGAGAGGCGGCGGGGTGGGGTAGGGTCTTCCATTCACTGGTTCACTCCTCAGCTGACCGAAATGGCTGGAGCTGTTCCAGGAGATAGGAGCTTCCTCCGACTCTCCCGCATGGGTGCAGGGGCCCAAGGACTTGGGCCATCTTCTACTGCTTTCCCAGGCCATAGCATGCAGCTGGATCGGAAGTGGAGCAGCCTAGACTTGAACCACCACCTATATGGGATGCTGGCACTGCATCGGTGGCTTTACCCGCTACACCACAGCACCAGCCCCAAGGGATGATATTTTAGAAGACTTTTTAGAGAACTATCTATATTAAGTTTCAATACAATATCAAGATTTGATAAATGGTAGTTTACTAAAGCCTAAATTTTGCAGTGTAGAATCTGAAATCCCATGCATGGGTTTTGTTCTCTGTCACATTAAAACCTATTGCCTGTTGCATATTTTAAAAGGATTCTTTACTTGCACAATGCTCTTGCAGTAGCATGCATCAGACATTATGAAAATACTGTTTTAGTGGTGCAAATCACTAGATGCTGACACATTTCATTATATAATACTCAGACTAGGACGAAAGGGAGGTAGAAAGGAAGATGGAGGCCTCACTCTGTACTTCACAACTCTCGTTCTCAAAGGGAGGGCCAGTCTGCTCCTGATACAACACTGAACTATCTTAGACGGGGTACTTTCATAAACAACAGAAATGTATGGTTTTCAGCTTAGAAGTTTAAGGCCAAAGTGCCCACAGATTCAGCATCTGCTGGGGGCTTCTCTGCGCCTCCAGATGGTGGCCTACTGCTGCCTCCTCACATGGAGGAAGCTGGAAAGGCAATGGGAAAACACTCCCACAAGCCCTTTCATAAGGATGCGATTCCATCCTTGACAGACGGTCCTCAGGAACTGATCACCCCCCCATCCCCCACCTCTTAATACCTTGGAGTTTAAGTCCCAACGTACAAACTCTGGACTTGAAGCCCACACCTGAGGGCCTGATTTCCTGGATGAGCTGGCTTGCGAATGTTGCAGGCAGACGTGATTCTTATTACCACCTTGACTCCTCAAGTCCATCCTACCGCTTGTTTCTGCGCCATTGCATGAAATTCTGGCCGCATCTCCCAACATTCCCACTCACAAGGATCTCATCTCCACAGCTAAGCCCCGGCTTGTTTATTTATTTGAAAGGCAGAGTTGCAGAGAGAGAGAGAGAAAGAGAGAGAGAGAGAGAGAGGTCTCCATCCTCTGGTTCACTCCCCGGACGAAAATCTTTTAGTTAATTAAAACTGCATTTGTCATCAAGTTAAAAATAAAGATAAACCTTTAAAAATTAACTATAAAAGGCGAATGCTTTCATACTGGAGGGAGGGATGATACTGTCTGAGTCTTTTGTTTTTTAAGATTTATTTATTTATTCGAAAGTCAGAGTTACACACAGAGAGAGGAGAGGCAAAGACAAAGAGAGAGAGAAGTTTTCCATCTTCTGGTTCACTCCCCAATTGGCAGCAATGGCCGGAGCTGTGCCTATCTGGAGCCAGGAGCCAGGAGCTTCCTCCAGGTCTCCCACGGGGTGCAGGGGCCCAAGCATTTGAGCCATCCTCCACTGCTTTCCCAGGCCACAGCAGAGAGCTGGATCAGAAGTAAAGCAGCCGGGACTCGAACCGGCGCCGATATGGGGGATGTCAGCACTGCAGGCGGCAGCTTTACCTGCTACACCACAGTGCTGGCCCCCTGAAGTCTTTCATGGAATATCTATATCCGTCTGGATGACAAGCTTGAACGACAGGTGCGGTCCGTCACCCTTTGTTCTCTTTACTACCCTGGAGAACACACGTTGGCAGTGGGGAGTCACTGGTGCCTGTTTTCTGGGCTCCGTCAGGGGGGAAACCAAACAGCCTGTCATACAGAGGTTGTGCTAGAGGCTTCCTGTTGTAGTCTGGCTCCATCTAGCCCCAGAAATCATAGTTGTTCTGTTGCATATGGTGTAGAAATATGCCCAGCAACATGCCCCTGGTTTTATTCATGAACAAATGAAGAAAACCATAGGTGGTTGGGGAAAAGCCATCTCCTTAATCAGTCAGATCTCTTGTCTTCATATAATGACTTGGGAACTTTCAGCCCCAAAGGAATACATTAGACAATTCATTTGAGAACCATTAAACCAGCTCATTTTGACATATTCAAAGCCATCTTTACTCTACATTTTTGGTATCCGAGGGAGATACTGTTTAGGAAGAGAAATATCAGTTTTTATCTTGAAATAATTCAGAAAGAGTATAATGAAACTAACTCTCAATTTTTTTTTTAATGGCCATATGGCTGTAACAGCTGGAACTGGGCTGATCTGAAACCAGGAGCTAGGAGCTTCTCCCGGGTCTCCCACATAGGTGCAGGGGCCAAAGGACTTGGGCCATTTTCCACTGCTTTCCCAGGCCATAAGCAGAGAGCTGGATTGGAAGAGGAGCAGCCAGGACACCATTTGGCATCCATATGGGATGATGGCACCACAGGCAGAGGCTTAGCCTGCTATTCCACTGTGCCAGCCCCCGAAATCTCATTTTTGATGTTTGTTTCAATAAGTGCCTCATTTTCAGTATAAAATAATATGAAAGGGGCTAGCGCTGTGGTGCAGCGGGTTAATGCCCCAACCTGCAAGGCTGGTCCCATATGGGCACCAGTTCTAGTCCCGGCTGCTCTTCTTCCAATCCAGCTCTCTGCTGTGGCCTGGGAAAGCAGTAGAAGATGGCCCAAGTCCTTGGGCTCCTGCACCCACATGGGAGGCCAGGAAGAGGCTCCTGGCTCCTGGCTTTAGATTGGCCCAGTCTCGGCCTTTGCAGCCATTTGGGGAGTGAATCAGTAGATGGAAGACCTCTCTGTCTCTCCCCCTCTCTGTATTTCTGCCTCTCCAGTGAATAAATAAAATCTTTAAATAAATCCCAATTGAGAAGATACTCAGTTTTTATGGCTATTCCTACCCTAGCTACCCTACTAGAGTACCATCTTCCATTATCAGTAATATATTAGTGAGGTAAAAATACTCAAGATGAATTAAACAACAAAATCTTTGCAGTACTGGTGCAACTTTTAAAAATGTTATGCCTGTTAAGAACATAACAGGTTGTCAATGAGAAATCAATGGAATTCAATATTCCATCTCAAATTTTTGAAATCTCTGTAAATGACTTGATGACATGTCCTTAGAAATAGGCAAACAATTGCTCGATAAACTTTCAGAGAGCACTTACAGATGTGGACAGCGTATATAGGTAAATACAGCACGTCAATGGGATGGAACCTATCGTAGCCATGGGCACAAACTCTTGATGGCCACGGTGGCAGGTTTCCTAACTAACACAGCAACTTCAATGCTTCCAGTAGACCCTGGTCTATTTGCTCTCCTCTAGGCAGCACTTGCTGTCTTGAACAAGAAGTATATATTTTTTAAAAAATATTTATTTATTTATTTAAAGAGTTGCATAGAGAGAGAAGGAGAGGCAGAGAGAGACAAAGGTCTTCCATCCACTGATTCACTCCCCAAATGGCTGCAACCATCAGGGCTGGGCCAAGCTGAAGCCAGAAGCTTCATCCGGGTCTCCCACGTAGGTGCAGGAGCCCAAGCACTTGGAGCATCATCTGCTGCTTTCCCAGGCACAGTAGCAGGGAGCTGGGTGGGAAATGGAGCAGCTGGGTCTGGAACCGGCGCCCCTATGGGATACCAGCTTTAACCTGCTACCCCTCAATCTGGCCCTGAACTTACTGTGTGTTAACTTGATACAAAAGTTTGAAAAAAAATCCATAGAAAGGGAATCTCCCACTAGTGCAGGCTCCTGATTGAGAGGGAAAGGAGGAGACACGAGCTGTGGCTGAATGAAGCGTGAATCACCTGGCGGCTGCTCAGCCTGCGGGGAGCTGCACGAGCGCTGACTCACTAACCCACATTCCTCTGTGTGCACTGTCCACCGGCTTCGGTGCCACCCTGTGCTGAGGAGCCTGGATCCTGAATAGGAAGCGCTCCATTTGAAGTGACTGCTCCTCACCTTGTGTGTGGGAGGTACCCTTGTCAGAAGCAGCTAGGAATAAGGGGGTAAATGGTTAAGGGAGAAGAGGGAAAAAAAATCCATCACATACAAATGATTCTAATTATGCATTGGAGGCGATAGTTTTTTTGTTTGTTTGTTTCCCTTGTCATTCTACTTAGGAAAAAGGAAATGGAAGAAGAGCTAACATCCAAGTGAGAAGATTCTTTGCTGCAATCCTGCCTATTTATTGGCCTCCATGCTGGGTGATTGAATGTCTTTTACCCTCACTGGTAAGTGGTAATATACTCCATACCCCTTCAGGATGGCGGGGCTGGAGATGGAGCAGACCCCAGGGACACCAGCACTTGAGATCAGGATGAGCGCTGGGAGAAACCATGAAAAGATAAGCTTTTCTTTCTTGCCTTCTATTTAAGCCAAGTGGTAAAACACGTATAAAGTTTGACATCTTAGGCATCAAAAGTGCGGTAGCATTCACACTCTCCGAGACTTTTCTCATCAGCCAAACTGAAACTCCATGCCCATGAGATAGTAGCTTGTTACCTCTCCTTCCTCACCCATCCCACACTTCTTAACATCACTACCCTGAGGACCACACTCCAGACACAGGAAACCTGCGCAAAGGCACTTCAGCCATGCCTAAAAGCCAGAGGCAATATTTGTTTATCCCCATTTAGATGCTAACAGTGAGACTGCAGCTTCTTTCAAGGCCGGGCATTGGATGGAGTTGCTGAGAGAGGGGGTGACAGAAAGCCAGGCAAGGTGAATCGTGCAGCTGCAAGCAGGTGGAGGGCACAGGTGAATTTCAAAGCCTCTCTTGAGTCACTGTTGCTGCAAGCCCAATGGCAGTTGGGATCGAGGGAGCCAAGCCATTCACAGCAAAGTGCACCGGAACCAGTTTCCCTGGGAACGCAGCTGTCCCAGGGCTGTTGGCCCAATGTGACCTGCCAAGGACAGCTTCTGCTGTGTTGTTGTAAACAATCCAACAGCAGCTTTCATGTGGCGCTGCCTTTTCTTTAAGATTTCTTTCTTTATTTGAAGAGGAGAGTTAGAGAGAGAGAGAGAGATGCCTCTATCTGATGGCTCACTCCCCAAATGGCCTCAATTGTCCAGCTGGGCCAGGCCAAAGCCGGGAGCCAGGAACCAGGAGCCAGGAGCTTCTTCTGGGTCTCCCATGTGGATGCAGGAGCCCAGCACTTGGGTCATCTTCCATGGCCGTTAGCAGGGAGCTGGATCAGAAGCGGAGCAGCTAGTTCTCAACCTGAGCACAGGTGGTGGCTTAACCTGCCGTGCCACGGTGCTCTCTTAAATAGATAGATAGATAGATAGATAGATAGATAAAACAGAACTGTCCCTGGGGAAGCACCCTGGTCCCCCATGGTCAAGAGCTGTCCCCCGGGGGTCGATTCCTCTGCACTTCAGAGCTGCAGGCATGAACGTCCAGGGTGTATGTGCCCCACCCTGCCCTGGAGTTCGGAGTGAGACTTCTGGCACCAGGGAGGCCGGGGCTGTCGATGCACCTGCATGGAGCTGGTTACAGCCTGCGTGTGGCTGGTACCACTGAAGCGCTGAGTGGGAGATGAGGCCCACGAGACATGAGACTGGCCCCTTTCACTTCATCACCTTGTGAGGAGGCAGCTGTTTCCTATGGGAACAATACTTCTTTCTCTTTGCTCTGAGGTCTTGGGTGGGGGATGGAGTAGGGGGCACGATTCAGCCAGTAATAGTTGCAAAGAGAGGTGGTGAGCATCTCCAGCTTTGAAGATTTCTCTCCCGCTCCTTTCAGTTTGGTCAGTGTTTGCTTTAACATCATTTGAAACTGTTGGGGCCGGCACTACGGCTCAATAGGCTAATCCTCCGCCTGCAGCGCCGGCACACCGGGTTCTAGTCCTGGTCGGGGCGCCGGATTCTGTCCTGGTTGCCCCTCTTTCAGGCCAGCTTTCTGCTGTGGCCAGGGAGTGCAGTGGAGGATGGCCCAAGTGCTTGGGCTCTGCACCCTATGGGAGACCAGGAGAGGCACCTGGCTCCCAGCTTCAGATTGGCACGGTGCGTGGTGGCCATTGGAGCGTGAACCAGCGGCAAAGGAAGACCTTTCTCTCTGTCTCTCTCTCTCACTGTCCACTCTGCCTGTCAAAAAAATTTTTTTTAAAGTGTAAACTCATTTTTGGGGAAAAATGCAATAAAAATGTACCTAGTATCTTGAAAAAGAAAAATTACTTTTGCAGTTAATTGTTGCTGCTCTTGCTAGAAATCGCTCTACTTTGCCATCTGGTGGTCAGAATGGGACATGGCGGGTTCCTTTTTAAAATTTATTTGAAATGCCGAGTTACAGAGAGGCAGAGAGAGAAACAGAGAGACAGAGACAGAGGGAAAGAGAGAGAAAGAGGTCTTCCATCCACTGGTTCACTCTCCAGATGGTCACAACGGCTGAGCTACGCTGATCCAGAGCCAGGAGCCAGGAGCTTCTTCTGGGTCTCATGCGGGTGCAGGGACCGAAGCGCTTGGGCCATCTTCTACTGCTTTCTCAGGCCATAGCAGAGAGCTGGATTGGAAATGGAGCAGCTGGGACTCGAACCAATGCCCATACGGGATGCCGGTGCCACAGGGGACGCTGAACCTGTTATGCCACAGCACTGGCCCTGAGATTTGTTAAATTCTTAGCACTGAAGGTTCTTTTCTTTTTTTAAAATTAATTAAATTATTTGAAAGGCAGAGTTACAGAGGAAAAGGTAGAGAGAGAGGAGAGAGGTCTTCCAGTCACTGACTCACTCCCCAAACGGCCACATCAGCCAGAGCGGGACTATCAGAAGCCAGGAGCCAGGATCTTCTTCCAGGTCTCCCACACAGATGCAGGGGCCCAAGCATCCTCTGCTGCCTTCCAAGGCACATTAGCAGGGAGCCAGATAGGAAGTGGAGCACCCAAGACGGAAGCTGGGGCCCATATGAGATACTGGCGTCTCAGGCCATGGCTTATTTATTTATTTGACAGGCAGAGTTAGACAGTGAGAGAGAGAGACAGAGAGAAAAGTCTTCCTTCTGTTGATTCACCCCCCAAATGGCCGCTATGGCCTGCGCACTGCGCCGATCAAAAGCCAGGAGCCGGGTGCTTCCTCCTGGTCTTATGCGGGTGCAGGGCCCAAGCACTTGGGCCATCCTCCACTGCCTTCCCAGGCCACAGCAGAGAGCTGGACTGGAAGAGGAGCAACCGGGACAGAACCAGTGCCCCAACTGGGACTAGAACCCCAGGGTGCTGGCGCTGCAGGTGGAGGATTAGCCTAGTGAGCTGTGGCGCCGGTTGAGACTCAGCTGAGCATAAATGTGAAGGTTGGTATGTGGACTCTGATTCTATGCCATTGATCTCTATTTCTGTCTTTATGCCAAGCCAATACTGCATTGTCTTGTTTACTATTGTTTTGCAATAGGTTTTGTTTTTTTGGTTTTTTTTGGTTCACCCTCCAATGGCTGCTGCGGCCGTCGCACCGCACTGATCCGAAGCCAGGAGCCAGGTGCTTCTCCTGGTCTCCCATGGGGTGCAGGGCCCAAGGACTTGGGCCATCCTCCACTGCCTTCCTGGGCCATAGCAGAGAGCTGGCCTGGAAGAGGGGCAACCGGGATAGAATCCGGCGCCCCGACCGGGACTAGAACCCGGTGTGCCGGCGCCGCAAGGTGGAGGATTAGCCTGTTGAGCCACGGCGCTGACCTTGCAATAGGTTTTGTAAGAAGTAAACATTTGGTTCATTTTCAGAGTTAGATGATTAGCTGTGAGTAGACAACTAGCTCGCCTAGCAGCTAGGTTACATGCACCTGAAACTGCTTTTTAGGGGAAACAGTTGGAGCAAATGCTGGGAACATTGTAACCCATTAGTACTCAGCCAATGAGGACTGGGGGGCGGGACCTGCATGCTAGCAAACAAATAGCGAGACTTCCTTGAGTCTGAGTCCATCCTTGGAGTGGATGGGTGAGGCTGTTTCCCACAGTTTTGAACTGGGAAGGTGCGAATCCTCCAACTTTGTTCTCTTGGAAGATGATTCTGGCTGTGCTGGTTCCATCATATTTCCATGTGAATTTTAATGTCTGAAAAAAAGGAGCCCTCTGGGAATTTGCTAGGGATTGTATAAATCTGTAGGCCAATTTAGGGAATAGCACCATCGTATGATTTTGCCAATCCATCAAGGTTATGTGGATTCTACTCATTTAGGTCTTAAATTTTTCTCAGCAATGTTTTTTCTTTTTACGTTTTCTAATTTGCACATATTTTAATATTTTTAATTCTCAAGTATTTTTGTGCAATTGCAGATAGAAGTACATTTTGATTTTTGCATATTTAGCATATGTCCAACAACCTTGCTGAAGCGTTCATTAGATCTAATAGCTTTTTGGTGAATTTGTTACGATTTTCTATATGTAACAACACATCAAAATGGGGATAGTTTTACTTCCTTCTTTTCTGTCTGGGTGGCCTTTATTGTTCTTGACTAGTTACATTGGCTTCAATGTGTACTATGCTGAACAGAAGTGAAAAAGGACATCTCATTTTGTTACTGATCTAAGAAGAAAGAATTCAGTCTTCTGCCGTTAAATACGCTGTTGACTTTTTTTTAAAGATTTTTTATTTATTTATTTGACAGGCAGAGCTACAGAGAGAGAGAGAGAGAGAGAGAGAGAGAGGGAGAGAGAGGGAGAAAGGTCTTCCTTCCGTTAGTTCACTCCCCAAGTGGCTGCAATGGTCAGAACTGTGCCGATCTGAAGCCAGGAGCCAGGTGCCTCCTCCCGGTCCCCCATGTGGGTGCAGGGGCCCAAGCACTTGGGCCATCCTCCACCGCTCTCCCAGGCCACAGTAGAGAGCTGGACTGGAAGAGGAGCAACTGGGACTAGAACTGGTGCCCACATGGGATGCCAGTGCACCGCAGGAGGATTAACCCAGTATGCCACGCGCCAGCCCCTGCTATGACTTTTTGTTTTTGCAGATAGCTTTAGTCAGGCAGAAGAAACTCCATGTTATTTCTACTTTGCTGAGTTTTTTGTTTTAATCATGAAAAGGTGTTAGAGTTTGTCAAATGATTTTTCTGCATCTACTGAGATGTTTTGAAATGGTGGACTGTATTCACCTTTGGGTTCTGCAGCTAATTTTGCATTTCTGGGATTTATCCCCCTTGGTCATGGTTACCAAGTCTTTTCATGTGTTGATGGCTTTGGTTGGGAAGCATCTTGTTTAGGATTTCCGTGTCTACCTCATTAGAGACACTGTCTGTAATCTTCTTCCCGCGTGTTGACTTTGGCTCACTTGGGTATCAGGGTAACGCTGGCCCCATGGAATGAGCAGGAGAGGATTCCCTCTTTCATTTCTTGGAAGACTTGCTGAAGAATTGGCATGCATTCTTCCTTAAACACTTGCAAGACTTTAGCAGTGAAGCCATCTGGACCTGCATGTCTCTTCGTAGAAAAATTACTAATTCTGCCTCTTTATTTGTTATAGATTTATTCAGATTTCCTTTTTCTTTTTGAGTCAGTTTTGGTGGTTTGCATACTTCCAGGAATTTGCTTCAACTGAGTGATCTGCATTTGTTGCTTACAGTTCTAGGCATCAACCTCTTTTACTTGAGAGCTATCCCATGTCCATTCTCCATGGTTATGGTGGTGGAGTTCCCTGGTCACTTTTTTTTTTTTATAAATATTTATTAAGAAGCAGAGTTACAGACAGAGAGAGGGAGAGGGGAGAGAGAGAAAGAGAGAGAGAGAGAGAGAGAGAGAGAGAGATCGAGAGATCTCCCATCCACTGGTTCATTCCCCAAGTGGCCCCAACAGCCAGAGCTGGGCCGATCCAAAGCCAGGAGCCAGGAGTTTCTTCCATGTCTTCCACATGGGTGCAGGGGCCTAAGTGCTTGGGCCATCTTCCACTGCTTTCCCAGGCCATTAGCAGGGAGTTGGATCTGAAGTGGAGCAGCCAGGACTTGAACTGGTGTCCACATGGGATGCCAGCACTGCAGGCAGAAGCTTAACCTACTACAGCACAGCACCGCCCCCCTGGAAGGAGCACATTTATGCGGTGTGGGCTTCTTAGGTACCCTGGATTAGTGCATCTGACCAATGGGGCCTTGAGAAAAAACTGTTTCTCCTCTAGGCACATGGACCAATCGCACAGGAAGTCGGAAGTTCCCAGAAGCCACACTTGCCATCACATTGCTCCCTAGAAAGAACAAACCCTTCCGCAGCCAAGAGGCCACAGTCAATATGCGGGCAGAGGCTCCATGAGGATTACACTGGTTAATCTCCCTGCCAACAAGTCCTCACCCTCAGCCTTTTCCCGGAGGCCTTGGAGAGGACGTCTTTCCAGTTCGATGAGTGGGGTCTTGAGCAGGAGACAGCCTGGCTCATGAGCACCGTACGGAACAGAACGCAGAGACCCTCCAGTCCGAGGTGGGGGTGCTGGTGTTCCAGCCAGGGGTGAGTTTCCGTCCCAGGGGCCTGGAAGAAATTAGATATTGAAGACAGGAGAGGAGGTAAGAAGAAGAACAAAATAAAACACGCTTCCTGTTAGTAGCCACCGACTGGGGCTGCTCAGGGCCAGAAAATCACACGCTTGGGCGAGTGGTGATAGCTGCATTCTGCTAAACCAAGATTGATGGCCGGCGCCGCGGCTCACTAGGCTAATCCTCCGCCTGCGGCGCCGGCACCCCGGGTTCTAGTCCCGGTCGGGGCACCGGATTCTGTCCCGGTTGCTCCTCTTCCAGGCCAGCTCTCTGCTGTGGCTCGGGAGGGCAGTGGAGGATGGCCCAAGTGCTTGGACCCTGCACCCCATGGGAGACCAGGAGGAAGTGCCTGGCTCCTGCCTTCGGATCAGCGCGGTGTGCCGTCTACAGTGGCCATTGGAGGGTGAACCAATGGCAAATGTCTCTCTCTCTCACTGTCCACTCTGCCTGTCAAAAAAACAAACAAAAAAACCGCCAAGATTGAGCTTCAGGGAGATGCAGGATCTGCCAGCTAGAAAGGTGGGGTTTTGGAGAACCTGTTCTCCACGATCCCCTTCTTCTAGGTCCTCCATTGGAGCACAGGCTGTAGCTTCTGGCGCCAGGATGGAGCTGGAGGGACTAGAACAGTATTCCAACACAGTATGATGGGAGGTCCCTCAAGAGACACAGAGGGGGTTTCTCAGTGATTCTGCATGGACAGGACTCTGTCCCTGGGGTACCGTTTAGCAGAACTGGAGCCTCAAAGGTGGTGAGACAGAGTCTTACTCCACATCCCCCCAGATGGAACCTACGATCATTTTATGCATCTCACTGGCTGTAACAAAAAGGCTAGGATACATACTTTAGGTCAATGTCTAACTGGACTTTTGGGGTCGGGAGATAAGTCTTGATTTTCCTCCATCGTTGCATGTTGGGCGAAGGTTGGCTACTTTTCTCATTCTGTCGACGTGTCACCCAAGAGCCACATATGCACTAGTCTGAGACCACACTGAAGAAATCTATCACCTATAGGTCCTGAATGAAGGACGGTGGTCCTGTGACGAACTGGGGTTCTGGCGGTCACTTTGTCATTGAGAGGAAAACGGTGTATTTTTGGGATTCTCTTTGCAGAGGAAGAGGGTGTGTCTATGTTGGGTAGAAAAGAGGAAGAACGTGTGAGATAACTAGTGCAGTGGTGGCCCTACTATTTTTGAGAACAGCCTGTCCTTTTTATATACATACTTATAGGGATGAGCCCTTCAGTGGGCATATTTAAAAAAATTTTTTTACCTATTTGAGAAGCCAACACACACACACACACAGAGAGAGAGAGAGAGAGAGAGAGAGAGAGAGAAAGAGAGCACTCTCATCACTGGTTCACTCTCCAAATGCTTACGACAGCTAAGGCTGGGCAAGGGCTGAAGCTGGGAGCCGGGGCACAATTTAAGCTTTGCACGTGGCAGGGACCCAGTCCTGGAGCCATCACCTCCTGCCTTCCAGGGTCTGCATGAGGAGGAAGCTAGAATCAGGGGCTATAAGTGGGTATTGAACCCACACTCTGATGTGGGATGCTGGTATCTTAACCACGAGGCCAAATGCCCAACCCACTGGTCATGTTTTGACTGACTCAGAGGTGGCCAACATCTGACCCAAACTTGGTTAAAATTCCTTCCTTAGATCGCTTCAGTATTCCATCAATTCAGTGATGGGTGTCTGAGCCAGGCTGGGAGCTCTGTGTGTGGAGAGAGAAAGAGAGGATTTTTTTTTTTTTCTTTTTCCAGCGACAGTAACAAGTAAAGCTATTCAAGGCTATGGTTTTCCACCAGTGGACCTCGGAGAGGGAGCTGGTACACAGCAAGAGAGGAATGAAAACACCATGCAGAGCAGAGAATAAGAAAGAAACCGGCTGTGTGTGGGTCTCCGCTTCCAGCTTATACCTGGGTCCCTGTGTTTCCTGCCCTAGGGTTCCATGTTTGATCCTAACAAAGCGAACTTCCACTTTGCTTTAGTTAATTTTAGTACACTCCTGCTATTTATGACCAAAAAATACTAACAAATACATCTGTTGAAGAGTCTAACATACAGGACTGGCGCTGTGGCACAGCAGGTTAAGCCTCTGCCTGCAGCGCCGGCATCCCACATGGCCACCAGTTCGAGTCCCGGCTCCACTTCTGATCCAGCTCCGTGCTAATGCATCTGGGGGAAGTAGCGGAGGATGGCCCAAGTGCCTGGGGCCCTGCACCCCTGTGAGGGACTCGAATGAAGCTCCTGGCTCTTGGCTTAGTCCTGGCCCAGGCCTAGCCGTTGTGGACACTTGGAGAGTGAACCAGCAGATGGAAGATCTCTCTTTCTCTTTCTCTGTCTCTCCCTCTCTGTAACTCCACCTTTCAAATAAATAATATGAATCTTCAAAAAGAAAACTAACATCTTGTTTGCTACACTCATTGTAAGTTTTAATATAATGATTTGTTACGTAAAAATGACAATATCTTTTTCTTTTTTTTTTTGACAGGCAGAGTTAGACAGTGAGAGAAAGTTAGACAGAGAGAAAGGTATTCCTTTTTTCTGTTGGTTCACCCCCCAAATGGCCGCTATGGCCGGCGCACCACACTGATCTGAAGCCAGGAGCCAGGTGCTTCCTCTAGGTCTCCCATGCGGGTGCAGGGCCCAAGCACTTGGGCCATCCTCCACTGCCCTCCCGAGCCACAGCAGAGAGCTGGACTGGAAGAGGAGCAACCGGAACAGAATCCAGTGCCCCAACTGGGACTAGAACCCGGTGTGCTGGTGCCGTAGGCGGAGGATTAGCCTGTTGAGCCGCGGTGCCAATCACAATATCTTTCTTAGCTTGCATGCTTCTTAAGTAAAAAGAACTGTAATTTCTCTTCCTCTATCATTTTCTCATTCTCCTCTTCTGTATCCTCCTCCTTTGTTTTTAAATGTTTATTTGAGAGGCAGAAGGACACACACACACACACACACACAGAGCTGGTTCAGTCTGCAAATGTCGTCAATGGCCTCTAGCTAGGGCTAAAACAAGGTCCTGGGAACACAATTTGGGCCACTCCCGTGGGTGGCAGAACACTAGAGACACCTGCAGCCACCCAGGGTGCACCCTAGCAGGAAGCTGGCATCCTGAGTGGAGCCCAGATTTGAACCCAGGCACTCAGATATGGGATGCAGGTGTCTTGACCAGTAGGCTGCCTACCTGCCCGTCTCCTTTCTGTGTGTGTGTGTGTGTGTGTGTGTGGTCTTGAGCCTAGTACAATGCTGGCCATCAACAGACACTCACTCAATGTTTAGTGACCTGGACTGAAAATAAATACTAAGGAAAGTAAGACAGAAATACTCTCACACTGCCAGCTAAGGGAATGAAACCTCTTCATGTTTTCCTACACCCATTGTTGCCCATATTCTCCTCGTTTTGATCAGTGGAGTTCCAGCACAGACTCCGTTTTGCGCTCTACGCTTTCTCAGGATCCATGTGTTAGCAACACCTCTCCACGATGTCCGCAGCCTTCCCTGTGGCAATTATTGCTGTTGCTGCAATAACGGAGGGTAAATTTGGAAAGCATTTACATGAATATTTCATAAAGCGACACGGGAGAAAGGCTCCCATCGCAGCCGACAGGCCGAGGCTCCCTGTCCTCTCGGGCCACGTGGCCTTCCCTGGGAGAGCCACGCCCTGCTCAGATCCAGCTCTGTGCTATGAACAGGACTAGAGGGAGGGCACAGCCACTCCGTTCCTGAGCAGGCACCCCCAGGAGGCCCCTGAGTGCCCTGTGGCACTCACTCCTTGCTGGCCTCATCTGCTCGCCCTGCCATCCAGGGGATGATTTCAAAGTTTCCCTCCAAACGCTGCTGTCTCCCTCCCCACACCTTATCCCTCCCCTCCCCCACACCTGCTTCCATCCCAGCTGATGACCTTGCATTTCTGGCATTGAGAAAAGTGAGGCAGAAGAGACTCACAGGGCTGGCGCTGTGGCATAGCAGATAAAGCCCCGCCTGCAGCGCCGACATCCCATATGGGTGCTGGTTCAAGTCCCAGCTGCTCCAGTTCTGATCCAGCTTTGTGCTATGCCCTGGGAAAGCAGTGAAAGATGGCCCAAGTCCTTGGGCCCCTGCCCCCACGTGGGAAACCCAGGAGAAGCTCCTGGCTCTTGGCTTTGGATCGGCACAGCTCCGGCCATTGCGGCCATTTGGGGAGTGCACCAGCGATGGAAGACCTCTCTCTCTCTCTCTCTCTCTCTCTCTCTCTCACACACACACACCACAGAACTTCTCTTGATCCACTTCACTCTCTATTTGCAGCTCCATTTCTTACCTTCCTTTGCAAGCAAGATTCCCCGAGTCCAGTGGTTCTCCAAGTGGGACATAAGGATCAGCGGCAGGCCCAGGAGCTTGTTAGAAATGCAATTCCTAACACTTCATTCCACATTCACTCATAGAAATGCAATTCCTAACACTTCATTCCACATTCACTCAATCAAAAAAACTGCCGAGGGCGGGGCCAGGCAATCTGCTGTAACAAGCCCAGTGGGTTTGTGATGAGTGTTCCATGCTGAGAACCGCTGTTGAGATACAACTGAAGACTTGGATCTAAACATTCCAGCCAAGCTCTAGTGCCTCCAGTCTACAGAAATGGCCCCACCAAAGGCCAGAGTGACCAGATGAGACCAGGTTTCTCCTTGTCAGAAGGGAGATTTCAGACCAGCCAGCCTGGAAGGCTTTGAGGAACTGTGTGGTTCTAGAACACAGTGGGAGGCAGGCACAGGCAACCCAGTCCTGTCGCTCAGGGGAACACTGCGCCCACCAGGGCAGCCCACACAGGTGCATCAGTGCTCCAGCTTGGGGGTTTTCTGCTGACGCAATGCCACTAAAAGCACACGCTCTCGTCCCACAGCCAGACCACAGCTGGAGAAAGTCATTGACGGAGGCAACGTGGACCTGTGTTCAGCTGAATATTCATAGGCACAGAAATGACGACAGTCGCGTGTACACACGTGGGGAGTACACACGCAGCGTGACCCTGCTCTGTCTGCAGCGACTCCCTGGCATCAGTGAGCACACCCAGTGCCTGGATCTTGGCTGCTGCTGCTGCTTCTTTTTAAGATTTATTTATTTGAAAGGCAGAGTTACAGAGAGGCAGAGAGGGAGAGAGAGAGAGAGAGAGAGAGAGATCTTCTATCTGCTGGTTCACTCCCCAAATGGCCGGCTGGAGCTGTGCCAATCCGAAGCCAGGAGCCTCTTCTGGGTCTCCCAAGCAGGTACAGGGGCCCAAGGACTTGGGCCATCTTCTACTGCTTTCGCAGGTCATAGCAGAGAGCTGGATCAGAAGCAGAGCAGCCAGGACTTGAACTGGTGCCCATATGGGATGCCAGCACTGCAGGCAGTGGCTTTACCTGCTACTCCACAGCACCAGCCCCTTGGCTTCTGATATGATTTGTCAATAAAAGGAACCAAGGCCTCTTGGAGAGGTGGCTGATTTTAGGGCTGAGGGTGGAGTGGGGAGGGTGAAAGATGAGAAGGAGCATCTGTGGTACTAGAGTAACAAAATGGGGCTATGCCAAATGTGTCTCAGGCCAGGGAGTCTTGGGGGACAGGGTCCATCGAGAGCCCAAGACGCTTGACGCTTGGCTGGAAGCAAGGTGCAGAGAGGGAAAGAAAGCCTGTTCTGAGAGTGCACGGGCCCCCTCACACTTCACCTCCCAGTCCACGACTTTCCTTTTTTTTTAAGATTTATTTATTTATTTGAAAGTCAGAGTTATACAGAGAGAGAAGGAGAAGCAGAGAGAGAGAGAGAGAGAGAGAGCGCGAGAGAGAGTGAGAGCAAGAGCGAGAGAGAGAGAGAGAGAGGTCTTCCATCTACTTGTTCACTTCCCAATTGCCCACCTGCCAGAGCTGTGCCAATCAGAAGCCAGGAGCCAGAAGCCAGGAGCTTCTTCCCGGTTTCCAATGCTGGTGCAGAGGCCCAAGGACTTGGGCCATCTTCTTCTGCTTTCCCAGGCCATAGCAGAGAACTGGATCAGAAGTGGAGCAGCCAGGACTTGAACCGGCGCCCATGTGGGATGCCGGCACTGCAGGCAGTGGCTTTACCCACTGTGCCACAGCGCTAGCCTCAGTCAACGACTTTCTCCAGCTGTGGTCTGACTGTGGGACGAGAGCGTGTGCTTTTAGTGGCATTGCGTCAGCAGAAAACCCCCAAGCTGGAGCACTGATGCAGCTGTGTGGGCTGCCCTGGTGGGCGCAGTGGTTCCCCTGAGCGACAGGACTGGGTTGCCTGTGTGATTGACTCCAGGGTCACTGCCCCTACTGCTCCACCAAAAACAGCCTCAGCAGTGCCTGGAAAACTGCAGCAGCATAACGGAGGAAAGAATAATCGTGTCCCCAGTAAAATCTCATTAGTATTCCTCCCCCCAGGAAATGAGCTCTCTGGATTAACGAGTCCACGCAGTGTTTACATAGAAAAAAATTAAATTACATATCACTGGCGTTAACAACGTGACTGCTGGCCGGCTCTAACCCGGTAGCCAAACAGCATTACCTAGAATTTGTTTCCATCATCTGCTGTCTGTGTCTTCGGGGGTGATGATTTGCGAACTTGGACTTGCTCAGTGACCCCAAGTTGGCCTGCCTGCTGCACCCTAGTGCTGCCTAGGGTTAAAAGCAAAGGATCCGCTGGCTACAGGTCTGTCACTACGGCCTTCGTGTCTTAAAGAGATGCATGTATTTTGTGCCAGGCGTTGGAGGTGTCTGGAGACTTATGGGATGGCTCTTGACCACGGCCAGTGGGCACACTCACAAGCTACTCTCCAGCAGTTCAGCATGGCCGTGTCGCGTGAGGATTTGGGTAACTGAGGCAGAGCAGAGTTGCACGTTCCCTGAAATGCCAGGGTAATGGCCCCTGTTTCCACTCTGCTTTATTTAGGAGAACCGGATTGCTCTCAGTGGGGCTTTCCTTATTAGGTTGTCAGCTCTGAGACGGTCTGGTTGTAATAAGAGAATTAATATTCAGGTGTGTGTGCCAGCAGGGAGAGATGGAGCCGCTGGCCCTGACATCAGCGACGTGCCTGGTTCAGTTCAGAGCTTGGGGAATATCCGGAATTTAGAAACTTCCTTCCTCTCTTTCCCTTTCTTTCTGCTTCTGTGGACCAGAATAGGAGAGGACTATTAAGGCAGTAAGTGGGATCGCCGGAGGCCTATGCAATGGTGAGCCTTTGTTTTGTTTTAATTGGAGGTGGCAGACATTTGGCCTAATTGGTTACACTGCTGGTTCACATTGCATCCTACACCACAGTGCTGGGTTTGAGTCCCAGCTCGGCTCTCCACTTCAGCTTCCTGTTCACGTGCACCCTAGGAGGCAGGAGGTGTAGGCTCAAGCAGTTGGGTTCCTGTAACCCACATCGGGCATCTGGCTTTGGCCTGGCCCAGCCTTGGCTATTGTGGGCCTTTTAGGAATGAACTACCAGATGAGAGCTCTCGCTCCCTGTCCATCTCTGTCTCTCTCTTTCTGCCTTTCAGATCCATAAATAAAAATAAGTTGAGCATATTGCCAATACTCTTAGAAAGTCAGTTAAAAATCTTTTCTCGGGGCCGGTGCTGTGGAATAGCAGGTAAAGCTAACACCTACCATGCCAACATTCCATATAGGCGGCAGTTCTAGTACCAGTTACTCCACTTCCATTCCAGCTCCCCACTAAAACACCTGGGCAATCAGCTGAGGATGGCCCAAGTGCTAGGGCCCCTGCACCCATGTAGGAGACCCAGATGAAGCTCCTGGCTCCTGGCTTCAGCCTGCCTAAGTCCTGGATGTTGTGGCCATTTGGGGAGTGAACCAGTGGATGGAAGATCTCTCTGTCTGTCTCTCTCTCTCTCTAACTCTGACTTTCAAATGAATAAATAAATCTTTTTTTTTTTTTTTTAACTTTTCAGGGGCCCGCGTTGTTAAGTTGCCACTTGTGATGCCAACATCCCATATGAGTGCTGGTTCTAGTCCTGGCTGTTCCACTTCTGATCCAGTTCCCTGCTAATGGGCCTGGGGGAGGGGGGCAGTGGATTGTGACCCTGGTACATGGTCCTCTGTTACTCATGTGGGAGATCTGTATGGAGTTCCACACTTTTGGCTGTGGCCTGGCCCAGCCCTAGCTGGGATTGCCATTTGCGAAGTGAACCAGTAGATGAAAGATCTCTCTCTCTCTCTTTTTCTCTCTGCTCTGTCACTGTGCCTATCAAATAAATAAATAAATCTTTTTTTTTAAAACCCTTTTCTAATATCTTCTGTTTTAAAATTGTTATGTTAATATTTTCATTGACATATCATAATTGTGTTACACTGATGGAATACAATGTAATGTCTCAATATGTGTACAATGTGCACTACTTACATTAAGCCGATTAACACAACTCAGCACCTGTTTGTACCTTGAAAAGGACTCCTAGTGCTTTTGAAACACACAGTACATTATTACTGAAGATGTTGCTCTGCCCTGTAGCAGCTCTCAAAACTTGCTGCTCCTTGCCGCTTTGCAAGCTTGTTCCCTTTAACTGGTAACTTCCGGCCTCTCCCCTCCCCCACGACTCCCCACTCCTATGAAGTCAACTGTAGGTTCCATATGAGGGAGATCTCTCGGCGTTGGCTTATTTCACTCGGCATCATGCATTCCAGGTTTACCCATGTTGTTCCAAAGACAGAACTCCTTTCTCTTTAAGGTTGCATAGTATTCCCTCGTGTGGGTAGTCACCCATGCTGTATCCCTTCATCTACTGACAGACACTGAGGTTGTGCCCCTATCTTGCTTTTTGTAAATAAAGCTGCAGTGAACGTGGAAGTGCAGACGTCCCCTTGACACACCAACTCCAGTACCTTCGGATCCACTCCCAGGGGAGAGATTGCTGCGTCATAGCGTAGCTCCATGTTTAACTTTTGAGGAACTCCATTCTGTTCTCCATAATGGCCGCATAATGGTTGCATTGCTAGCAGCAGTTTGCGCTAGGGTTTCTTTTTCTCCACAGCCTCACCAGTGCTTTTTCCCTTTGTCTTCCTAGCAGGTGTGTGGTGATATCTGGGGTTTACATTTGCATTTTCCTGATGATAAGCGATGCTCAGATTTGTTTCATTCACCTGTTGGCCATTTGTTTATTTCATTTTGAGATGCATCTTGTCTGTTCTTTGCTCATTTTTAAATTGTGTTGTTTGTTTCCTGGCTGTTGATTTGTGTGTGTGTCTTGTGTATTTTGAATGTTAACCTTCTATGTGGGAAATATTTTCTCCTCCTTGTGGCTCATCTCTTTATTCTGTTAATTTTTTCTTTTTTAGTTTTACACAATCCCATTTGTCTATTTTTGATTCCTGAGCTTTCAGGGTCATATCCCCAAAACCCTTGTCCAATTCAATGTTGTGAAGCTTTCCCATATATTTTCTTCTAGCAGTTTTATGGGTTTGGGTCTTATATTTAAGTCTTTAATCCATCTTGAATTGATTTTTTTGTGTTCTGAGAGAGAGGGTTAATTTCATACTTATGTAGGTGAACAACCAGTTTTCCCAGAACCATTTATTAAAGAGACTGTCCTTTCTCAGTATATGTTCTTAGCCTTCACTTAAAACTGAAACTTTATTTATATATTTGAGAGAGAGAGAGAGAGAAATCTTCCATCCACTGATTCTGAAGGACCCCAAGTTTGGGAATCCAATGCGCTCGGGTGGTCGCCCAAAGACCCAAACTCCAGACCGGTAGATGCAAAAGCAAGAGGATTTTTATTAGGTGTTTGCCCAAACGGGCTGGAGCTGCAGTTACAAGCAACTTTTAAAGGCAAAACCCACAAGATTAACATATTTCGCGGGCTTTGGCTTGACTGGCTATTTTAAAGGTTTCTATGAGTACTCATTGGGTCCTTTAGATGGGGAGAGGCTGCCCAGGGTGGGAGTTACAATTAGTTTCTTTTCTGGGGGAAACCGAAACATTGGGAACTCGAAATTTAGAGTGTGTTAGCTAATCTTGGGGGAAGGGACATCTGGCGCTTGTTCCCACGCCTGGGCTTTTCAAACCCCAGTTTCTAAAATGTTACAGGATTTATCCTTAGGCGTTAGCAAGCAAAGCTAATGTGTACAGAAGCAAAAGATCTGCAGTTAGCTCTTAGCCACACTTGTCACAAAGCACACCAAACACCGGAGTAAGGGTCCCTCGGGTTTTTCAGTGGGAGACCCGGAAGAAGCTCCTGGCTCCTGGCTTCGGATCAGCACAGCTCCAGCCGTTGTGGCCAATTGGGGAGTGAACCAGCGGATGGAAGACCTCTCTCTCTCTCTCTGTGTGTGTGTAACTCAGAGTTTCAAATAAATAAATAAATCTTAAAGAAAAAAAGATGTTCCTTTAAGCGTTTGTTTTTGGGCTTTCTCATCAATGCTAATTAACTGACGTAGTTACTTTTATCTGCAGTTCTATCACTCAGTTGATAATCTCCGGCCTCAGTGTGGCTTTGCTGTCCCCGGAAGGGTCTGTGTGTCTGCCTGTGTGCTCACAGTACCATCTGATGGGGGCTCTGTTCTTTTGTCACCTCTGCTTTTCCTGACTGCAGTTAGGCAGCTGGGACACAAAAAGTGTGAATCGGAATGGGGTGAGGCATTTTAACTTTAGCAATTGATCTGAGGACATGGTGACCAGCGTTCTGATTTGATTGTGACCAATCTCATAAAAGAAATGTATTTATTTGTCCTATGTAGACACTTAGAAATGATTGCATCATTTTTTGCTTGGTGCACAGAGGCATAGTCTGCATAGACCTCAGTTTGCGATCCATAACCCCAAACAGGACCACAGCAGAGGAGAGAATGTTTGTCAGGGCAGAGATATCTGAGTTTGAAACAGTTCTTACACACTGTATAATCAGTGATTCAAATTAGGTTTTATAAAAATTTATTTATTGCAGTGTCTTAGGGACCTGATAACATTTACAAATTTAAAATGTAATAAAGAAGCTTGCCATGAATAAGTATGTGTAAAAATAAATATTTAAATATGAAATACTCAATGGGAGCAGAAGCCTTCATAGCTTCAGAAAACCTTTAAGGGGAGGGGGCCGGGGGAGAGAGAGAGATGTCTCCTATTCACTGCTTCACTCACCAAATGCCCACAACAGCCAGGGCTGGGCCTGGCTGAAGCTAGGATCCCAGCACCCAGTTGGGTGTCAGGAACCCAAGCACTTGAGCCAGCACTGTGCCTGCCAGCCTGCGCATCAGCAGGAACCTGCAGTTACAGCTGCAGCTGGGGCTTGAACTCGTACGGGGTATGGGCATCCCCGGCAGCATCCCAACCACTGCACCAAATGCCTGCACATAGCGGATGCCGCAGAAGGATTCACAGTACATAAAATCAAGACGTTAAATAACCGAAGGGTGCAGAAACAAAATAAAAACATTGACCTTTTTCATCTAATTCGATACCAATTCTGGGAACAGTACACAATTCTAAATATTATTGCTTTCATGTACCCTAAAATACTTTGGAAAACCAATCCTCTAAATTTGTAAGGGCCTGAAATAACTTAAAAGTTTTTTGTTTTTTGTTTTTTGTTTTCATTTTATTTGAAAGGTGGAAATACAGAGAGAGAGAGAAAGAGAGAGAGAGCACTCTCTTCCATCTGCTGGTTCATTCCCCAAATGCCCACAGTAGCCAGGGCTGGGCCAGGCAGAAACCAGGAGCCTGGATCTCAATCTGAATCTCCCACATGGATGGCAGGGACCCAAGAGCTGGAACCATCAGCTGCTGCCTCCCAGGATGTACGTTAGGAGAAAACCAGGATGGGACCATCGCTGTGGTGCAGCCATTTTGAGCCCTGGCTGATCCACTTCCGATCCAGCTCTCTGCTATGGCCTGAGGAAGCAGTGAAAAATGGCCCAAGTCCTTGGGCCCCTTACATGCCGGGAGACCTGGAAGAAGCTCCTGGCTTCGGATAGGCTCAGCTCTGGCCATTGTAGCCAATTGGCGAGTGAAACAGCAGATTGAAGATCTCTCTCTCTCTGGCTCTACCTCTCTCTGTAATTCTGTCTTTCAAATAAATAAATAAATCTTAAAAAAAGAAGACAGGAGAGCCGGGACTTGAACCCTGGCACTCTGGAATGTGGGGATCCCAAGCAGCAACTTAACTGCTGCATCAAAACTCACCCCTGAAATAACTTCTAAATTACGTGGATTATTATTTTTAAGGACTATGAAGAAATTCCCATAAGAACATGAAATAGTCTAATCGAAAACTTCATCAAAAAAGTAAGGAACAATAACGTAGGGAATGAATAAAAAGGCAGTCATTTAACATCAAATAACATAAATAAACAATAAGGTATAGTTTCATTAGTAAAAAAATTGTGAAGAGTAAATGAAAAATAAAGCTAAATATTTTACATTCACCTGGTAGATGGATAATTTCACTGACAATAACCAAATTGCAGTTAAATAAGCCATCGGATGGGTTAGGATGATCTAATGGGCAAGGCTAAGGTACAGCAGGTGCTTTGTAGTGTGGCTACTGCTGGCTGCCTGCTGGCAGCTAGTCAACAGTGCGTGGAGCCAAATGCCCCAAAATAACACTGAATTCAGGGAATTCATAGGAGAGGTCATATACAGTGTGCGAAATATTTTCTTTTCTTTCTTTTTTTTCTTTTTTTTTTTTTTTTTGACAGGCAGAGTGGACAGAGAGAGAGAGACAGAGAGACAGAGAGAGAGAGACAGAGAGAAAGGTTTTCCTTTGCCGATGGTTCACCCTCTAATGGCTGCCGCAGCCGGCGCGCTGCGGCTGGCGCACCGCGCTGATCCGATGGCAGGAGCCAGGTGCTTCTGCTGGTCTCCCATGCGGGTGCAGGGCCCAAGCACTTGGGCCATCCTCCACTGCACTCCCTGGCCACAGCAGAGAGCTGGACTGGAAGAGGGGCAACCGGGACAGAATCCGGTGCCCCGACCGGGACTAGAACCCGGTGTGCTGGCGCCACAGGTGGAGGATTAGCCTAGTGAGCCGCGGCACCGGCCGCAAAATATTTTCAATGATCATATTTAGGGGCCAGCTCTGTGGCATAGCGGGTAATGGCGCCACCTGCAGTGCTGGCATCCCATATGGGCACCAGTTCAAGTCCCAGCTACTTTATTCCGATACAGCTCTCTGCTATGGCCTGGGATAGCAGTAGACAATGACCCAAGTCCTTGGGCCCCTGCACTTGCATGGGAGACTCAGAAGAAGCTCCTGGTTCTTGGCTTCAGATCGGCGCAGCTCCAGCCATTGCAGCCAACTGGGGAGTGAACCAGCGGATGGAAGGTCTCTCTGTCTCTCTGCCTCTCCTTCTCTCTCTCTGTATAGCTCTGACTTTCAAATAAATAATAAAATCTTTAAAATGATCATATTTAGTAGACTATACTTTTTAGAGTATTTTTAGTTTATAGAAAAATTGTGCAGAAAATCCAGTTTCCATGTACCCTACATGACTCCTACATGCTCCATTTTTCTCCTAATTTTAATAGCTTGCATTAGGGTCGTGCGTTTGTTACAATCAGTGAAACAATATCAATCAGTCATTATTAGCAGAAGTCCATGGTTTGCATTAGGGTTCACTCGGTGTGGCACAGTTCTTTGGGGTTTGACAGATGCAATACATCATGTACTCACCTTTGGGTGCCATAGAGGGGACTTTTCATTGCCCTAAAATGTCCTGTACCCCATCTCTTCATCCTACCCACCCCTCTGAACTCCTGGTATGTGCTCTCTTTTCACTGCTGTCTTTATAGCTTTGCTGTTTCTTCCTTCCTTCCTTCCTTCCTTCCTTCCTTCCTTCCTTCCTTCCTTCCTTCCTTCCTTCCTTCCTTCCTTTTGACAGGCACAGTGGACAGTGTGAGAGAGAGACAGAGAGAAAGGTCTTCCTTTTGCCGTTGGTTCACCCTCCAATGGCTGCCGTGGCTGGCGCACTGTGGCCGGCGCACCGCGCTGATCTGAAGGCAGGAGCCAGGTGCTTCTCCTGGTCTTCCATGTGGGTGCAGAGCCCAAGCACTTGGGCCATCCTCCACTGCCTTCCCGGGCCATAGCAGAGAGCTGGCCTGGAAGAGGGGCAACCGGGATAGAATCTGGCGCCCTGACTGGGACTAGAACCCGGTGTGCCGGTGCCACAGGCGGAGGATTAGCCTATTGAGCTGCGGTGCCTGCTTAGCTTTGCTGTTTCTAGAGTGCCATAGGGACATCTTGGCTGTTTCCATTTCTTAATAAATTAATTAATTGATTTGAAAGGAAGAGCCACAGAGAGAGGAGAGACACACAGAAAGGGATGCTTCGGTTCTATCTGCTGGTTCACACCCAAAAAGGCCACAGTGACTGGAGCTGGGCCAGGTTGGAGCCAGGAGCCTGGAACTCCATCCAGGTCTCCCACGTGGTATAGGGGCCCAAATAGTTGGATCATCTTCCACTGCCTTCCCAGGCACATTGGCAGGGAGCTGGATGGGAAGCTGAGCAGCAAGGACTTGAACTGGTGTTCATCTGGGAGGCTGGCATCATAGGCAGAAGCGCAACCTGCCGTGCCACCATGCTGGCCTTGTTTCCAATTTTTAGTGATTATGCATAAAGCTGTCATAAACACCTACGTCCAGGTTTTCATGTGTGCATGAGTTTTCTACTCATTTGGTGAAAGGAGGTTTGAGAAACCACCAAATAGCCCTCCAGAGTTGCTGTGTGCTTTGACACTCCCACCACTGAGGAGAGCTCCTGCTGCTCCACCTCCCTGTCAGCTCTTGTGCTGTCGGGGTCCAGGATCTTAGAATCTGGTGGGTGTGCGGTACCATCTCAATGTTGTTTATTTGTGATTCCCTAGTGACATATGGTGTTGACCATCATTTCATATGCTTATTGTTGTTTGAGGATTTTCTTTGGAGAAGCATCTGTTCCAATATTTTGTCTGATTTCAAATTGGACTATTTGTATTGTTGAGTTTTAAGTGTTCTTTGCATATTTTGTTTATTTTTTATTTTTTGACAGGCGGAGTTAGTGAGAGAGAGAGAGACAGAGAGAAAGGTCTCCTTCCGTTGGTTCACCCCCCAAATGGCCGCTATGGCTGGTGCACCACACTGATCTGAAGCCAGAAGACCAGGAGGAAGCTCCTGGTCTCCCATGTGGGTGCAGGGCCCAAGCACTTGGGCCATCCTCCACTGCCTTCCTGGGCCACAGCAGGGAGCTGGACTGGAAGAGGAGCAACAGGGACAGAACCGGCACCCCAACAGGGACTAGAACCTGGGGTGCCGGCGCCGCAGGCAGAGGAATAGCCTAGTGAGCCGTGGCGCTGGCCTCTTTGCATATTTTGAATACAATTCCTTTGTATTCAGATCAACAAATTTCCAGCCGTTGTGGACAAATGGGGAGTGAACCAGCGGATGGAAGATCTTTCTCTGTCTCTGCCTCTCTGTAACTCTGACTTTCAAATAAATAAATAAATCTTTTTTAAAAAATTATGTCCTTCTGAGCGTTTCTTTTTGGGCTTTTTTTTTTTTTTTAAGTCAGAGTTACAGAGAGAGAGAGAGAGAGAGGGAGAGAGAGAGAGGTCTTCCATCTGCTGGTTCACTCCCCAATTGGCCGCAATGGCCGGAGCTGCGCCTATCGGAAGCCAGGAGCCAAGAGCTTCTTCCGGGTCTCCCACGTGGGTGCAGGGGCCCAAGGACTTGGGTCATTGTCTACTGCCTTTCCAGGCCATAGCAGACAGCTGGATCGGAAATGGAGCAGCCAGGTCTCGAACTGGCGCCCATATGGGATGCCGGCACTTCAGGCCAGGGTGTTAACCCGCTGTGCCACAGTGCCAGCCCTTGCTAAATGGTTTGTAAATATTTTCTAGCCTGTGGCTTCTTATTCTGTCACTAGTGTCTTTCCCAGAATAAAAATTTCCAATTTTACTGAAGCCCATCTTCTCATGTTTTTGGAGTTGCATATAAAAATTCACCAACAAACTTACGGTAGCCTAGATATTCTGCTATGTTGTCTTCTATTTTACATGTAGATCTATGATCCATTGTGAATTGATTTTTCTGAACTGTGTAAGATCTGTATCTAAACTAATCTTTTTATTTCTTTTAAAGATTTTATTATGTATTTTGAAAGAGTTTCAGAGAGAGATCCATCCACTGGTTCATTCCCTAGATGGCTACAACAGCCAGTGCTGAGCCAGGAGTTTCTTCCAGGTTTCCTGCGTGGGTGCAGGGGCCCAGGGACTTGGGCCATCCTCTGCTGCATTTCCCAGGTGCATTAGCGGGGAGCTGGATTGGAGGTGGGGCAGCTGGGACTCGAGCTGGCACCCATAAGGGATGCTGGCCTTGCAGGTGCCGGCTTTACCAGCTATGCCACAGCACTGCTCCCAGGTTCATCTTTTGTTGCATGTGGATGTCCGGCTTTTCCAGCACCACTTGTTAAGAAGACTATCTTGGCCGGCGCCGTGGCTTAACAGGCTAATCCTCCGCCTTGCGGTGCCTGCACACTGGGTTCTAGTCCCGGTTGGCCCCTCTTCCAGGCCAGCTCTCTGCCTTGGCCCGGGAAGGCAGTGGAGGATGGCCCAAGTGCTTGGGCCCTGCACCCCATGGGAGACCAGGAGAAGCACCTGGCTCCTGGCTTCGGATCAGCGCCATGTGCCGACCGCAGCGGCCATTGGAGGGTGAACCAATGGCAAAAAGGAAGACCTTTCTCTCTGTCTCTCTCTCTCACTATCCACTCTGCCTGTCAAAAAAAAAAAAAAAAAAAAAAAAAAAAAGACTGTCCTGGCCGGCGCCATGGCTCAATAGGCTAATCCTCTGCCTGTGGCACTGGCACCCCGGGTTCTAGTTCCGGTTGGGGCGCCGGATTCTGTCCCGGTTGCCCCTCTTCCAGGCCAGCTCTCTGCTGTGGCCCAGGAAGGCAGTGGAGGATGGCCCAAGTGCTTGGGCCCTGCACCCGCATGGGAGACCAGGAGGAGGCACCTGGCTCCTGGCTTCAGATCAGCGCAGCGCCGGCCATAGTCTCTTTGCTCAGTCTCAAAGGGGAGCAGAGAAGTGGCTGTTGTGCCCACCTCACAGGTGGAGGAGGGGCTGGGATGACTCAGGCCAGCACAGGACAGAATATAGCCTGAGATCCCCCAAGTTGGAAGCAGATAGCCAAGACATCACAGGAAAATCACCATCTGACACTACCCATGTGTTTCCTCTGAGGTTGCACCTCTGTCTGTCCCATCCATTGACCTTCAGGCTCCCGGGGAGTCATGTCGATACCCCCAGACTTGTCATCTCAAATTGCAAGCAAGCAAAATAAGTCCAACAAGGGCAGTAGAGAAAGGGACAGAATAAACGTCATTGAACGTGGGATTGCAGAAACAGAATTGTGGAAGAATCTGGGATTGGTTACGTGGCCTGGTTAGGAATGAAGCTGAGTTTTCACTCGTGGAAAGAAGTGAGCTCTGGGAACCCCTGGCACTCGTGAGGGATCAGGAGGGAACAGAGAGGTCAATGCCATTTATGGTCACCTGGATTGAAGAAAACTCTTCAGGAAACCAATGGCCATGCTCTTTGTATATATCATTATATATGTGAATTATAATATATGATGTTATATATATGATATATTAATATGCAATGATACATAATGAAAAGCAAGAGGAATTCAGTCAAGCCAAAAGATGAAGGAAAGGCCAGATATTGTGGTAACACAGTTAAGCCACTGATTGGGGTGCCCACATCCTATACTGTGGATCCTGTCTCTGCTGCTGATCCTCCTGCTAATGCCCCTGGGAAAGCAACAGGTGGTAGTTCAAGTACTTGGGCCCCTGCCACCAATCTGGGAGACCTGGACGGAGTTCTCAGCTTCTGACTTCCCACCTCAGCCAGGCCAGCTATTCCAGGATTCTGAGCAGTGAACCAGCAGAGGGGAGATTTCTCTCCCCTCTCCATCTATCTTTCGAACGAATTAATCATAAAAAAATGGGGACCAGTGCTGTGGTGCAGCAGGTTAACACCCTGGCCTGCAGCACCAGCCTCCCATATGAGCACCAGTTTGAGTCCCGGCTGCTGTACTTGTGATCCAACTCCCTGCTAATACACCTGGGAAAGCAGTGGAAGATGGACCAAGTCCTTGGGCCCCTGCACCCCGTGAATGACCTGGAAGAAGCTCCTGGCTCCTGGCTTCAGATCTGCACAGCTCTAGCCATTGCAGCCATTTGGGGAGTGAACCAGCATATGGAAGACCTCTCTCTCTCTCTCTGTCTCTCTCTAACTCTGCCTCTCCCTGTAAATCTTTCAAATAAATAAAATAAATCTTTTAAAAACCAAAAATTTGGCTGGCGCCATGGCTCACTAGGCTAATCCTCCACCTGCGGCATCGGTACTCCGGGTTCTAGTCCCAGTTGGGGTGCCAGTTCTGTTCCGGTTGCTCCTCTTCCAGTCCAGTTCTCTGCTGTGGCCCGGGAAGGCAGTGGAGGATGGCCCAAGTGCTTGAGCCCTGCACCCACATGGGAGACCAGGAGAAGCACCTGGCTCCTGGTTTTGGATCAACGCAGCGCGCCAACCATAGCAGCCATTTGGGGGGGTGGGGGTGTGAACCAACAGAGGGAAGACCTTTCTCTCTGTCTCTCTCACTGTCTAACTCTGCCTGTCAAACAAAAACAAAAACAAAAATTTAAATTGGACCATTTAAAGAAAAACAATGACACATTCAGAGTTCTAAATTCTCAGCTCAAGACTTAAAAAAAAAAAAAAAACCTATTCTATGGTAGGACAAAAATAATTTATTACTGGAACCACATGGCTAAAACACCTGAAACCTAACTCAAAATTTCACCTCCAAGTCATCCAGGAACAGAGTGAAGTTGAATGATTACCCTCACCACACTGCATGTGTGAAAGATAATTTATTAGGAAACAGGAGAATCTGGGAATAGAAATGGGACTACAAAGCATAATTTGGATGACTCTTAGTAGCTCAACCCCCCGTCCCCTCTTGGTAGCCTCTCCCTGCCTTGTTTGAAGACCTCATTCCAACCTTACTGGAGGCAGTTACTTTGTTAAAACTGCTTGTCAAGCCTTAGAGTGACGGCTTTCAAAGTACTATATGGGGTCAGCCTTGTGGCATAGTGGGTAAAGCCGCCGCCTGCAGTGCCAGCATCCCATAGGAGTGCCAGTTCAAGTCCTGCCTACTCTACTTCCGATCCAGCTCTCTGCTATGGCCTGGGAAAGCAGCAGAAAATGGCCCAAGTCCTTGGGCCCCTACACTCACGTGGGAAGACCCAGAAGAAGCTCCTGGCTCCTAGCTTTGGATCAGCCCAGCCTCGGCCGTTATGGCCAACTGGGTAGTGAACCAGTGGATGGAAGACCTCTTTCTGCCTCTCCTTCTCTGTGTGTAACTCTGCCTTTCAAATAAATAAATAAATCTTAAAAAAAAGTATTATGTAAAGTCACTGACAGGGTGGGTGCTGTGTTGCAATGGGTTCATCCTCCGCTTGGGATGCCCACATTTCATGTCACAGTGCTGGTATGAGTCCTGGCTGCTGTGCTTCCAGTCCAGCTCCCTGCTAGTGCCCCTGGGAAGCTCAAGCACTTGAGTCCCTGCCACCTACAAGGGAGACTACTAGCCTAGCCCAAGCTGATGTAGGGATCCAGCCGATAAAAGCAATCTCTCTCTCTCTCCCTCCCTCCCTCGCTCTCAAATAAATAAATACATCTTTTAAACAATAAATAAGGGCCGGCGCCGCGGCTCACTAGGCTAATCCTCCGCCTTGCGGCGCCGGCACACCGGGTTCTAGTCCCGGTTAGGGCACCGATCCTGTCCCGGTTGCCCCTCTTCCAGGCCAGCTCTCTGCTGTGGCCAGGGAGTGCAGTGGAGGATGGCCCAAGTCCTTGGGCCCTGCACCCCATGGGAGACCAGGAGAAGCACCTGGCTCCTGGCTTCGGATCAGCGCGATGTGCTGGCCACAGCGGCCATTGGAGGGTGAACCAATGGCAAAGGAAGACCTTTCTCTCTGTCTCTCTCTCACTGTCCACTCTGCCTGTCAAAAATAAAAAAAAAAATTAAACAATAAATAAGTTGACTGACTGCTGGACTCAGCTACGTAACAATGAGAAGGAGGGGCAGGCGTTTGGTGTCATGGTTAAGCTGTTGCCTGGGACGCCTGCATCACATGGAGGAGTGCCTGGGTTTGAGTCCTGGCTCTGCTTCCAGTTCCAGCTTCCTGCTAATGCAGACTCTGGGAGGCCTGCAAGTGACGGCTCAAGCACTTGGGTCCCTGCCACATAACTTTTTTTTTTTTTTTTAAGATTTATTTATTTATTTGAAAGTCAGAGTTACACACAGAGAGAAGGAGAGGCAGAGAGAGGTCTTCCATCCACTGGTTCACTACCCAGTTGGCCACAATGGCCGAGGCTGGGCTGATCCAAAGCCAGGAGCCAGGAGCTTCTTCTGGGTCTTCCCATGTGGGTGTAGGGGCCCAAGGACTTGGGCCATTTTCTGCTGCTTTCCCAGGCCACAGGTAGTAGAATTGTTACTGACTTGCTTATTTATTAATAATAATCTGAAATATTAATAAGCTGTGTGAGCTCTTGCCACAAATTCAGAGAAGAATTCTGAATACTGGCACAAATAAACCAGGCAACATGATAAGTTTTAAGCTTTTTACCCAGTGAGAGAAATGCATACGAGAGGTAGGGCTCTAAGAAAGAAAGGGAAATCTGAGGGGCCGACACAGTGGCTCACTTGGTTAATCCTCCGCCTGCGGCACCGGCATCCCATATGGGTGCCAGTTCTAGTCCCGGCTGCTCCTCTTCCAGTCCAGTTCTCTGCTGTGGCCCGGCAGTGCAGTGGAGGATGGCCCAAGTGCTTGGGCCCTGCACCTGCATGGGAGACCAGGAGAAGCACCTGGCTCCTGGCTTTGGATTGGCACAGCACGCAGCAGCCATTGGGGAGTGAACTAACGGAAAAAGGAAGACCTTTCTGTCTCTCTCTCTCACTGTCTAACTCTGCCTGTCCAAAAAAAAAAAAAAAAAAAGGATCAAGGAGGAGAAAATATTGTGAATTTTCAACATCATCAATTCACCTCTCCTCTACCTATGTCCCCTGAGGGCGCGTCTATCAAGGTTTTCAGAGAATCACAGATGAAAGAAGCACCACTGCCTTTGAAAAACACCCTGGGGCTGCTCTCTTGGCTGGGGGACACGGCCAAAGGCACCACAGTTCAAAGCAGCTCCCTGATTTAAACCAGGCTGGGTTGGTAAAGGAGGTTGTGGCAATTGGTGCTAGCGAGGGCAGGGAGAATCAAGAGAGGTTGCAGCTCGAAGACCTCAGAGTGGTGTGGTCGAGAGGGGTTCTGTTGGTGACTAGGAATCCAGCAAAGGTCCCATGGGATCTGTGGGACACACAACACTTCTAGATCTGGTGAGCAAGTGTCTCCCTAAACCCCCTCTCCCCAAACAAATTCCTGGATCTGGGCCCGTCCTTACGTGACCGGAGACATTTCAGTGACGGCAGGTGGGTCCACTTGGGGTGTGCGATCATCAGCCACAGTGGCTGCAGAACTGGTCACGGGGGGAGATTCTAGTGTCTAATGTTCAGTAGCTTCCCAACCAATTGGCCACCGCCCTTTGGTCTGCAACAAATTAACAGGTGGCCTAGCTGCAAAAGATTAATGATTATAAATATTGCATACTGATTTTTTTAAATAACAATTCTGTAGCCATTAAAAATTAGAACTACTTAGGTAAAAAATCTAATAAAATATGTATAAAAGCTATATAAAGAAAATTGGAAAACTGATCACAGGAGTCGAAGAGCTAAATAAATAGAGATAATCTATGTTCATGGATAGGAAGACTCAATGTTATTAATGTTATGATTGTACATTCTGTGCAATCCAGACCAAAATCCCAGTAAGCTACTTTCTGGATATAAACAAACTTTTCATAAGGACTATATGGAAAGGAAAAAGACCCAGAGTAGCCACAACAATTTGAGGAAAAATAAAGCCAGAGGGCTGTCACTTCCTGTCTTCAGGACTTTATACAAAGCCACAGAATCCGGACAGGGTGGAACTGACAACAGAAGACACAAATAATTCAGTGGAATAGACTCCAGGGCCCAGAAACAACCCACATAAACATCGCTATCTGATGTCTGATGAAGAAATAAAGTCAATCCAATGGAGAAAGGACAGTCTTCTTTTTATTTATTTATTTATTTTTTGGACAGGCAGAGTTAGACAGCGAGAGAGAGAGAGATGGGGGGTCGTTGGCCAGGAGGTGGGCTGAGAATCAAATGCATAACTTCCCAGACCCTCGATTCTTTTTTAAAAAATTATTTTATTTATTTGAAAGACAGAGTTATACAGAGGTAGAAACAGAGAGAGAAGTCTTCCATCCGCTGGTTTACTCCTCAAATGGCTGCAAGACTGGAGTGAGCTTGTTCCAAAGTCAGGAGCCAGGAGAGTCTCCCACGTTGGGGCAGGGGCCCAACCACTTGGGCCATTCTCCGCTTCTTTCCCAGGTGCGTTAGCAGGAAGCTGGATCCTAAGTGGAGCAGCTGGCACGCCAATCTGTGCCCATATGATATGGGATGCCGGGGCTGCAGGCTGGGGCTTTACCCTTCACGCCACAGCGCGGGCCCTCCTCCCAGACCCTCAATTCCGACCTCCTGCACAGGCCCTGCTCTATAACATTGGAGGCTCTAGAGCGAGGGTACGCACGGAGGTCTACATCCCGTGGTCTAAGTCTAAGCAATACCCCGGCTGCGGAACGTTACACTGGACTATTCTGTCTTCACGAACGATTGCGATTTGAAGTCTGCAGAAGCAGACTTTGAGCCCTGGCTTGGCCCGTACGGTGTTCTCTAGTGGTCAACCAGGGAGCAACAGAACAGGCACAGGGAAAGGCCCAGGGGCCGTGCAGGCCCTGCCTTGCCTCCGCCAAGCCCAGCAGGTGTCTTGACGTTTCTCTGGCCTGTAAGACCAGACCAAGGTTGGGGAAAATTCCTAGGCCACTCCTCCTCCGCTCCCAGCACACCTTTGGATGAGGGGCTCTGTACAATTTTGAGAGATTGACAGCTGGGTAACCAGCCCTCCAATTTCCTCCTTTGTCAAGACTCTTCTTGCCTTGCTCAGCAAAGGCAGCGCGGCAGAGGGCTTCCAACCCTTCCCAGTGTTGGACATCCCAGCTCCCTGCACCTGCTCCTCACCGGTGGCCTCCTCTCCACACCTCGGAGCGGGGCAGGGAGTTCTAGGGTACCGGGGACCTGGAAATTGGGTTAAGCTCCTCGACTCCGGGGCAATCAGGAAGAGGGTCTCTAAACGGGGAGGGGCACGAGAGGGACCCCCACCACCTGGCCCCACCGCTGCCCCTCCTCCGGTCTAAGATGCTGCCATCAAAGATCACGCTGAGATGTTGGCAAGTGGCAATGAGTTGCCTGAGGACGCCTCTGCATTTCTTAGAGAAGACTGACTCACACTTAATATTCAATCAAACAACGGCTTAAAAAAATCCCCACGAGTCCCAGGAATTGTTACTACAGCCATGCTCCTGGCGCAGGAAGCCGTGCCAAGGGCTTCCAGTCACTCGCGGGGAGCTCTCCCGGGCCCAGCAATCCTCTGGCGCCGCGGCGGGTTCCCCTTTGCAGGTGTGGCTCCTAGGTTCGCTCCGTGTCCCCGCCCGCGGCGAGGTCCCCGGCGCCGAGCAAGTGCAGGGCGCTGTCGGGCGCGCGGGGGAGCCGGGGCAGGGGCGAGCGGCCGCAGCGAGCGAGCGGCCGCGGAGGAAGAGGAGGCTGCGGGGCCCAGCTGACGCAGCGGCCGAGCAGGCCCCCGAGTCGGCCAGCCCTCCGCCGCCGGCTCCAGCGAGCCAGCCGGAGCAGAGGGAGGCGCCCGAGCGCGCCGGCGAAGGAGGCGGGGAGAGGAGCGGGCGAGGCGGGGGCGAGGGAGGGCCCCGCCCGCCGCGCCCTGGCCGCCGGGCATGTGTGGCCGCAGGCGCCCGACGCCGCCGCTGTCCCGGGGCTGAGCCGCGCCCGGGGTCCGGGACGGAGCGTGGCCGAGTGTGTGTGTGTGCGCGCAGGCGAGCGCCGTGCCGGCCCTCGGCCTCCCGCTCGCTCCGCTGGGGCCGCGGTGCATGTTCGCTCCCTGCCGCTGTGTGCCGAGAGGCAGGAGGACCATGAAGATGATCCACTTTCGGAGCTCCAGCATCAAATCGCTCAGCCAGGAGATGAAATGCACCATCCGGCTGCTGGACGACTCGGAGATCTCCTGCTACATCCAGGTGCGGCCGGCGCGGAGCAAGGGTCCAGGGTGCAGGGCGCGTGGAGCCGGGCGCGGGGGGCCTCTGCAGGTGGGCGTGCGCGGGTAGGGAGGACCCGGCTGCAAAGCCAGATTTCGCTTCTTCGGCCCTCCGGGGCTGGGGGGCGGGGGTCCTAGCCAGGTGTGCGGCGGCTGCATTGTGCCCCGGAGGTGCCGTAGCAGCGCCCGGCCCCTTCCCCAGCCACGCGCCCTGTGCCGTGCCCAGGCTGGGGGCTCAGGGCAGCTGCTTCTGGGGAGTGGGCCCCCTCTGGAAATGGGAATCCTGAGAGCAGAGGGGGGCCGCTTGCAAACCGCCCGCTCCCTTTCTCCACGTGGAGAAGGCACGCACCAGCCGGGCTCACTCATTTTCTTTATCCCGCGCCCGGGGTACCGTGAGTGCAGGGACCTGCTTCCTGCCCCCGGCCACTCCCCTGCCTCTGGTCTTTACTGCGTGGGGCAGTAGCGAAGTTTCCCCCAGAGTGAGCAAGGCTGGGCAGCCTTGGGCTCCAGGCTTTGAAGGGATGGGCCACACGCTGTTTGAACTGTAGCTCCTTGCAAAAAACATGTGTGAAGTGCGTTTCAGAAGAAGGAAGCGGGTTTGGGAGACCAGTAAGTGGGGAGCCGTGCGGGAACCTGGGTTCCGCGGGAAAGCCTTGGAATCTCGGTGGATGTTCCTGTCGCCCAGGTTGGAGGAGAAGGCAGGTTTCTGGCAGCTTCCTCCTTGGGGCTTGCAGGAAATCCAGCGTGAGCAGCAAGGGAGGGAGAGAGAGAGAGAGAGAGAGAGAGAGAGAGAGAGAGAGAGAGAGCTCATTTGTGAGCACTGGCGCTGTGGGATGTACCTGCAGGCAGGTGTGCCCGGCTCTCATCACCCCAAAGCTGCCCCACTCTGAGCCCAGGCTCAACCCTAGTTAACTTCTGACATTTAAAGCTACTTAATTATTCATCTTTTGGATGACCCCAGTCTTGAGGCTCCAGGACTGAGCTGCTCTTCAAATACAGGGCACAGCATACTGGTGGCAGGTGAATGGGCAGGGTCTCCCAGAGTCAGGAATCTCCCTCTAGACTTTGTTAACCACGACTAAATGGAAGGTCTTTCCTTGTTTGCTTTTTGAGGTGTGTGTGTGTGTTGCTTGTTTTGTTTTTGATTTTTTTTTTGCTAGTGGGAGTTTGGGACAAAAGGGACAGTGACAGCTACTCTGTTGGGCAACAGCCAGACAAGTTTCGAGGTAGGAAAGGTGGGGCCAGCCCCAATGAGCTGCCCACAGAGTAAGCTCCCACTGCATTTTCTGGAGGCTCTTAAATTTCATTCTGAGCGAAGCAGTACTGCTAGACTTAATCAGAGGATTAGCAGGAGAGGTTGGACGTGGACTGTCTCGTGGGACCAAAGAGGGTGGCTGTGTGCAGTTTAAATCCCAGTGGCTGTCTGGGTCCTTGGCCTGGGATGAATGGGGAGGGGCCAGTGGCTGGCATGGAAGCCATTGAGGTCTGTCTGGCAGCCTCTGCCTGCCTGGTCCTCCTTGGAGTTGACATTTGGTTCTTTTTTTCCTTCATTAGAATAGATATGTAGTCCCCTTTCAAAGGACGAGTATTTGTTGTCGGATGTTCTGGGAAACAATAAATTATAGGCAACCTAATAACAGTTTGGAAAGTCTGAGTTTTTATGGCTCAGTGGATGCCAGAGGTTAAAAGGTTGCATTCCAAAATGTTGAATTTGGCCTTGATTTTTTAAAAAAACACACCCAGATATTTCATATTGTGGCACACCCTTCTCGGTCCCTGCTGCCTCCAAACGGTGATGGCCGTTTAACCAATTGAAATGCATGGAAAGGTTCTATTTTGATAATTTTGGAACTCATTTCTTCCTAGAGTATTTCAAACCTGGAATTGAAATTGTACTTCCAAGTATCAGGTTACAAAAAAAAAAAAGTTCCCACTTGTCTGGAGAACAAAAGGAGAAACTGCTCAGGCAGTTTCCTTCAGCCAGGTGCTGGGGGGTGGCTGCAGGTGGTGACTGAGGGATCAGAGGGACTGTCGCTGGGGCCCATGTGAGCTCCTGGTGCCCTTTCTCCAGATGCCGTCTCTGGACAGAGCCGTTCACACTTGCTACGTCTCCACTGTAATCTTTCAAGGTGGGTCATATTCACATTTTATGAATAAAATCCCCCAAGACACTGAGAACCTAAGTGACTCGTCCAAGGTCACATATCTAAAAAGGGATTGAGCCCAGAATTGTGTGGCTCCAAAGCTTCGTGTGTGTAGCTGACTTTCAGTGAAGTTTCCAGACACTAAGGGAGAAAAATCCAAGCTGTGGGGGCTGAACCAGGACTGGAGGCCAGCAGGGATTCCCTGCCAGTGTGTGAACTTCCCCGGGGCCAGAGGCTGGTGGGAAGGCTGGTGACACAAAGGTCATTGGAACTTCACACTCTGAAGACCACTGGGGACCGTGCCCACCCACAGGAAACGTGGTGTGGCTTTAAGGAAAGCAGTATTCTAAACGCCCTGTTAGATTCTGCTCATCATATTCTTGCATTTCAGATAGCAGCACCCCAGATTCTCCCTGTGCATTAAGAGATGAAGTCTGAACCAAGCCCAAAGGGGAATTCCCTGGTTTTGCTCTGATTCCAGGGTTAATGGTGAGGGTTGCACGAGGAGGTTGTGTTCTGCTCCAGTGTGCCTTGCTGGGGAAGGCAGTTTTCTTCTTGCTACTTTATTTTGGTTTTGTTTTTTGACCTGGATCTTTGCATCTACTATAATATTGATTATAGGAAGCCGCTTTTGTAAAAACAACCGCTTTCACATCTGTTCCTTTTCCAAGCTATGCAATTTTGGTGGTATCTTTCACAAGGAAAACTTTCAGACACAGAAGCCCAGGGTGTAGTTTCAGCAGGTGCATAGCCAGTGGCAGTAGGACATGGGGCTGCTGCTTCTCACACCCTCTAGGATGCTGTCCCATCATGGCATTTGTGTGTGGGTATTTAGGTCCGGTGGAGGAGGAATTCCAAATGGACAAGGGTACGGGGCACTAGACAGAGGCCTGCAGAAGGGAGGGGCTGCCCAATGCTCCCCCGTGGGCTGTTGCTGCTTCAGTTAGACTGGGACCTCCCCGTCTTGCCTGTGTGCAGAGCTGATACGATGATTCACAGCTCTTCCTAATGAACTTGCCGTTTTTAACGCTGACTTTTATTGAGTAGAACAGATTTTTTCGCATTATTCACTCTTTAGCAAAGCCTCGTAAACATTGTTAGAATTGGCTGGAAATTTGTAGTTAATAGACATTTTGTCATAGCATGTAGTAGGCACTCAGTAAATACAAGAGTACTTCAAAATATTTTTGGAAAATGGAATTAAATATGGTTGTTTTTGTGCAAAAATTTCTTTGAAATTGTGCATGGGTCTTCCTAATATGCATTTTCTATGAATTTTTGAAGGCCCCGTAGATTGGATTTTATTTATTTTTTGTACCCAGACAAAATTATCCTTCAATTTTGTTTTCCATAAACTGTTGGAAGTTCACTTGGATAGGTGTAGATTTCCTTTCTAAACTGTAGGAGCATCTTATTCTCACTGATGGTGCTCACTATTGAATCCCTAATACTTTTAGTTGTAGCTGGCTTCTAGTTTGTGTTGATTAAACACTCAGTGACTGAGTGCTAACCTGTCCCATGTTTAACTGAGCTCATTACCTATCAACATCAGGGTAGCGTGACAGCATTGGATTGGGAATCAGATACATGGTTTAATTATGTTGTCTGACACTGAATGAGTCATTTGATATTTAGAGTTAATTTTCTTTATTTGTAAAATACGGGCGTTGGCTTAGAATGATGGGTACCATTTAAAAAGTCTATAGTTTAATTATTACCTAGACAGATTGCATTGGAGCAAAGCGTTGCTATTGGCAGAGTGGTTGTGCACACGTGATTTTCATAGTGATCCTGCATTATCTCTGTTTTATTGCTGTTACTGTGTTATCAAGTGTTATCTCATCCTTACACATGGAAAGCCAGATTCAGAGAGATTAAGCAATTTGGGTCACTTGGCATAAATGGATTAGAACCCACGATGTTTGACTCAGAATCCAGGTCTCTCTCTCTCTCTCTCTTTTTTTTTTTTTTTTTAGGCTGTGGCACTGTGTCTTGAGACTTGAGGATTAGAATGCTTTGGGCTGGAAGTAGGGGCCAAGTCAAAGTGGCTTAAATAATAAGGTCACTTACAGTCTTAGCTAGTGGGAAGCCTAGAGATGGGGCAGGTTCAGTGTTGTTCCTCGGCTCTGCCTGCACCCAAGGCTTTCCCTCTTCCCACTCTGCCAAGCCCAGCACATCAGCTATGTCACTGTCACCACCATGATTATTCGGAAGCTGTGGTGCCGGATCTGGGGCACCACATCCACCCCACAAAAGGAGGCATTTCCTGGTGCCTGGCTTTTCATCCCAGAGGAACACCTTTCCCGGAGGCCCCGGCATTCTTCCCCGCAGGCTGTGCTGGCCAGGATTGGATCACCTGCTCACACCCTAGCTATGAAGGCTTCTAGGAGTGTGTGCACCTGGTGTCTTCCCTCTCGATCATGGGTGCTGGGCTTTGCCATATGGAAGGCATGGAGGTGTGTGTGTGCGTGTGTGTGTGTGTGTGTGTGTGATGAGGAGGAACATCTATTGGTTAATCAAACTTGTAGGGTCTTTTAGACTCTGTCAAATTGGGTTGTGATTAGTGTTCGAGTAAACTTTTCAGGAGAGTTTAGTAAGCTGTTATCTAAGTCCTGGCCTATTTTAGGCATTCTTTGTACGATCAGCTTCCAGAACAAGAAAGAATACGAGTTAATCTTTTGTAGTTGGTGTTGTTAAGCATCAGTCCAGTTCTTACAGATCCGGGGGCGGGGAGGGTGGGTCTGGGCAGTGTAAGGAATCGTTCCGAGCAGGAGCGAGCTGGGAATGTGTTGCCGGGACAGGATGGCGGAGGGGCGGAGACCTTGTGTTCGGGAGCACTGCTTGCTGGCGTTTGAACCCTGGCTCTGCCACTGACTTGTGAGGTGGCGTCGGGCATTCACGTTGCTTCTCTGGGCCTCAGCGTGCTCATCTATGAAGTGTACACAACAGTGACACGGATTTCCCTGGATTTGCTGAAAGGCCCGAATGAGGGATGGGTGTGCAGTGCTTGGCTTAGTACTCGGCCTGTTGAGGAGCTGAGAAAAGAGCGACTGTGACTTAGTATTATGTGAGGACATGTTAGCGGTAGCCCTAAGTAGTTGCAAGACTTTTTGTCTTAGAATGCAGTGATGGGGCCAGGGCTGTGGCATAGAGGGTAAAGCTGTTGCCTGCAGTGCCAGCATCCCATATGGGTGACGGTTCGAGTCCCGACTGCTCCACTTCCCATCCAGCTCTCTGCTATGGCCTGGGAAAGCAGTAGAAGATGACCCAGGTCCTTGGGCCCCTGTACCCACGTGGGAGACTGGAAGAAGCTCCTGGCTCCTGGCTCCTGGCTTCGGATTGGCCTAGCTCCAGCGACCAACTAGGGAATGAACCAGCAGATGGGAGACCTCTCCTCTCCTCTCCTCTCCTCTCCTCTCCTCTCCTCTCCTCTCCTCTCCTCTCCTCTCCTCTCCTCTCCTCTCCTCCGCTCTCTGTGTAACTCTGCTTTTCAAATAAATAAATCAATCTTAAAAAAAAAAAAGAATGCAGTGACTTTGAGCCCAAACTCGGTCACTTCCTTTCATTCAAGACCTTCAGCATCACTGGGGCTCTGTGTAATGGGCACAGTTCTTCAGTTGCCAGCCTCCCCTGAGTTGTTGAGATGAAAATGAGAAAGCGGGCTGTGAATGTTAAAGCGTCACCCAAATGCATTGGATGGGTCTAAAAAAAAATGGAAAAGGCAGCTTCTTATTTGTTGGAATGGGAGTTGGATGAGCACATGAAAACATACGTCTGCTGAATACCAGGCTCTGATGAAGTCCAAGCTCAGGGCCAGCTGACAGCCACATCTTTTCTGCTGGTAAGGCCAATCCAGCACTTTTCTCTAAAGTCATCTAGAATGTCATTCAGCGTCGAGTGAAAAACCAGACACAAAAGAACAGAGGAGAGAGAGAGAGAGCGAGCTTGTTAAATCCCCTGGGCCAGCTCTGACTGTTTAAGGCCTGGGTCACGTGCGCAGACTTTTCTATTCAGTGTATCCTGAAAACAAAGGTAATGCCACCCCGATGGCCTGCAGAGACGGCATCTCTGGGTGTCTTCAAAGCAGAGGCAGAGGGTACCAGTACAGGCAAGAGCGCAGTGCTGTTAGGGCCTTGTCGTGGCTGCTGTCAGCTGGGGGGCTTTGAACTTAGTGCAGCCTGGTCTCACTCAGACCGGCTTTCCCACCCAGGGTGTTTACTGCCTTGTACGTTCGGAAGCCCTGAAGTCAGGGCTGGATTCTGTTTTTCCTGGGTTCCCTTGCTTTTGGTGGGAAGGCTCTGGGGATGGCTTCATCCCTGAGTTGGCAGTGAAGTGGAGATAGCAGGGCCAGGGGTTGCAGTTTCATAGGACCCCCCTCCCACTCAGCCGCCCACACAGAAGCCCTGCCTTTCTGATCAGACTCCTACTTCTTGTACGCAGCTCAGAGCCAGGCACTGCGGGTGTTTTGTATTTTTTAGTTTACTGTTAGGGACTCAGAGTGGAATATCAGTTTCCACCCTGGTGATGGCCTCTGTGCTGGGATCTGTACCTAAAATCTGGGGATCTGTTCTGTAAGAGGAAGGGGAAACCACTCCTGGGCAGATGACCGGGAGTGCCTATAGCAGGTGCTTTATCTGCCTCAATGGTTCTCAAGCTGTGGTCCAGGGACCTCCTAAAGTTCCCAGGATCCTTTCACAGGGTCTGTGAGGCTCCAGCTATTTTCCAAACAGTACCAAGATAGGGTTTGCTTTTTTTTTTTTTTTTAAATCATGGTCTTATTGAAGTTTAATTCATATTCCATGTAATATACTTAAGGATACAACTTGATGTAGTTACAGGTTTTCCTAACAGTCACCACAATCAATTTTAGAACATTTTCATGATCTCCCTAAAGCTTTGTGCCCTTCGAAGTCATCTTTCATTTCCCTGTAAACCTCCCAGCCCTAGGCAGTCACTGAGCTGCTTCCTGTCTTTATAGATTTGTCTATTCTGGACAGTTGATAAAAGTGGAGTTATTCAATATGTGGCTTTTTGGTTTGTTCTAAAGTTAAGATTTATTTTTTTGTATTTGAAAGGCACAGTGACAGAGAAGGAGAAAGAAAGAAAGAGATCTTCTATCCACTGGTTCATTCCACAAATGGCTGCAATGGCCAGGGCTGAGTTAGGCCAAAGCCAGGAGCCTGGAACTCCATCCAGGTCTCCCTAGTGGGTGGCAAGGATGCAAGTACTTGGGCCATCCTCTACTGCTTTTACAGGCACATTAGCAGGGAGCTGGGCCTGAAGTGGGGCAGACAGGTATTGAGCTGGTACTCTAATGTGGGATGCTGGCATCACAGACAGTAGCTTAAGCTGTTACACTATGAGGCTGGCCTGTGTGTGGTTTTTTGTGTCTGGCTTCTCAGCACAGTGTTTTCAGGTTCATGCATGTTGTAGTCTGGATCAGTACTTTCTTCCTTTTCCTTGTGGAATAGCAGTCCCTTGTGTAAATATGTTATATTTTGTTTATCCACTCTTAACTTGGTGAACTGGGTGGTTTCTCTCTTTTGACCATTATGGGTTATGTTGCATGAACTTCCTTGTACAAGTTCTGTAGATGCTTTTAGTTTCCTTTGAGTATCTACCTCCAACTGGGGTCACATGGTAACTATGTTAATTTTTTGAGTGATTACCCAAACTGTTTTTCGAAGTGGCTACACCCTTTTATATTGCAACCAGAAGTACATAGAAGAGTTTTAATTTCTCCATATCTTCTCCAGCACTTGTTGTTTGTCTGATTGTAATCATTTAAGTGGATGTGGAGGTGTAGCTCATTGTAGGTTCCACTTGCATTTCCTTTATGGTTAATGATATGTTTATTTGTCGTTTGCGTATTCTCTCTGGGTATTATCTACTCAGATACATTGCTTGTTTTTATACTGGGTAGTCTCTTATTACTCAGTGGTAGGAGTTCCTTTGATATTCTGGTTACCAACCCTTTATATAGTAAATATTTTGCAAAATGCTTCCTTGGCCATGGGCAGTCTCTTTACCTCCTTGATGGTCTCAAACTTTTTTTTTTCATTTTGATGAAGTCAGTCCAATTTATATGAAAAATATTTTTTCTCACTTGTGTTTCTAGTATCAGAGCTAAGAAATGATAGCTCAGTCTGAAGTCCTGGGGATTTATGCCTATTTTTACATGGAGCAGTTTTATATGTAGGACTTTGATTCTTTTTTGGTGGATATGTAGTTTATAAACCATAAAATTCACTATGGATTGTAGAATATTCACAAAGAAGCACAGTTATCACTGCTGCCTAACTTTAGAATACTTTCATCGCTGCTATGCCTAAGCCATGTCCTATCTTTGTTTATGGCGTGAGGTGGGGGCCCGGCGTTTATTCTGTGGCATGTGGCTGTCTCGTTCTCCCAGCACCGCTTGTTGAAGACCTGATGCTCTCCCCGTTGAATTTGTGTTGTCATTCTTGTTAAGATGTTGTTTGCTTTTTCTGCTCTCATCCTTCTGCGAGTGTACGGTGGAGTTTTCCCGAGGCCTTTTGATGTGTGATCCCAGGACACATTGAATACCAAACCATGTCGGCATTTGGCTTTCCATTGAGTGAGACATTAAAGATATTTGCAAAAGAATAGAACAGTGCTACTTTTCTAAATTATTATTGCTTTTAAAGATTCGCTTATTTGGCTGGCACTGTGGCATAGCAGGATAAACCTCCATCTGCTGTACAAGCATCCCATATGGGCAGTGGTGTGTGTCCTGGCTGCTCCACTTCCAATCCAGCTCCCTGCTAATGGCCTGGGAAAGCAGTAGAAGATGGCCCAAGTGCTTGGGCCCCTGCACCCACATGGGAGACCCTAAAGAAGCTCCCGGCTCCTGGCTTTGGATCAGCCCAGCCCTGGCCATTTTGGCCATTCAGGGAGTGAACCAGTGGACGGAAGACCTCTCTCTGTCTCTGCTTCTCTGTCTGTAGCTCTACCTCTCAAATAGATAAATAAATAAATAAATAATAGGGATTTATTTATTTGAAAGGCAGAATTACAGACTGAGAGGGAGGGGCAGAAAGAGAGAGAGAGAGAGAGAGAGAGAGAGAGAGAGAGATCTCCCAACCACTGGTTCACTCTCCAAATGGCTGCAAAGGCCAAGGTTGGGCTAGGCCAAAGCCAGGAACCAGGAGCTTCACCCAGGTTTCCCATGTGGGTGTCTCCCATGTGGCTGCAGGGGCCCAAGTGCTTGGGTCGTCTTCTGCTGCTTTCCCAGGCACATTAGCAGGGAGGTGGATGGGAAGTGGAGCACTTGAGACTCAAACCGGCACCTGTGTGGGTGGTTAGGAGGCAGCCTAACCCACTGTGCCACAGCGCTGGTCCTACTAAATTATTTTTTATGTTATAAAGTATAGTTATTTTTCATAGAAGTGCGTCATTTATATTAACATGCAGTGGGTTTATTGTTATTTTTAAGTAAGTCAATAATGAGATATTTAAAAAAATTCTCAGTAAATATTGACATATACAGCCCACACACTCATATTAACAGAAATTCTGCAGATCCTTATTAGTGTAGAGGAGTTTTGAGCTTAAGAGTTGTTGGTGTGGCTGACTGTCAATTTATTTGAGCTTCCTGAAATTAAAAAAAAAAAAAAGCTAAAACAAAATAAAATTGCTAATCATCTTGCAATTTCAAGATTGCAAGTGACAAGTACTAGAATGATGTCGTTTTAACAGAAAACACCAAATATGTGCATGGAAAATGTATTTATGTATATTTATAATTCTTAGCCATAGTCATGTATGTGTTTGTGTTTCAGTGTGCATGGATGTGGGTCTATGTGAGCATGTACACATATACATCACGATGTTAAGAGTAGGGAAAGATAAGGCTCTCTCTTTTTTAAAGATTTATTTATTTATTTGAAAGAGTTACACAGAGAGAGAAGGAGAGGCAGAGAGAGAGAGAGAGAGAGAGAGAGAGAGAGATCTTCCATCTGCTGACCCAAAATGGCTGCAACAGCCGGAGCTGGGCCAATCCGAAGCCAGGATCCAGGAGCTTCTTCCAGGTCTCCTATGTGAGTGCAGGGCCCAAGCACTCGGGCCATCTTCCACTGCTTTCCCAGGCCACAGTAGAGAGCTGGATCGGAAGTGGAGCAGCTGGGACTTGAACCGCTGCCTATATGGGATGCTGGCACTGCAGGTGGCGGCTTCACCCGCTACACTACAGTGCTGGCCCCAAACAGGCTCTCTTGAAGTAAAGAATTTTCAAATTGTTCTTGTAAAGCCATACCTTAATTTGAGACACTCCCCCTCTTTGATGATGGAAAATGTATAACAACTATGCATGAAATGTTGAAAATGTAAAACCCCTTGAATCAGGTTCATTACTCATTTGAATTATTAACTTGTTATTTCTTTTTCTGAGTAAATGTTTTGAGAAAACTGTGAAAAATATTGAAGGGCTGGAAATACAAAAATTTACCCCACAGAGCATCCACTGAGAGATCTGCATGGCAGAAGCGATAGACCCTGGGGCCTTTCCTGGTTCCCTCGTTGTGTGATGGACAGATTCCGCTTGCTCGTCCCTGGAAGCAGCAGAGGGCCAGATGTGTATCTGGAGATGGGAGAAGCAGCAGGATTAGGGTCAGGGTCCATGAAGGCAGACTTTGCAGCTGAGCTCTGGGAGGGAGGCTTCTCAGGGTGTGGCATTCGTGCATCTTTTGTGCTGTTGTGCAAAGTGTAGGTTCTGGGCAGGGATCTGAAATTCTGCGTCTCTAACTTCCTTCCAGGCGACTGACGGTGGACCACACCTGGAATGGTGAGGCGTTAGTAGGCATTAAGTGTCTCATAATCTTTTTTTTAATAGTTGAAAAGTTTTGAAAAGTTATCTGTTTTCATTTTATTTGAAGTAGGGGGGAGAGAGAGAGAGGCAGAGAGAGAGAGAGAGAGAGAGGTCTTCCATCTTCTGGTTCACTCCTCAATTGGCCGCAACAGCTAGAGCGACACTGATCCGAAGCCAGGAGCTTCTTCCAGGTCCCTCACGTGGGTGCAGGGGCCCAAGGACTTGGGCCAGAGAGCTGGATGGGAAGTAGAACAGCTGGGACTCGAACCAGTGCCCATATGGGATGCTGTACTGCAGGTGGCGGCCTTTACCTGCTATACCACAGCCCCTGGCCCCTAGGTGGCGTCTTAATTGCTGTGGCTGTCTGTGTCTCATAATATGCTTAATTCCCATCAGTGTGAGGGCTGTCCCTTTTTGGCCCTTATCGCCGCCCGTAGTGCTTCACCTGGTGGATTTCTTTTAGCAGGTGCACATTGAATGTATGAGTGAGGGAGTGAATGGAGGAAGAAAGCGATTTGGGTGTGTCGGTCGTGGACAGCTCAAGTGCTGTTGCTGGGGACCCAATGCTTCATGTCAACTCCCTGTCCCAGCCGAATCGAGAGATAGCTTTTCAAACAGGATTTCAGCGATGGCAAATCTGATGAGGTGTTGAATGCCCGTGAGAGCCCAGGCGATCTGGGGTTAGCGATGACCTTCTCATCCCTCTGGGCCTCTTGCTTTTCTGCGGCCAGGACTCTTGGTGGCATTGATGGGAACTCTGGCAACAGCTCAGCACAGACAGGTCATTGTGTATCAGCCAGCAGTGTCTGGAAGCCCCCAGAGGCCGAGGGGCCTCAGCTGCTCTTACTCAACAGAAGTGACCCCAAGGGGCAGGGGCCCTGGAGGACAGTGCAAAATACGTTCTCCCTGTAACATAAGCTCTGGAGCTGTTTGCTTTGGTGACGTTCCCTGAAGGCTCAGGACAGAGAAATGAAGCTCGCTTGAAAAAGGAACATTTTGTATATATTTGTGTACATCTAGCAGTTCTGTTTCTCAAGAGTGAATTAAAGTTTTTCAAATCGCCTCAGCCTTATTCAGTCAATACTTGGTAAGAACCTTCTGCATGCCAATCACAGAGCTGGGAGCTTGAGATACAAAAGAAAATCAAATCACCAGCAAGAGACTTCCAGTCCGTTGGGGTAGGAGAGACGAGACGGATGTAGAGACGATTGTATGCAGGTGGCAGGCTAGGAGGAGGCATCCGGATCAGGCTGGGGCATCGGTAAGTATCTGGTATCGATGCAACTTGATTAATAATTAAAGGACAAGTGGAAGTCAACTCCAGAAAGAGAAAAGTGCATTACAAGCAATGCGATCCCTTGTTTGCTATACAACTTTAGGCATGAAAGAGCACGATGATTGGAATCAGGAATGAAGGCAGAGGGAACCTGGGATGAGTCCCCGGTGGTTGGTGTCAGTGACGGGGAACTGGCGATGCCACTCTTGGAGAGACAGGACCGGTCTCAATTTGTGTGGCCCAGTGCACAGTGAGAACACGGGCTCCTTGTTCAGGATGTATGAAGAATATCAAGGTGGTGACAGAAGACATTTTATTTATTTATTTATTTTTTATTTTTTTGACAGGCAGAGTGGACAGAGAGAGAGAGAGACAGAGAGAAAGGTCTTCCTTTGCCGTTGGTTCACCCTCCAATGGCCGCTGCGGCTGGCGCACCGCGCTGATCCGAAGCCAGGAGCCAGGTGCTTCTCCTAGTCTCCCATGTGGGTGCAGGACCCAAGCACTTGGGCCATCCTCCACTGCACTCCCGGGCCACAGCAGAGAGCTGGCCTGGAAGAGGGGCAACCGGGATAGAATCCGGCGCCCCGACAGGGACTAGAACCTGGAGTGCCGGCGCCGCTAGGCGGAGGATTAGCCTGTTGAGCCACGGTGCCGGCCGACAGAAGACATTAAACCAAGTACAGGGTCCTTCAAAGCATGGGTCCCTGAACCAATGCACGGGTCACCGCCCATGAAACTAGCCCCGTAGAGACAAACTAGCGGAGGAGCAGGCGGGGTGGAGACGGCGCGCTCTGCTTAGGTACACTGATGTTGAGGTGCCTGTGATGGCATGCGAGTGACAAATCTCAGCAGGCAGGTGGATCTAGGAATGAGAGTTACCAGAGGCACAGAGCCGACATGGAGACGTAGGTCATGTCCCTGCAGTGGGCGGGACAAAACCACCCTGGACTGGTCCTTGTTTTTTTGGAATATGAGCTCTGAAATTCCTTCCAAGAACAAGTGATGACTTTTCCTTTGTTAGGTAGCTCTGTCCTGAACAAAAGCTAGTCTCCATTTTCTCCTGCACCTAGGCTGGCAAACCAGGGCTACCAGTGGGAACACGTTTTCCTGTCCTTAATCTTCATGTCTTAGCTTGGACTAGCCAATGAAGAAAGCCTTCATGTTGTCAGGTTCAGAGCCTAGACTTTCCACTGTAGAGAGGTTTCCCTTTGAGATGGTTTCATGAGCAGTAAATAGATCATACATTTATAAAGTCCTATCAAGATGGTACAGAATTATGTGTGTTATTTGAGGAGTAGCTTTGCAAGTTGTGACACAATTATTTATCCTTTATTTGGTATTTATTTATATCTTGGACGCCTCCTATGGATTTTCTATTCTACTGTTTTTTTCAAAGGATTATTTTGAATATTAATTCAGATAGTTCAAGTTCTAGAAAATCAAAGAAATAATATTACCAATTATTACTAATCTTAGATGTACAACAGAATTTTGTCTGAATGCATTTATCTGTTATGCCAAGCTTTGAAATATGGTTATTGTGAAGCAGCTAATAGCATTAATAGCATGTTAATAGATCAGGGTTTGGTTTGTCATGTCTTCTCCCAGAGATATAATTGGTTGCTTTATGTCTGTAGGTGTTGACGGTAAGTATTGACTTTGAGAGTGAAGGTAGACTGATGCAGGGTCTTCACACACAAACTGAAAATCCAAACACAACATCACTTACCAATGGATGCCAAGATGCACTTCAACAGCTTTCAAAAGAGATCAGTGACTCGCTAGCCTATCAATAGAAGGAAGCTTGGAAGCCCCATCAGCACGTTGTCTAATAATGCTTCCTGGGTATTTCTAGCTGACGTTATATTTTGGAGGGTCTATGCATGTTTCGCTGCCTGTTGGTTTACAAACCATGCCAGTCCTTGTGAGCTCTGTGTTGTGGAGGTCCTGGCGATAGTGGTGGTGTTGAGCATTCGTGGCTCCTTGTTTGGCCGCAGGCTGCTTCTTCCCTTGCATTTCTTCTGCCGTCTGCAGTAGTATAGTAAGGATGTTATTAGCTGGCTGAGGGTCTGAGAAGTTTTCTGTGGTTAGCCTAGGTTCTCAGAGTTAGCAAGATTGGGTGGGGCATTGTGCCCTGAGTTCCAGGTCTGCTCCTGCTGTACTGAATACTGCCATTGTTTTGTTTTCGAGCCCTGCCTGGTAGTCTCAATGATCTGAGTCTTTTCTGCTGACAACCTTTTAAATAGTGCAGTAGAAAAACTTTACACGGATCCCACCTCTGGGCAGAGAAAGCGGACTGGTGCCTTAGGAGTGCCGCCCAAGTGCGAAGTTGAAACTTTTTTCCCATTTACCTTCTTTAGTAGCCTGTCGCTACCTCATGTTCTTACGAATATTTTTCTGTGTATCCTAACCAGATAATTGAAAGCTATCCAGCCCCTTTTTCTTTTCCATCGCTTATTTAGAATGGTAGAGATATTACTTATAGTTTGAAATTTCATGTGAACTCCCAAGAAATTGCAAAGCAAAAGTAAGAAAGGATGATGTCAGTAGGATTTGCCGTCCTCTCGGGTACGTTACCTCATTGTTTTGAGATTGACTCTGGAGTTTGAAATCTTGGCACTTCTGGAGCTTGCTTTTGTAGAGAATGTCTAGAAAAAATAGGAGAACGAAGTCCGTTCTGGTTAGGCACTAGCTGCAGCCTTGCAGACTTTCTTAGTTTTGAAGGCTGAGGCAGGAGGCTAATAAAGTCTCTGGAGTCAGGGGTGGAAAACACACTTCAGTTCTTGGACAGCACCTGGAGCTTGTCAAGGACAGTGCCCATGTCCCCAAGCCTCCAGGGGGATGCATTTCTGCTGAGGGGCATTGTGGCCCAAGAGGGCACCTTCAGTGACACCTCCTGCCATGGTTCCTCCACCAGGTGTAGATGGCATCTTTGTGGTTTACTGCTGAGTAAAAGAAAAAGGAGGAGGAAAAGTTAGGAGTTCAAGGGCAGCCGTGAAGCCCAAGTTTGCAGCGCCAGCAGCCGTGCGGTAATTTGAGGCAGGCGAATTAGAAGAACAAAGCAGATTTTAATCATATGCTGCCGAGAGGAAGGTGGCTTAGGTTCATCTGCCAGGTTGTACCTCCATTAAGAAAGGGAGACTTTGTAGCGCTCTCCTCCAGTATATATTGTGACAGATTCCTCTCCTCCTTTCTTCCAGGCTTGCTTCGGTGTCCTCACGGGGTAGCAAATGCCAGTCTTTACCTTTTGTTAGATTCCAGTTTGGAAACTTAAAAAAGTGTCTCTTCCTAGCCACCCACACAGCAGATTGGGCATCTCTGTCAGGGACAGAGGTGACACCAAAAGATTAGTAAGAATATGGTCCTTGGGGCCGGCGCTGTGGCTCAGTGGGTTAATGCCCTCGCCTGAAGCACTGGCATCCCATATGGGCACCGGTTCTAGTCCCGGCTGCTCCTCTTCCGATCCAGCGCTCTGCTGTGGCCTGGGAAAGCAGTGGAAGATGGCCCAGAAGAAGCTCCTGGCTCCTGGCTTTGGATTGGCGCAGCTCCGGCCGTTGGGGCCATCTGGGGAGTGAACCAGTGGATGGAAGACCCCTCTCGCTGTCTCTATATCTCTTTGTAACTCTGTCTTCCAAATAAATAAAATAAATCTCAAAAAAAAAAAAAAAGAATATGGTCCTTGTCAGTCTAGTGGAGTAGAAAAATGGACTCAAGGTAGAAGCGTTATTGAAAACCCACCGGGATGTTATTGGAGCTCCTAAAGGGACCAGTAATGTGACCAAAATAATGGCTTGGGGAAGGCATCACCTGCCTTTAAATCCCAAGTCACTCTCCTCCAAAGGGACTACTTCAAAGGACATCTTTGAAATGGATCACTGGCATTTTCTCACTAGCATTTAAAGTGTGAGTGAGAGCATCTTCAAGAACTTTGCTCTTTTTCTGGCAAATAGCTCAGCACAAATTGCACCTTGCTACAGAATGTGATTTGAAGGCAAGTCACTTCCTAGCCGATTTGCACTCACAAGGTATCTCTGATGTAGACATTTGGAGCACCCACAGGGACTCCTGATCTAGCCTGGGAAGGACCCAGAAGCTTTCTGGAGGAGGTGATGTCTGAGGCAAGGTTTTTTGACATTGATTTTTATTTATTCGGAAGGCCGAGTTACAGAGAGACAGAGGGTGTTTAGCCTAACGGTTTAGCCTGGGTTTGATTCTTGGCTCCAGTTCCAACTCCAGATTCCTGCTAATGTACAGCCCGGGAAGATGACTTGAGTAACTGGGTTCCTGCCACGCATGTGCGAGACCTGGGTTGAGTTCCTGGCTGCTGACCCTGGCTTGTCTCAGCTCTGGCCATTGCTGAATTTTGGGGAGTGAACCAGTGATGGAGTGATTTGAGAGTTCTCACTGTCTGTCTCTGTCTCTTTGCCTCGCAAATAAATAAATAAGAAGATAACTCAGAAAACCCCACAGAGGCACGGTTTGTTTAAGCCAAATTTACTTGAAGAATTGTTTAGCCAGGAGTACCTTAGCTCAAACTTCCCGAGCTAGAGGTGAGATTTGTTGGATGTTTTGTCCCAGGCTTTAGATGCCCTAATTCTTTTTTTTTTTTTTTAAAGCATTCCCCCTCTAGGGACACTGGAATTTGAGAGTTCTTAATTGAAGTCTTAAACTTTTATGTGCTGTAGGGAGTGGTGATGGATCCATGACCAGTGATGAAGCAAGTTTTTCCTAGCTGCAGGTCAGGAAACTTGGAGACCCGTCCACCACACCACACCCCTGCGAGCGTAGACCTGAGCCCAATAAGAGCGGGCCTGCAGAAGCTCCAAGAAATGAGTTGAGTGCAGGTGTAAGGAGCTGGAGTGGCCTCTTTATGTGCGTCATGCCAGGGCTTTCCAGCAAAACTTTGACAACCAAGAAGCTATTCTCTATCTGGGCTGTCTGTTTGGTATCCACTAGCCCCCTGTGGCTGGGGATTTTCAGTGCTACTGCATTTTAACCCATCAAGACTTAGCTTCTAGGTTAGCTCACATGCTGGTGGCTGCCATATTGGACAGCACACCATCCACCTCCTGCTGGTGGCGAGCTCTGGATGAGAGAGCAATGGGGAACCAGGAGGGGAGTGTTTCAGGAGGCTTTGCTGTACACACGCCTGTGTCGTGTGAGCCTTTGGCAAGCAAGCACGCGTTGCTTCTGTAGGTTTAAAACTGTAAGAGATTTTGAAGAAGTATGCATGGCTTTATCCTTGGTGAGGACTTCGGGAGCTGGAAAATATCATTTGTATATATTTAAAGATTGATTTATTTATTTGAAAGGCAAAGTTAGAGAGAGAGAGAGAGAGAGAGAGAGAGAGAGAGAGAGAGAGACAGGGAGAAACTGAGAGAAGAAGAGATCTTCCATGTGCTGGTTCACCTCCCCGGGTGCATCAGCGGGGAGCTGGACCCGAATTGGAGCAGCTGGGTCTGGAACTGGAGCTCATATGGGATGCTGGTATTGTAGGCGGCAGCTTAAACTGCTGCATCACAATGCTGACCCCAGGACTTTAGGTTTTTATAGGAAACATGCATCTTTCTCAGGGAGCTCTCAGAGTCTAGAGAGTGAAGGGACCCACTTGACCCGGGAGAAGACTGGGTAGAATATCATGTGTGCGGTTCTGTGCACTTAACTATCAGGTATTGTTTACGTGAGTTTAACACTGCCGTGTTTTCTCCTTGGTTCCCAATAGAAGTGACTTACAATGACTTAGAAAAAGGAAATCCACTCCCAAAATTTGGAAGTCAACAGACCTTTTTAAGTCAGCATTCTTTTTGGAGATAATACTCTCTCTCTCTCTCTCTCTCTCTTTTTTTTTTTTGACAGGCAGAGTCAGACAGTGAGAGAGACAGAGAGAAGGTCTTCCTTTTCCATTGGTTCACTCCCCAAATGACTGCTATGGCCAGTGCTGCGCCGATCCGAAGCCAGGAACCAGGTGCTTCTCCTGGTCTCCCATGCGGGTGCAGGGCCCAAGCACTTGGGCCATCCTGCACTGCCTTCCCGGGCCACAGCAGAGAGCTGGACTGGAAGAGGAGCAACTGGGACAGAATCTGGCGCCCTGACCGGGACTAGAACCCGGTGTGCCGGCGCTGCAGGCGGAGGATTAGCCTAGTGAGCTGCGGCGCTGGCTGATAATACTCTCTTTAATAAAAATTGTAAATGTACTTAGCAAAAGTTCAAGTAATATAAAAGATAAGCTAATGAAAAATCAAGCCTCTCCCCATAGCTGATGCTAGATGTCTTTCTCAGAGGTGACCACTGCCACGGGAGTTTTGGGGCTGCATTCCAGGGTTTTCTTTTGCCTTCTAGAAATTGACGTGGACCACCTCATCATGGCAGCGTCTGTGTGGGCCACAATGACCTGGTGTGGCTGGCCCGTCTGGAGCTAGAAGTGAGAGGTGTTTTTTTTTTTTTTTTTAAGATTTATTTATTTATTTGAAAGGCAGAGTTACAGAGAAGCAGAGGTGGAGAGAGAGAGAGAGAGAGAGAGAGAGAGAGAGAGAGAGAGAGAGAGATTGAGAGAGGTCTTCCATTGCTGGTTCACTCCCCAGATGGCCCCAATGGCCGAAGCTGCACTGATCCGAAGCCAGGAGCCAGGAGCTTCTTCCAGGTCTCCCACACAGGTGCAGGGGCCCAAGGACCTGGGCCATCTTCCACTGCTTTCCCAGGCCATAGCAGAGAGCTGGATGCTCCTGCCATCGGAACAGCGCGGTGCGCCGGCCGCAGCGCGCCTGCCGCGGCGGCCATTGGAGGGTGAACCAACGGCAAAAGGGGAAGACCTTTCTCTCTGTCTCCCTCTACTGTCCACTCTGCCTGTCAAAAAAAAATTTTAAAAAAAATAAATAAATTAAAAAAGAAAATAAAAAAAAAAAAGAAAAGAAAAGAAAGTGGAGCAGCCCGGAATTCGAACTGGCACCCATGTGGGATGCCAGCACTGCAGGCAGCAGCTTTACCTGCTACGCCACAGCACTAGCTCCTGGTGTTGTTTTTTTTTCCTCAGTGTCTGAACACCCTCAGAAGTGTTGAAGCCCTTTTTGTATTCATAGTTCTCCATGCTCCTTTATTCTTTTTTTTTTTAATTTTTTCTTTTTTTTGACAGGCAGAGTGGATAGTGAGAGAGAGAGACAGAGAGAAAGGTCTTCCTTTACTGTTGGTTCACCCTCCAATGGCTGCCACGGCTGGTGTGCTGCGGCCAGTGCACTGCGCTGATCCGATGGCAGGAGCTAGGTGCTTCTCCTGGTCTCCCATGGGGTGCAGGGCCCAAGCACTTGGGCCATCCTCCACTGCACTCCCTGGCCAACCGGGAGGGGAGGGGCAACCGGGACAGAATCTGGCGCCCCGACCGGGACTAGAACCCGGTGTGCCGGCGCCGCAGGTGGAGGATTAGCCTGTTGAGCTACGGCGCTGGCCGCTCCTTTATTCTTGTTGGTGGGCTTGCGTTTGTGCCAGATGCTTGAGACTCCCATCCCGGGGGTCTTCCTCCAGTGTGGCCATTCTGTTCTCACCTTTACAGAGCCCTCGTGCCCTTCCCTTCCTCTGCCTGCCTCTGAGTCCTGCAGACTTAGGATGTCTTCAGAGACGGCCTCTCCTCCCGAGGGCCCTGATTAAAGTTCCTCTCTCCTCAGTGATGCTGAGTGGGAGATGCTGAAAGACATCTGATGTGCGAGAGTCCCCCCAGGGCACAGGGGCTTCCTTAGGTCCCATAGGACTTCGGAGAGTGAGGGGCGGGAGAGGAGAGGAGGCTGGCCCCGGGCAGGAGGACAGCTGCGAGGGAGGACATTTGCTCAGGCAGACGTGAGCCTGATGTGCAGTGGAGGGTGTTGGGTAGATACTCCTGCAGGAGTTCCTGTGCAGGAAGGCTCACGAAGGTTCACAGTGGCCAGGGCTGGGCCAGGGTGAAGCCAGAAGCCAGGCACTTCCTCCAGGTCTCCGCCCCCATCATTTGGGCCATCTTCCGCTGCTTTTCCCAGGCCAGTAGCAGGGAGCTGGATCGGAAGTGGAGTAGCTGGGACTCGAACTGGTGCCCATGTAGGATGCCAGTGCTGCACGTGGTAGCTTAACCTGCTATCCCTCAATGCCAGCCCCTGTTGGTTCATTTCTAAAATGTCCACAGTGACTGGGAGCTCAGCACAGGTCTCCCACATGGAGGGCAGGGACCCACGTGCTTGAGCCACCCTCCGCTGCCTTCCCAGGGTGTGTGTTAGCAGGGAGCTAGAATCAGGAGTGGAGCTGCGATTTGAATCCAGACCAGATTGCCATCCCAGAGTCTTCTCTCTGAAGTGCCATCCCCAACCCATTGTCCCTTGTTTATAGCACTTAACGGCTGTCCATCAACTTGTTCATCTCTGTGTGCCTGTTGGTGAGCCGTCTTCCCTGCCGACTGGCAGCTCTGTGAACGTCCAATGTCTAGCATGTCCACAGTGCCTGGGTTTCCTCAGCCAGAAGACTATGTCAAGGAATACACTCTACCGAAGACCAGTGATAGTGACAGCTTGCCGAGCACGGGGCGTGCCAGCCGGCGTGGTGAGCACCTTGCATTCCATTGGATCCACAGAAGCATCCCTAGGCACTGGGCATTCATGTCCATATTTTACAGGTGAGGAAAATGAGCAAGGGAAATGTTGGGTGTCCTGACACACGTCACATGGCCAGCGAGTGGCCGAGAGGTGAACCTGGGAAGTCGTCCCTGGGGAGGGTGTCAGCCTGGAGCAGAGACCTTACAGAGGGGCAGGTTTCTGTCTTACAGGTGCACAGCCAGTTGGCCTCAGCAGTGTAGACGGAGATGCTACACGAGTTCCTGGTAGATAATTTGAGAATTGTGAATTGCTTAGGTACCAAGACAGAAATACTTACCCACATTGAATCCTAGTTGAACACTGTGTTGAAATGAAAGCCAAGAGACTCAGCAGCTGTGGATGTGTTTATTTATTTTTGTTAACAAATGGGGGAGATAAATCCACCCTGATGCCATCAACCCCTTCTGGGGCTCCTTAGTGCTGGTGAGTATTTTAATTTTTATGATATTGTATTTTGCAGAATACCTGAGAGCCATTCTCACCATCCAGGGTGCCCAGAGAGTACTCAGTTTGATCCATTTTCTACCAGGAGATCTGAAGCTGGGAGAAATAAGAGGCCTAAATGAGCAGCCTGCTCTCCACAAGCTGCCTCCTTCCTGGGCCCACCCCTGCCTTGCCTCCTCCGTGGCTCTTCCCTTTTTTGTAGCACATTAATATTTTTGTAGAGTGCCACAGATTGCATTTATTGATCTTTTCCTAAGGAAGCCACTAAGTAGGGAAGGAGGAGAACCCGGTGGAATCCAGGTTCTACACCAGGTCTAGGTTAGAGAGTTGGCCCTGGCTGGGGCTAACACTTCCACGAGGGACCAAGTGTGTTTTTGGAGCAAGAGTCAGTGCTGTTCAGAGTCTTTGAGTGGGGACTGCCTTTATCTTAGTGTTATTTTTTAAAGTTTTATGTTTGCTGGTTTTATTTAAATAAATAAAAGGCAGAGAGAGCAAGAGAGCGAGAGTGAGAGAGAGAAGTCTTCCATCCGCTGGTTCACTCCCCCAGATGGTTGCAACGGCTGGAGCTGTGCCGATCCGAAGCCAGGAGCCAGGAGCTTCTTCCGGGTCTCCCACCTGGGTACAAGGGCCCAAGGACTTGGGCCATCTTCTGCTGCTTTCCCAGGCCATAGTAGAGAGCTGGATTGGAAATGGAGTAGCTGGGACACAAACCGGCACCCATATGGGATGCCAGCACTGTAGGTGGCTGCTTTACCCACTATGCCACAGTGCCGGCTTCCCCGCTCCATCTCCATCTTTATTTTTTAAAACGATTTTATTGGGACACAATACACATTCCTTATAACTCACCATTTAAAGTGCGTGCCCAGTGGCTTCTGGCCTATCTGTGAGGACATGCAGCTGTCACCTCTGTCAACTTGGTACCATTTCACCGTCCCCGGAGGAAGCCCAACCCCTTCACCGTCACTGTCTCACATTCCTGCATTTTTCCTGGTCCCGGGCAGCTGCTGATTTACTTCGTGTCACTATATATTTGCCTTTTCTGGATATTTCGTGAAAATAGACTCATATTTTCGACGGGCTTCTTCCATTTAGCATGGTGTTTTCAGGTGCGTTTGTGTTGTAGCATGTCGGAGGACTTTCTTTTTTGCCACATGATGTTCTGTGGTGTGGACCTGTCACCCTTTGTGGATTCGTTGCCTGATGGATGCTTCAGTTGTTTCCACTCGCTGGCTGTCAGGAACAATGCTGCTGAGAGTGTCCGTGTACAGGCTTGGAGGAGCTGTGTGTTTTCATTAACCTAAGAGTAGAGTTACTGGGTCACGTGGTAACTTCTTAAGGCACTGCCAGGTCATTTTCCAAACAGCTGCTCCGTGCTACGTTCCCACCGCTGGTATCTGAGGATTGTGATGACTCGACACCTCCATCAGTAATATTTGTTGTTATCTGTATCAGTCAGCTTTCTCTTAACTTCCAGTAACATACCCGAGAGGAGTCACTTGGGAGGGAAGAAGGTTTGTTTCAGCTTGCAGTTTGGAGGCTCACAGCCCAAGATCGGGGGGCCCCATCAGTTCAGGTTCATGGTAAGGCCAGCAGATGGTGGAAGAATGATCACATGGTGAGCCAGAAGGCAGAGAGAGGGAGAGAGGGAGACAGGGGAGAGGGAGAGAGGGAGAGAGGGAGAGAGGGGGGAGAGAGAGGGAGAGAGGGAGAGAGGGAGAGGGAGAGAGGGAGAGACGGAGAGAGGGAGAGAGGGGGAGAGAGGGAGGGAGAGAGGGAGAGGGAGGGGGAGAGGGAGAGAGGGAGGGAGAGGAGGAGGGAGGGAGAGGGGGAGAGGGAGAGAGGGAGAGAGGGGGAGAGGGAGAGAGGGAGAGAGGGAGAGAGGGAGAGAGGGAGAGGGAGAGAGGGAGAGACGGAGAGAGGGAGAGAGGGGAGAGGGGGAGAGAGGGAGAGAGGGAGGGAGGGAGAGAGGGGAGAGGGAGAGAGGGAGAGAGGGAGAGAGGGAGAGGGAGAGAGGGAGGGAGGGAGGGAGAGGGGGAGGGAGGGAGAGGGAGAGAGGGGGAGAGGGAGAGAGGGAGAGAGGGAGGGAGAGGGGGAGAGGGAGAGAGGGGGAGAGGGAGAGGGAGAGAGGGGGAGGGGGGAGAGAGGGAGAGAGGGAGAAAGAGATACCATCTACTGGTTCATTCCCCAAATACCTGCAATGGCCAGGATGGGTCTGGGGTGAAGCTGGGAGCCAGGAACTCAGTTCAGGTCTCCCATGTGATTGGCAGGGATCCCACTACTTGAACATCCACTTCTGCCTCCCAAGGGGTACGTTAGCAGAACCTCATTATCAACAGCTGGAGCCAGGACTTGAACCCAGGCACTCTGATAGGAGATGCAGGCGCAGCAGCCAGTGTCTTAGCTGCCGTGCCAAATGCCTGCCCCCTGCCTATGTATTTTTCCTGTATGTGGCTTGATTTCTTGCTGGTGGCTAAAATGTGGCAGGTGAGCATAGTGGGGCCTCCTGTCTTCAGGAAACCTCGTGTCTCTGGGGGCGGCACTGCTGCCTGAGCCTTTTGCATTTGGAGGACGACACAGCCCACGTCATGGAAGTTTCTAAAGGTCGTGGTGCTTTTACCAGACACTGGCTTGTCAGTCCCACAGCACGGAGAATCTGGCGTTTTCCAGCTGTTCTAGGTCTTCAAAGAATGGGTAACCAAGCAGAGCCCAGTCCTCGAGGGGTGTGTGTGTTTCAGTAAGTCCTTTATTTTGAGATCGCTGTAGATTCACAGTTGTAAGGAGCTGCACTGAGGGATCCCAACCTTGGAACTATTTTGCTGTGGGAGAAAATGAGGATTTACTGAGGCACTGGAAAATAACTCTGGAAATGTGCCAAGAATCCAAACTATTTCTGCTGCCATCAGCTCCCTGCTTTTCCCAGGATGAGGACCACATGACCTGACAATCAAAGGAGCTGCTCCCGGGGAGTGGTTATTTATTGACAGCGGCTCCTCAGCCCTGTGGTTCCTTTCAGCTTCAAGCAGACAAACCGAAGAACACAACCCCTTGTCTCTCTTCCCATCCTGTTCTTAATGGTCAGTTGCTAATATTGAATCTTTTTGGTGCTGCTTACTGCTGCTGCCTCTAATCTGTGTAGGTTTTACAAGATACGGTGCACCTGCCAAAGATCTCATTTCAACTTAAACCTCCCCGTACTGAAGGAGGAAAAAAAGTCCTCAAAGTGAAGAGTGCTACTGAGGTAGGGGCTGGCGCTGTGGCGTAGCGGGTAAAGCCACTGCCTGCAGTGCTAGCATCCCATATGGGCACTGGTTCGTATCCCGGCTGCTCCACTTCTGATCCAGCTCTCTGCTATGGCCTGGGAAAGCAGTGGAAGATGGTCTAAGTGCTTGGGTCCCTGCACCCGTGTGGGAGACCCGGAAGAAGCTCCTGGCTCCTGGCTTCAGATTGGTGCAGCTCTGGCTGTTTCAGCCAACTGGAGAGTGAACCAGCACATGGAAGACCTCTCTCTTTCTCCTCTCTCTCTCTTCCTCTCCTCCTCTTTCTAACTCTGACCTTCAAATAAATAAATACATTTTCTAAAAAAAAAAAAAAAAAGACATTTATTGAGTGCCTGCTCTGGGCTGGTTACTACTTGAGGTTCAAGAGGATAAAACATGTGGAAATCTCTGTCCCCAGGGAGCTAAGACTCTCTTGAGGGGAGACAAAAAAACAAAAATTAAAAAATTAGCAAAATATGGACTGCGTCTATTGTTGGTAAATACTTCGGATGAAAAGGGAGGGAGGGAGCAAGATGAGGAGTTGCGAGGGAAAAGAGAAGGGGGTGATTCCAACTTAAAACAGGGGTCAAGGAGGGTGTCCTTGGGAAGAGGACAGTAGAGCAGGGCCTGGCAGACTTTTCCATGAAACCTCAGATGGTACAGATGTTAGAGTTGGCCGGCCAACTACACAACGACCCTTTTTTTAAAAAAATTTTTTAAATTTATTTTCATTTTTTTTGGCAGGCAGAGTGGACAGTGAGAGAGAGAGACAGAGAGAAAGATCTTCTTTTTTCTGTTGGTTCACCCTCCAATGGCCGCTGCGGCCAGTGCGCTGTGGCCGGCGCACCGCGCTGATCCGAAGCCTGGAGTCAGGTGCTTCTCCTGGTCTCCCATGGGGTGCAGGGCCCAAGCACTTGGGCCATTCTCTACTGCACTCCCGGGCCATAGCAGAGAGCTGGCCTGGAAGAGGGGCAACCGGGACAGAATCCGGCGCCCCGACTGGGACTAGAACCTGGTGTGCCGGTGCCGCAGGCGGAGGATTAGCCTAGTGAGCCGTGGCGCCTGCCCACAATGACTCTTGTGGTGCAACAGCGGTCCCAGGCAGTACATGAAGGTACAAGCATGGCTGTGTTCCCACTGATTTTCTTTATGGAAATAGGCAGCAGGCCAGGCTTGAGCATAGGCTGCACTTTGTCAAGTCCTGCATTGGAGTAAAATTGTGATGGAGGTGAGAAACCAGCCTTGGTTGCATTTGGGGGAGGGGTGGGGTTGGGCAGCAGGTACCCTGAGGTTGGTTTGTGGCTGTCCTGAGCCAAGAAGAGGAAGAAGCAGTGAACAGGGAGAAGAGGAGCAGGAGATGAGGAGAGAGAGGTGTTTGGAGCCAACTCTGTGGGAATTTGTGAGCTGGGAACTCAACGCATGTTGTTAAGAAAATCAAAAGGAATAATCCAAGAACTGCTTCTTTGAACAATTCAGTGTGACAGAAAGACAGAAAAGTATGCAAAATGCTGAGGGTGCAGCATGATAGTTTAATGACGTGAACAGTCTCGGGCCACAGCACCCAGATCCAGCAACACGACACGGCCAGCACCGCAGAAATCCCATGGTGCCTCACGACAGGCAGCGCTCCCTGAGGGTACCCATCCTCCTGGCTGCCGACCTAAGTTTTCCCTGTTGTGGAACTTTGCAGAATTTTATGTACCAGGCGTTGGGTGGAGTGTCCTCTTTTGTTGTCTTGTGCTCAGCCTTGTGCTTGCGAGATTCATCCTTGTGGTGGCCTGTGATTGTCATTATTTAATTCTCACCGATGGATGGGAGTCAATGCTGTGGATATTCCCTTATTTCGGTTATTTTTTCAAGCTGTTGATCGGTATTTAGGTTGTTTCCACAAGCTGATTTGCCTGCTTTAAATTTTTTTCTTTAAGATTTATTTATGTATTTGAAAGGCAGAGTTAGAGAGAGGCAGAGGCAGAGAGAGAGAGAGAGAGAGAGAGAGAGAAGTCTTCTATCCGCTGATTCACTGCCTGGATGGCCGCAACAGCTGGAGCCAGGAGCTTCTTCTGGATCTCCCACGCAGGTGCAGGGTCCCGACCCGACCAAGCAATTGGTCCATCTTCTGCTGCTTTCCCAGGCCACAGCAGAGAGCCGGGTGGGAAGAGGAGCAGCTGGGACTTGAACAGGTGGCCATATAGGATGCTGGCACTGCAGGCAGCAGCTTTACTCACTATGCCACAGCACCGGCCCCTGCTTGCTTTAACATTTTTCAGTATAAATTAATAAACTCTTTGGAATTTTTGGAAAAACAGCTGCAAATGTCTGAGGACAAGATGGGCCTGTTCGGGGATGGACTTGTTGAGTCTCTCTGGTGTACCTCAAGTTGAAGGTTGCCCAGTGCTGCTGCTGCCAGTGGGCCTGGCTGTGCGGGGACTCCACCTTCCTCCTGACAGACGTTTTTGATTTTTCCAGATGGAGGCTGCTGGGTGGAGAGCCCCTGTGGCTCCCACGAGCTCTTCCCTAGCCACCGTGTGTGGGGATGTGGAGAACCTTCATTCTTTTAGTCTATAGACTCCTGGTGCAGGAGAACAGAACTTTCGGGGCCACAACCCTTTCTTGCCGTGTGCTCGGAAGAAACTTAAACACCTTGGCAGCTCAGGATAAGGGCGCGTTGGGTCTGTGACTGTTCCCCGTCGAATCACCTTTTGACGATTTTGAGGCTGACCTTTTTTGGAAAACATGGCTCTCATGCTGAGAAAGCAGGGCAGGTGCACCTGGCAGCTGCAAGGTCAGGAGGTGGAAGTCTGATCACTTTGTTAGGTGGACCTCGGTGGCTCTGCCACTTCTGCTGGGTCTCCCAGGCCGCCTGCCTTGTAGGTCCTCTTCTCACCCTCCCTCCCATCTGTAAGTTGTCCTGTTCGTCACAAAAGGGCCCCAGCTGCTGGTTTGGTGGCCTCAGCAGTTGGAGGGTCACCAGCTGGGCCTCTGCAGCCTTCGGTGTCTTTCTGCTGTACTTTCTGATCGGACTAAGAGGAGAAGTTCCTCCCTGTGGGTTTGTTCTAGATGGAGGACCCTCGGGGGACAGGTGGATAAACTAAGAAAATGAGCAGGCCAGAAAAAGCAAGTGAGAAGCCAGTCTCTCAAGTCAGCAGTTCGGAGGTTTCTCACCCGTTTATACATTTATGCTGGATTTCACGGATCTCCCAATAGTTATTTCTAGACCACTCTATTGCTTCTATGTGACTCGCCCATAAAATGTTCCTTCCGTGGTGCATTATTAGAAATGAGGAGCTTTCCTTTTCCCATGTGGAAGCAATTCTTATGACAGGGTAGATGCCTACAACTTATTTGCTGAAAGAATGAATAAAGCATAAGGGCACTTCAAAAAGCTGTGACAGAATGAAACTAGAAGGTAAGCTTGTTTTTTCCTCAGAATCCATGCATAGTTTTTTTTTTTTCCTTTCTTTTTTTTTTTTTTTTTTTTTTTTTTTACAGGCAGAGTGGATAGTGAGAGAGAGAGACAGAGAGAAAGGTCTTCCTTTTTGCCGTTGGTTCACCCTCCAATGGCCGCTGCGGCTGGCGCATCGCGCTGATCCTAAGGCAGGAGCCAGGTGCTTCTCCTGGTCTCCCATGCTGGTGCAGGGCCCAAGCACTTGGCCCATCCTCCACTGCACTCCCGGGCCATAGCAGAGAGCTGGCCTGGAAGAGGGGCAACTGGGACAGAATCCAGCACTCCAACTGGGACTAGAACCCGGTGTGCCGGCGCCGCAAGGTGGAGGATTAGCCTGTTAAGCCACGGCGCCGGCTCATGCATAGTTTTTTTTTCATAATACCTATTTTTTTAAAAAAGATTTTATTTATTTGAGAGGCAGAGTTACAGAGAGAGGCAGAGACAGAAAGGTCTTCCATCTGCTGGTTCACTGACCTAATGGCCACAGTGGCTGGAGCTGGGCTGATCTGGATTCAGAAGCCAGGAACGTCTTCTGGATCTCCCACCTCTTCTGTGGGTGCAGGGGCCCAAGCACTTGGACCATCTTCCACTGCCTTCCCAGGCCATAAGCAGGGAGCTGGATCAGAAGGGGAGCATCCAGTGCCCATATGGGATGCTGGCACTGCAGGCAGAGGATTAGCCTACTGGGCCACAGTGCTGAGCCCCATAATACTTAACTTTTTTTTTTTTTTTTTTGACAGGCAGAGTGGACAGTGAGAGAGAGAGAGAGAGACAGAGAGAAAGGTCTTCCTTTACCGTTGGTTCACCCTCCAATGGCCGCTGTGGCCAGCGCACCGCGCTGATCCGAAGGCAGGAGCCAGGTGCTTCTCCTGGTCTCCCATGGGGTGCAGGGTCCAAGGACTTAGGCCATCCTCCACTGCACTCCCAGGCCACAGCAGAGAGCTGGCCTAGAAGAGGGACAACTGGGACAGAATCTGGCGCCCTGACTAGGACTAGAACCCGGTGTGCCGGTGCCGCAAGGCGGAGGATTAGCCTGTTGAGCCGCGGCGCCGGCCAATACTTAACTTTCAATGAACTTTTTGAAGACATCTCATATGCATGTGCTGTGGTATGAATAGGGTTGGGCTCCCCCAGCTCATACAAATGTTTAAACCCCAAGGTGTTATGTTAATGGTTAATGTATTAATGTTAGTGGTGGATGGCTTAAGGGTAGAGAAAGGATCCAGTTGTGATGGGGAGACCCTTGGGTCTTTGAGGGTGTACCCTTGGAAGGTAGCTCTCATTACAGAGTTGGGTACTGGGGCTGAGTTCAGCCTCACTGCTCTCTCTGCTTCCTGGTTTGCAGCGTGGTCACACCCTCAGTCTCAGCCGATGTCCAAACCAGTGGGGCTACCTGATTTTCAGACTGTAAACCATCAAGACGGTAAGCCAAAAGGAACCTTCCTCTTTTGTAAGTAGTTCCTTTCGGATATTTCCATTAAAATAATGAAAAGCTGACAGACACAACATGGATTTTAAAGACTTTGGAAGCTAAAATAAACACCTCTTGATTGAATTTTCGATGAACTTAGCAACCGTGACCTCCCATTAGTTGGGTCCTCTGGAATCTGATATTTCTTGTTTGACCCCGGGTGATAGAATCTGACCACCCAGCGTTCCCAGAAGAGTGCCTGTCATTCATTGATTCATTAAGTATTTACTGTGCAGGATGCTTTGAGAGGATCTTGGGATACAGCAGTGAGCAAAGCAAGCTCACAGAATGTTAAGTATTCTGGTGGGAAGAGGACTAACCTAAGTAAACACCCATACAAATAAAAAGCATGACAGGTGGGGAGGGATTGGCTGTGGAGTCATGCAGTTTGGCAGGGGGTTATAGAGTAAAAGGATAGTCTGAGACAGTCTCGCTGATTACATTTGAGCAGAGGACGGAAGTAAGGGACACGTGAGGGAGAGAACACGTGGATATTTGGGAGAAGAGCATTCCAGAAAGATGTTGAGGCAGAGGTGAGATTGAGGGAGGAGGGGAGGGGTGGGAGAGCAGCCCAGAGAGTGGTGGGGGTCAACCTAGAGGGTCTCGTGGGTCACTTGAAGAACTTGGCATCCGCTGGGAGGTTTTGGTGGAGAACGACAGTCTCAGACCTGTCACATTAGAGGCCCACTCGCTCGCTGTGTTGCTGATAGGCCCCCAGGAGGCAGGTCCAGCAGCTGGGAGACCCATGGACAGGCAGCTGACGCACCCAGGGTGGTAAGAAGGTTTAGAACCGCCCAGGCCACCAGAAAGGCCATTAGTCACTGGGGGAACTCTCCTTTTGTGTGAATTTCAAGATCAGCAGACAAACATTGGCCTGGCTTTGGAGAGGGAACTGGCAAGGGCCAGCCTCTCCTCCTGGGCCCCAGCCCCTCTTTCTCTGCGAGGGCCCTTACCAAGAGCAGTAGAAACCCCAGGGGGTATGTGAAACCCAGTGAATCTCCTGGGTTTCAACAGCACTTCAGTGTAAGCCCAAGCTCACAGCATCCCCTCCCCCACCACTGTCACCTGCTGCAGGACCTCACATGGCTGTTGCTCTCTGCTTCCCTTCTTGCCCGAGTGAGTGGAGCCTTTTCAGTCCATGATTTTAACTGCTTTCCTTAGACTTCCATGCATCTGGGCTCATCTGATCCGCTGAGCTGGGGGAGATGTGTTCTGGAGTGTGGGGCGTTCTGAGGTCTTGACTTACGGTTTGGACTCCGTTTTTAATTGTGTAGTGAACGGCCATGCACTTCAGTGTTTAAAATAGCACCATTCCTTAGCTCTGTAGGCCAGAAGGCTGGGTAAGTTCGGCTCAGGACACCATAAGGCTGCCCTCCGGGTGTCGGCTGAGCTGAGCTTTTATCCAGAGGCTCCGGGGGACCTGAAGTCTGGTTTCCCATGCCATTCAGGTTGGTGGCAGAGTTCAGTTCCTTCAGGTTGTGGAAATGAAGTCACCATTTTCTTGTAGGCTGTTGATTGGGTGTCACTTTCAGCTTCTAGAGGTCACTGCATTCCTTGTCATGTGACCCCCTCTAACTCCAAGGAAGCAGGTGCACCAGATCCGTCTTGTGCTTTGAATGTCTTTAGATACCTGTCTGCCATCAGCTGGAGAAAGCCCTCCATTTTTGAAGGGCTGTATTATGTTTGACCCACCTAGATAAGTCAACTGTGCCATACAACACCGCGTAATAACCACGCCACATAACGCGACATAGCATGGGCAGTGCTGTCTCATCGTGTGGACAGGGTCTGGGGTTAACACAAGGACATCCTCGGGGCGTTGTTTGAAGTTCTGCCTACCCTGGCGGTCTTGGGCTGCCAGCACTATTTGTGTTTTGCAGACCTGAAGTTGCCCATGTGACTGCGTGCACTTTGGTAATTACCACGCCATGTGCTTTTGTTTCCTCCTTTCTTGGAGAGGCAGTTGGCATTTGGAAGCCACTCATTGCCCCAGAGCCCGGCATAATGATCAGAAATCAGTGTATAATGCTTCAGACCAACTCCGGATGGCAGGGGACCAAGGGAATGATGGCCCATTATATCATTATGTGACCATTAAGGCCTCCCATTAAAGCTACAATTATGAGGACTGTGATGTGCAAGGCATTTTTGTGGTTCGATTTGAAGTCTCCTGAAATATAAAGTTGGAGGCAACCTCTCCTCCTCTCCTTGCCCCTGTGTGTCCGTCATCCTGTCACAGACAGTCTCCCAGTGATGCATGCGGAGAGTGTCCCCACCTCTGCTGGGGCACCACCCATGGTCTTTCCCGTTCTTAGAAAGGCTTGTTTATTAAAAACAACTCTTCCTTCTGTTGCTCTGTTGGTCCCATGTTGGTTTCCTTCTGACTTTCCCCAGTGCACCCATTTATAACCAACAGCCTCACCAAGTGTCTCTTTTCTTTTCTTTTTTAGAGGATTTATTTATTTGTTTGAAAGACAGAGCTACAGAGAAAGAGGGAGAGACAGAGAGAGTGAGAGTGAGCAAGCAGAGAGAGAGAGAGAGAGAGAGAGATCTTCCATCCGCTGGTTCATTCTCCAGGTGGCCACAACAGCCAGGTTGAAGCCAGGAGCTTCACCCAGGTCTCCAACAAGGGTGGCAGGGACCCAGACACGTGGGCCATCTTCCACTGTTTTTCCCAGGCCAGTAAGCAGGGAGCTGGATTGGAAGTGAAGCGGTCAGCACACACAAACTGGTGCCCATATAGAATGCCGGCATTGCAGGCAGCATCTTTTACCTGCTACGCCACAATGCTGGCCCCAGCCTTGCTTTGCTAAGATACGGTCACTCCGATATCTAGAGGCAGATGTTACTCTCAGAACGTCTCTTCTCCGGACTAGTGTCCAGGTGGGCCAGGCATTTGGTGCACGATTTCACTTCTGGTCCTGGGACTCTGCCTTTTCCCCATCGGAGGCGGGCACCTTCTGCCCTGTTCTCAGCACTGCATCCCCAGCTGCTAGAATACCACTCAGTGCCTGCGTGGCGGCAGGGGACAGGGAATGCATTCTGACTGGGCTGCAGTTTCCCTTGGGCATGAACGTCTGCTCAGCCCATGCGCAGACTTGCAACAAGCTTTGCATGTTTTCCCAGTTCCACTGCTCCATCTTGTGATCTGTCCCAGGTCCCTGTCTGCAAACAGGCAGTGTGCTGTGACTTCAGTCCTTTCCAGAGAGAGGTGCATAAATAGGTAAACCCAGCAAGTCTGTGATTCAGGCACTTGAGACGAGTGGCTCTCCTAAGTAACACCTGTTGGTGCTGGATTTAAATGGTGCCTCGCTGTGGAGTTGCAGACTGAGGAGGCAGATCCATCACAGAGGAAATAAAGGGTTTTAGGTGTAGAATTGACTTTTCTTCCTCTCCTCTCAGGTACACGGAGTCCCTAAGCATCTCTTCTTTCTGCAGGGTGGGAGTGAAACCCCACTGACAATGTGAGCACCTGTGGTCTCTTTGCTGCTTGTTATGTAGCAATCCCGTTATTACTCAGAGGCAGCAAATATGAGTTTTCCTGGTGGATTTTAGCTGCAAAATTCTAAAATTACCACTTGGTTTCAAGGTGCATAGTTCTGCATGATGCGATTATCAGTGGTTGACTTTTGTGTCATTTTTGTTTTTCTGCAGGAAAATGTAAGGTAACTGTATCTGTAGGAAATTACCAACCATACCCACTGGGTTGGTAGCCAGGCTCTGCAGCCTGAATGTATTCTAACACGCCCATGAAGGAACATTCCATGCGGATCAAAATTTCAGGATGCAGCTCTGCTCTCTGAAAAATTAATGACACACCTTATAAGGGGTCTTGCTTCATCCTCAAGGCATTTCTTTTCCTTCCTCCCACCAGGTACATACTGACTCCTGTGAGAGGTAGTGAAGTGCAGTTTTAAGTAGGATTTCCAAAGGAAATCTCTAGTTGTGTCATACAAGAGCCATAAGAAAGCAATCAAAGATGCTAATTCATTGTCTTTTTATTTATTGATTTATTTTTTTGACAGGCAGAGCGGACAGAGAGACAGAGACAGAGAGAAAGGTCTTCCTTTGCAGTTGGTTCACCCCACAATGGCCGCTGTGGCCAGCATGCTGTGGCTGGCGCACCACGCTGATCTGAAGCCAGGAGCCAGGTGTTTCTCCTGGTCTCCCATGGGCCCAGGGACTTGGGCCATCCTCCACTGCACTCCCGGGCCACAGCAGAGAGCTGGCCTGGAAGAGGAGCAACCGGGACAGAATCTGGCGCCCCGACCGGGACTAGAACCCGGTGTGCCGGCACCGCAGGTGGAGGATTAGCCTAGTGAGCTGTAGCACCGGCCAGAATAAACTAGGTTTGATTTTGACATAGTACATTTCACATACATTATGGAAATTAATTTTTTAAATATTATTTTTATTTATTTGAAAGGCAGAGGCAGAGAGAGAGAGGGAGAGAGAGAGGTCTTTCATCTATTGGTTCACTCTCCATGTGGCTGCAGCAGCTGGGTTGGACGGATCTGAATCCAGGAGCCAGGAGCTTCTTCCGGGTCTCCCGCGTGGGTGCAGGGGCCCAAGCACTTGAGCCATCTTCCACTGCTTTCCCAGGAGCATGAGCAGGGATCTGGATTGGAAGTGCAGCAGTCGGTTCTTGAACTGGTGCTCATATTGGATGCGGTGCTGCAGACAGTGGCTTTACCTGCTTCTTTTTTGAGCGCGTTTAACTGTGTGGGAGCATGGTACAGAAAGCACAGGTGGGTTGATGCCTCAGTGCCTTTTGTCAGTCCTGGTGTCCCCTGTTACTAGTGTGAGCTGGTCCATTTGTTCCCAGGGTGTTGTAGCTAGTGTGAATACATTATTGTTAACTTGCAGCTTGTAGCTTACATGAAGATTCGCTCTGGGTGTTGTGCACTTGTATGGGTTTTGACAAATGTGTCACAGCTCTCGCGTCCATCATCCCAGTGTCTACATAATAGTTTTACTGCCCTAAAATACCCCTGTGTTCTGTCTGTCCACCCCTCCCTGGACACCACTGGTCTTTTTTCATTTTTATTAGATTTATTTTATTTATTTGAAAGGCAGAACTACAGAGAGAGGTAGAGACAGAGAGAGACGTCTTCCATCTGCTGGGTCACTCCCCAGATGGCCACAACGGCTGGAGCTGTGCTGATCCGAAGCCAGGAGCCAGAAGCTTCTTCCAGGTCTCTCACGCAGGTGCAGGCCCAAGGACTTGAGCCATCTTGTACTGCTATCCCAGGACACAGCAGAGAGCTGGATCGGAAGAGGAGCAGCCGAGCCTAGAACCGGCGTGCATATGGGGTGCTGGCACTGCAGGCGGTGGCTTTATCTGCTACACCACAGCACCAGCCCCAGACCAATGGTCTTTTTACCATCTCCATGGTGTTGCCTTTTCCAGAATGCCATGCATGTCAGCTGAACCATGCCTGCTCATTTAACTTAGCAATATGCATTTAAGGTTCCTCCAAGTCTTTTCATGGCTTGAAAGCTCATTACTTTTCACTGCTGAATAATACTCTTGTTGCCTGGCTTTACTGCTGTTTGTGCATCCATTCACCTATGGGAAGGGGTCTTCATTGCTTCCAAGTTTGTACAATTATGGACAAAGTTTCTGTAAACACTCAGGTGCCGGTTTTGAAAACCTTGGGTGGACATACGTTTCTGATTTCTTCAGTGATTGCTGGATCATGTGGTAAAAAGTGTGTTTAATTTTGTAGAAAACTGCCAGACTGGGGCTGGTGCCATGGCTCACTTGGTTAATCCTCCGCCTGTGGCGCCGGCATCCATATGGGCGCCGGGTTCTAGTCCTGGTTGCTCCTCTTCCACGCCAGCTCTCTGCTGTGGCCCGGGAGGGCAGTGGAGGATGGCCCAAGTGCTTGGGCCCTGCACCCGCATGGGAGACCAGGAGGAAGCACCTGGCTCCTGGCTTCGGATCAGTGCAGCACCGGCCGTAGTGGCCATTTGGGGAGTGAACCAACGGAAGGAAGACCTTTCTCTCTGTCTCTCCCTCTCACTGTCCAACTCTGCCTGTCAAATAAAAAAAAAAAAAAGAAGAAATAAAACTGCCAGACCATTTCCCACTCCCTGCAACGAGGTAGTCCTCATTGTTCTGTTTGTTTCACATCCTCACCGGCACTTGGTGTCGTCAGCATTTTGAGTTTTAGCCAAAATAATGTGAACTGGTATCATGTTGTGGGATTTTATAAGATGGCCTAGGCACTTTTGGATCATAAATCCACTGCATAGAGAGAGAGAGAGAGAGAGAGAGACAGAGAGAGACAGAGACAGGAGTGGAAGCTTTGACATTCTCATGTATTCTCCGTAAGTTTCAGAAACTGCTGTTCTTACTCATCATCATCAAAAGTTGAGTTGGAAACAGTGAAAGCTGCCAGGGCCCTCATCGGCCCTCCTGTTCAGAGTTCTTTCCCCAGCATACCCTTCCTGCCGTTTTAACGAGTGGCCCCCTTTGGAGTTTTTATCTCTTTGTCAGTGCAGTGAGTTTGCAGCCGGCGAGTCCTCAGCGGAATAGCGTCTTGGTGTCAGGTGCACTGTTTTTGACAGATCCTCACACAGAACGGCTGTGTGCTTAAGATGATCCCATGGTGTCTTCTGAGTCGAGTTTGCGTTAGTGCCCGCCAAGGTCAGTGTCAGTACCTAAGTCACAAGCATCAGCTTCGCCAGCTTGTCCTGTTGCGTGAGGATTTTTGCATCCTGTGGACGGCAATAATTTGTGTATGATTTGGCCCGTGGTCACTGGGGGCGTGCCCTCGGGAGGTAGCTGCTGTGAGAGGGTTGGTTATAAAAGCCCGAGTAGAGCCCAGTTGCTGTCACCACCTGACCCTTCCCTGGCATGCCCTCTGTTACCAGCTGTGAGAGCTTCTCCAGAAATCCCCTGTGGGGTTTGACAGATGCGTCAGGTCACGTGTCCACCATGACGGGTCCAAACAGAACTGTTTCCCTGCCCACGACATCTCCTGTGCTCTAGGTACTCCTATCTCCTTGCCTCACCCCTGATGGTTTCTCCACTGTCTCCATAGTGACGCCTTTTCTGGTTGTCATGGAAGTTGGAACGCTGCAGTACACACCCTGTCCAGACGAGTTTCTTTTACTCAGCAGTGTACACTCACGTTTCCTCCATGTCTTTTAGTGACTTGATAGCTTATTCCTTTTTATTGCTGTATACTATTCCAGTGACTGGATTTGTCACCGTTTGGAGAGCCATTTACCTGTGCAAAGCCATTTGGACCTTCAACCTCCACATTTGTGAGATAAATACATGTCTTCTTCCATTACAAAGTTAGTTTCCTCAGGTATTTTGTTGCAGTAGTGAAAAGCTCGGAGCTGGCGCTGTGGCGTAGCAGGTAAAGCTGCTGCCTGCAGTGCACGCATCCCACATGGATGCCGGTTCAAGACCCAGCTGCTCCACTTCCGATCCAGCTCTCTGCTATGGCCTGGGAAAGCAACAGAAGATGGCCCAAGTCCTTGGACCCCTGCACCCGCTAGGGAGACCAGGAAGAAGCACCTGGCTCCTGGCTTTGGATAAGCATAGCTCCGGCCATTGCAGCCAACTGGGGAGTGAGCTAGTGGATAGAAGACCTCTCTCTCTCTGTCTCTCTGTCTCTCTGTCTCTCTGCCTCTCCTTCTCTCTGTATGTAATTCTGACCTTCAAATAAATAAATAAACCTTTTTAAAAAAAGAAAAGCTGACAAAAATACATAGACACACATTAAAGAATTAGTAAATCTATCAGGATATTGTCATGTTAAAGGTAACATCCTGGGGACTGGAGTTCTGGCTCGGCAGGTTAAGCTGCCACCTGCAATGCCAGCATCCTGTATGAGCAGTGGTTTCAGTCCCAGCTGCTATACTTCTGATCTAGCTCCCTGTTAAAGCACCTGGGAGAGCAGCAGAAGACGGCCAAGTACTTGGGCCTCTGCACCCATGTGGAAGACCTGGATGCAGTTCCTGGGTTCTTAACTTGAGTCTTACCCATCCCTGGCTGTTACAGCCCTTTGGAGACTGAACCAGCAGATGGATGATCTCTCTCTCTCTCTCTCTGTCACTTTGCCTTTCAAAGAAATAAAATAAATTTTTTAAAGGTAACATATTTTGTACATCATATCCTATCCCAAAAGTCTGAAGAGCTAATATGATAGATATTATGGCAAGAGTTGCTTTTCTCAGTTTTCTCCTCTTAATATTAATGATAATATTAGCTGGGAGCTGGGGTTGGCAGTCTTGCCTAGGAGCTGTTTTTGCATGACAAGCCACTGTTTTTGCTTTGATTATCCATTATTTGGGAGGGGATGGCTTTGAGGAGAGAAATTGAAAGGATACTATAGACCAATGCTGTCTGATAAGCCTTCCTATGATGAGGGGGTATTGTACACTGTGTGTCACGGTATCTGTCCATTAGGTACACATGTCTATGAGATATTTGAAATGTGGTTAGTGCAACCGAGCATCTGTGGTTTGCATTGTATTTAGTGTTACTTTGAACAGAAATCAAAACAGCCCCATGGGGCTTGGGACTGGGATAGGCAGGTAAGCACAAACTCTTTTTTTTTTTTAAAGATTTATTTATTTATTCAAAAGTCAGAGTTAGAGAGAGAGAGAGAGAGAGAGAGAGAGGTCTTCCATCCGCTGGTTCACTTCCCAGATGGCCACAGTGGCCTGAGTTGCACTGATCTGAAGCCAGGAGCCAGGAGCTTCTTCCAGGTCTTCCACGTGGGTGCAGGGCCCAAGGCCATCTTCTACTGTTTTCCCAGGCCATAGAAGAGAGCTGGATCGGAAGTGGAGCAGCCAGGACTCAAACCGATGCCCATATGGGATGCCGGTACTGCAGGCGGCAGCTTTACTCACTATGCCACGGTGCTGGTCCAGCACAAACTCTTTGTTGAGTGCTCACTCTTTCCTTGGCAGAATGATAGAGATTGTATGAAAGGTAGAAATAAATTAAATCTAAAAGTTGGCCTACCATATCCCATCATGGAACTTGAGATGATTTCTTAGTGTTTCTTAACTTGATTATCTGTGTCAGGTTTGGTCCTAGATGGCTCAAGATTAAGGAACGTGGGACTTCAGTTTTTCCATTGGGGGCACCATCACCTAGGACATGGAGCACAATGGATGTGAGCTTCAGTGTCCCAAGTACATTGAGGACTGTGGAGAGCAGCCTGTTGAGCCAGCTGAGGTTTTTGGGTTGGGCGTTTAGCCCAGTAGATAAGACACCACCTTGGATGCTCACATCCCATGTTGGAGCGCTGGCTCCGGCTCCCACTTCCAGCTTCCTGCTGATGCACACCTTGGGAGGCAGCGGGCGGTGACTCACATGATCGAACCCCTGCCAGCCATGTGGGAGACCTGGATTGAGTTCTTGGCTCCAGACTTCAGGTTGGCCCAGCTACAGCTGTTGCAGGCTTTTGGGGGAGTGAACCAGTAGCAGGGAAATCTTTTTCTAATAAACACACACATATACACACACACAAACACACAGCCTTCTGTTGTCCCAGTCTGGGTTCTGAAGCAATAAAGAACATGATACCTAGTTTTAGGGGTGGATGTGACATGGCCAGAGCCATTGGATGGACCCCCTGTGTGCTGGAGAATTGTGATTTGGAAACCAGAGAATTTGGGGGACTGCCAAGTGTGCGAGCCAGGACCGGCTACATTATGCCATGATGGCATATCCCTCCTGTCCATCCTGACGTCTCAGAGTCCGGGTGCCCAGAAGGCTCGGTTCCCACACCTTCAGCATCTCACACGGCTGAGCAACCCTCGAGGAGTGGTCCCCCTTGCAGTCGCTCACCTCTCCTGCCTGTGTCTGTCTGCTGAAGCCACCAGGATGCCTGCAGGAAACAGAGAGGGAGGGCAGAGGAGAGAGCGAGTGAGCGAGCTGGGGGTTGCACACCAGCTTTTAGCGGTTTAGATCTGGAAATGGCACAGTGCTCGGCACACGGCCTTGCCAACTGTAAGGGATCTGGGGAGTGTGCAGGAGGCCCTGATGGTCAAGTAGTCCGTGTGCTTGCCATACCAAATCCGTAGTCCTTACCTCCTAATCTGTTTCCATGAAGCCACTTCGATACGATGTGGGAGGTTGTGTCAAATGTTATATCTCTAGGCTTTAGTCCCTCTTTGGAATTTAATTAGATGCCCTATTTCTCCGTGAGTTTCACCTCTTGGTCGTTTTTAGCATTTGTTTTTACAGTGCTAATTTTCCTTGAGGTCCTTTGGGCACAGGTACATGTAAATAAAAATGTAATGGTGATAATTTTATTATTCAGCTGGACAGTGTTTAGCTCACACCTCTGGGGACGTGAATTGAAATACAAATGGGAGGCCGGCGCCGCGGCTCAATAGGCTAATCCTCTGCCTTGCGGCGCCGGCACACCGGGTTCTAGTCCCGGTCGGGGCGCCGGATTCTGTCCCGGTTGCCCCTCTTCCAGGCCAGCTTTCTGCTGTGGCCCGGGAGTGCAGTGGAGGATGGCCCAAGTGCTTGGGCCCTGCACCCCATAGGAGACCAGGAGAAGTACCTGGCTCCTGCCATCGGATCAGCGCGGTGCGCCGGCCACAGCGCGCCTACCGCGGCGGCCATTGGAGGGTGAACCAACGTCAAAAAGGAAGACCTTTCTCTCTGTCTCTCTCTCTCACTGTCCACTCTGCCTGTCAAAAAAAAAAAAAAAGCAATACAAATGGGAAAGGTACTGTATATGATTCCGTCAAACTTGGACTGAACTTGGGCATTATTAAGGCATCTTATTTTTAGTTTAACAAAACCCCGTGCACTACTACTGACTCTGGTGAAAACATGGTCTTCACTCACAGTAAGTGGGAAGCGTGGAGGAACTACGTAGTTTCCCCGAACCTCCTCTCTCTGCTGTCTCTTCTATCTGTTATCAAAGGGAGGCATGCATGTGCTGCTTCTCATCGAGTCTCTAGCTTTTCCAGTCCTAGATATCCTCAGGGCGTTTGTCAGAAATGCACTTTCCCTGTTTTTAGTGGATCTGAGATGAACTCTAGGAATACAAATTTTATTTATTTTAAAAGTCTTCTTTTTCATATTTATTTATTTATTTGAAAGGCAGAGTTACAGAGAGGCAGAGGCAGAGAGAGAGAGAGAGACAGAGAGAGAGAGAGGTCTTCCATCCACTGGCTCACTCCCCAAATGTTCACAATGGCTGAAGCTGTGCTGATCTGAAGCCAGGAGCCAGGCACTTCTTCCGGGTCTCACACCTGGGTGCAGGGGCCCAAGGACTTGGGCCATCTTCTACTGCTTTCTCAGGCCATGGCAGAGAGCTGGATGGGAAGTGGAGCAGCTGGGATTCGAACCAACGCCTATATGGTATTCCAACACTGCAGGCGGCAGCTTTACCTGCTACGCCACAGCACTGGCCCCAAAAGTCTTCATTTTTTATTTTATTTATTTGAAAGGGAGGGAGGAAGAGGGAGAGAGAGAGAACCATTTCCCATATACTGGTTTACTCCCCAGATGCCCACAACAGCTGGGCCAGACCAAAGCCAGGCTCTTGGAACCCAATCCAGGTCTCCCACATGGGTGGCAGGCACCCAAGTGCTTGGACCATCAGCGCTGCCTCCCAGGGTGTGCATTAGCAGGAAGCTGGAATTGGGAGTGGAGCCAGGACCTGAACCCAGGCATGCTGATATGGGATATGGGTGTCCCACGTGACTTTTCGGCACTGTGCCAAATGCCACCCCTTTTTTCTCCTTATTTTTAAAAAGTTTTTTCTATTTACTTAAGAATATGTGTTTTAATAATTGCTCCTTGGTATTTCTTAACTTTGGGATGGTTTGGGAACCTGATCTTATTTTAAGGTTAACTAAGTTGGTTTAACAGAGGGGGAGCAGGATTTTTGTCACCTGAGCAAGGTAATGGCAAAACAGTTGTCTGTGTCCTTAGTGAATAACTGCGGGTGAGCCAGGATTGTATTTCATCAGCTTCCTAAATTTCAATCTCTGTTGTGCCATTTTCACAAATCTTACAGTGGATTTATAATATGCATACAGTTATTAATGTAAGATTTTTCTTTCAATGACATAAATCAACTTATTTGGCTTCAAATTTTATTCCATTGAATCATTGTCTTACTATTAAAAGTATTATGTATTGGGGCTGGGGTTATAGCACAGTGGGTTAAGCCTCCACCTCTGATGCCAGCATCTTCTAAGAGTGCCGGTTGGAGTCCTGGCTTCTCCGCTTTCAGTCCAGCTCCCTGCTAATGCACCTGGGAAGAAGATGCCCAGGTGCCTGGGCCCCTGCACCACGTGGGAGACCTGGAAGAAGCTCCTGGCTCCTGCCTTCAGAACGGCCCAGCTCTGGCCATTATGGCCATCTGGGGAGTGAACCAGTGGATGGAAAACCTCTCTCTCTCTCTCTTTCTCTCTATGCCTCTCTGTAACCTTGCCTTTCACATAAATAAAAAGAAACCTTAAAATGTTTCTGTATCACATATTTTATAGTAGCTTCCGATCCTCATTGTGGAACAGGTTTAATATTTGGGGAGTAGGGTGTAAATTAGTCCTTTGTGCCAGTGGAAGGAGGCCTCGTGCTTATGCAGTCCCGGTTTTGGAGTTCGTTGACTTCACTGTACCATGTCAGCTTGGGACAGGAGAACCTGCGGCCCAGATTCCAACATTGTCTTCCGTTCACAGCCACCCCAGCTTGACTCAGAGCAGAGCCGTTCGGGTGACAGTCACCTTGATGATAAGCAGTCACCGTCAGAGCTGTCCACTGGGAGCTGAGTCCTCCCTTTGCCTCTACTGTTAGCTCCGTGTATCTCTTTCTGTTTACTGGTGATGACCACACACACAAAAAAAACACAAACAAACAAACAAACAAACAAAAAAACACTTTTGCAAATAGCCTTTTCTCTCTGGTAAATACTAAAGGACAATATGGCTCATAAGAATGTCACACCCCCACCCCTCAGCATGGGAGATCCACTCATGGTCTCTCTCCCTCTCTAGCCACCTACAAAACAGCTTGCAAAACTAGATAAGTGAAAGGCTGTGGAGAGCCCCTGGTGCCAAGTTCCCTCAGCAACCAGACCAGACGAAAGCCCAGCGCTTCTTTGGACACCTCCCTGCAGGCAGTGTCTCCAGAGACTGTTACCACCTCTTTGCCTCCAATAAAGCAACCTGTCTCTGATGAGGTCGGCTCCGTCTCCTTTTTCCTTCTCTCCTTCTTGGGGTATGGACCCCTAGCTATTCCAGACCTAACAAATACCACCAACTCTGTTCACCCACACTTTTGTTTCAGAAAAGATGCTTGCTGTGTGCACCACCAAGTATTTGCACATATGTGAAGTCCATCCAAAAGCTTATGAAAAAGTGAATTGAAAACTTGGGTTTATTTTGGTGCATAAAGAAATCCATGCCTAGGAAGGGACTTCAGAAAGTTTTGGAAAATAAATATTATGAACAGACCACATATACCTCAGCGGCAGTTGATTTCCAAGGAGGAGTATGGCAGGAGGCCTATTGGGAAAACATTCTGGATTTTCCTGAATTGCAACTTTCGATTCTGTAAAATTTAAATTGGCAAGGATTCCGAGGTTATCATGTACACGCTTGATCTGATGTTAGAAGAAAAATACGTTCTGAAAACTTGCTCTTGTAGAATATTTGGCCCCATTTCATTAATGCAGGTAACTGACAAGCACTGGGGAGAGAATTGAGGTGATGAGACACGTTTGTCTGGTCTCCCTTTTTCACATGTAGCTAGCACGGCGGGAGGAAGCAGGGTGGGCTGCAACTTTCCGAGCCTCCTCCCGCTGACTGGAGCACCCATGTCCTCGTCAGCACTGCTCTCACCTGAACTCTTCACAAGGGAGCTCTTGCAGGTGGCTCTTTAGTAGAAACAACAGGGGAGAAGGGAGTAGGGAGTAGGGAGTGGCTTCCGGGAACAGAGTGGAGGGGAGTGGAGTCCCATAATCTCTGTGTGATAGCAGGTGCCTCCCAGATACAGCCCTCCTGAAAATTCCCGAGGGGCGGGGCTTGTGAGCTGGGCAAGCGAGGATTGATGGGATTGGGTAAGAGCTTCATCTTGTAACGTCTATTCCTTGACATGTTCATGGGTGTTCTGTGAGTAGTAAATTTGAGAACTGCCACCCGTCTTATCTCTGTCTTGTAAATAAATCCATAAGTTATGGGGTCAGCACTGTGGCATAGCAGGTAAAAGTGCCGCCTGAAGTGCCAGCATCCCATATGGGCGCCGGTTCTAGTCCTGGCTGCTCCTCTTCTGATCCAGCTCCCTGCTATGGCCTGGGAAAGCAGTAGAAGATGACCCAAGCCTTTGGGCCCCTGCACCCATGTGGGAGACCTGGAGGAAGCTCCTGGCTCCTGGCTTCAGATCAGCCCAGCTCCGGCTGTTGCAGCCAACTGGGGAGTGAACCAACAGATGGAAGACCTCTCTCTCTGCCTTTTCTCTCTCTGTGTAACTCTGACTTTTGAATAAATAAATAAATCGTTAAAAAAATAAATCCATAAGTTACACAAAAGTCTGTGACAAGTCCCGAGATTAACAATAAGCTGAACAGCCGATTCTGTCAACTATTTATTTATTTATTTATTTATTTTTCTTTGACAGGTAGAGTTACAGACAGTGAGAGAGAGACAGAGAGAAAGGTCTTCCTTCCGTTGGTTCACCCCCCAAATGGCCACCACTGCTGGCACTGTGCCAATCCGAAGCCAGGAGCCAGGCGCTTCCTCCTGGTCTCCCATGCGGGTGCAGGGCCTAAGCACTTGGGCCATCCTCCACTGCCCTCCCAGGCCACAGCAGAGAGCTGGACTGGAAGAGGAGCAACTGGGACTAGAACCCGGCACCCTTATGGGATCTGTCAACTATTTAGCTGTGTTTAATTCAGAACCTCCCAACAGGCTGGCCCTGGGAACTCTTTTTCTGCATCTTCCCCGTGTTGAACTGGTTCATCCTGGAACACATTTGAGAAGCCCTAGGTTAGCTGGAAAGCAGAGGATGGGAGGATTGAGACAGTGCTGCAGATCACCGACTTCTCTGCTACCTTATTGTCCTAGACTGCGGGCTGGGGCCCACGGCTGAGAGTGAAAGGTGCCGAGCGCCTCCCTGAAGCTTGCGCAGGTGCAGCAGGTGCGGCCGCTCCTCTGCAGGTCTCACTGGAAGGTACCAGTTGGCAACATCGCCGCTGCCACCAGCATACCTCCAGTGCTCCCTCCTCCCCTCCAACGAGAGGCAGGGACTTCTCCCCTACGTAGAGGAAGCAGGGTGCTGTTCAGGGGTCACTTGGGAAGTTGGGAGTATGCTGCCAGAGCGATACGCACACTCCGTTTTCCCGTAGCTCGTCTCTCGGCCTCTGGATTTGCTGTGCGGGCCCTGTGTGCCCGAGGGAGGCCGCGTGCTTTACAGGAATCCCATGAGTCTTTCTGGTGACTCAGAAGCCTGCTGGGCCGCCCCACTGGGAGGGCTGCCTGTGAGGCAGGGTGGGTGGTGGGCGCTGAGGGCGTGTTGGGCGAGCTCGATGGACAGCTGGATCTTACAACTGAGTTGGGGGGTCGAGGGGGGGAACCTGGTGGATCCCTGCTGAGCACTGGGGTCTGGCAGCCGGGCAGGGTCTGTGGGGGAGCAGCAGCAGCCATGTCCAAGGGGCTTCCCTCCTGTGGGACTCAGCTCCTGCGTCTCCCCACCCTGGAGAACGGGGTGGAGAGTGGGGGTGGGGAGAGTGCCCAGTCCTGCTTCTCCATTGGCAGGGCACAGGGTGTGGTGTGAATCTTTTTGCATAACGCTCAGTTCTGTGGGTTTTAGGTTCTAAGAGGAAGAGGCTTTATTGGGATCCTCCGCTGTTTAATTTGGGCTGGGTTGTCCTGCAGTGGCCTTTGGGGATGACAGAGTCCTGGTTTGCCCTGGGTACCCATGGGGCTTTTTCCTTATGGGTGCAGGGAGTGATGTGTTTTCATTGTTAAATTAAAAATTAAATTTTAGGGGCCGGGGTTGTGGCCCAGCAGGTTAAGCTTGGGACCCCTGCAGCCTGTATTGGAGAGCCTGTTTCAAGTCCCAGCTGCCCTGCCTCTGACCCAGCTTTCTGTTAACTGTGATTCTCAGAGGCTCCAATGGCTGGGTCCCTGCCGCATGTGGGAGACGTGAATGGAATTCCAGGCTTCTGGGTTCAGCCTGGCCGAGCACCAGCTCTTGCAGGCATTTGGGGAATAAACCAGCAGATAGACGATCTCTCTTTCTCCCCCCCACCCTTTCTCTCACTCAAATAATTAACTTAAAAACTTAAATGATAAATTTCTCAACTATGAGGAGGTCTTAAAAATACCCATGGAAAATGCAACCTGTGAAAAAACTTGCATATATCGCTCAAAATAAATTTAATTTTATTTTTCTATGAATTAAAAAAAATTATTTGTTGAGAGAGAGAGATCTTTAATTTGCTCTCCAGATGCCCATAACAGCCAAGGCTGGGCCAGACTGAAGCCAGGAGCCTGGACCTCCACTCAGGTCTCCCACGTGGGTGGCAGGGACTCAAGCCCTTGAGCCATCACCTGCTGCCTCCCAGTGCACATTGGCAGGAAGCTGGATCAGAAGCAGCGTTGGTGCTTGCACTAGGCACTGCAGCAGGAGATGAGCACATTCTAAGCAGTGTGTTGACCACTGCGCCAAACTGGCACCTCCCACCAGGAGCTTTGTGAAGTCCCCTCTTCCATACGAGAGAAGATGGTAACACTGACCATGGATGTCCATCCCACTGGGGACAGAGCCTCACGGATGCTGTCAGCTGCCTGCCCACCTCGTGGCCCCACAGACACTGGCCCCTTCCATTTCTCTCCCCTCCCCAGAGTTACCTTGGGTGTGGTGCTACAGACGCATGCTCATTCCCTCTGAGTAGGAGAGCTTTACCTTGGGTGTGGTGCTACAGACGCATGCTCATTCCCTCTGAGTAGGAGAGCTTTTCCAGGCACCTACTGTGGTTAAAGCAGCCCAGCGCTCTGCACGCCTTCCCGGGTGTAAGGGGATCAGTCCTGTCCCTGCCGCAGGTTGCTCAGAGGCCTCCGTGGTGGTTTTCCTGGCTGGTCTCCCCTTTTCCCATTGTGCCAGCCCTGCGTGGGTTCCTGTGGAAGGACAAGGGTCGACTGAAACTTGTGGGCAGAATCTTCTAGTCCTGACGGCTCATCACAGACTGCAGTATCCCCAGCCGGCCCCTGGGCTGTGTGTGGCATCTCCCGGATGAGGGACAGAGAGAGGGGCTGGCGAGCTGCTGTCAGCCTGCCTGCTGTCTACTGAGGGTTCATTACTCAGGCAGGACTCAAGCTGGGGAGGGGGCTCTGCCACGAGCTGACCCCTGGGTCCCTAACAGAGCACAGTGAGTGTTCAAGCAGCGAGGAAGCCCAGCAGGCACCATGTTGAATCACACGGATGGTTTTTTCTTGATGAGGGTTCATTCTGTCACGCGACCCTTTGCTTCTCTTCCCCTTAGTGGAACAGCAGAAAAATGATGAGGTTTCGCTTGCATCTCAGGATGCTGTATTCAGCGTTGACCCTGAGGCAGCTACAGGGATGCCGCTGTGTTTCCTGAAGTGTTCCAGCTATTACAGGAAAACAGGAAATGTAGGCTCAGGGTGAAATAAACTAAAACCAAACCTTGGCGAGGCATTGTTTGGCCTCCCAGTTAAGATGCCATGTCCATGTCCATGTCCCATATCGGAGTCCCTGGGTTCATAACCCGGCTCTTCTCCCTGTATTCCAGCTTCTTGCTATCGCACACCCTTGGAGGCAACTGGGGTTCCTGCCATTGGTGTGGGAAACATACATGGGGTTCCTGGATCTTGCCATTGGCCTGTCCCAACCCAGGCAGGTGCAGACACTTGGGGAGTGAACTAGCAGATGGGAGATCTCCCCCTTTCTCTCTCCCTGTCTCTCAGCCTCTCAAATAAATAATAAAACTTCAAGGAACTCTGCTGGACCTCACTGAGCCTTCAGTAGCCTGATAATTTATCATCATTCTCCCAAAGGAAAATACACATGTAGTGGTTTTGAAAGTCATTGGACTGTGGAATTGTTTTAAAAATGGAGCATTTCATGAAACCGTGGGCGTAGGAATAAACTTTTCCACTGGAATAAAATATTTGACTTTTCATGTATTTTCATTTTGTTATGCTTGCTTTCTAACTGGTTGCTACTGGCAACGACCAGGAATAGTGTGTGTATGGGGTGGGGAGATGGAGAGGGAGAGAGAAGCAAACAACCTGATTCTTTTACAAACTGTTTAATTAACCTGTCAATCTGCAAATTATAGACATTTTGTTTCATTAAAGACTTTTTTTTCCCCAAAAGGATTCTACTTTGTAGTATCCAAGTTTTCCACATTCTTCAACTCTGTTTTGTGCTGGACAGATTGGAAGTTAACTCCACTAAAGACTCGGGAGTGCAGCAGGAAATTAGGCAGACGCCTGTTTTCCCGTTCTGCGACTGTCTCCAGGGGCTCGGGGCGTGCCCGGCCTCTGCGTGGGGCAGATTGGCTGTTCTCATCTGCTTCTGGGATGAGCAGGCCATGGGGACGTTTCTGGAATGACCCCGGAAGAAGGGCCAATTAGCAGACAGGAGCAAGGAGTTAGAATACAGAAAAGGGTGGGTGGTAGTGTATTTTAGAGGTGGGGGAATTGTAACTGTCCAGGGCATGACGGGCAGCTGAGCAGGTCTGACCTGGGGAGGCTGAATTTAAGTCGGGAGCCCCTTGTTAATGCTGGGTGATCGTACTTGGTTTGCTGTGCTTATCGAGATTTTGCTCGATATATATAACCTATAATATTATATAGACATTTAGTTTAATATAATATTTGTTTAATATAATATTTATTATATTATTTATAAAACTTATAGATTAACATGTATAATATATAAAATATATGAAATAATATATGATATAATCTATAATAACTGCAGATCGCAGCAGCTCCTAAAAGCTGTCTTCTGCAGCTGTTTGAAGCTGAATAAAAAGACTAATTTTGAAGGTGATGAGTCCAGTGTGCCTTGGGAAGACCAGAAAAACAGTGGCTGGCACCAAGGAAAGAGGCGGCTTTGATTGTTGTGGGCAGCCAAACTCCCCAGGGGTTTTTACTGCATTGCATGATGAACTTTGATTAGTTTATTGTTTTGATTGTCCGTCTCTCAAGTGTCCCCAGAGAGGGTGCAAAGGCCCCATACTACAGCGACTAAAGTCCTTCTTCCCTTCTGCCTCTGCCTGCCTGATATGGGATCCTGCTGGCCTCTGGCCATGGTCATGCCTCTTAGGGCCACTTGAGAGACTGTTGAGATGGCAGGACACCTGTGCAGAATTCTCTCATATTTCATTTTAAACACACACACACAGACAGAACCAGAGTCACACACACACACACACGTAAACACAAACACCCAGAACCAGAGACACACACACAACCAGGGACAGACACACATAGAGACGCAGAAATACATACACACATATGTAGATGCAGAGACACACACAGCCGGAGATATATACATAGACACACACAACCAGAGACACACAACCAGAGACACAGAAATACATACATCCATATGTAGAAGCAGACACACAGAGACACACACAACTGGAGATATACACATAGACACACACAACCAGAGGCACATGCACACAGACACAAACACATAGACACACATACACAGATGCTGAGACACACTCAGAGATAAACACATAGACACACACACACACAGATGCCGAGACACACACAGAGACACACAGAACTGGAGACATATACATAGACACAACACAACCAGAGACACAGACATGAACATACACACACAAACAGAGACATACACACAGACACGAGCAGAGACACACACACACAGACCTGGAGGCACACACACAAGCACACAGACACACATAGCCCTATCTTTGTGGCTGAGCTACAGCGGGGGGCACTGGGACACCTTCTGATGATGGACAGTCCACTGTACTGAGTGTCTTTCCCCCTCTTTCTTGAACTGTTTTCTTCATGCAAGGTGGACAATGTCTAAAGTAATTTCCTGTTCTTTAGCCAGATGTTCCATTGGAATGGTGCTGATGGCCCGCTGGGGAGTGGGAGGGAGACCTGCCCGTGAGTGATGGAGTGCCTGCCCTTAGCACTCAGCATGCGGTGGGCAGCCCTGCCATCCGCCAGGGAGTGCTTTGTGGGTAGCGTGAGCTGTGTCAGAGGAAGGGGCAGCATGATTCAAACATCAGCAAAGTGGAAGTATTGCATATGACTTTTTTAAAATATAGGGGATCCCCCTTTTCAAATTGTAGGCATTCTCTTTGTGGCTTCTGTGTCTTTTTTTTTTTTTTTTTTTTTTTTTTTGGTAATCTTTCTATCACCTCTGTCCTGATCCATACTTTTAAACAATGGAAGGTTTCTTTAACTGTTGATCAGTTTCTACTTGGTGTCAATGGCATTTGAGACAAAGTTGCATTTAAAGACAGAAAAACTGGGATGTGTGAGATACATGTGTTATCTCAGTAAGTAATGCAGTGGGGTGTTGCTAAAATACTTTTATTCCTGTCCTGTTTTATGCATGGTGTGTTCCCTCTGCAGCTGATTGATAGGGAGTGTATCCCGGAGGTGTTTGTTCCCCACTGATGTCAATTGTGCCGTTGTATATGAATTGTGTAACTGTAACAGAATTGTAGGAAAGCCTCCCTGGTTAACCACACACCTTTTAAAAGGAGGTGGGTGGACTTTATGTTTTGATGCGTCCAGATGGGGTGCTTTCTAGTGGTGCAAATAGAAAAAATTATGACAGTTAATACCTTGGGGGGCCATTTCTCTTCTGGTCGTAACCACAAATTGCTGAAAATTCAGTCTCCAGAGAGGAGTTATTTCTCACCCATAGCTGGAACGAGGCTGGGACTGAAGCCAAGAACTGGGTCTTTCCAATGGGTGGCAGAGACCCGACACCTTGGGCCATCACCCCCTGCCTCCCAGGGTGTGCATTAGCAGGAGGCTGGAATTGAGAGCCGAGCTGAGACTTGAACCCATGCACTCAGATATGGGATGTGTTTGCTTCCCAACTTATCTCTTAACCACTAAGACCAAACACCCAGCCCTGAACATTTCTTTTGAGCTGATCTTACCTGACTGCAATGGACAGTTCAAGCACAGTAAGGTTCTGAGTAGAGACATTTCGGTAACATTTTATCACCTTTATGATGCTGGGACCCTCTGTGCCCAAACACCAACTCTGTTCATTGCCCAAAGCCTCTTGCTGGGTGGTCAGCCCTGGGCCACCATCTCAGACTCTCTTGAGGCACTCAGCTGCTTCCTGCGCTGGTTCTTATTTTCATTGTTGCAGAAGAGTGTTTGGTTCCATCTCTGTCTCCCCGCTACTGGGCTCATTAGGATTCTCCCAGGGTGGCTGCGCTTCCCGAAACTGCCTACAGCTGGCAGGTGGCTGGCCGACAGACAGCATTTGCTGCATTAAATCCACCTGTGGAGGCCTGACGTTCACCGGGCCCAACGGCATCCTGGACACCTGTGGCTGCATCGCACCTGCCCCTTCAGGTTGACGGATTTCTGAGAGCAGAGAAGGAGGTTGGGATGAAAATGCAATGTCCACCATGCAGAGAGAAACACAAGGCGGTCTGCAGCTCTCTGCTGTGCTGCTCAGGTAAAGGTGGGGGTGGATGGAAGGAGGCGAAGGAGGCCTTGCTTTTAGGAACGGGAGGAAAATGAGAAGTCCTTTGAACAAACCTGCCACTTTGGAAGGTGGCTTTTCAGGGCCTCATGGAACCCACTGCCAGTGGTGCTTCCCGCACATGGGATTGTAATTACCCGTATGAATTTTACTTTCTGGTGGATATAACTTAGGTGACACCGCAGATATTCTCTTCCTTGCCCTGCTGAAAGCAAGGGCGGGGGTCAGCTGGGGAGTGACGCGCTGTGCTGCGCTGTGCAAGCAGTGTTGGGGGCCCTGGTGCTCAGACACAGCATGCTGCAGAGGCTCCTGGGAGATATTCCTGGTCGGTCCGTGGCTTCACGTTGATTCAAGGGCTAACTCCCATTCTCCGTGTTTGTAAACTCAGACGTGGAACTGCATAGTCAGTCCCTGCTGTCGGAGAACTTCGTGGGGACTGTGTGTGTGTGTGTAAGGCACATATGTGTGTGTTGTGCGTGTGTACGGAGCTGAAACACTGACGTCCCTTTACACACAGCAGAGAACAAGCTCCAGCTTATTTACGAGTAAAAGTCTTGGGCCAGTGGAACCCAATGGGCTGAGCTGGAGGAACACAGAAGATGAGATGGGAGGGGCGGAGCCTGGCCATTTGATTGGCAGGAGACCTGGGGTGCTCTCTCCAGGAAAGTGTGGCTTCCCAGGGGCTGGTCCAGGGTTGGGTTGGGTGTTGGTTGAGTGGACGGCCTGAGAGAGATGCTTGGTCAAGGGCAATCTTGGGCAGTGCTCATATCAGGAGGAGGCAAAGTCAGTTCTCATGGCATCATTGGACTGACATTTCAAAATCTGGGTGGGGTTGATTTAGTGAATGTATTTAGGTATCAGTCACTGTTGAACAGATGAGTTCTCATGGAAGGAGACATCGTGCTTTTTGCCACAGGGATTATACATTAATATAGGAACCTATCTCTTACATATGGCACTGCAGCTTCATTATATACACGATACAGGGGCTCTTTAAGAAGTTCATAGGGCATGCACATTATGAAACACCTATGGAGAGATTTCAGGTTTTTTGCATCAAAACTTAACTTTTAATTCCATTTTTCTATGAACTTTTAGAAGTACCCTAGTATGTTAAATGATATATCTGTTAACATATTAGAATCTGCTAAAAGAGCTCCTTTTTCCCTTAAAAATTTTTGAAGGTGTTTAAGGGTCGCTGGGCTGGGAGAGAATTTGAATTCTCTTGGATGAATTCACCTAATTCTTACAGCTAAGCTACTTTTTATTTTTTAAGTTCTGTTTATTTTATTTTGAAAGTCAAAGTCACAGAAAGAGAGAGAGAGAGAGAGAGAGATCAATCTTCCATTGGTTGGTTCACTTCCCAGATGGCTGCAACAGCCCCAGTTAGGCTAGAAAGAAGTTGGGAGCCTGGAGCTTCGCCCTGGTCTCCCACAGGGGTGGCAGGGGCCCAAACACTTGGACCATCTTCTGCTGCTTTTCCCAGGCCGTTAGCAGGGAGCTGGATCAGAAGTGGAGCAGCAGGGACTTGAACCAACAGGCAGCAGCCTTACCCACTCTGCCATAACGCCAGCCACACAGCAAAGCTATCTTTATGACGAAGGACTCATGGTCCATTAATAGCGGAGTGGCAGCTGGGACTCCAGTCTTCGTTTTGAGGAACAAGAAGTGGTGTCTAACAGCGCTGCCTGGTTCAGTTCGGAGGGCAGCTTTTCAGGGGCCTCTTGGACCCATTGCTAATGGTGTTTTCCTCACCCAGGACTGTGGGTAGGGGCAGCAGTCTTACTTCCTGGTGGTGCCTGAATTCTTCCTACTACTTCATGCTAACTTGTTTGTCTTTGCCGTTCTCTGAGTCACATCTTGGCCCTGGGAATCCCAAAATGATTGCTTTGTGATTAGAAGCGGCATATCCTGTCTGTCCCTTAAGAGGGGCATTGGCACGGGTAGTACTGGCAAGCCGAGGGGTTTGACGGGAAAGCCAGTGTTACATGTGAGGCATGGCATATGTCTTGTCCAGGGTCTAATAACCCGGAGAACTTAAAGACTTCCAAATTATTTTCCTCGGTTTTAATGAGATTGCTTAATGTAGTTAGTCACTGTGTAGCAGCAGAGGGTGAGGCAGTGTTTACCCGTCTCCCATCTCCGAGCGATGAAACAGGAACTGGAAAATCGGTCATGTGCTTGTTAAATTATTTATGAATGACCCTGAGGTCTAATGAGATGGATGTTAGTGTTGAAGGTGCATCCGCTGATTCTCCATGGCAGATTGTGGAGGGTGTTTTCACATCGGCGTTATCAACTGCAGGGACAGGCAGTTCTGCATCCTGGCAGTGAGCAGCAGAAACATAGCTCAGGTTTGTTGTCTATGCACGGTCTTCCCCAGCTTTGCCATTTGGGTTCATCTGTCTGTGCTGTCTCTATGAGGATTTATGAGAGAAAGGCACAGACAGAGCTGGTCACTGATACTTGTTTTTCTAGACAAGGCCAAAGGAACAGAATGACAGCAGGTCTCCCAGCTCCGTGGGAGCTAACCCATGGGCATGTTCAGTGTTGGTAACAGTGGACTTCATTATACACTCTTAGAGATTTCCAGGCTATAGGGCTGATACACGAGCATGATATAGTGTTTTTCTGTGTTGTTTCTTACAACTGTGAGATGTTACTAGGATGCAAGCAGATATGTCTCAAGCCAGCGTCATAGCCCTCTCAGCTGACTGGAGACATTGAGTTGTCTAATCATTGATATGTCATACCTCTTTTACAGTTGGCAATCTTTTTGTAAAGCACCTATGTCAACACAGGATCACAACCTGATTTTCTCTGTCCTTTGCCTCACTTCTCCATAATTGAGTGGGGGATCTTTTAAAAAATTGATTAATCAACTAATTTTATTTATTTAAAGGTTTATTTTATTTATTTGGAAGGCAGAGCGTCAGAGAGAGAGGGAGACACACACACACACACAGATCTTCCATCTGCTGATTCACTCCCCAAATGGCTGCAGTGTCAGAGTCTGGAATCAGGGAACTCACCCTGTGGGTGGCAGGGCCCCATGAACCTCAAGAACATGGACCATCTTATGCTGCTTTCCCAGGCACATTGTTAGGGAACTGGATTGGAAGTGGAGCAGCTGGGACTTGAAGCAGTACTGATATAGGATGCTGGAATTGTGGGTAGTGGCTCAACCACTATGGCACAACACTGATCCCTAATTTTATTAATTTGAGAGGGAGAAGGAGAGAGAGAGAGAGAGAGAGAGAGAGAGAGAGAGAGAGAGAGAGAACATACTGGTTTCCTATTGGCTGGTTCACTCCTGACATGCCTACAACAATCAGGGGTGGGCCAGGCTGAAGTCAGGAGCCCAGAACTCAACACTGAGTCTTCTACATGGGTGGCAGGGACCCAGTTACCTGAGCCATCACCGTTATTTCCCGGGTGTGAGTTGGCAGGAAGCTGGAATCAGAAGCAGAGCTAGGACTTGAACCTAGGCACTCTGATATGGACGCAGGCATCCCAAGTGGCACATTAATAGCTATGTGTACCCCTGGAGAGATCTTAGCAACTTGGAAAAATTCCAGTCCATACTTGAAAATGATTACGGAAAACCCCTACATTTTTTTTCTTCATAAAACACATTTTCCACGAACTTTTTGAAGACACTTCCTATGCATGGTTTGCAAAACTTTTTTGTACCCAAATACAATTCTCCAGTCATTCCACTTTCCCTAAATGTTTTGAAATTTCCACTTATATATTGGTCAGGAATATTAGAAAGAGACTCATGGGTCTCATTTAGATCCCTTCCCATGGCTAGTGTGGAAACATAATGGGTACTCACTCAAGTGAGTGACAGTGTAACGGAGACTTCAAGGAGATTGATAAAGGATTTGGGGACTAAGGTTTGCACTGCTTATTCAGTTGGTCTTTAAACATATTCTCTTGAGGAATAAGCACTTACTTTTTAAGCTCGGAAATTTTCATCAGAAACACTCCCTTCTGGTAAGGAAATCATAATCTTTCTGCCTTACAAGTTACCTTTAGTTTAAACAAGGGTTTAGTTGCAGATGTTAGAATCCACAGTCGCTCATTTAAACACACAAAGATTTAGTCGGTGGTATCGATAGCTCGCATCTTCAGTGCGTGGTTGAAAAGACAGATTCTGGGCTGGGTTCCCAAACCACACTGCTGAACCAGACCACCAAGGTGTTGCTGTCTCTGTGGTCAGGAGGGAGCTGTCTGTCAGGGCACAGTGCCCCTGCAGCAGCTCCTGGCTCAGAGCCGCCCTGCCTTCTCTGCCATCTTTTACACTTGTGAAAGCCTGTCTCATGGGAACAGGCACTCAGCTCAGTGGTTAAGAAGACACTCATGTCGGCAGGTGCTGTGGTCACTAGGCTAATCCTCTGCGGCGCCGGCAGCCTGGGTTCTTCTCTCAGTCGGGGCACTGGATTCTGTCCTGGTTGCTCCTCTTCCAGTCCAGCTCTCTGCTGTGGCCCGGGAGTGCAGTGGAGGATGGTCCAAGTGCTTGGGCCCTGCACCTGCATGGGAGACCAGGAAAAGCACCTGGCTCCTGGCTTCGGATCAATGCGGTGCACTGGCCACAGCGGCCATTTGGGGGTGAACCAATGGTAAAAACCAACTGTCTCTCTCTCCTCTCTCACTGTCCACTCTGCCTGTCAAGAAAAAAAAAAAAAAAAAGACACTCATGTCTCACACTGGAGTGCCTGGGTTCAAGTCCCAACTCTGGCTCCTGACGCCGGCATCTTGCCTGTGATGGTTCAAGTAATTGGGTTCTGCCTCCCATGGGGTAGACTTGGATTGTGTTTCCTGCTCGTGGCTTCGGCCCTGTCTCAGCTCCCGCCGTTGTGCACACTTGGGAAGTGAGCCTAGTCGATGACAGGTCTCTGTCTTTGTCTCTGCTTGTCCAATAAATGAATTTTAAAATCTTTAAGAAAGAAATACTCGTGTCTCAGGAGACTCTCCGGAGAGCGTGTGGGCTCTGGAGTCTCTGATTTGGGTCGACTGCACCTGCGCCGCAGGCAGAGGCTTAGTCCACTACGCGCAGCGCTGCCCCTGTCTGACTTCTTTGAAGAGTTCATCCTCTGCAGCTTCTGCCTTCAGGAACGTTTCCAAAATATCCCCCATGACTTCTAAAAACTTCCTGACTAGGAAGTAGCCTCGCCTTTTACACCTGTCTCCTAACGCACTGCTGGTGGTGTGTGCACCTGCCCTGCAGTATCCGTGGAGGATTGGCCCCAGGAGCCCCCACAGATACCCGATCCCTGGATGCACATGTCCCTTGTATGAAGTGGTGGTGTAATATTTGCCTCGAATGCAGGCTCATCGTCCTGTGTGCTAGGTTACATCTCTGGATTGCCCAGTGCAATGTAAGTAGTAGACGAATACTTCTCCTGTGGAGTTGTTTAGGGAATAATGGCATGGGAAAACAGTCTGTCCCTGTTCGGTGCAGCTGCAGTTGATTTTTAAATGTATTCAGTGTGAAGTTGATCGAATCTGTGTATTGAAGACCTATCGTGTGCCGAGCGGATTGTCTGCATTTTTTTTGCCATGAAAGCATGGAGTCTAAGTCTTCTGGGAGATGTCTTCCCAGTGCTTTCTCAGGCCTTCTGAGTCCTGAGCGCTCCAGGGGTGCTGGAGACCCCTCACCCCCGCACGTCATAAAACCAATCAGTGCCTTTTGAGAAAGGAGTGCTCTGCCTGCTTGTTCGGTGAGTCACACACAGTTGTAGAATGCTTCCCGGCTTTTGGTGAAATCATCTGGTAGGGGAGCTAGCAAATAAATATTCTTCGAAGTTTTCAAACAGATGGGGTGCTATTTCCAAAAACGGCCCTGGTAGGAGCTCCCTGGAAATGAGTGCTTGCCGCGTGCACAGCCCCGTCAGAGACGGCTGGGCCCAGCAGCCACCATGCAGGCGGTGGCGAGCCGTGCAGGAGGACTGCCTGGCAAGTGCGAGGGATTTGCTGCCTGTGCTACTGTTTTCTTGTGTTGATGTCTGATGGCTTCGCATTGTTCTTGTGAACTTACTTTTTTTTTTTTTTTACTGAAACACCATCCCCTCTATTTGAGGAGTCTTCGGAGAGTTGATTTATTTTATTTGAAAGTCAGAGTTACACACAGAGAGAAGGAGAGGCAGAGAGAGGGAGAGAGAGAGAGAGGTCTTCCATCCACTGGTTCACTCCCCGATTGGCCACAACAGCCGGAGCTGTGACGGTCCGATCCGAAGCCAGGAGCCAGGAGCTTCTTCTGGGTCTCTGACGTGGGTGCAGGGCCCCAAGGAATTGGGCCACCTTCCACTGCTTCCCCAGGCCATTAGCATAGAGCTGGATGGGAAGTTCAGTAGCCGGGACTCTAACCGGCACCAATATGGGATGCTGGCACTGCAGGGGGCGGCTTAACCCGCTATGCCACAGCGCCGGCCCCCAGTACTGATTTTTACTCTCTCTTCTTTGTTTCCACTGCACTGTCTGGTCACATTTTTCTGCCTTGTGCTTCATGTTTTTCTTATCAACATGTAGTTCTTTGTGTACTCTCCATAATACTCTGAAGTTCGTTCATTTTCTAATTCAGTCACATATCCAGTGACCATTTGATTAGCTGTGTGCTAGGGACCCACCGTGCGGAGGCACAGTCTGCATTCCAGGGCTCAGTGTCTCATGCAAATGAAGAAATAATTGCAGCATAATGTATAGGAACTCTGCCGGAGGGATCTTGGGAAGCTCAGAGGAGAGGGCTCCTCTGTCTGTTTGAAGATCTGTAAGCTCTGTGCGGCTGCGATGCTTGAACCGTGCCTTGAAGAACAACATAAGCACACAGATGTGGCACTGTGGCTTCAAACCTTTCAGATACACGCAGCGGCTCATTTATGAACTGTGGGCTCAGCCACCTTTTCTATTAGGAGACAGACTTGCTCCTCAGAGGGTCACAGGGCTCTTTCATTGTGCTGAAATACATGATTCACCACTTCACTATGTTTTTTTTTTTTTTTAAATTTATTTGACAGGTAGAGTTATAGACAGTGAGAGAGAGAGAGAGACAGAGAGAAAGGTCTTCCTTCCGTTGGTTCACCCCCCAAATGGCCGCTACGGCCGGTGCTGTGCCAATCCGAAGCCAGAAGCCAGGTGCTTCTTCCTGGTCTCCCACACGGGTTCAGGGGCCCAAGCACTTGGGCCATCCTCCACTGCCTTCCAGGGCCATAGCAGAGAGCCGGACTGGAAGAGGAGCAACCGGGACTAGAACCTGGAGCCCATATGGGATGCCGGCGCCACAGGTGGAGGATTAACCAAGTGATTCACGGCGCTGGCACCTTCACTATGTTTTTGATGTGACAAAATATACGTAATACAAAACTTACCATTTTAGCCATTTTTAAACAGTCCATTGGCATCATCACCATCCATCTCCAGCATTTTCCGTCATCCCTAAAGGAACACAGTGTCCTTTAAACCCTATGCCTCAATGCCCCCTCCCCCAGCCTCAGGAACCCCCTAATCTATTTTCTGTTTCTATGAATTTGACTATGGGAGGTACCTCACATAAGTGGATTCATTTATGATATTCGTCCTGTTGTGTTGGGCTTGTGTCACTTAGCATAATTATTCGGCATGTTAGACTGAGTAAATAATATTCCATTACATGTAAAATATGGGTAGTATATATAATATATCATTACAATATAATATATATCACTATGGTATAATATATCATTACAGGCCAGCGCCGCGGCTCAATAGGCTCCACCTGCGGCGCCGGCACACCGGGTTCCAGTCCCGGTCAGGGCGCCGGATTCTGTCCCGGTTGCCCCTCTTCCAGTCCAGCTCTCTACTGTGGCCCGGGAATGCAGTGGAGGATGGCCCAAGTGTTTGGGCCCTGCACCTGCATGGGAGACCAGGAGAAGCACCTGGCTCCTGGCTTCGGATCAGCGCGGTGTGCCAGCTGCAGCGGCCATTGGGGGGTGAACCATAGGCAAAGGAAGACCTTTCTCTCTGTCTCTCTCTCTCACTGTCCACTCTGCCTGTCAAAAAAAAAATCATTACAGTGTAATATATTGTTATGATACATGTTATATATTGCATTATAATATATGTTACAATACTATAATACACATTTTATGTATATATCACGTTTTGTCTATCCATTCGCCAATAGACATTTGTGTTGTTTGCTCTTTTCACTTATTCTGAATAATGTCGCCATGAACATTTGTGTGCAAATATCTTTTTGAATCTTTGCCTGTATACTCAGAAGAGGAACTGCTGGGTCATAGGACAATTCTGGGTGTACCTTTCTAGAGGAAATGTCACTTGTCATACTGTGTGCTACAGAGTTCGCTCTAGTCTGCATTCCATTTGCTCTAGTCAGCATTGCATCCTTGCCAGCACTTACTGGCTTTTACTTTTTTAAATAGGAGCCATTCTAATGGGAATGAAGTGATACTGTTTTTTTTTTTCTCTTTAAAGATTTATTTATTTATTTGAAAGGCAGAGTTACAGAGAGGCAGAGGCAGAGAGACAGACACAGAGAGAGAGAGATCTTCCATCCGCTGGTTCACTCCCCAGATGGCTGCAACGGCTGGAGCTGCGCTGATCTGGAGCTGCGCTGATCCGAAGCCAGGAGCCAGGAGTTTCTTCTGGGTTTCCCATGCAGCCACAGGGGCCCAAGGATTTGGGCCATCTTCCACTGCTTTCCCAGGCCGTAGCAGAGAGCTGGATGGGAAGTGGAGCAGTCTGGACTCGAACCAGTGCCCACATGGGATGCCAGCGCTGCAGGCTGGGGCTTTACCCACTACGCCACAGCTCTGGCCTCAACACTGAGGTTTTGATTGTGTTTTCCAAATGGTTGGTGATGTTGAGCATCATTTCTTGTGCCTCAGGGACTCTTGGAACTCTTGGGAAAATGATGGAATTTCTGCAGAGAGTGTGTAGCTATGATCACCACATTTTGTAATAACTACCAAGAGGAGGGCATTACAGAGCACCTGAAGCCCATATAGGGAGTGACAGATGCAGGCTGATATGAGTCTTGTGGGGTTCATGCTGTGGTTAGGTAGCTCTCTCTGTGCCATTGCTGTACAGAGTGGACTGCATGGTTTTAACTTTTGTAAGAAGTGTAAGAAACTGACACAGTTCTAAGTTGAAATATAAGAGTTTTGGACCCAGGGGAGCTTTGGTTCTTCAGGATGTAGCTTGAGGGAGGGGGAGGGAGAGGGGAGGGAGGGGGAGGGGGAGAGGGAGAGGGAGAGGGAGAGGGAGAGAGAGAGAGAGAGAGAGAGAGAGAGAGAGAGAGGAAACAGAAGGCAGTCCTGGAAAAAAGGGCTGGGAAAGAAAACTGGCTTAAACATGAGAGCAGGGGAAACATTAAGGATGAGCTCTTGTGGGGAGGAGAGAGTCTGACAGCGTTTCCCACACTGAGAGCCCAGGCCACCGCAGGAAAGGACAAGTAGTACAGGGATTCTTTTAGGCATAGCTCTAACCAGGGCCAGGACTTGGGATTTCTAATTTGAACAAGGAAAATGTTAACAATTAGAGGCAAGGGCCAAGAAGCGGACAGCTGAGTCATGGGTCGGTTCTGCAAAGATCCAGGTCGGGCAGAATGTTTTTGTCTTTCAGACTCAGTCATTCCGTGCTCGGGTAAGAGACCAAAGCCTCGTCTTCATCGCTCACAGAGCCTTGCTTTGGAAGGTCCTAGAAGCGCTGTCATGTTGCAGAAATGGGATTGGAATATTGCCAACTTCTGAGTTGGCTCAGTGTTAATCTGGCTGCTCACTGCCCCGGGGCCGGGAGTAACCCCAACAGAGAGAGGTTCGGGGCTCACTTGCCTAAGAGGCCCCAACTGCCAGAGCTGGAATTCTCTAGGGCTGTGGCTCCGGGCCTTGGGGGAGCTTTCCAAACCCATGTGGCTCAGCCCGGCTCCTGGCTCATTAAATCAGGAGCTCTGGGAGGAAGAGGGCACTGGGCATCCGTACTTTCTAAACTCCCCCGGGTGACTCTAGATGTAGTCAAAATGAGGCCCTTTGAGTGACAGGCAAGCAGTTAGAGAGTAATTACACAATCCTAACTGTCCTCGGAAAAAATGAGTTGTTCAATGATTTTGTTTGAAACCAGGTTGCTGGGTCAAAACCATTTCTTCCATCTGCCTCCACTCAGAAGGGGACGGCTTTCTTGGCCTTGGTATCAAAGGTGCCTACGTTGCCGGCGCCGTGGCTTAACAGGCTAATCCTCCGCCTTGTGGCACCAGCACACTGGGTTCTAGTCCCGGTCTGGGCGCCGGATTCTATCCCGGTTGCCCCTCTTCCAGGCCAGCTCTGTGCTGTGGCCCGGGAAGGCAGTGGAGGATGGCCCAAGTCCTTGGGTCCTGCACCCGCATGGGAGACCAGGAGAAGCACCTGGCTCCTGGCTTCAGATCAGTGCGATGAGTCGGCCGCAGTGGCCATTGGGGGGTGAACCAACAGAAAAGGAAGACCTTTCTCTCTGTCTCTCTCTCTCACTATCCACTCTGCCTGTCAAAAAATAAATAAATAAATAGAACAATAATTAAAAAAAAAAAAAACAAAAACAAAGGTGCCTACGTTGAACTGCTGTTTTTCAAACTTTGACCTGCATACAAATTGCCTGTGAGATGTAGGTCTCAGCCCAAGGAGGGCGATGCTCCTGGGGCCCAGTGTGGGTAGTAGGATTTTAGGTTTATAATCCCTGAGTTGATCTTACTCACTCTTCTATTCGTCAAATTGTTGAAGTGTACGGACCAGTGTTGTGGCGTAGCCAACATCATGCCAACATTCCATCTGGGTACTGGTTCGTGTCCTGGCTGGTTCACTTCTGATCCAGCTCCCTGCTAATGCACCTGGGAAGGCAATGGAGGATGGTCCAAGTGCTTGGGTCCCTGCATGCTTGGGAGACCTGGAAGAAGCTCCTGGCTCAGCCCAGCCCAGCCCAGCCCTGGTCATTGCAGCCATTTGGGGGGTGAACCAGCGGATGGAAGATCTCTCTCTCTTTCTCCTTTTCCCTCTTTGTGACTCTTTCAAATAAATAAATCAATCTTTAAAAAATCGTTGAAGGGTACTTACTACCTGAGGCACTTGGCCAGCTGGGTACTGGGACTATGGTTGTGAACACAAGACACAGCCCTTGCCCTCAAGGATCCTAAAACACAAGAGGAGAGACAATGAACTCCTCAGTTTACAAAAGTTATGTGAATACAGTTACCGAAAAGGTCGAAAACAAGCGCCCAGGCTGTTACGAAACTGTGTGGCAGGGAGAGTAGACCTAGGCAGGAGAACAGAATTGTAACTCACCAGGTAAAGTGAACCCCAAGAGACCCACGTTGTGTACTGGAGATTTCTCTGGCTGTAGGAACCTGCTGATGTCTTCCTGCGGCTTCCAAAAACTGTACTTGGTACACTGACCCTCCTTTCCTGCTGTGCATCTTCCCACGGTGGCCTCAGCCATTCTTTCTGCTTTTCTTCTCTTTCCAAGCTCAGCTCCCATCTCTTCTGAGTCCCAGGTTCAGATTTCCAACTGTTGATGTGCATCGTCAACCCGGAGACCTGTTAGCGTCTAAACCCCAGCATGTTCTGGGACCAGCCCCTCCCTCTCTTCCCAAATCAGCACTTCTCTACTATTTCTGGCCCCTCAGGCACAGCGTAACATCTCCTTTAACTGACGTGGACTCCACTACTGCTGGCCCAAGGATGCAGCACATAATCTAGGTGTCTGTTAGTTTGCGTGATTCACAGGTGATGTAATTTGGGGTAACTAGCCCAGTACAGACGCTGGGTGATTGTTGTTTAAGTTAGTGAGTCTTGGGGGCAGAGGGGAACAAGTTGTCATTCAGTCCTTGTAGTTTTGCTGGGTATTGTGTATACCATAACACATTTATTTCTCCCACTGGCTTTCCAGAATTTATTATTGCCTTGCATGGGAAGGAAGTGAGGCTTGTGGAGTGTCCAATGAGTAAGTGGTACACGAACCTAGGTTTTTTTCAGTTTCAGAAACCACCATGTTTTTTGAGTAGGCCTACAACCTTGTGCACTCTAAAGTGCTCTCCAGACTTACTATAAATATATGTTAGAAAACCAAAGCTCTTTCTTACGTTACTTGTGAGGTTTTTTTCTCAAATATATATATTTTTGGTAAAGTGCCTGCTGTGAAGTCAGCCTGGGTTACTCTAAAACAACTGTATCTCGCTTGCAGCCTGCACTCAATACATTAGTTCTTTCATAGATTTAAATATGCATTATTTCATTCTTCTTTTTCATTTTTTTCTTTCCGTGTTTCCTTCTGTGCATTTCTATTGTCATCTTCCAAATCACTAATTCCCTCTTAAGCTGGGTCTGATTTGCTGTATTTTGCTCAAATATCTAATTATAGCATGCTTAATTTCTTCCATTACATTGTTTGGAGCTAGAGTTCCCATCTGGTTCTCATATATATATATATATATATATATATTCTTGTTCTCTGGTGAAATTTTTATCTTGCTGCCTATTTTCCTAAACACACAACTCAATTATTTTAAATCTGTGTCTAATAACATTCACATCTGTATTATCTATGCGATTGTTTCTGTTGTCTGTTTTGCTTTTCTTCTTGGTCTCTTGATGTGGCTGGTCATTTTTAATTGAATGTTGGGCATTATAAATGAAAAATCTGGGAGGTTCTCAATGACATCTTGTTCCACAGAGGATTTACTTTCTTTAGCTTCTGGTTGGCAGTTAGAATTTTAATCATGTTAATTCGATTTCCCTAACTCAGTAGGTGTAGCCCTCCAGGGTTCCCAGTTGGAAGCCCAGAGTATATGCTAGGTGTCTCCAATTTGGTGGGCCCTGAAATCCAATTGTCTCCTTCTCAGTTGTCACAGCCCCGGTTAGTTGATGATCCCACTAGCAGTGGTCTCCTGTGCTGCTTTTTTCTCTCTGCATGTGGAGTTCACAGATCAGCAAAGTCTGAGAGCTGGTGGTGGTAGGGAGGGAGTGTTGGGTGACTTCTGTGCTTTCTTTGGGAATTTGGCCTTTCAGGTTCTGGTTGTCTTGGTAACTCTTAGATGCCTCCCAAGAGATTAAAAAACATTTTTTTTTTCGTGCAGGGTTTTGTAGGTTTGTCTAACATTGCTGGAAAGTGACATGCATTTGAAACTTAAGTAGAGGGGGCTGGTTTTTGATTCATCAGCTTGCTCCAGAAACTGATAGCATTCAGGTGTGCAGGTGAGCGATCCATGTGGGAGCTGCAGCCTGGGCTGCTACCTGCTGGTGCCACAAGAACTTTTGGCTTTCTCCTTGCTTTAACTTTCTGCTTTCCCAGTCTGAGAAGCTAACTTGAAAATGAGTTAATTGGCTAGTATGCGCCTTGATGTGGGATGGGTTTAAATAAATGATAGAGACAAAATCACGCAAGAGACCCACATCCCTGTTACGGCCTGCTAGGAGGTGACCGGGCCATAATTCGTCCATGAAGGAAATGACAACCGTGGTGACTTCTGGTGGCCTTGTTGTGCTGATGTTTTGCTGTACTTTGTACTTTCGACGGGGTGTAATTTTGAAGGGTGTGGTGGTGGTGTTTTGAAGTGTTTTTCTGCATTCATACATGTGCATGGACAACATGTGTGCATATAAACACACACACACACACACACAGCGCTCAGAAAGGCCTTGAATGCAACACACGAGTTCTCCTCCATCTCATCCTTGAAAACAAGAAATAAAACAGCAACCCAGACGTTGTTAACCCCCACAGGGGTTATGGCTGTAAGGTTTCATCACCTTCCTGTCTTATCTGGCACACAATCTGCCCCAGGCTGGTTATTTTTCTGCTTCCTTCTCTGCCAGCATCGGACCTGGAACTTGGAGGAGACCATGCCGTCTCCTTGTGATGATTACACAGAGAGGAGCCCCAGGTCCTTGGAGCCTGGAAGTTGGCGTGAATGCTCCCCATGGAGCTGATGATACTGTAGCCTGCTCATTCCCCACTCCCCCTTCTATTGTTCCTGTTAGTGCATTCCAAAGACAGCCTACCATGTGCTTTCTGTCCCTAAGAATGTTGGAGTTTAATTATGGGGGAAGTCAAAGACACGACAATTTAAGTAGGAGGATGAAATAGTAACAGAAATTAATAAAGGTTAAGGGTGATGTGAAGAGTACACGACCAGCTGTGGAAGTCAGATGAGGGAGGGCTGGGCTGGGGGCAGGTGGACACAATCTGAGGGCGGGAGGAGTGGGAATTCTTGTGGATTGGGGTTGCTAGGGAGTGGCATGGACATCCTTGGCTGGGAGATGCACACAGGCGGGAGATTGGGAAGCAGCAGGGTGGCTCAGGGGCTGAGATGTGCCACTCTCGGAACATGGTGGCAGGCATGGGGGTTGGGCTGTTATAGTGGAAGGCCTCAAATGCCAGTTGCTGAGCGAGTTTGGATACTGGGTCAGGGGAGCATCAGAGCTCTGAGTGGGGGAGTATAGGGACGGTTGTATTGGGACAGGATGCTGAATGAGATGGAGGGGAATGTTGTAAGCAGGGGGCTTGGCTGTGATCCCCATGAGTCCGGTGAGGATTGGTGACGGGGAAGGGGAGGTGAAGATTGGAGAATTCCTTCCATAGAGCACTGATGGGAGTACCAGCTGTTGGCGTTTTCTGAACAGTACGTTGCGTGTGTCCACAAGGTTGCCATACATGAACCGTGACCCCTCCTTTTCATCTGTGACAAAGCATCACTTTACAAAGGTGGATCCATTCACATAGAAAGCCATTTGCTAGTATGGAGGGTCTTGTTTTCCTGTGGCCAGCACACATTATACATGTGGACGTGTGTCCTCCTGAAATGAAAAGCCCCTAATGGATCTTGTACTAGGGCCTGTGTGTGTGTGGTGGGGGGACAGCAGTGGGCAGGTGCGTGTCCCTGTGGCTGTGGCTCCTCCCATCGCTGCTGACTCCAGACAGATGTCTCCTCCATTGTGACGCTGTCCGAGTGACACCAGGCAGGAGATGCCATATTCCATGTAGGCTAGGGGAGTCCCTTTCTCCCACATATGACTGACCTTTGGTCTTGCTGAGCTATGGGACCTGTTAATGTGTATCTGCTAGCGGGAGTTCCTTGCAGAACTAGCTTTGAGCAATAGGACCTGTTTCATTCACCTACCCTGGTCTTCTCTAAAGATCGTGGTGCACCTGGGTCTGTCAATGGTTTGAGAAGTTGGGCAAGTGGAGAAACAAAACAGGTGCCCCGAGTTCCCTGGCACAGGAGCTGATTTTGCCTCATCCTTACTAACATCTGAGTGTGGAGTCCTGGGGAAAGCCAGGATGGGAACTGCCTTTCTCCTTGGTGACTGCTCTGATGGCCGCGTGGGCCCTTAACTGAAGGAGCCAGTGAACATCACGCTTCCCCTGCTCTGAGCTGTCACCGTGCAGAGACGACTTGTGTACATTCTCACATCCAGACCTCAAAACGACCCTCGGGGTGGGTCTCGGGGAACCTGGGTTCTGCCCTAGGTTACGCTGTCAGGAGAGCACGGACACAGAGCTGGAGTCCCAGTGAGAGTTTGGGTTCAGTCAATAAAGCAGCAGCTGCCTCATCACACAGGTTTCATGCTTGACACGGTCGTCTCTGTTGGTGAAATCCACCTCCTGGCCATCACTGTGGTCAGGAGGGCAGCTTTGGGCAAAGCGAGTCTGTAATGGGAGTCCAAGCACTCACCGATGCCTTCTCTTCCTCTACACGGAGCACTGGGGACTGACAAGGCCCTGTTCATTCAACCCCTGCCTTCCTGCCGTCACTTTCCCCGAGCCGATGTGGTCTGTTCCCACGGACCTGCCACTCACACCCTCACGTTCCCTGCTTGTGGACAGTAGTGCAGAGTGGTTAACGAGGGTCTCTCGTACCCTAGCGTGGATGGGCAGGCCGAGCAGGTCGTCACCTGCCTTTCCAGTTGTGTGATGGCCGTCGGAGACTCTCTGACGGGTCTAGGGGTATCTAGGATGCCGGGAATGTTTTGGTTTCTTTCTCTTCCAGTGCGTGTGCCTGCTTGGCCTGCAGACAGTGGCCAGAGCCGGCCTCTGCGCTGTCAGGTGCATCCTGCAGGTCCCGAAGTGCCTGCTCGCCCGCCTTCCCTCCTGTGTCTCCTTGACGGCAGGGTTGGAGGATGGACTTGGATTTCTGCCGTTCCCTCCCGCGTGCAGGCAGGACCACTGCCGTGCTGTCTGCTTCTGTGTTGATGGTGACATTCAGTGAGTTTTAAACACTTGGAAGCTAAATGGGTGTAGAGAAATGCTCCAGCTTGGTGACGATTATGTCTTCTGTCACTTTCCCTGGATGTGAGGGAAAGGAGAGTTGCCCTAAAATGAAATTCGTGGGTTATCTTCAAGCCTGCTGTGAGTAATTTAGCCTTCACACATTCACTTACTATTCATCCGCCGTGGGCAAGGCACCATGCAAGATCTTGGGCACCAACATTGTTATGTTATATCCTACCAGATGAGCCAGTATGTCTGTATGCATGTATGTATGTATTTAAAAGGCAGAGTTACTGAGAGAGAGGAGCACACCCACCCACCCCCACCCCCACACACAGATACAGTTCTTCCATCTGCTGGTTCACACTCCCCAAGTGGCTTCAATGGTCCAGGCGGGGCCAGGCTCAATCCAGGTCTCCCATATGGTTGGCAGGGGCCTAAGCACTTGGGCCATCTTCTGGTGCTTTCTCAAGCACATTAGCGGAGAGCTGGGTTGGAAGTGGAGCAGCTGGGACTTGAACCAGCACTCAGATCAGATGTCTGCATCGCTGGTGGCAGCTTAACCCCCTGCACCAAAATGCCAGCTCCAGTCTGTGTGTTTTACCCAGGAATCCAGACCTTCTGATTGGCAGCCTCCTGGGGCATCCAGCGGTCAGCAGCTCCCTTGCATCAGGCACATACTTGGAGTCTGGAAGCTTCCCTGGGCTTCTCCACACACAGGTGGAGGAAGAATTGTCTGCAGAGCTGTGGCGCAGCTGGAGTCTGGGGATGCAGGGCTCTCGTGTTTCCTGAGAGGTAGAACTGCCCCTCCTCCTCCTCTTAAAACTTTTTAATTTTTTTTTAATTTGTTGCATCCATTTCTTCTGGAAAATTAGGAATGGTTGTGAGGTCAGAGCTCTGCTCAGCCAGATTTAATGGTTTCCACATCCTGGAGCAGCTGGACTTCACAAATCCCAGATGCCTGGGTCCTGTCCCCCGAGGCTCCAGGCCTGGGAACCTCTGCTTTTACCAAGATCCAGGGCGTCCCAGTTGAGCATCTGAGTTTGTGAACCAGTGCACCATGACCGTGCATGAGAGCAGTGACCATGAGATCATGGAACCCATGGAGACTTTGGCTCACACAGCTGGTTTCCAGTTCCTGTCTCAGCTTGACATTCAGTCACCTCTGTCTCCAAAGTCCTGTTCTCTGTGTTGGTTTAAAACATTTTTTTTGTAATAAAGAATGCCACTACTCTCATTTAATTTCATGTTTTCTGTGAGGTGCTTTATTCATTCTTGTCTTTATCAATGACTTTGAGAGGGTGCAACTGTTTGGTTTTCTTCTTTTAAAACACCTTTTTTTAAAAAAAAAAATAAAAGATTTATTTATTTATTTATTTGAAAGAGTTGCAGAGAGGCAGAGGCAGAGAGAGAGAGAGGTCTTCCATCCACTGGTTCACTCCCCAAGTAGCTGCAACAGCTGGAGCTGTGCTGATCCGAAGCCAGGAGCCTGGTTCTTCTTCTGGCTCTCCCATATGGGTGCAGGGTCCCAGGCACTTGGGCCATCTTATACTGCTCTCCCAGGCCTTTGCAGAGAGCTGGATCGGAAGCGGAGCAGCTGCGACTTAACCCGGTGCCCATTTGGGATGCTGGCACTGCAGGCTTTACCTCCATACCACAGTGCCGACCCCAACTATTTGGTTCTAACTTTCTGCTTGGCAAGGAAGAGATCATCTCAGGATATGATAGGACTCTTGTTTTTCACTGAGCAGTTCCCTGTGGTCCTTGTGCCCTCTTGGCGTTTGCCTTTGACCTGTGGGAATTCAAATTCTTTCTGTCCGGTGGGAAACCCTTAAGTTCCTCAGTCTGTAGATGAATCATCTAGTGGCTGTCCAAGAGTCAGGCTTCTTTTCTTTTTTTTGACAGGCAGGGTTAGACAGAGAGAGAGTTACAGACAGTGAGAGACAGAGAGAAAGGTCTTCCTTCCATTGGTTCACCCCCCAAATGGCCGCTACAGCCAGCGCTGTGCCCATGTGAAGCCAGGAGCCAGGTGCTTCTCCAGGTCTCCCATGCGGGTGCAGGGCCCAAGGACCTGGGCCATCCTCCACTGCCCTCCCAGGCCACAGCAGAGAGCTGGACTGGAAGAAGAGCAACCGGGACAGAATCCGGTGCCCCGACTGGGACTAGAACCCAGTGTGCCGTTGCCGCAGGTGGAGGATTAGCCTAGTGAGCCACGGCGCCAGCCAGGCTGCCTTTCTTAAGTAGTGGCTGTTGGGGAGGTTTTGGGTGACTCTCACTGGGGTGGCTCTGACACTGCTGAGCTTCTGAGAGCTGCTCCAGCAGTGGATACCTTCAGCAGTGAACCCCTGCTCACCGCCTGGGGAGATTTCTACCTGTTTCTGTCTGCACTGGCTTATTTTGTCTGTCTCCGGTCGGTGTGATTCCTAATCCCTGCTCACATCCACACCTTGTCACGTTTTAGTGTAACCACTGTTAAATGCCTTACTGCTGGTAGAACATATTGGGGTGGCATGTCTGAATTAGCATTAGAGGCGGCTGCCTCTTGGCTGTGGGCATTAACGGTGCTGCTGATGGCTTTTATCAGGTGGGGTGTTTGGATCTGTTTATGGGGCCCACCTGCTGCCAGGGATTCAGGGCAGAGCTGGAAATCAAAGCTATGGATGGGCCTTATCTGGCTGCGTAGCTGCTGCCACGGCCTTGGCTCTGTAGAGACGCTTCCCTGGCCCTCTTCACGCTTGCATCCCGGGTTCCACGTTGCTGGGGCTGTCTGGTTTCCCCGTGGTCCTGTAGTTGCAGCAAAGGTCTTTGATGCAGATTGTGGTGTAGTTCCCTTGAGTTAATTGCCTGGAGGTTCCCCAGAGTTGACTGATCCTGCTGGTGGGGAAGGGGAGGGAGCAGTTGACCAAGCCTCAAAGTTTCGGAGGCTTCTGAGGCAGCAGGAATTTGTGGAGCCAATGATGGCGCTGGGGACCACATCCCACAGGGTTTGACTTCTTGGAAGCCTGAGCCTAAACCACCTCATGGTTAGGAGGGAGAAGGATGAACCTGCTGTGTGTGGCCAGATGCTTCCAGAATCATCTGGTTCTGAAATCTGCTCACCTGGGACTTCCGGGCTGGTTACTTCTCTCCATATTCCAGGGAGTGAGGTAGTGTAATCTGAGCACACAGCTTCGGGTGCTGGTTACGGTTTGGGTGGGTGATCTTCCTTGAAAAGACATGCGTAGAAATGACTGAAGTCAGATCTACGTTCTAGTAGGGATCAGGTTTGTAAGGGGGGACTGGTTTCTGACCTGGAGTCTGTCTTCTGGTATCTTACAGAAGTGATTTCCGTGGGTTTCAAAACCTGCATTTCAGATTCTCGTAGAAATGATTATAAAACTTTATCTAATCAAGTGGTCTCAGCCCTGTGCGATGCCTTCCTAGCCTGGTGTCTAAGGAGAGGTGTTGCCAACGGAGAACTAAGAAGCAGGTGGTTTTTGGACTAATATCTTTATTCCCACTGAATTTTAAGAGTTTCCTAAGGGTAGTTGGGAATAAGGACTAATCATGGTCCATCCCCACTTGACCTTGTCTCTCTCTCTCTCTTAGGATTTATTTATTTATTTGAAAGGCAGAGTTAGAGGGAGGGAGAGACAGAGAGCAAGATCATCCATCTGCTGGTTCACTCCCCAAAAGGCTGCAATGGCTGGAGCTGGGCCAATCTGAAGCCAGGAGCCAGGAGCTTCTTCCAGGTCTCCCATGTGAGTGCTGGGGTCCAAGCACTTGGGTCATCCTGCGCTGTTTCCCAGGCCATTAGCAGGAAGTGGAACAGCCAGGACTTGAACCGGTGCCCATATGGGATGCTAGTGCTGCAGGCTGTGGCTTTAGCTGTTATGCCACAGCGCCTGCCCCTGATCTTCTGTGATCAGGAAGCAGTAGAATTTGCGTCTTAAGGCCGGCGCCGTGGCTCAACAGGCTAATCCTCCGCCTTGCGGCGCCGGCACACCGGGTTCTAGTCCTGGTCGGGGCACCGATCCTGTCCCGGTTGCCCCTCTTCCAGGCCAGCTCTCTGCTGTGGCCAGGGAGTGCAGTGGAGGATGGCCCAAGTGCTTGGGCTCTGCACCCCATGGGAGACCAGGATAAGCACCTGGCTCCTGCCATCGGAACAGCGCGGTGCGCCGGCCGCAGCGCGCTACCGCGGCGGCCATTGGAGGGTGAACCAACGGCAAAAGGAAGACCTTTCTCTCTGTCTCTCTCTCTCACTGTCCACTCTGCCTGTCAAAAAAAAAAAAAAAAAAAGAATTTGCGTCTTAAGATGCAGCAGGTGCACACGCCATTACTGTTTTAGAAAGCCCTCAGACTGTTTACTCTGACAGAAATCAGGAAGGAGAATTCTGGTGGCAGTGGGGCGTCTGTGGATGAGCAATGAGATATTCAGTTCCCGGGACAGGAGCTGGAATGGCGCTACCAAAGCTAGCAGCAGAGCACGATGCAGTGGATCCGAGCTGTCTCTGCATGGGGAAAGGAGGATTGCTGGCGCGGCTTTCAAAGGTGTGTTCCAGTCAGGGAGCGTGTGAGCGAGCCAGGTACACGCTGACTTACCAGCGTGCAGGTCATGGACTCCTGAGCAATGTTCTGCAGGATTTTTTTTTTTTTTCTGAAATGACTAAACAGGAGGTGTGAAATTCAGGAAGGTCTCTTTTGGAGAATTACTGATAGTGTCTTGGAGGAACCTTTAGTTCCACTTTACAGTCATTTGGGAAACCATGGCATCGCTCTCCGTTTCATTATGTTTTGATTCAGACTAAAACTTCTGCCACTTGCAAAACTGGCATCCGTGGCAGAGTGGTGGCTGCTCCACTTCTGAGCCAACTCCCTGCTACTGTGCCTGGGAAGGCAGTGGGGGGTGGTTCATGTACTTAGACCCTGCCACCCCCATGAGAGACCCACATATGCTCCATGCTCCTGGTTCCTGGCTTTGACCTGGCCCAGCCGCCGCTAGTGCGTCCATTTGGGAAGTGATTGAGGATGGAGGAGCTCTTTGTCTCTTTCTCTGTGTCATTCTGCTTTTTAAAGAAATAAAATACATCTTAAAAAAAAGATTGAAATAGAATTCTTTAAAATTGGCCAGGCAGTATACTTTGGTTTGGGTTACACCTGCCATTTTTCCATAATTGGTGAGAAAAATAGTTCTACTACCAATGCTTTTGTTTCAGATACTTGCAAAGCAAATAGTTTGGTGATTTCCCCAAATCGGAGATTCTTTGGATTGTTTAAGAGCCCTGTCTGTAATTCTTTCGGATAAATAAATAAATCTTAAAAAACAAAAAAAGGAAAAAGAGCCTACAGATATTAAGATGACTAGTTCTTGTTCGTGCTAAGAAATTTGCTGTTCCTCTATCAGAATTAAGTCTGGCTGCTGGTTGCTGAGGGAAGAGGTAGGCAGAACCGTGCGTGGCTGTAGCTGGAATGTGATTCTCCAGTCCCTCTTGTTTATTTTAGCCGCCCTACACCTTTCAGGGTGGCCCACATTCTCACATACTAAGTTTTAAAATTTTATTTATTTTTAGGGACCGGTGCTGTGGGGTAGTAGGTTAAGCCTCTGCCTGCTGTGCCTTGCCAGCATCCCATATGGGCGCCGGTTCATGTGCCGGCTGCTCCTTTTCCGATCCAGCTCTCTGCTATGGCCTGGGAAAGCTATGGAAGATGGCCCAAGTGCTTGGGCCCCTGCACCCACGTGGGAGACCTGGAAGAAGCTCCTGGCTTCAGATCGGCCCAACTCCATCTGTTGTGGCCATATGGGAAGTGAACCAGTGGATGCAAAACCTGTCTCTCTGACTCTGTTTCTGTCTCTCTCTCTGTAACTCTACATCTCAAATAAATAAATCTTAAAATAAAATTCATTTATTTTTAGACATGTTTGTTTATTTATTTGAGAGGCAGAGAAAGAGAATGAGCGAACTCCCATCTCCTGGTTAATTCTCCAGATGCCTGCAATGGTTGGGGCTGAAGCCGGGAGCCAGCGAATCAGTGCAGCGTTCCTAAGTAGGAATCCAATCACTTGAGTCCCCACCACTCCTCCTGGAGTCTGCGTTAGAGCTGGCATCTGGAGCAGAGGTGGGTATTGAACCGGGTACTCTGATATAGGATGTGTACATCTTAACCTCTGGGCCAAATACCCGTCCCTTGATTTTATTTATTTTTTATTATTTTATTTCTTTTTGAAAGACAGAGTTACAGAGAGAGAGCCAGAGAGAGAGGTCTTCCTTTCTGCTGGCTCACTCCCCAAATGACTGCACCGGCCAGAGCTGCGCTGATCTGAAGCCTGGAGCCAGGAGCTTCTTCCAGGTCTCCCATGTGGTGCAGGGGACCAAGGACTTGGGCCATCTTGCACTGCTTTCCCAGGCCATAGCAGAGAGCTGAATCAGAAGTGAAGCAGCCGGGACTAGAACTGGTGCCCATATGGGATGCTGGCGCTGCAGGTGAGGGTTAACCTACAGCACCTGCCCCTCTGCTATTTTTTTTTTTTTTGACAGGCAGAGTGGACAGTGAGAGAGAGAGAGGCAGAGAGAAAGGTCTTCCTTTTCTGTTGGTTCACCCCACAATGGCCACTGCGGCCGGCGCACCGCGCTGATCCAAAGCCAGGAGCCAGGTGCTTCTCCTGGTCTCCCACGTGGGTACAGGGCCCAAGCACTTGGGCCATCCTCCACTGCACTCTCGGGCCACAGCAGAGAGCTGGACTGGAAGAGGGGCAACCGGGACAGAATCCGGCGCCCCGACCGGGACTAGAACCTGGTGTGCCGGCGCCGCAGGCGGAGGATTAGCCTAGTGAGCCGCAGCGCCGGCTAAATGCAGAATTTTAAAGAAACAAAATGTAGAGAAACCAAAGCCACTTCTACTGCTCCTGGTAATCTACCACACAGGAGCTTCACTTCCATCAGGGATCTCTCAGTGATTACAGGAAGTCTACAAACAATGGCTAGAGCCACAGGGTCTCTGTAGCAATTGCTATTTTGTTGCTTGTCCTTTGTCCCTGGACTGCAAGGCCCTTGTCCTCTTGCTCCACGGTGTTGAAGAAGTGGGCTGCTGCAGGTGGATGTGAAACCAGGTGAGTGAATTCCAAGTGGAAACTCTTGTAGAACATTCTAGAATACTGAAGGAGCTGGCTCCTCTAAAGAGCCTAATTTGGATTTTCATTACTGATCAGTTTAAAGCTTAGAGTGAAGCCTTTTTCAAATAAAAAAATATTTAAAAGTGAGTTGAAGCTTCCCCCTACAGCTGCCATGAGCTCATTCCTGTGCAGCCTAAGGAGCCGGCTGGCTGTGGAGCAGGGCCCATCAGCCCTGAGAAGGCAGCTTCAGCCCTCCATGAATGATGATGGTGATGGCACAGACAAGAGGAGCAGCCCAAAGAGACCTGTCTGATGAAGAAGTGGTGAAAATGAAGGCAGAAGTCCAGGTGGCCGTAGCAGGTGAACAGCCAGCGGCAGCAGGTGGAGGAATTGAGTGTGGAAAGCCAGACAGACGAAAACCGCTGAGCTTTAGTGGTCCGCTCGGAACAGAAGACAGCAGGCGGAGATGACATGAGCTGTGGGCCCTGAGCTGAAAGGAGCTCACAGAAGCTGATCAAAGCCTCCTTTTGACCATGAAGATGAAAACAAGTAACCATAAACATCTCGGACTCGGTCTCCTTTGAGAGTATAGGGGGTGTTTTTCAAAACTCACATTTTCCTTATTTTTTTAAAGTAACATTTTTTCCTATTTGAAAGATCCTGCAGGTTCATTACAGAAAATACAGGAATAAAATGTAATGAAGAAAAAACTGTGTGTCCATCAGTATCTCTCTGACTTGCAATGCTGTCTGTACAGGTTAACTACTTGTTAACGTTTTGTTGTTGGAAAAGTGGAATTAAAAGATAAGCTGTTTTGGTGCAAAACATTTTTAAATCCATGCATCGGTTTTTATTTATTTATTTATGTTTTAAGATTTATTTATTTGAAAGGCAGAGTCACAGAGAGGCAGAGGCAGAGAGAAAGAGAGAGAGAGAGAGAGAGAGAGAAGCCTTCCATTTGCTGGTTCACTCCCCAGATGGCTGCAACAGTTGGAGCCGCACCCATCGAAGCCAGGAGCCAGGAGTTTTTTCTGGGTCTGTGCCTGCTTTCCCAGGCACAGCAGAGAGCTGGCTTGGAAGTTGAGTAGCTGGCACCCACATGGGACACCAACACTGCAAGAAGTGGCTTTACCTGCTCTGCCACAGTGCCAGCCCCTCATGCATAGGTTTTTTCATAGTATACATTTTTTTTTGTGAGTTTGTTTTTTGGGGGGTTAAAATCTGGGGGGTTTTAAAATCCATGTCATTTGTTCATTTAACAATCAAGTACCTTCTTATTGTCCAGGCCACGTCCTTGGTGCTGGCACCAGAGCTGAATCCTAGCTCTCAAGGAGCTCACGCTCTAAAGCAGAGGAACCAAATCCCAAGGTTAAGGTGCAAGGGAAAGAAAGACCAGTTTCATGGACATTTCCGTGAGGAATAAATAAGGTGATGGCTCTTGGAGTGGCCAACTACCTGCACTGCCATCATCGTTTGGAACACTTTCTAAAATGTCGAGTCCAATGATCTTGTTCAAACAGGGCTGGGGGCCTAGGACTCTGCATTTTAAAGTGCTTCATGGAATCCAGGGTAGCTTACAAAATTGAGGGCTGCTGGGATAAGGTCTGTTCTTTTTTTTTTTTTTTTTGACAGGCAGAGTGGACAGTGAGAGAGAGAGACAGAGAAAGGTCTTCCTTTTCTGCCGGCGGCTGGCACGCTGTAGCTGATCCGAAGCCAGGAGCCAGGTGCTTCTCCTGGTCTCCCATGGGGTGCAGGGCCCAAGCACTTGGGCCATCCTCCACTGCACTCCTGGGCCACAGCAGAGAGCTGGCCTGGAAAAGGGGCAACCGGGACAGAATCCGGTGCCCCGACCGGGACTAGAACCCGGTGGGCCGGTGCCGCAAGGCGGAGGATTAGCCTATTGAGCCACGGCGCCGGACTGTCTGTTCTTTTTTAAACTGGAATTAAGATCGATTGCATGGCTGAAATCATATTAATCTTTATGGAGAGGCAAGGGATGTAGAGACAAGGAAGGGAGCTGACATTACCAGGTTCCACTGTCTTCTCGTTATAATCTGATTCTCACAACAACCTGTGGGGTAGATATTCTTAGCTCCATCTTTCCCATGACAAACTCCAGGCATAGTTTTCTGTGAGCGTTTTGGAGACCCTCCTGTTATGTATATCTTTGAAGATAACATTGAGATTGTATTGGGCTATTAGACGGTGAGCCTTTTCGAAGTGTAACTTTGTAACGAAGTTTCCTGGCTTACTGTGGGGTCGACTATGATAGCTTCTGAGAATTCAATTATTATTATTATTTTTGACAGGCAGAGTGGACAGTGAGAGGGAGAGACAGAGAGAAAGGTCTTCCTTTTTCATTGGTTCACCCTCCAATGGCTGCTGCAGCCAGCGCACTGCGGCCGGTGCACTGCGCTGATCAGATTTTTAAACAGCTCCCTTGTTCTGGCTTCCTCCCTGGGAGAACCCCTCTGCCTCTCTGAGTGGAGCCAGCCTGTTTGTGTGCTCCATAAAAGGGAGCTTGAAACCCAGGAGCGAGCCTACCTCACTTGTGCTTTTCCTGAGGGTCTTTCTTTTGCCCACTTGACTGATTTGTTTTTCCAGGGTCACTCTTCTCTTTGTGTCTTTATCACCTGTTTTAATTCCCAAGCCCAACACTTTGGCTTCAGATGCTCTAGTCATTGCCAGTCTTGAGGATATATGTAGATCTCCTTTTCTGGTTTACTGTGTGGTCTGCTCCACTCTTAAGAGATCCTGGTGCAAATCACTTTACATGGTGTAGTTGAACTTGGTAACTATTGCCTATACCACCCAAGGAAGCTTCCAGCTGCTTCTCCGTGTACTTCTGAAGTGCTTCGGAATAGGGAAGATGACGATGTGCCTAAAGATTCCTCACTGGGATCTTTGACCTAGCACTTAAGATTCCAAGGTCAGGGCTGGCATCGTGGTGCACTGAACTAAGCTGGCGCCTGCAACACTGGCATCCCAAATCAGCGTGCTGGTTAGGTCTTGGCTGCTCTGCCTCCCATCCAAGTCCCTGCTAATGCACCTGGAAAAGCAGCATAAGGTGGCTCAAGTAGTTGGGTCTCCAAGACTCATGTAGGAGACCAGGATGGAGTTCTGGGCTCCTGGCTGCAGTCTTGAGGCCATTTGGGGAGTGAACCAGTAGATGGAAGATGTCTCTCTTTCTCTCTCTATCACTTGGCTAAATAATTAAGTCTATCTAAAAAAAAAAAAAAAGATTCCTGTGTTCCATATCAGAGTGCCTGGGTTCCATTCTAGGCTCTTGGCTCCCAATTATAGTTGCCTGCTAGTGCAGACCCCAGCGATGGCTCAAGTGACTGGGTCCCTGCCACTCACAAAGGAGACCTGGATTGGATCCCTGGCCCCTGGCCCCTGGCTCCTGGCTTTGGTCTGGCCCAGCTCTAGCTGTTGTGCTCATTTAGAGAGCGAATCGGCAGATAAGGATTCCCTCTCTCTCTCTTTCTCTCTCTCTTTCTGTGTCTCTGTCTCTCTCCCTCTCTTTATGCCTGTCAAATAAATTTTTAAAAGTTTTTAAAATCCACCTCCCCAGTTCCAGCAAAGCTGGTGGCGTGGCTCAGCACAGCGAGTCAAGGATACAGGCGGAAGTCTGCCAGTTAAGCTGCTGCATTTTTTGATATACAACGACTGACCTGGCAAGCACGAGCCTTTGTCCTTGGCTCTTCCGCCTGCCTCGAGGGCAGATCTGAACCCTCAGAGCGCTGGAGCCGCGGGTAGGCCTACGGGGGGCAGCTCCACGCTTCGGGTGATCTAGTGCAAAGACCGAGGGAGCTCGGAGCCTGATGACGACTCGAGGAGCTGCTGCACCAGCCTGGGACTGCTGCCTTCTGAGCTTCCTGGTTGCTGAAGCCTCTGCAGGAATCCTTTCCATGCAGCAAAAGGCAGTCATGAGTGATACAATAACTAGCACACTTGCCTCATAGGTCCAGGAGCGTATTTTTGGTGGTTGCCTTAGAATGAACTGTTGGAAGCAGAGCTACTGAATGAAAGTATTTGAACATATATATATATATATATGTATATATATATATATTTTAATTTGAGGAGAGAGAGAGAGAGAGAGAGGGAGAGGGAGAGAGAGAGAGAGAGAGAGAGAACTGAACAGCCAGGTCGGGACCTGGCTGAATCAGGAGCTGGGAACTCCATCCTGGTCTCCCACGTGGGTAGCAGAGAGCTGAGGGCTTGGGCCATCCTCTGCTGCCTTTCCAGGCCCATTAGCAGGGAGCTGGATCGGAGGCAGAAGGATGGGACTGGAACTGGTGCTCTCACATCAGTTTCAGCGTCCGAGTGGGAGAGGCCATCCCAAAGGGTCAGACACCGTGATCTGGGAACAGGGTCATCAGTTGGAACTTCAGGTCATCAAATGGTCCAGTGGGTTTTGGTCAAGCCCTGGTGTTGTTTGGGTGGCTTGTGCCAGCTTTCTGAGAAATGTTGGTCGCTGGTGATCCCAGACCTCTGGGCAGTGAGAGGACTTGATTTTTGAGTGAGGAAGGTGATGCTGTACTTCAGCACTTCCTGGGACAGGGCAGGAGCTGAACCCAGCTGGCCCCCCTGGGCGGGAAGGCTGTTCCTGAATCAGCCACCACAGCCGAGGCTTCGCACTTTGCACCGGAATACAGAGGGCGATGGCGGATGAGACCTGGGTGGTCAGGACACTGCAGGCTCCGATCAGAGCGCACCGTTCATTGCCAGCCCTGACAAGGAAGCTGTTGAGTGATTCATGAGGATTGCCGTCCACAGGAGTAAGGGATGGCCCGATCTGCAGTTGGAAGAGCATTGGCGACTCCTGGCCAGGGTCCTGATGGGAGAAAGCGTGTGGCTGTTGTTGCCAGTGAATTATGGTCAGGCGTGCACCGTGTTTGTACAGATGCACTGAGGGCTGGAGGAGATGCTCAGGCTGAGGACCTTCTCATGAGACGTGGCTGGACAGGGGCATCCTTACGTCATTCCACGTGTCCTCCCCTCAGCCTGCCCGGCAGTGTGCAGGAGCTCAGATGACGCCTTGGCCATCAGTGGACAGGAGCCCAGTTTCCCTATGACATGAGTAGCAGCAGATAAGTGTTCCACCAGGTGGGTGTTTTGCAAATAGTGTTGCTCTGATTCCGCAGGATTCTTCCATGAAAGGCAGAGCGGGAATGAATTTCTTCAGCAAGCGCACAGATGCCTGTAATTATTATTATTATAATTTGAGACAGGGAGAAGTCACGTCATTGTTTATTACTAGAGGAACCCTACTAGGGTTTAAGGTTGATGCCTCCCTGAGCGGGCGAGAAAATCCTCCGAACCAGGAGCTTGCCAAGCAGCTGCCGAGTCTCATTCTGGCCGCAACTGCTGCCATCTCCTTCGCTGTCGAGCCCCCAGAACATGATGGCGCCATTTTCACCTCCTTCTCACCCAGTCTAACAAGTTTAGAATATATAGTGGCTCTGCCAACCACCAGGCAGCATGGTCACGTGTCTGGACTACGATACTTAGGGACTGTTGTTATACTGGGCACAATATAAAGTCAGTTTTATAGCCATACATTCTCTTGTGTCCCTCTCGAGTTATCCGTGAACAAAACATTTTGATCCCCTTTTTGGAAACACAGATGTGCCAGGGGAGTTCATTGAGATAATTATTTGCTAAGCATGGGATCTTCTCTCTCTCTCTCTCTTTTTTTTTTTTTTTTTTTTTGACGGCAGAGTTAGACAGTGAGAGAGAGAGAGACAGAGAGAAAGGTCTTCCTTCCGTTGGTTCACCGCCAAATGGCTGCTACGGCCGGTGCTGCACCGATCCGAAGCCAGAGCCAGGTGCTTCCTCCTGGTCTCGAGCGTGGGATCTTCCAACAGCTACTGTCCCCTGTGACTGGAATAGGCCTTCCTTTCTTCTGTATGTGGTGCAGCTCTAGGAAGAGATGTCCCCAAGTGCTCCTGCTGGACAGAGATCCAGGTCTTTCAGATCCAGAAGGGAGATGCCTGGAGCCCTGGGAGTGGCTACCACGAGGCCAGTGTTCTTGGGAGGTGGGGTGCCATGGGGGAGCTAACATCATGGTGATCCCGTTGAGGATGAACTTGGGGACATGGACTCCCAGCCTGACCACAGGGTGCTGTGGCCCTCAAGGCACTGGGACACTCTCTTGGGCAGTGGATGTCTTAGCTGCAGCCATCGGGAAACAGTGACCTGACTGATAAGACCCCAGAGACCTCCTTCAGGCTTGACTGTTTCAGAAACCGCATGACCTTGACACAGCCTTGGTCGGAATAGAGAGTATGTATGGGGGTACTTCAAAAAGGTAGTGGAAAATGAAATTAAATATATTTTGGGGGCTGGCATTGGGGCACAGAAGGTTAAACTGCTTCTTGTGATACTGACATTCCATATTGGAGTGCCAGTTTGAGTCCTGCACTTCCAATACAGCTCCCTGCTAATGTACCTGGGGTGGCAGTGGAAGATAGCCCAAGTATTTGGGTGTGCCACCCATACGGAAGACCCAAATGGAATACCAAGCTCCTAGCTTTGGCCTGGCCCCGCCGTGGCCATTGGGGCCATTTGGGGAATGACCTGGCACATGGAAGATTTCTCTTTCTCTTTCTCTCTGTCACTCTGCCTTTCGAAGAATAAAATTTAAAAACCTTTTAAATAATTTATTTTGGGGGCCAGCATGTGGCACAGCGGATTGGGCTGCCACCTGTAGCACAGGCGTCTCATATAGGTTCTGGTTCCATTCCCAGCTGCTCCACTTTTCATCCAGCTCCCTGCTAGTGCACTTGGTATGATCCAGGTGCCTGGGCCCCTGCCGTACATGGGGGTTGCTCACTGGTGAGTGCAGTATTTCTGTGTAAAAACAATCTACTTTGGTTACCCGTGGAGGGTAGTAGTAGATATTACTGGGTGGTTTGGGGGCAAGGGCAGGAGGCAGCTTGTTTGTCACTTTAATTCCTTTGGTGTATTTTGAAGCATTCAAAAATGCAAGTTTGTGGTTTCTTTGAAAAAGCAGCATATGCAAGCGATTTCTCATCGGCCCACTCAGTGTCTTTAATGACCACGGGACACCCTAGATTCCTGTCGCTCTTGCTGTGCATCCTATGCTGTGTGTGTACCCATATACACTCACAGGTATGTAATAGTTAAATTATACTCCTTTAGATGTGACTTGAGTGGTGAGTAAGAAGAAAAATACGTTTCTCTACCTGCAAACTTGATCAGTTGTTGAGGTTTCTAGCATAAAGACAGCTGCTTATCTGGACTTTATGTGAATTTTTGAAGACATCTACTTAACACATAAACTTTATGTATGTACAGTTTTAAAACATGTCAATGACATATTGCTTAGGGGTATGTGACTGTGTAGTCAAATAGAAAGAAATGCACAAACATAAATGCTAATTCATGGAGTCAAGGGTGGAGGAAGTGAGATACGGACTCAGGATGGATGGGTACACGATTGCTCGCTGAATGTTTCTTTACATCTCCCTGCATATTTCAGATATTGCGTAAGTTAGGAGTTAGTGCATATTACCAACTTACTGTTGGGAAATTATAGCCAGAGTTCTGTGAAACTCTAAAAAGATGAAGAAGTAATATGTGCACCAATGGCATTTATGTTTCTTGTTCTCCGTTTTATCACGCTGGCACCTAGAACAAACCTCAAGAGCATGGCAGAAGGTGGTCCCTAAAAAAAAGCTCGTGAAGATGAATAAGCAGGCGTAAAAGCCCTTTAAGTCCTGGGTGCCATCCTGTGTTATGGGACCCTAGGAAAAGAAGTGCATGCAACTGATAATGGCCATCACCTTCCAGTCGGGTAGGAACAAAGCACTGGGGAATTTCCCTAATAATTAGAAATCAAGATGAAGTGTTGAGAGGTCACTGGGTCTGGAAGAAATGTGTTGCTCCCTGTGTTCCACACTTCATGGCGTGGAAAAGACCTCTTCGGGGCTCGAGTAATGCTGGGGTGTTGCCGTTGAATTCTCAACAATGTTGCAGTGGGTTCGTTTCTGAGAGGAGCAGCGTGGTGGGGGCAAGAGGCGCAGAGTCAACACACAGACTCCGGGAGTCGGGTGAAAGCAGGCTTGAGGCAAGCAGCCCGCAGACTCGTTTATTACAGTTGGTACAACAGCTTATATAGCCAAGACCAGCCAATCTGGTCAAGGGGCTGTCTATGCCCCAACCAATCACAGCCTGTTGCCAGGCAGTTTCCAAAGCCATCCAATCACGGCCTGTTGCCAGGCAGTTTCTGTTGTCAGCGGCCATCTTAGCATGACCTTTTCACCTCAGTGGCCATCTTGGCACGACCTTCTCATTCCACTACACTGGGGTATTTTCTTCATAGGCATTGCTCTGTTGTCCCCTTGGTAAATGCGGTCTGTTGGTTAAGGCGGCTGGGACTCTTGAGTTCCCCCGAGCAATCCCACTGCTGCCATTCGTGCATCTCTGCCCAGCCCAGGAGCCAGGTTTGCAGGGGAGGCAATGGCATGGCTGGCATTTGCTGCTGCCCACGGTCAGTGGTAAATTAACCTTTCTCTCTTAGCATAGCCATCAGCCATTGGGTCATTCTATTTGTTTGTTTAATATTTAGAGATAGTATGCAAGGAGTGTGGGAGAAGAACAAACATGGTTACCCCACAGCAGCTACAAAAGATGCATTGACACATGGCAGTAGTGACGGAAGAATAAGCTGTTGCTGCCAGTTAACCCTGCAGGTATTGCTGGCCGGAGCTGCGGGGCCCCACAAGAATATGACATGAGCCACAGATGTGGCTTAAAATGTTTCTGTAGCAGCATTAAAAATAAAAAGGACATAGATGAAAATTAGCTCTAATAGTATATTTGTTTATCCCAGTGTAAAAGCTCAGTTCCATGTGTAACCAATGTGGAAAAATTACAACGTAGGGCCGGTGCTGTGACATAGTAGGTGAAGCGTCTGTCTGCAGTGCCGGCAGCCCATATGGGTGCCAGTTCTAGTTCTAGCTGCTCCACTTCTGATCCAGCTTTCTGCTGTGGTCTGGGAAAGCAGTGCAAGATGGCCCAAGTCCTTGGGCCCCTGCATCCGCGTGGAAGACCTGGAAGAAGCTCCTGGCTCCTGGCTTTGGATCAGCTCAGCTCTGGCCATTGTGGCCATTTGGGGAGTGCACCAGTGGGTGGAAGACCTCTCCCTGTCTCTCCCTTTCTCCGTCTGTAACTCTGCCTCTCTAGGAAATAAATAAATAAATATTTAAAAAGGAAAATTACCAAGATTTTATATTCTTTTTGTAGTTCTAAATCTTTGAAATCCTATATGTATTTTGTATCTTCAGTAGCATGCTAAGTTTTTCATTAGAAATACTTTTATAAAATTTACAGTTGCAAAAGTAGATTCACATATCCAAGTCATTCTGTATATACTTAAAATTTTCTAATAACTGAATTGGACATCAATTCTTAAGTTAAAATGATTAAGATGAAATAAAATGAAATATTTAGGTCTTCTTTTTCACTAGTTATATTTCTTTTTTCTTTCTTTTCCTTTTTTTTTTTTTTTTTGACAGGCAGAGTTCGTGAGAGAGAGGGACAGAGAGAAAGGTCTTCCTTCCGTTGGTTCACCCCCCGCAAATGGCTGCTATGGCCAGCTCACTGCGCTGATACGAAGCCAGGAGCCAGGTGCTTCCTCCTGGTCTCCCATGCAGGTGCAGGGCCCAAGCACTAGGGCCATCTTCCACTGCTTTCCTGGCCACAGCAGAGAGCTGGACTGGAAGAGGGGCAACCTGGACAGAATCTGGTGCCCCGACTGGGACTAGAACCTGGGGTGCCGGTGCCGTAGGCAGAGGATTAGCCTAGTGAGCCGTGGTGCCAGCCATGTACAGCATCTTAACCCCTGCACCAAACGCCCACACCCACACATTTCTACATTAGATTTTCTTCCTGGTTCCAAAGTCTGTTTGTCAGTATGTTTTTAAGGTGGTATAACAAAGATTAGATGTCTTGAGTAGTTCATATGTGTGTATTTCTTTGTGCTAGTCACTTTCTTGGAGTGTCGCCTCTGTTACGATGAGTCTGGTTTTAAGAAGTCGATTTAAGGTGATCTGAAATCTGAGATTTAGAATGAATCAGATTTTCACTGTAATTCTTTCACAAGTATTCATAAGTTCGGATCAAAAGGTCCAAAGAGCTTTTACCCTGAGAAATACCTTTTTTTTAAAAAAAGACTTTATTCATTTATTTGAGAGGTAGAGTTATAGACAGAGAGAGAGAGAGAGAGAGAGAGAGAGAGAGACAGAGAGAGAGGTCTTTCATCCCTGGTTCACTCCCTGATTGGCCGCAATGGCTGGAGCTGTGGCAATCCGAAGCCAGAAGCCAGGACCTTCTTCTGGGTCTCCTACGTGGGTGCAGGGGCCCAAGGACTTGGGCCATCTTCTACTGCTTTCCCAGGCCACAGCAGAGAGCTGGATCAGAAGTGGAGCAGCCAGGACTTGAACTGGCGCCCATATGGGATGTCGGCACTGCACGCGGAGGCTCAGCCCACTACACCACAGTGCCGGACCCAAGAAATGATAAATCTGGAAGAAAAAGAGTGTCCATCAACAAATACCAAAAAATATGGAAAACATATTTGTGATTTCAGTGGCTCTCAGACTTAGCTAACAAAAGATGGGCAATTCAGTTACCCAATGTAAATAGTAGGATTTTGAGGGTAGATCTCATTACATATTCTTGACAGCTGCCGTATCTCGTGGAAGGATAGTGATGGTGCCTGGAGACCTGTAGACTCTGTGGCATCCAAAGCTGAGTGAGCTCTAAGAGAACTGTTGGAAGAAGGCGACAGTTATTCACCCATCAGCATGGCTTCTGGAAAGTTCTGAGGGCCCGAAGACAAGGGAGGAGAGTCGATGGTGCTTCAGTCCCCTGGAGTCCTCCTGTTGATACTTTGTTAAGAGAAATGGAGTCCTGGGACTGGGAACTTCCATAGAAGATAGAATTAGAGAATTGATGTCCTTAAACTTACAAGCTTCTGGGAATCACCGGGGGTCCTTGGTAGTCATTAATCATTGATAAATGCCTATTATTGGTCACTATTAAATTATTAATTATTAGTCATTATACTTATTAATTATTAAATTAAAAAGGAAAAAAATTCATGCCTTTATTTAAAGGAAACAAACCCCTTTATGGAAAAATCCCATTGGCTTTGTTGAAAAGGATAAGGCATATAAAGGATGCACTCACTGCTCCTGGGTGCTGGGTGCTCTCTGTCTGAAGGGACTCTGTAATAGATCAGAACCTACTACCTGACCTACTGCCTGCTTGGGTAGCATTGATGCAAGCCTTGTCTTACCCACTGGGGACGGCCTTCCCTCCTCCAGTCTGACTCTGGATGACCTCACTCGGGCTGGCCTTCGAAGGCTCCCTTGCAGCACAGCACTTTGCCAGAGCACCAGGTTCTTAACAATTTCATTTCTCCTGCCCAGGACAGGCAGGCGGGCAGCCGATCAATACCAGGTGCCTGTGGTCACCGAGCTGGCCACGCTGCCATCTCCCTGGAGCCAGAGCCCCCCACGCCCCGCCCCACTTCCCTGGAAGCTGAGGGTCTTTGTTCCAGGCGGCCACGTGGGGACTCTTGCTGTTTTGAAGAGGAGGAGGAGGCGCTGATAATATGCATTTGCCCTTAACTGCCTTTTGGGCGATGCGCTTGGAATGAAAACACAAAAAGCAAATGTAAAAACTGAGGGTGGCAGTTGGGATCTCATTAGCTTAGTGGCTGTCACAATGTATCTAGGAAGAGGCTGCGAGCTTGTGGCTGAGAAGCTGTGTGTGTGTGTGCATGCATAAGCCAGCACGTCTGCAGCGGGGCAGGCTTTTCAGGCTTTGCCATATAATTTAGTTGCTTAAATTTAAAAAAAAATTGTCAGTTCGGCTGAGATAGGCTTGGCTATTTTTCTTTATGGGTGCTTTTGTAAATTTCTTTAAATTTCGGCTCAGGCTTTTAAACAAGGCTTCCAGTGTGAGGAATAAGCATACTATGGCTTTGTTTTTCTAAGGCATGGAATTTTATTGGAGGCATGGAATGTGGACCATAAAATGATGCAAGTGCTCTCTGTGAAACAAACATCCCAGGTCAAGATCAGAATATGTCCATGCTCCAGAGGACACCAGGCCTTGAGCTGCTCATTTTAGGAATACATTGGGTTTCCAGGCTTAACACAGCCCCTGGCCTGTCAGTCCTGCTTTCCAGCTCCTGCACCCTCATTGACAGCTCCTGGAATCAAGTGTGTCACTTGGTTATCATTTGCAGTCGACAAAAGGGAAGTCCGGAGCTGAACTATCTCTGCACCTGTTCGCACTCTGATGAAGCTGAGCTTGGCAAACAGTGTTTAATGCCACAAGGGTCAGAGGGGCCTAAGCAGGCCTGAATTTATGGCCAGGTGGCTGGAGGCCCAGGGATGTGGACCCAGCTCTGTCACTGGCCTGGGGGAACCTCGCTGATTGCTGTTTGACAGAGTGATGAATCTAGTGGAAATCTGGCCCGTCATGTGCGCACAATAAGCCCCGTGACCTCAGAGTTCAACCAGGAAACTTCGGAGATCCGGGAAGCAGACCAGATGTCCCTTGTCCAAAAGACATTGTACAGCTGTTCACTGGCCGCCTTCTGTCCTCACAGAGGCAGTGGCCAGGCCTCCCAGCAGGCTGCATGGAGACTTCGAGAGCCACTCAGGGGTTCTGTGCTAGGTTTTCTTTTCTTTCTTTCTTTCTTTGTTTTTGTTTTTTGGACAGGCAGAGTGGACAGTGAGAGAGAGACAGAGAGAAAGGTCTTCCTTTACCGTTGGTTCACCCTCCAATGGCTGCCGTGGCCGGCGCACCGCGCTGATCCGAAGGCAGGAGCCAGGTGCTTCTCCTGGTCTCCCAAGGACTTGGGCCATCCTCCACTGCACTCCCGGGCCATAGCAGAGAGCTGGACTGGAAAAGGGGCAACTGGGACAGAATCCGGCGCCCCGACCAGGACTAGAACCTGGGGTGCCGGCGCCGCAGGTGGAGGATTAGTCTGTTGAGCTGCGGTGCCGGCCCTGTGCTAGGTTTTCAAAGCTGCGGAATGTGGGTAATCACTGTACATTCGCATGAGGCTGGTGGCGTGGCCTGGGGATTCCTGGTGGGTGGAGCAAACATATGATTGACAGTGCCCACTTTGTTTCCCCTGTTAAAGATTTTGCACATCATCCTGAGAGCCTAGATATGAGGGTATCTCAGAAAGCTCATGGGCAAGCAAAATTAAACAGCAAATTTTTTTTTGGTGCAAAAATTTGTGAAATCCATGCATAGTGTTTTTTTCTATTTAAACATCTTTTTCATTTTTTAATTTTTGAGACAACATTTTTAATTTACATTATAGCCAAAGGCTTATAATATGCATTCTCCGTGAGCTTTTAAAAGCCGCCGTGTACACCTGCTCCAAGCACCCTGTTTCCCGCTGCCTGGCAGTGGCTCAGCAGGCTTTCTGCTCTCGTGCACAGAAGACCCCAAGGCCCACTCGACTCCATCACAGGGAACAGAGCAGGAGCACCAGCTGTGGGGGCCCGGGCTGCCGGCTGGGGCGGCTCTGCCGGAACCTCTTCCAACCATGCCAACGCCGCTGAAAGGAATTCAGAGAGGAAGATGTTGGCCACTGTTCACCCCACTGTTGTCGAGAAAATTGGGAATTCGTGGCCACTAGGTGCTGAGATTTGGGTGGCTTAGGTCATTTTAGCCAAAGCAAAGGAGAAGCTTGATCTGATTTCAAAGTGCAGTTCTGATTTTTTAAAAATATTTATTTATTTTACTTGAAAATCAGAGTTACACACAGAGAGAAGGAGAGGCAGAGAGAGAGAGGGAGAGAGAGAGAGAGAGAGAGAGAGAGATCTTCTATCCGCTGGTTCACTCCCCAATTTGCTGCAAGGGCCAGAGCTGCACCCATCTGAAGCCAGGAGCCAGGAGCCAGGAGCTTCTTCCAGGTCTCCCATGCGAGTGCAGGGGCCCAAGGACTTGGGCCAACTTCCACTGCTTTCCTAGGCCATAGCAGAGAGCTGGATCGGAAATGGAGCAGCCAGGATTGGAACCGGTGCCCATATGGGATGCCAGCACTGCAGGCGGTGGCTTTACCCACTGAGCCACAGCGCTGGCCCCCAGATCTGGTTTTCAGTCCTCCCCAGCCCCCAACTCCGGGGTTGTTGGGAGAGGCTTTAACTTCCTGGGTTAATTGTTTCTGTCCTGAGATGCAGTACAGCTTTGAGCCTGGCTGCTGCTAACATGCTACTTGGCGTCAGCTAGCACAGCTGGGTACCACACCTCCTTCTTCCCTCCTCAGCTTGTCAAGGCTGCCACTTGCCTGGTGCCACCTGCAGACTCTGCTCCCAAGGGGTGCAGAATGGTCACTGTGGAAGCAGGGCTGCCTCTGACCGGGCTACGGGTAGCCTGTATGTGCACTTGCTCTTGGCCTGTTGTGCCTGGACCTCTGCCCACCACTCACTGTGCTTCTTGGTTTGAGAGTGGGGGTCATAACCCTAGATGCCCACAGGGGCAGGTAGGTAGCATAAATGTGCAAATAGAGCTGGGTGAGACAACAGGGCGTAGTGGAGACTGGGGCGCGGGGGGCAAGTCCTTCACTGGGTCATATTTTCAAGTATGATTTAATGTCTGTTAGAGAAGTACACTTCGGGATGCCTATATGAAAACTAGAGCCTTGAAATTGGACTCTCACTAACATTCCGGGAGCAACATTTAGGTATTCAAACTGGGAGAAGAGAAGAGGAAAAAGAGAAATACAGGCTATTTAGCTTGGGGCAAGAATTTGCAACTTGTGATAGAGTCTTAAAAGGAAAAGACATTTGTTGAGCAACTACTGTGTGCTAGGCAGTGCATGGACAGTCCTGTCAATTTTTAAAAAATATTTATTTACTTATTTGAAAGGCAGAGAGAGAGAGAGAGAGATCACATCTGGTTCATTCCTCAAATGCCCACAATGGCTACAACTGGGCCAGGTCAAAGTCAGGATCCAGGAACAGTCTGGGTCTCCTAGGTGGGTGGCAGGAACCCAAGTACCTGAGCCATCACCCGCCGCCCCCCGAGGGTGTGATTCACAGGGCGCTGGAATTCAGACTGGAGCTGAGAATCAAACCCAGGCTCTCCATGTGGACGCGGGCATCTCGGGTTGCATCTTAGCTGCTGCCCTTGGCACTGGGATTCGACACCCTGACTTCTGTCTTTCACTCCTGAAGCACCTGCCCTGCATCGAGTATCGCTGGGGTCTGCGGCCTCTGCCCCCTCCTCCTTGGGTCCCCTCCACTGCCCATGTCAAGCTGTGCCCTCCCTGGAGTTGTCTCCGGCTCTGGGCTGCCCCTCGGACTCCCTGAGGAGCAGGACTCATCAGAAGCCTGCGTCCCTGCCAGCAGCTCCCCTTGTTCTTCTCACGCGGGTGTGAGCCTAAGTCATCAGTGTGGCTCTGCGAAAAGTCTGACCGCCTGCTGATCGTCTCTGGACGTGGATCCCTGTTGTGGATGGTCTGGGTGCTTGCTTGCCTTGGGCATGGACCTCAGCCCAGGGCCCATGCCAGATGGGAGGGCAGCTGCCTTACCCTCGTTGCTGGAGCTCCTGAAGTCCAGTGAGGCAGAACCACGATCCGTGCCTGTGCGGAGGTTTTTGGAAGTTGACAGTATGTGTTTGGGGAGGAAGGTGTAATTTGCTGTTCAGAGATGCGTTTTCTTCCCTTTTCAGCTATATCTGATTAAAAATAAATTAGAACATTTGGCATCCAGTAAAATTAGCACCTCATACTCAAGTGCCCCAGAAATGCTTTTCTGTATTCAAGAGAAAGGAAAAACACATGGTGTGAAGTACGCGGGAAGGACTTTCCTCCCCGGCAGGTGTTTTCTGAAGTGGGGATGTCGCTGTAGCAGGCATAGATTTTTGCTTCTGGGTGTGGGTTGTGGTTTTGCTGGGAGCTCTGTGCTTAGGGTGAGTAGAAGGCATTTGATGGGGGTGTGAACCCACCAGGGGCTGGTGGAAGTCACAGTGTTGTCAGATCTCGTGTACTCGGTGGCCTGGCAAGCCTGGGACTCCGGCGAGCCGCCGTGTGGTCTTGCAGGTGCACGCCAGGTGCGTGAGGTGCTTCTGGCTCAGGTTGGCTGATGGACCTGTCAAGTACTCAAGTGCATGGGAGAGCAGGAAGAAGCTGGTCTGCCACTGAGTACTTGTGCATCCTTGGAGAAGTTGCTAGCCTCGCTGAGGCATTTTTTATGTCATAAGGAGAATAATGAATAATGCAATGTGCAGCGTCATTTTGAAGATTCAGTGATGTAATCTCCATAGAGAGCTGGGCCACGATGCATCCCTTTGTTTGTTTAGAAAGCAGTAAATGCTGTTGTTGCAGAAAATTTTTAAATCCCAATATTCTCCTTCTATGGCTTCTAAAAGTAGAATCTTTCCTGTTTGCCAAAGAAATACACTGTTGATAGACACTGTTCAAAACACCTAATTGTGATTCTATCCAGTAATAGTCACTGTTAACATTTTCTTCTGTTTTTTTTTTACCTTTAGTTTTACATATATGTGTGTGTGTGTGTGTGTGTTACATATATATTCACATCTGAAGTCATGCATTTTTTAAGTTTACCTCCTTTAAAAAAAAAGATTTATTTTTTATTTATTTGAAAGAGCCACAGAGTGAGAGAGAGAGAGAGAGAAAGAGAGAGAGAGATCTTCCATCTACTGGTTTATTCCTCAAATGGCCACAAATCCCAAAGCTGGACCAGGCCGAAGCCAGGAACCAGAAGCTTCCTCCGGGTCTCCACGTGGGTGCAGGGTCCCGAGTACTCAGGCCATCTCCCACTGCTTTCTGAGGTGCATTGACAGCGAGCTGGATCAGAAGAGGAGCAGCTGGGACTCAAACCAGTGCCTATATGGGATGCTCCTGCTGCAGGCGGTGGCTTAACCAGCTCTGCCACAGTGCTAGCCCAGAGCCATGCAGGTTTTTAGGCTGATGTCTGTATCTCCATAAATTAGTGGGACGAGATCACGGTGCATACTAAACATGCCCCAGAAGTCTTTTTAAGACTAACGAAGCTTTGAGAATTGGAGAGAATATTCCAAACACACCGCTGGAGGTAAAGTGGGAAGCTCCAGGGGATTGGGGAGGTAAAATGAGAGGAACAAGATGTGGAAACGAGGGGGCAGAAGCTGGGCCTGGGAGAGTGCCAGGTTCAGGTGACCGGGGGGGGGGGGGCATTGGGGCGTTGCCCCGTGCTCTGAGTTTCTGCTCGCCAGGTGGGCTTCTGGAATCCACACGTTCGGGAACCAGAGAACTCAGGCTTGGGAGGCAGACAATCTGAATTTGCTTCTGAAACTGCCTTTTGCTAGTTTAGAGCCTTGTTTTCCTCCTCTGTGAAGACTCACGTAAATCTTTCGTCACGTGGTTCCCATATGGACATGGAGGTTTGACTGACACAGAGCTCTTCGCACATGTCTGGCAGGTGGGAGGCCCCCCAAGCTGTTTCTCCTGTTATCCTCAATGTGATCAGCCGAGTCTCGGAGGAAGGGATGCATCTCTGATCTCACACCTCGCCTGTGGTGAAGACGGGATTTGAACTTGGATGTGCTTGGCTTGCAGCTTGTTTTCTTTCTATATAGTTTTTGTTTATTTTATCTGATAGGCAGAGTTAGAGAGAGAGAAAGAGAGAGAGGTCTTCCATCTACTGGTTCACTCTCCAAATGGCCACAACAGCTGGAACTGGGCTGATCCGAAACCAGGAGCCAGGAGCTTCTTCCTGGTCTCCCACGCAGGAGCAGAGGCCCAAGCACTTGAACCATCTTCCCACTGCCTTCCCAGGCCATTAGCAGGGAGCTGGATCAGAAGAAGAGCATCCGGGACTTGAACCATGGCCCATATGGGATGCTGGTGCTGCAGGTGGAGGCTTAACCTGCAACGCCACAGTGCCGGCCCCATGGAGCTTATTTCCTTTTGATTGTATTAGGTCAGTGGCTAAGCAAAAAGATCCTTCAATAGTCCAAAGTATTTCATTCTTTTCTACGCCAATGCCTGCTTTGAAGTTCAGATTGGCCTTTCTGGGAGGCAACTTCGAGGGAAGAAAGCGCTGTGCCCTCTGGCTGTAACAGGGCCAGGCACGCTCCCTTTCTGTGCTGTGGCCTGCAGGAGCTGAGGGAAGGGTTCCTGTGGTTTTTTGTTACCCTCTCCCCCAACCAGGAAAATGGCAATGCATATCATGCTGAGGGGTGCTGACTACTGTTTAGCCATGAGGCATTTTGCCCACTAGGTTGGGAACATGTTTTCTGGCGCACTGAGAAGTTTGAGGGCTGGCAGTACTTCAGCGTTATTTTCCAGGACTGTTGACCTCCATTTTTGGATTATGATCATCCTGGCGGGGGTCCAGAGCTCCAGAGCTTTTAATCTGAGAGACTCTGTTGTGTATTATCCTACTCGGCTCACTGTGACCTTTTAAATCCTTAACTCATGGAAGCATCGCTCAGATTCGGGAACTGGGGTTATTTAATTTTTTTCCTTTTACGTCTCTCTCTCTTTTTATTTTCAAGATTTATTTCTTTATTTGAGAGGTCGAGTTACAGACAGAGAGAGGGAGAGACGGAGAGAAAGGTCTCCCCTCCTCTGGTTCATTCCCCAAATGACCATAATGGCAAGAACCGGGCCGATCCAAAGCCAGGAGCTTCTTTTGGGTCTCCCACATAGATGCAGGGGTCCAAGCACTTGGGCCATCTTCCACTGCCTTCCCAGGCCATTAGCAGGGAGCTGGATAAGAAGAGGAGCAGCCGGGACTCAAACCGGCATGCCGGCATAGCAGGTGGAGTTTTAATGGACTATGCCACAGCGGGGGTGGGGGGCTCTTTTACGTCTCAACAGCTGACACAACAGACCCCTTTCCCGGTGAACTACTCTGATTTCTCGGCTGTGGCCACCTTCTCTAAGAGACGGCATTTTTGAAATATGAGGAACAGAACCAACATTAGCTAGAATTCACTGGGTGCTGGTTCTCTCAGGATGGGCGAGGTCAGGCTGCAGTAACAGAATCATCTCCAGGTCTCAGTGGCTTCACTGACATTTCTTTTCTTGCCCATGCTGAAGTGTCCTGTGAGGTTCTGCACGGGCATTAGGCTCACCTTGGTCACATAGTGACCCAGGAAGATGGGGCTTCATTTTTTTTTTTTTTAAGATGTCTATACTGATTTGAATGTCAGAGTTTACAGAGGGAAAGGAGACACACACACACACACACAGGGAGGGGGAGAGAGAGACTGAGAGATCTTCCATCCACTGGTTCACTTCCCAGATGGCCACAACATCCAGGGCTGGAGCAGGCTGAAGCCAGGAGCTTCATCCAAGTCTCTCACAAGGCTGTAGGGACCCAAGTACTTGGGCCATCTTTTGCTGCTCGTCCCAGGCCATTAGCAGGGAGCTGGATCAGACGTGGAACAGCCAGGACATGAAGCGGCACCCAGATGGGATGCTGGCTTTACCCACTATGCCACAGCACTGGCCCGGGGGGCTTCACCTTGCATACTTCCATGAGCACCATAATAATAGGAAGCAGTGTGGCAAATCTCTCACGGGCTCTCTAAGCTTCACTGGCCCAGACCAGTCATCTGGGCAAGGTCTGCTTCAAGGGGAGCCTGAAGGTAAACTCCTACCATGTTTCTGGAAGGGAAGAACCAGAATGCCTCTGCAGTGTAGGCTTTTATCTTCTTCCTAAACTGGGCCTTTCCCATGGGCAGCAACGTTGCCGGTTAACCCTCTTCCTGTGGTCAATTTTTGTATGACTTGAATTTGTTGAAAAATTCCCTTGAAGGCTGGAAATGACAATTGCTAGTGACCCTGTGAGATTGGTCCGCTGGGAGCTGACTCACTGGATCACATCTCTAGGGATATGGGAAGTTCTGAGGGGATGGGAAAAATCAGAGCACTTCGGGTGTAGTGAGAAACACCCTCTTGATCACTGGACTCCAGGGAGTACTGAATGACGTTTGTCCCCTGCACTGGAGCATGGACTACATTTCATTTATAAGGGGACCTTTGTGTTTTAATGACAGTTTGGTCCGATTACTGCCTTGGGCTTGGTTTGCATTGCAGAATTAGAGTTCGGGTAGGTGCTATTTTTTTTTTTTTTTGTTAAGATTTATTTGAAAGAGTTACACAGAGAGAGGAGGAGAGGCAGAGGAGGGGAGGTGGAGAGAGGTCTTCCTTCCATTGGTTCACTCCTCAATTGGCCACAATGGCTAGAGCTGCACCGATCCAAAGCCAGGAGCTTCTTCCGGGTCTCCCATGTAGGTGCAGGGGCCCAAGGACTTGGGCCATCTTCTACGCTTTCCCAGGCAGAGGGCTGGATCAGAAGTAAAGCAGCCGAGACTCAAACCAGCACCCATATGGCCATTTGAGGATAAGCATCAAGACTTGGGGCTTAGCATAGACATGGCCAGGTGAGGAACAGTCCCCCCGAAGGTGCCCTTTGGATGGAGTCACATGTCTGGAGGTGCCGCTCTCACTCAGAGGTTTGGGTGTGCAAGTGTCTCCCGCCGTCCTCCAAAGGGTTCTCTCTCTGAAGAGAGGTCCCTTGCAGCCATGGTGGCTGGGGGTGGGGTAGGGAAGGCCACACCGAGGTACAGCTCAGAGGTGGGATCAACTCCTGATGGCCTGACTGTGGGGACGCACAGGAGACACAGAGAGGCTGTTCCTGCCATGCGCCCATGGGGAGGTTGTGTGGCCCCGTCCAGGGGTGTGCACTGGGTGATACCTGAGCCCAGATTCCTGTGCTGGGATGTGCAGAGTGGGCAGGAGACAGCAACCTCTCAGCCCACGTTCCTGACCCATTTAGGACATTAAGTGTGAGTGACAGTCATCATGACTTCTCCCCAGATGGGTGTTTATTGCAGCAATTGAAAAAACCTGGAATTCAAGGGCTTATTTCTTTGGGGCATGGAGACGTGCACTCTGGGGTTTGCTTTTGAGACACGTTTTCTTTCTGTCAGCATCCCTAAGGTGTTTCCTGGAGTTGGATCTCTTCTTGGTACACTTAATAGTAATTCAGGAGCCATTTTTAGCTTTTTGCGGGCACTTCCAGCTGCACTGGGAGTCTGCTTATAGGCCCAGAACAGCCAGTGTGTGGGAGGCTCGGCTCGGCGTGGAGGCTGATTCGTGTTTCCCGCGCGCGCCCTCGCGTGCCCCCTTCTCTCTCTCTCTGTCTTCATCTCACGCTGCCTTTGTGCTCTGGAGCTCACCTCTGCTCACTGTTAGTGACACACACATTCTTCTAAGGTGACACATCTGACAGGCTTCTTGCTGTGAAGCAAACAGGAAAGTTCTGGGCTTGAGCAGGCACGCGCATGTTCTAGCTCCCCGGCCTTGCATTTTGTCCTGGTCACTCACTCACTGACCACTGAGCCTGGTCAGAGGCCATCATGCTTGGTGGTGGCCGGAGGAAGGGCCCTCGTGACTGTGGTCGGTGGGAATGGACCCCTGACAATGAGTGAGCCGGAGAGAACTTTCCAAGGCTCCATGGCATTTTGGAGATGATTGACAAGCTCGGCTTTCAGAGAGCAGATCAGGCCTTTGTTTGCAGGACTGGGAGATGGGTGAGCCAAGCGGCAAAGAAAGTCTGAATGTATCATTTTCAATAGGTTAAAAGCATGACTCATATAAATATCGGGTGAGCGGACAGCAGAGAGATCTCAGTTCACTGACGAGGGGACTGGTAGGGCGGCCGGCCCAGGGGGAAAGCGATGAGAGATGGTGCCAGAATAAGACACAGCTAAGGGAGCCGGCGCTGTGGAGCAGTAGGTTAATCCTCTGCCTGTAGCTCCAACATCCCATGTGGGTGCCGGTTTGAGTCCCGGCTGCTCCTCTTCTGATCCAGCTCTCTGCTGTGGCCTGGGAAAGCAGAGGAAGATGGCCCAAGTCCTTGGGCCTCTGCACCCACGTGGGAGACCCCAAGAAGCTGCTGGCTTTGGATCAGCTCGGCTCTGGCCGTTGCAGCCCTTTGGGGAGTGAACCAGCAGAGGGAAGACCTTTCTCTCTGTCTTTCCCTCTCACTGTAACTCTGCCTCTCAAATAAATAAAATCTTTTTTTTTTTTTTTTTAAAGACACAGCTAAGAAGCGTGATGGTGCCGAGTAGATAAAGCCATGAACTTGGGGCGTCTTCCTCTGTGCAGGCACTCTGCAGCTTGTCCAGGAGGACAAGGTAGCATCCAGCTCTACAGTCTGGGCCCTGAAGGGTAACTTGAGCCCATTTATCGTTCGTAAAGCATCTGCTGCCTTGTTAGATAAATGTTCTGTGTGACCCGGCGTGGACATGTAGTCACCTTTTTGCTTTATCTCCAAGTTTGGGATCATTGTAAAAAATATTTATTTGTTTGAAAGGCAGATCGACATGGAGAACTAGCCAGTTAGCTAGCTACCTAGATGATAAGATAGAAAATTTCTACCTGCTGGTTCACTCCCTGAATGGCTATAACAACCAGGGCTGGGCTTAGACAAAGCCAGGAGCCAGGAGCTCCATCTGGGTCTCCCACATGGGTGGCAGGGGCCCAAATATTTGGGCCATCTTCAGCTGCCTTTCCAGGAGTGTTAGCAGGGAGCCGGGTTGGAAGCAGAGCAGCCGGGACCCCGCTGAGCTCTGATGGGGATACGGGGACTGCAAGCAGCAGCTCAATGCACTGCGCCAAGACGCTGCTGTCCCTGGATGACTGTTTTTGCCGATAGGTGACAGAGCCTTGCAGGGGAGGACCCTGTGGTTGACGTCTGAAGCGCTGCCTGACTGCCTGGTTGACATTGACTCTGAACAGGCAGCGCTGGGGGCACCTGCGGCTCGAGTGGTGTCTCCCTTTGCCTCTTCCTTCCCCGTGTGGCACGTTTTCAGGGATGAAGGCTCCTGGGTAAACCATTTGCACCTGTGTTCTTTTCCTGTCTGGCCCACTTGTTTCTTCCCGTGGTGTGGGTTTGACAGTTTCAGACAGAGAATACAAATGTCTGTCTTTAAATGACTTGGTTATTTGGGGGGAGGGCAGCCCTTAAAAACAAAACTGTGTTTCTGTCTGGGTGCAGAGCAGAGTGTTGAATGCATCTCGTGAAGTGACTGCTTTCTTGTGAAGTTGATAGGCAGGGGCACTTTTTAATTTTTGAATTGGAAAAGTCACATTATTGTCTTCATCGCCTCCTGCAGCAAGATTTTCTTTGCTGGTGGGTTGATCTCTTGAGCATGTAGGGGCACACACACACACCTCAACACAATACAACTGGTTAATTTAGATTTCACAAAGGGAAAGTGTGTGATTAAGTTGGACACGCTAGTTTCTTATTCAGTAAAAAGCTAAATACAGTGGAGTCCTGAGTTCTTTGTAAGGCCTGCTGGGCAGACAGTTCTACTTGTCAATTACCTACTTTAATTACGTGTCAGGAGCTGCGTGATCTGACTCCCCGGGTGACAGAACAGCAAACGGCTTCCAAATTTCCCTGGATTTGAGTTTTCCTGGATTTTGACAGCCCTTTCTTCCTTGTAGAACTGCTGACTCCCAAGGAAGATGCTTCGAAGTCAAGAGTCCAGGATCTCAGGAGAGGGGGCGGGGAGTGCTGGCATCGGAGGGAGTCAAAGCTAGAGGGGAGAGCAGCTGATGTCAGCTGGGCGGAAGGCGGGCAGGCAGCAGTGCCCTGAGAATTCTTGTGGTCGGCTCTAGAGCACTACAAGCGCTACGTATCCCAGGCTCTCTTTTCCTACTGATTAGTTGGTGAGGCTTTAATTTTGTCTCAAACGACTTCTTTTTTGTTTTTTATCTTCCCATAAAATATTTATTTGAGAGGCAGAGTTACAAGACAGAGAGAGGGAGAGACAGAGATAAAGAGATCGTCTATCTGTAGGTTCACTCCCCAAACGGCCGCAATGACCGGAACTGGGTCAGTCTGAAGCCAGGAGCCAGGAGCTTTTCCAGGTCTCCCATGTGGGTGCAGGGACCCAAGCACCTGGGCCGTCTTTCACTGCTTTCCCAGGCCATTAGCAGAGAGCTGGATCGGAAGTGCAGCATCCAGGACGTGAACCGAACCAGTGCTTATTTGGGATGCTGGTCCCACAGGTGGAGGTTTAACCTACAATGCCACGGTGCCAACCAACTTCTAAGAGCTCTCGGTGGCACAGCCTGGTCCAGTTTCTCCGTGTTGTGACCTGAGGACTGTATTTGAAAAGAATAATGGAGATCCTTGATTCGTACCTCATATTTACTGAGTCAGAATCTGGGGACCGATCGACAGAGCTCACTTTAAACAAGCCTTGCAGGTCAGTCTCAGAAATTTGGGACTCACAGAGCCAGATGCTGTGTTAATTCAGTCCCCCTCCCCTCCACCCTCTGTACCAAATAAAAGCAAAGCGAATAATCCTGTTGCAATCCTCATGGCTGCTTGTTAAGCATCCAGATTAGAGGAATTCATTCCAGGGATTAAATGGCTAAAGGAGAGCTTTCCTGAGAGTGCCTGTGGGTTCAGGGAGACGTTTGTTAGCCCAGCAGTTCCCCAGGGAGGCCGGTGTTCAGGGGAGCTCTGTGGTCTGGAGCCCTGGGCCTTCAGCGCTGGTTTCCTAGTTTGCAATGGCTTCAGACCTCACTTTGGAGAGGCACAGATGTTCTTTGAAGCAGAAGACATTGTTTCTTGCTAGTGTTGTGCCTGAACAAGTGCAAACAGAAGAGCACCACACATTGATAAAAGTTGCCAGTCCTTTATTGCAGCTGGTGGAGAGCAGGCTCATGCCCTAAAGAACTCTCGACCCCAAAGCTCAAAGCAACAGGGTTTATAAAGGCAAAAACCACAAGGAGGGGAGGGGGAATACATAGTTGCTAGGATTGGAAGGGGGATACATGGTTACTATGGTAAAGCTGACCTAAGGCCTATGGGAAACTAATATCAATTACAATCTTGACAATAGACAAATGACAATCTTTTTTTTTTTTTTTTTTTTTGACAGAGTTATAGACAGTGAGAGGGAGAAAGGTCTTCCTTCTGTTGGTTCACTTCCCAAATGGCCACCAGGTCCGGTGCTGCACCGATCCAAAGCCAGGAGCCAGGTGCCTCTTCCTGGTCTCCCAGGCGAGTACAGGGTTCCAAGCACCTGGGCCATCCTCCACTACCCTCCTGTGCCACAGCAGAAAGCTGGACTGGAAGAGGAGCAACTGGGACTCAAACCGGCGCCCATATGGGATGCCGGCGCTGCAGGCAGAGGATTAACCAAGTGAGCCACGGCGCCGGCCCTGACAAATGACAAGATTAATCCAGGTGCAGCCTGTGTGTTCTAAGGTTGAGAGATCATGCCAGGGAGTTTCTGTGCTCTGCCAAGTGGGATGCAGTGGACTGTTGGATCATAGTTTTAGACAAAAACCCCATGGTAGGGGGTGCTTTCTCAAGATGGAGTCTCAGGTGCTCTAACGGGGAGCCCCTACTGTCAAGGTGTCACTTCAGTGTAGACCCTGGGAGACAGAGGTCCAACTCCCAGCTTTGCGTGCAGCGTGTGCCTCTGCATCCTGCCGTTCCACGTTGAATCTCGCCCCAGTTCCCTTGAGGCTAACCAAGGCTCAGAGAGCAGAGTGGAAGCAGCAGGACCAGGATGTGGCCGAAGTTGTGCTGTGTCTGACACCACTGCCTGTGGAAAGCCAGGCCAGATTGCCCTGCTGCCAACCGTGGTGACCCGCGATACATCCTGAAAGTGACTTCACACTGCCCTGAGGCTCAGACCCCTGAGCTGCCGCTGTCAGCCAGGCATGGGCAACCTGGTCGAGAGCTGTGTCCCTTTTTAAGTTTGGGGAGAATTTAATGTTAGCTAGAGTAGGTTGCTAAGCCTGAAGCCTTGAGAAAAGAAGTTTAGGAGGCATTCTGCCTCTCGTGGACTTCTCTCAGCCCAGGAGCTCCAGAGAGAGTCCCTGCTGCTCTAAAGGGTGGGTGGTAGGGGCTGGTGATGTAGAGTAGTGGGTAAAGCCGCTGCCTGCAGTGCCAGCATCCCATATGGGCACTGGTTTGAGTCCCGGCTGCTCCTCTTCCAATCCAGTTCTCTGCTATGGCCTGGGAAAGCAGTGGAAAATGACTCAAGTCCTTGGGGCCCTGCACCCATTGGGAGACCCAGAGGAAGCTCCTGGCTCCTGGCTTCAGATCAGCCCAGCTCTGACCATTGTGTCCAATTGGGGAGTGAACTAGCGATGGAAGACCTCTCCCCCCCCCCCCTTCTCTCTCTCTCCCTCTTTCTCTTTCTGCCTCTCTTTCTCTGCCTCTCTGTAACTCTTTCAAATAATTTTTTTTAAATGAGCAGGTGGTAGAGGGGGATTTGCACAATTGAGCAAGTTGTTAGCTTTTGACCCTTGTTTTTGGCCTGTGAGGAACACAGGTTAGGGACAGGCCTGGTTCTGGAGGAAGGCCTCCCCTCTCCCCTCCCCTTACTTTATAGTCTCGCACTCTCTCTCTCTCTCTCTCTATATATATATATATACACACACACACACACACACACATATATATATATATATATCAAAAAGATTTATTTATTTGATTTGAAAGGCAGAGTTATGAAGAGGGAGAGAGAAAGAGACCTTCCATTGTTGGACCTCTCAGTTGTAGAGATGCCCACTTGCTCGAGAGGACGCCCAAAAATCCAGACTCCAGACCAGTTGATGCAAAAAGCATGAGGTATTTATTGTACGTTTGCGCAAACGGGCCCCCTCCTAAGGCGGTGAGGAGCCCTGAGCGGCAGTTTCACACAGGTTATATAGTCAACAAATTAGCATATGGGATTGGCCGGTTCGGAGGGACAATTAGCATACCGGAGAGTGCTGAGGAGAGTGCTGAGGGAACCAGCTGAGGAGAATGCTGAGGAGAGTGCTGAGGGAACCAGCTGAGGAGAATGCTGAGGAGAGTACTGAGACTCTCCGAAGGGGAGTGGCAGCTCTGCTCTGGGCATGCCTAGAGGTTCTCTAAAGGGGATAGACTTTTCCTTCCCAGAGAACGTGCCCGCTGGACCCTGGGGAACATCTAACCTCTTAAGAAGCCCCTGATATCTGCCCAGGCCTAGTTTCTTGTCCCTCTCCCCCCATAAGGGTCCTTCACCATCTGCTGGTTCACTCCCCAAGTAGCTGCAACTGCCAGGGCTGGACCAGGCCAAAGCCGGGAGCCTGGAACTCCAGGCTCCCATGGGGGTGTCAGGGGCCCAAGCCCTTGGGTCATCTTCAAGTGCTGTCCCAGGAGCATTGGCAGGGGACTGGGTGGGAAGTGGAGCTGCCAGGCCTTGAACCGGCACTCCCATGGGATGCTGATGTCCCCCAGGTGGTGGCTGAACCCGCTGCACCACAGTGACAGCACCACCAGGCAGTCACCTAACCTCTTGCTTCTGTTTTTATTGCTGAGCATGCACATTCTGTGATGTGGTTAAGGGTCCTTGCCACCCATGCCCTTTGCTAATATACTGCACTAAGCAGTCACTAATGGCCTTTCTTCCCCTTTTCTGAGTTGCTTTTTTTTTTTTTTTAAATAAAGAGACATTTTTAAAAAATGACAAGGATTACCTGCATATTGAATGTGTGTTCTCTTCAACTTGCCACAGGATATTTCTGCCACCTTTGGCTAAGTGATCCATGAACTTGATTTTTTTTAAAGGTTTATTTATTTATTTGACAGGTAGAGTTACAGACAGTGAGAGAGAGAGAGAGACAGAGAGAAGTCTTCCATCTGTTGGTTCACCTCCCAAATGGCTGCAGTGGCCGGAGCTGCGCCGATCTGAAGCCAGGAGCCAGGTGCCTCCTCCTGGTCTCCCATGCAGTTGCAGGGGCCCAAGCAGGCTATCCCAGCCCACAGCAGAGAGCTGGATCCGAACTGGACCAGCTGGGACTTGAACCGGCACCCATATGGGATGCCGGAGCTGCAGGCAGTGGCTTTACCTGGTACGCCACAGCACCGGCCCCATGACCTTGATTTTCAGACGTTCTACCTGAGATGCTGAGTGGTCTTGCGAGCTCTGATACGCTTGGGGCTGGGATGTGGGGTTTCCCATGGGCCAGCTGTGGCTCACACACAGAGCCTTGGAATGCGAGTGGGCTGTTGGGGAACATGGACAGGCCAGGCTTTGGAGGGGGAGGAGTAGGGTGGGGGGAGGGAGCCACACAAAAGGCACACATTCCTCCCGGGTCACCAGGCCGTGTGCCATCTGGCAGTGCTCTTTGCTGTTCTCCTGGGAGTGATTTCCTGGATTCCTTGGTGCAGGGAAAGCTCCGGGACCCGGGGGGACACGACTCCTTGTCTCCATGGCAGGGCCGCAGCTGCAGAATCACGTTATGGAGGAGGTTGTATTAAAAGTAAGATTTCAGGGGCAGGCGTTTAAGCTAGCACTTAAGACGCTGGCTAGGACGCCTGTGTCTCACATGGGCGAGATGGTGCCTCAAATCCCTGTTCTAGGCTCTTGCCTTTTACCTAGAGAAACATTCTAAGTACAGGCACAAATACGATGCACAGAGTGATAATGTTTATTGAAAAGGTGAGGAAAACACACATGCACATTGGCATTGTTCGGGAATAGTGTGGGCCAGGAAGGGAATAGGATGGGGGAGGGTGGTACAGAGGTGGTGCCTCAGTACCCTGCCTCCTCTGAATCTGCAGGATGAGAGGGAGGGAGAGGGAGGGAGAGAGAGGGAGAGAGAGAGGGAGAGGGAGACAGAGGGAAAGGGAGAGAGAGGGAGAGGGAGAGAGAGAGAGAGGGAGAGGGAGAGAGAGAGAGAGGGAGAGAGAGGGAGAGAGAGCGAGAGGGAGAGGGAGAGAGAGAGAGGGAGAGAGGGAGAGGGAGAGAGGGAGAGAGAGGGAGAGGGAGAGAGAGGCAGAGGGAGAGAGAGGGAGAGGGAGAGAGAGGGAGAGGGAGAGAGAGAGAGGGAGGGAGGGAGGGAGAGGGAGGGAGAGGGAGGAAGAGAGAGGGAGAGGGAGGGAGAGAGAGGGAGGGAGGGAGAGAGAGGGAGAGGGAGGGAGAGGGAGGGAGAGGGAGGGAGAGAGGTTGGAAAGAAGAGTGCCTGAGTTTGATGCCTGGATCCAGCTCCCCGCTCCAACTTCCTGCTAATGCAGACCCCGAGAGGCAGTGGTGATGGCTGAAGTAACTGGGTTCTGCCTCCCATGTGGGAGACCTGGTTTGCATTCCCAGCTCCCAACTTTGGCTCCTGGCCAGCCAGCCCCAGCCATTGTGGGCATTTGGGAGGTGAGGCAGCAGATGGGGAACGTGCCCTCTCTCTTGCTCTGTCTCGCCGTCTGATTCTCAAATAAAGACAAGACCATTCTAGCTCTTCCTTCACAGCCATTGGATAACGTCACCAGTATCCTGGGAAGGGGTGGGGGTATCCAGAGAGCAGGAGCCCTGGGGAAGAGACTGGAAGTGTAGTGTGCTGACCCCAGTGCTGCCAGGCGTCTGACAAGGGCCTCTCCAGCCCCAGAGTTGGCATGCAGCTGGAGAAGGCTGTTGGGTAAAGGATCCAGTTACACGTGGAACGTTGGGTGCCGGTCTGTGCCCGGAGCTGCCACCGGTCCCTTCTGCAGAGCCCTGGGTGTCTGAATAAGCAAAGCGCCCTCTCCCTGCAGAGCACCCTGGCAAGTGTGTTCATGGGTCGGTCATCTGATAACCGACGGCCAGCGCTGTGACTCACTAGGCTAATCCTCTGCCTGTGGGGCCGGCACACCGGGTTCTAGTCCTGGTTGGGGCACTGGATTCTGTCCCGGTTGCTATTCTTCCAGTCCAGCTCTCTGGTGTGGCCCGGGAGAGCAGTGGAGGATGGCCCAAGTGATTGGGTCCTGCACCCGCATGGGAGACCAGGAGAAGCACCTGGCTCCTGGCTTCGGATCGGCACAGCGCGCCGGCCGTGGCAGCCATTGAGGGGTGAACCAACGGTAAAGGAAGACCTTTCTCTCTGTCTCTCTCTCTCTCTCTCTCTCTCTCACTGTTCACTCTGCCTGTCAAAAAAAAAAAAAAAGAAAAAAGAAAAAGAAAAAGGAGCTCATTCCTGAAAGGTAGCTAGAAACTTCCCACTGGGTTCCAGGCCAGGGCAGGAGGAGAGAGAACAGGAGGGAAGGAAAAAAACAACACAAAAAACCCTGCTAAATTCAGGCACAAAACGTGGAAAGCCAATGTAATAAGGGAGCTACTAGATTGCAGAAATTAAAAAGGGCGTCAAAGTCAACACATTAGAGAGAAAGGAAAGCCACGGCAAGGGATGCTTACGCCACCTTCACAGGTTCAGCAAAAGCAGATACTCCCAGGAACTAAAATAGCAGCCATGTCAGTGTTTAAAAAAGAAAGAAAACGAAGCCGCAAAGCTGTGGAGGACCATCACTGGGGAAGTACAGTGCAAAACGTTAAAAGAGAATACCAAAAATCAATCAGTCAATCAATCAGAAGTGCAAAGGGAAGGAAGGGATGGAACACAAATTAAGATAAATTCAGATTTGGAGATTCTGTTTTGTCCTAGAGTTTTTCAGAAAGCAAAGCTGATCTTGGAAGGCAGAGAAAAATCATCCCCACTCATCTTCCTGGAAATGTTTGAGAGTTATTATTCACAAGGGAATGATAAACGCTTGGAAGCACATGTAGTGCTGGTTTCCTTTTCTGAAACATGAAACACGTTACGCCAATGTCGTGTTCATTTACAGAGGGAGTCTTGTTGGATGAGGGAGGCAATGCATGTAAAGTGGTCGATGTTCTCAAACGTGCTCACTGTGGGACACGTGCTCCCCCAAGGCTGGTGGACTCCCTGCAAAGGAAGCATTGCCCAGGGGTAAAGCCCTGGCCTGAAGCGCCGGCATCCCATATGGGCACCGGTTCAAGTTCCGGCTGCTCCTCTTCCAATCCAGCTCTCTGCTATGGCCTGGGAAACCAGTGGAAGATGGCCCAAGTCCATGGGCCCCTGCACCTGCTTGGGAGACCTGGAAGAAGCTCCCAGTTCCTGGCTTTGGATCAGCGCAGCTCCGGCCATTGCAACCATCTGGGAAGTGAACCAGTGGATGGAAGACCTCTCTCTCTGTCTCTACCTCTCTCTCTCTAACTCTTTCAAATAAATAAAATAAATAGTTTTTTAAAAAAGCATTGCCCAGCACCAAAGGGCTCCCTTGCTGTTCTGTGTAATTACAACACAGCCTTGCTGTGCACCCTGGGGGGTCCAAGCATGGACCTCCTAGCAGGGTCAGGTGGGTGGTAAAATGCAGATGTGCTGTGGATGTGAGCCTGACCAGAGAGCTGAGTGTGGCCCTGGACAGAGGGGCAGGTGGTTGCTGTTTTCTTCCAGCCAGCTCCTGTCCTGATTGTGCTCATCCTGCAGCATCCAGCCAGGGGAGTTGTCAAGGGCGGCCAGCTACTCAGATCTTAGAGGGGACAAATCTAATTTTTGTATTTACTTGGAAGAGAGAGAGAAAGAGAGAGATGCTCCTACCTGCTGGTTCACACCCCAAATGCTCACTGTGGTGCAGTTTGGACCAAAACCAGGAGCCAGGAACTCAATCCAGGTCTCCTATTTGGGTGGCAGGGACCCTAGTACTTGACCGTCATCACTGCCCCCCAGGGTCTGCAGTAGCAGGAGCTGGAATCAGGAGTTGTCTGGGTATTGAACAAAGGCACTCTGGTGTGGGATAGATGTGAATGTCTTAACCAGCGTTTTGAGAGCTCGGCCAAACACTTGTTTGTAATTTTTAAAAAGAAATTATTTATTGGAAAGTCAGAGTTTTGGGGGGGGGAGGGTTGGAGAAAAAGAGAGAGAGAGATCTTCCATCTGTTGGTTCACTCCCTGGATGGCTGCAATGGTGGAGACTCATCCAGGAGCCAGGGGCTTCATCCTGGTCTCTCACAGGAGCAGCAGGAGCTCAAGCACTTGGGCCATCTTCTGTTGTTTTCCCAGACCATTAGCAGGGAGCTGGATCAGCAGTGGAGCAGCTGGGACACAAACTTGCACCCATATAGGATGCTGGTGTTGCAGTTGGTGGCTTACCTGCCATGCCACAAAGCTGGCCCCTGCTTGTAACTTTTATATATTGGTTTTTAAATATCAGAGACGTGAATGTATGACCACTAGTGTGTGTTACTGGTCATGGAGAAGACAGTTGCTGGAGTGAGTTTTGTGAGTTCTTTCTCTCAGCTTAGTAAAAAAATAAAAGGCCAGGAGACAATTACAAAGAAGCAGAGACTCTTACTTGGTTGGCAAGCGACAGTGAAGCATCCGGTCGGAGGTTGGAGAGCAGGGGCAGTGCCCAAATGGGACGCTGGCTTCCAGGCAGTGCCCAGGGTGTTTAAGGCATTACTCTCTGTTCACTGGGTCACTCTACAGGGGTGTCCATTGCATGGGGGGGTTACATACTGTGTGTTGGTTGGCCTGGGGCTCATGGAGATAGCAGGGGTCTCCTGGAGACAGTCCAGTTCTCCTTAGGGGCTCAGCCCCCTCCTGTGCTAGCTCTGGGTGAAGATTGCACCCACCCTGAAGGTGTGACTGAAAACCGCAGGGTCACACATGCAGCACAAGCAGTTGTAGCAGGGGAGAGGCAGGCCGCTCTGGAGACAGGCTTTCCAGCCACAGCCGGCAGCCTGCTTGTGACGGACATTCTACCTACCCCTGAGGGGCCCACAGACACCCAGCCCCACTGGCGGGTCTCAGTGTGCTTACTTTGATTTTCAACTTTAGAGAAGAAGAGATAGCAGGTGAATGTTTGCTGACTCCTTGATATGAAGAAGACATTTTAAAGGAAAATTTAGCAAGTTTGTGAACAGAGATTTTCTTTATCATGGTCATAATTAGGATTTTAACAAGTCAAAGAACAGATAGGTGAAGAGACTTTATGGTCTGGCAGCTGACCACAAGTCGCACATCCTTAATTTGGAAATCCAACATCCCAAATGCTCTACCATCTGAAATTTTATGGGCACAGTGGCAAATTCCACACCTGACCTCATGTAGTTGGTCACATTCAAATGGTAGACACACTAAAAATATTGTCAGCAGTGTGCCAAAGGTGTCCATGAAAATAAAATGAATTTCGTGTTTAGACTTGGGTCCCATCCCCAAGATATCCCATTATGTGCACGTAAGTATTCCCAAATCCATATAAATCAGCAATCTGAAACACTGCTGGATAAGGGATAGTCAACCTGTGGCTACTGTGTTTTACTCTGAACATTAGGCAGAGTTAGATCTTTGTGATGTGTGTCTGTATATGTGTGTTTATCTGTGCCTAACACACATATGCATAGAGTCCTCAGTTTCCAGCCAACGGGAACCAGTCCTGGGATTTTACTTGGCAGATGGAGGGGGCTGCAGCGGAACTGGGCTGTGCTGTAGGAAGATCTGTCTGCCCTGGTTTGGAGAGCAGAGGGGCGGGAGAAGCAGAGCTTGCGGTCGGCAGCAATCTCCTGAAGTTGTTTCAGCCAGAGGTGTTAAGGTCAAGGCCAGGGATGGAGTAGTTTCAATATGATAAGGAATGGCTTTGTTCATGCATTAGGGATTGTATAGCCTAAGGCAGGGGTTTGCAATGGGGAAAGAAGTGAGTTCAAGTCTGAGAAAATGGGGGTGGGAAGAGGCAGTTGGTGGTAGCAGGTTCTGTGAGATCAGGGTTCTGTGTGGATGTGGCTTGGGACCTGCCAGCTTACAGGTGGGAGAGCGTCAGTGTGGATGTCGAGTTTGGGCAATCATCCACTTCCTTGTGTAGCTGTTGGAACCAGGCGACTCGATGAGATCCCTGTGCAAAGGACACACAGAGAGAAGAGACAGAGACCCACCTGGGACCAAAGAAAACAGTAAAGAGCTAGATGGAGTCCAGCAGAAAAAGTCTCCAGAAGTCAAGGCCCAAATGAGCTCCACTCAGCACCTCCATGTCACCTGTGTTTCCATGAGAGACGCATGAAAGCCTAGGAAGAGGCGTGGCTGTCTCACTTTTATGAATGAGGAGAGAGGCTGGCAAGGATGTGGGACCGCTGGACAGGCCAGGCCCGTTCCAGAGGGTGGAAAAGAGAGCCCGAGGCCTGGGGGCCGAGTGGTGTGAATGCAGAGGCTTCTCTGAGGGTGTCACGGGGAGCCTGTGTATCAGGGAGGCAGAGGGTCACAGGGAGAGGGAGAGATGGATGATGAAGGCTGAAGATGGAATAACTAATTGATGGGATTCAGTCATGTAGGGGGCATGAGATGGGACCAAGAAGGGTCTAGAGTGGCAGGCCTGAAAGAAGGCTGTCATTGGACAGAGGACCTGAGCCCTGCACTGGGACAGAACAGCACAGTAGGGGAGCTGTGAGAGCAGGCACCAGCCTTGGAAACTGATGGCCAATTCCCATGCGACCACGAAGAGGAGAATCTGCCGTTTGTGGACTTCTGCGGCTCGCTCGAGTTAATTCTCAGAAATCAGAGATACTTCAGCACGAAGCAATCCAGTGTGGACGAGGTGCAGAGTACTTGAATGGGCTGCCCAAGGAGACCAGGCTGTTATTAGCCGCTGTCACGCATGAGTTGTGTGGTTGTGTGTGTGTGTGCATGTGTGCGCATTCAGCTTCAGTGAGCTTCAGTGCAGTGTTCTACATACCAACGGTAACGTTAGGCTATGTCATTGTCAAGATCATGGGTTAAACACACTGTTGTGATGGAGATTTTTCTGGAAAGAACTCTCTGTGATATGATGCAAAGAAATTGGGCTTCGGAGTTGATGGGTAGCAGTGTGAGAGGCAGTATTTCCAAGTAGTGTGATCTTGGGCTAAAGGCATCACTCAGCTTTATTTTCTCCAACTGGGATATAATAATGATACCTGATAAGGCTTTTATGACAATTAGAATTCTATAAAAACCACCTAGCACATGCCTTAACAAATGCTAGAAATGATAATAAAATTCTTCTTATTGTTAATCATTGAATGAACTGAGGATGAAATATTTTATTTACGAAATAATCACATATTACACATCAATTTGAGTACAATGTATGTATTGGGTCTATGTCTATATGAATATATTTTTCCATTCTCTCGTCAATGAATGTATAAATTTTGTTTGTTGTGGTAGTCCCTCACCAACCATGTTGCTGTAAATATTTTTTTTTGACAGAGATAGTGAGAGAGAGAGAGACAGAGAGAAAGGTCTTCCTTCCGTTGGTTCACCCCCCAAATGGCCGCTATGGCTGGTGCTGTGCCAATCTGAAGCCAGGAGCCAGGTGCTTCCTCCTGGTCTCCCATGGGGTGCAGGGCCCAAGCACTTGGGCCATCCTCCACTGCACTCCCTGGCCACAGCAGAGAGCTGGACTGGAAGAAGAGCAGCCGGGACTAGAACCCGGCGCCCACATGGGGTGCCAGCACTGCAGGCGGTGGATTAGCCCAGTGAGCCACGGTGCTGGCCAGCTGTAAATATTCTTACACACATCTCCTGGTGCATGCATGTTGCGCTTCCTCAGGGCCTCCTGTCTGGCAGTGGAGGCACTCACTACACCCCTGTTCCTCTCTGCTGGGTGATGCCCAGTGGTTTTCTAAAGCAGCTGTGCTCATTTACATTCCCACCAGCAGTGGAATGCTTTTTCCCACCGTTCCTCTGGATCTTGGAAGCTTTAAAATGTTTGCTGTTTAAAATGTTTGATGGTCTCATGGGTAAGAAATATATCTGGTTTCTTATTTTTAAAGTTTTATTTATTTGAGAGAGAGAGAGAGAGAGAGAGAGAGAGAGAAAGAGAAAATCTTATATTGCCTGGTTTACTCCTCTAACGCCCTTAGGTAACAGGGCTGGGCTGGGACCAGTTTCGGGATCCAGTAATGCAATCTAAGTCTCCCCTATATGTGGAGGAATCCAATTACTTGAGCTCTAACCTCTGCCTCTCAGGATCTGCGTTGGCAGGAAGCTGGAGCCAGGAGCTGGAGCCAGGCGTTGAACCCAGGTACTCTGATAGGGGCATGAGCATCCTTAACTGGCATCTTAACCCCTAGACTGAGCGCCCATCCCCTTATTACTTTTTAAAAAAGATTTTATCTATTTATCTGAGAGGTAGAGCTAGAGACAGAGAGAGGGAGAGACACAGAGAAAGGTCTTCCATCAGCTGGTTCACTCCCCAAGTGGCTGCAACGGCCGGACCTCGGTTGATCAGAAGCCAGGAGCTTCCTCTGGGTCTCCCACGTGGGTGCAGGGGCCCAAGCACTTGGGCCATCTTCCACTACTTTCCCAGGCCGTAGGCAGAGAGCTGGTTCAGAAGAAGAGCAGCCAGGACATGGAACTGGCACCCATATGGGATACCAGCACTGCAGGAGGAGGCTTAATGTACTATGCCACAGTGCCAGCTCGCATCTCCTTATTTTTTTTTAATGAATATTTTCTTGATTACTGATCAGTTGAACATGTTTTTATGTATTTGCTGGTCTATTGAGTTTAGTTTTCTGTGAAATGCCTATTCTTACTTTTCCCCATTTTTCTCTTAGACACATCTTTTTAAAAGGTATAAAGGTCTCTCTCTCTCTCTCTCTCTCTCTCTCTCTCTCTCTCTCTCTCTCTCATTTATCTGCCTATGCCAGAGTTCAAGAGTTCATTCACACTGACTTTACCTGGTAGCTTTATCTGACAGAGACCTCAAGCTTGCTGCTTGCACCTAATAGGTGCCTGTTTGTCACAGCGTTGAACAATACATATTAAATGAATCAAATCTGGAGAGAAAAACAAGTTTCTCATTAAGATGTACAGTTAGCACATCATGTATACTGCCTTTCTCGGTCTGGTCCCAAGTAAGCCTGTTTTTCAGGTTCTGCCGCCTATGGGACGTGTGACCTGGACAACTTCTGTAAAGAGCTCATTCAGTGGAGTCAGCCCCTTCTGACCTCTTGGGCTGGTGATGGGGAAGCTCACAGGGGCTGATCTGCTGCAGCGATGGGAGCAGCAGTGCTCCTTCCCCAACCCCAGGTTTCCTGGTACATGGAGCCACCCTGGCTGCTTTCCAAACGCAAAATCCTCAGGCTGTTCCGTGGGTTTCTGATTCTGCATAGGGGCCTGGGAATATGAATTTTGAACAGGTGCACCAGTTAATTCCTATCAGTAGGTGACTCTGGGAACCCTGCCCACATCCCTTGCCTGGAACTCAGATACAATGGGGGAAGGAGCTATGAATGCTTTTCTTCGCCACAGATCTAGCTGGGGAGCAATAACATTTAGGGGAAAACAAATGGATCAGAGAACGAATTTTTCTTGGTTTCAGAAAACCAGCTCAGCCTGGACCAGGAAACTCTTGGCTGCTGCTAGCCTGTAGCCAACCTGGACCACTGATTTCCTTTGTGTGTCCACTTCCATATTCAACGACGTGTCTCAGGCCATGGTTTACAGGGCTGTCTGTACCTGGTCTTCCTCTGTCCGGCTCTGAAGCTTTTCCCTTTACTATTTCTTGCCTACCATTCTATACATCAGGCATGGTGATCTCTGCAAGAAAGGAACATGGACCATTCCTCTCCCGCCAGTCATTTTGCTTGTGCTGTTTCTTGTGTCTTAAATTTTTATTTCACTTCAGTGTATTTATTTGCAAGACAGAGAAAGAAAGAGAGAGGCAGAGAGAGAGCTCATCTTCTGGTTCACCCCTAAGTGCCCACAAAAGCTAGGGCTGGGCCAGGCTGAAGCCAGGAGCCAGGAGCTCAGCCTGGGTGTCCCTTGTGGCTTCCGGGAACCCAACCACTTGATCTATCACCACTGCCTGCCAGGGTGCATTCTAGCAGGAATCTGGAATCTGGAGCAGAGCCGGGACTTGAACCCAGGCACTCCAGTACTTGGGGTGCTGTGCTCCAAGCTGCTGTATCAAAAAGATCTGCTTGTTTCCTGCGTCCTGGATGCTCCCTCTCGCTTATCTCCCTCTGGCTAACTCAACTTTATCCTTTCGCTTTTCCCGCATATAAATATCCCCAGGACCTTGTTAGAGTAGAGATTCCGGTTCAGCTGGTCTAGGGTGAACCTGAGATTCTGCCTTCCTGGCAAGCTCGCAGGTAATGCAGGGTCCTGCTGTGCCAGGGGCCACCGTGTCAATCAAAAGACTTCAAGGCTCAGATTGTGTCACCTGCCCCTCCTGTGTGCCCTCAGGACTTGGGAGACCCTACCACACTTCCCCGATGCTTTACAGAACCGGAGCGGACCCACGCAGACAGGTATTGGGCTGCGTTTTTGCCGTCTGTGACCATCTCCCTGGTGACGTCAGCAACTCCTTGCTTTCTACGTGGTGCCTCTGGCCTCAAGTGCTGGCTCTGCTTCCTCGCCAAGTGACAGAGCTCGCCAGGCAGAAGCTTGTGAGTGGGCGACTTGCCTTGGCGTTGGAAAGAGTCGACTTCCTTGTGCCTCATTAGGTCAAGATTAGCGAGTTTAAAATCAGCCTTGGATTCTGAATTTTCTTTGGATGGTTGGCTCACCCTCGGGGGACACAAGTGTACACCTCTTGTATGGATGGAACTGCTGAGGTTAAATAGCTTCTTCTAACCCCATTCTCTACACAGGTGCCATAATAGACTTTTTTTTTTTTTCTTTTTTGCCAGGCAGAGTTAGACAGTGAGAGAGAGAGAGACAGAGAGAGAGTTATGGATAGTGAGAGAGAGACAGAGAGAAAAGTCTTCCTTCCGTTGGTTCACTCTACTAATGGCCGATCCGAAGCCAGGAGCTGGGTACTTCCTTCCTGTCTCCCATGCGGGTGCAGGACCCAAGCACTTGGGCCATCCTCCACTGCCCTCCCGGGCCATAACAGAGAGCTGGACTGGAAGAGGAGCAACCAGGACTAGTACCCGGCACCCCAACTGGGACTAGAACCCCGGGTGCCGGCGCCACAGTTGCCGGTCCATGATAGCCTTTTAAATTGCAAATTTGTAATATGTTGCTTGTTTTTCTGGGAAAAATCCAACTGCCTCCAAGGCTGATGGTACTTCATGGTTGGTCTGCCTGGGCCCATCCACGCTGACTCTTGCTCTCTGTGAGTGCTTTGCCCCAGAAGTCAGGATGATGAATGGTGTGTGATGACCCCAACCTTGAGGCCCTGCAAATGTCAGCCTTGACCTCTCCTCCAGGCCCACACATTGCTTTTCAGCCAAGTTGCTTGGCTGTGAGAACCACGCTAGGGGTCAGATCTCAGGCTTCCAGCTCCGGCCACGAATTCCCATGAAGGGCAACTTGTTACCAGCTTGAACACTCTAGCACTTGCTCTGGAAGATGATTTATAAGTTGAAATATGTGTCAGTTTTAACCTGTAATTGCTATAAATTCTGTCACAACTTGACACGACTAAATAATAAACAGAAGCATTGGCTTTGGTTTTCTCTCAGCACTTTGAGCAGAAATCTCTTAATGATCTGATTCACCTTTTAGTGGTCAGACAGGTGAACCATTCTCCTTGGAGGTGAGTCAGCAGGAGCTCGAGGAGAGAAGATGGTGCAAATCTTTCACAGTTTTTGCTGCTTACAAGGTGTGCTCTCCTGCCTCTTGGCAAAGCCAGATGGACTTGGATGAGTGCCTGGCATTTTCTTCAGCCTCCGAGAGTTACTGTACACACCTGCAAAAATGAAACGAAGTAGACCTACCTCGTGTGGACAGTTAGGACGATGAATTGAGATAACATTGTCGTAGGGAGTTGTGTATCCCACAGCTAAGACTGTCTCCTTGATTTTTGAAGCCAAACCCAACGGAGTTATTTCCATTTGGGAGCAGTGGCAGTGCTGCAGATAAATTATTTGGTATTTACTTGTGCCATTGCTTTTCTATTGTGACACAAGCTTTTGTTGTTAAGCTGGGGGAATTTCTTTCTTCCCTTTTCATTACTCTAAATATAGAATACAGAGGCAGCCACGTAGCATTCCTGCACATGCCTGAAGTTTCTCTTTTAGCTACTGCTGTGTGCAGGATGTTAGCGTCTGAAAACCCAGCTGCCTAAATTATACGGGGCCAGACTTTCTGGAAAAGAGGCCTCCCTTGCTGGAAATATAGCAGACAGAGATTCGGTGACCTGCCCATTTTTGCCGTGAGTCCTGGAGTTTTTTTTTTTTTTTTTTTTTAAGTAATGAGCTTTTTTTTAAAAAAAATTTTTTTTCATTTTATTTATTTATTTATTTTTGACAGGCAGAGTGGATAGTGAGAGAGAGAGACAGAGAGAAAGGTCTTCCTTTTTGCCGTTGGTTCACCCTCCAATGGCCGCCGCGGCCGGCGCATCGCGCTGATATGAAGCCAGGTGCTTCCTCCTGGTCTCCCATGCGGGTGCAGGGCCCAAGCACTTGGGCCATCCTCCACTGCCTTCCTGGGCCACAGCAGAGAGCTGGCCTGGAAGAGGGGCAACCGGGATAGAATCCGGTGCCCTGACCTGGACTAGAACCCGGTGTGCCGGCGCCGCAAGGCGGAGGATTAGCCTGTTAAGCCATGGCGCTGGCCGAGTCCTGGAGTTTTTGAAAACCACTTTGTGTAAAGGTGGAGAGGTAGGAAAGGGAAAAGACCTTAACCAGCTTTGCATTGTCTGAGGCTCCTTGTTTTGTAGAACTGTAGTTTGAGTGTGAAAGGTGTCCCTTGTGTTGGAGCAAGAGAAACATTTGCTATTCAGCTCCAGGCCTGTGCACAACAGTGAATCCTTTTGAACCTCTCAGTGTGGTGCAGGGACCGCAGCCTCACCAAGCCATTGTTAGAAATGCAGAGTCCCAGGCCCCCAGCGGCTGCATCTCACAAGATCTCAGGTGACCCAGCGCACATTAAGATTCAAGAAACTCTGCTTTTGAGCAGTGCTGTTCAATAGAACTTTCCGTGAGGAAGGAGATGGTCTGTATTTGCAGTGTCTGTAGACTGCTGGCCTGAAGTGGCTGATGACTTGAACAGGTGCAATGCATGCACCTGCCTTAACTTTATACAGACAAGAGGCTTCCTTGGCTTACAGATCTGAAGGCTGGAAGTCCAAGATTGGGAAGCCCCATTGGTCTGGCCTCTGCTGAGGGTCGGACAGCATCATAGCAGGAGCGTGTGTAGCAGGGAAAGGCCACGTTGCCTAACAGGGAGCCAGAGAGACTGGGCTCCTACAGTGCCTCTGACTGACCCAAGGACCTTCCACGAGGCCCCACCTCTTGAATGTCCCCCCACTCCTCTCATCCCTGCAGAGACACACTCAAACCATATCCAAACTGCAGTGGATGTAAACAGCCACACGTAGTGTTAACCTCACTGGGCAGTGCATCAGGAGACTCTGCTACTAGGTTGGTTGGTTTGTTTGTTTGTTTGTTTTTTTTTTTTTTTGGACAGGCAGAGTGGACAGTGAGAGAGAGAGACAGGGAGAAAGGTCTTCCTTTACTGTTGGTTCACCCTCCAATGGCCGCTGCGGCCAGCGCACCGCACTGATCCGAAGCCAGGAGTCAGGTGCTTCTCCTGGTCTCCCATGGGGTGCAGGGCCCAAGCACTTGGGCCATCCTCCACTGCCTTCCCGGGCCATAGCAGAGAGCTGGCCTGGAAGAGGGGCAACCGGGACAGAATCCGGCGCCTTGACCGGGACTAGAACCCGGTGTGCTGGCGCCGCAAGGCGGAGGATTAGCTTAGTGAGCCGCGGCGCCGGCCTGCTACTAGGTTTTGAGTCCAGGATCCCCCCTGATCTCCTGATGGTAGTGTTGGCCCTCACTATGGCCAGGAGGTATAGTCAGAGCCTGCAGGGCCCAGAGACACCACGGTACAGTCCAGGAAGGGACTTGTCTCTCACTCTCCTTTCTGGAGACTAAGCCTCAAAACGACGTGCAAGAAATACCTTGAGAACCAAGTACCTGCACTGAACGAATGCAGGACATTGGAAACCACTCTTTTCTTCTTTTAAATTTTATTTAATTGGGAGAACTAGAGAGAGAGAGAGAGAGAGAGAGAGAGAGAGAGAGAGAGGAAGAAACGGAGAGAAAGGTCTTCCATCTGCAGATTCGCTCCCCAAATGGCCGCAACAGCCAGAGCCAGGCTGATCCAAAACCAGGAGCCAGGAGCTTCTTCTACTTGGGCCATCCTCCATTGCTTTCCCAAGCCATCAGCAGAGAGCTGGATTGGAAGAGGAGCAGCTGGGACTCGAACTGGCGCCCATATGGGATGCTGGTCCCACAGGCGAAGGCTTAGCCTGCTGTATCACAGCGCCGGCCCCAGAAAACCACTATTTTCTAATTCTGTTATTTCTATTATTTCTCAAATCCCGGAAGACCAGGAGACAGATGTCTCTGCTCTTCACCTACAGAGTATCTGGCTTATAAAAAGTAAGCTGATGCTATTTTTGTTCACTTTTTTCTTTAATATCACTTTTTCCACATAGCAAACTCCAGTTCAAGTTTTTTTTTGGTTATGGTCCCCTGAAGAGGCCGTGAGAAGCTTCGACGCCAGTTTGCTGAGGCACCAGTTCTCTGGGTCCCCAGGCCCAAGGGGTGCTCACCTGGGAGAGTCTGCTACAGGAACCTTACCTTTGTTAGATGATGTCCTAAGCAGTTTCTAGAACTTTGAGACTCCTGTGTTTTTTCTACCTTCTCCATGCCAATCATCTCTAATCATGTTCCGAACGTAAACTCTTTGTGTCAAATTTGGCAGCACAAAACACTTCCCTGCTGTTCACTGGTGATGCATAGCTAAGTGGTGATGCAAACATCTGTTCTGGCTGGAGGTGCTCTCGTGTCTTTCCAAGTGCTGTTCTGGGACCATCTGTCCCTCCCTGCAACCCCTGGCCACGGAAGACCCAGAGTCCTGCCGGGGTGAAGGAAGTTAGAGTAGAATAGGAAAGAAAATAGAATAGGAAAGAACATTGATTCTAAAATAGAAATGTTTATCGACCAAGGCTTTGTATTTAATGATACTTCAGAAAGCAGTGTTTTGTCATCAGGTATAGGGAAGTGTGTCGTGTCCTTTAATATTGCCTAACTCTATCTTTTTTTAAAAAAAGATTTATTTTATTTATTTGAAAGAGTTACAGAGAGAGGTAGAGACAGAGAGAGAGGTTTTCCGTCTGCTGGTTCACTCCCCAGATGGCCACAATGGCCAGAGCTGAGCTGATCTGAAGCCAGGAGCCAGGAGCTTCTTCCAGGTCTCTCATGCAGGTGCAGGTGCCCAAGGACTTGGGCCATCTTCTACTGCTTTCTCAGGCCATAGCAGAGAGCTGGATCAGAAGTGGAGTAGCTGGGACTAGAACCAGTGCCCTTATGAGATGTTGGCATCGCAGGCTGGGGCTTTAACCCACTGCTCCACAGCGCCGGTCCCAAGCTAACACTATCTTAGACACTAAGAATAGGAAGGAACTCAGATGGTCATCTCATTGTAGGGAGGATGGAGGGAGCGTCTGTGGGGCCTGCTGGGAGTTAGCAGAAGAGGCTGGCTGGGAACTGGGATCTTGTAAAGGAGGGAGTTGGAGGTGGGCTTAGAGCATCTGGGGAGCCCTCAGATTGTAGCGAAGCTGTGTATGTGTGTGTATGTGTGTGCGCTGTTGGGGCAGAGAGTCCATCGCATGTGTGTTTGCATTGTGTCAGCTGCTCCTTTGAACTTCCTTGACTGTAGTGGTGAGCATGACTCCCAACTCCTCAGATCCAGGAAAATCGTAAAAAGAACATCTGTTGGATGCTCAAAGGTTAGTTTTACCAAAGGAGAACTTTGTTTTAGTCTATTTTCTGTTGTTATAGTTAAGTACCTGAGACAGGGTACTTCCTAAAAAAAAAGAGGTTCTGGGCCAGTGCTGTGGCACAGTGGGTAAAGCTGTGGCCTGTGGTGTTGGCATCCCATACGGGTGGCGGTTTGTGTTCTGGCTGCTCCACTTCTTTTATTTTTTTTAATTTTTATTTATTTTTTTGACAGGCAGAGTTAGAGAGAGACAGAGAGAAAGGTCTTCCTTCCGTTGTTTCAGCCCCCCAAATGGCTGCTATGGCTGGTGCGCTGCGCTGATCCAAAGCCAGGAGCCAGGTGCTTCCTCCTGGTCTCCCTTGCGGGTGCAGGGCCCAAGGACCTGGGCCATCCTCCACTGCCTTCCCAGGCCACAGCAGAGAGCTGGACTGGAAGAGGAGCGACCGGGACAGAATCCGGCGCCCCAACCAGGACTAGAACCCGGTGTGCCGGTACCGCAGGCGGAGGATTAGCCTAGTGAGCCATGGCGCTGGCCCAAATAAATAAATCTTAAAAAAAAAAAAAAAGATATTGCATGATAAACTGCTAAGATGTATTTTTTTAAAAGATTTATTTATTTGAAAGTCAGAGTTACACAGAGAGAGGAGAGGCAGAGAAAGAGAGAGAAAAGAGAGGTCTTCCATCCGCTGTTTCACTCCCCGGTTGGCTGCAACGGCTGGAGCTGCGCTTATCTGAAACCAGGAGCCAGGAGCTTCTTCTGGGTCTCTCATGTGGGTGCAAGGGCCCAAGGACTTGGGCCATCTACTGTTTTCCCAGGCCATAGCAGAGAGCTGGATGGGAAGTGGAGCAGCCGGGACCAGAACCTGCACCCATATGGGATGCTGGTGATTCAGGCCAGGGCATTAACCTGCTGTGCCACAGTGCTGGCCCCATCTAAGATGTATTTTTAAGGCTTTTTTCTTTACAAAATTAAAAAAAGTGATAAAAGCAAATAACAGCTCATCTTTATACTTTTTTTTCAAAGCAACTCATATTTCAAAAGTCAAGTTCTTGAGAAATGGAAAACCCAAAATTCAGAATTAAATATTACTACTGCTTGAGCCTTACCTACCACCAGGAATCCCAATTGTATTACCCTCTCTGCCCCTACCAGATATTTGCCTAATATGTCCCATCAGAACTATTTATAATTTTAGCCTTTAGGTTTTTTTTTTTTTTTTTTTTTTTTTGCCAGTATTCAGTTTATTCTCGTGAGTAGTACTAGCACAAGGAATGATTTTGATGGCCACCGCTGTATTCTCACCTGGGAAGAGCTTCTCTCCAACCACCTCTGTGGTCACGTTCCTTCCTCTCTTGTGTGAGCTCTGGGAGACTCACTCTCCCATGTGTTTGAATTTGGTTCTCTTGCCTCCTCTCTCCCTTCAGCTCACTCCATTATTATCCATCATCAGCCTACACCTCTGGTTCCTAAACTGTGGTCCCACACTGACAACCTCAGTACACCTGCTGGAGTAGGCAGAAGAATGGCTTCTCAGAGAGGCCCATATCCTTATCCCTGGAACTTGTGTGTCTGTGACATGGTAGTGGGCATGAAGAAGTACAGTAATTAAGGGTGCATCTCAGGGCACAGTGGGTTAAACTGCCACCTGTGACGCAGGCATGTGGACACTGGTTCATGTCCCAGCTGCTCCACTTCCCATTAAACTCCTTGCTAATGTACCTGGGAAAGCAGTGGAAGATGGCACAAGTGCTTGGGCCCCTGTACTCACTTTAGAGACCTGGAGGAAGCTCCTGGTTCCTGGCTTCAACCTAGCTCAGCCCCAGCTGTTGCAGTCATTTAGGAAGTGAACCAGTGGATGGAAGAGCGCGCGCTCTCTCTTCGGGGTGGGGGGAGGGAGGCAGAAGAGCCAGTGTCAGAGTGATGAGTTGTGAGAAAGTGGCACTGGCTGGCTTTGAAAAGGGGGGAGGGAGGCAGGAGCTAAGGAATGCCACTGCGGCAAGAACATGGCTCTCCTCCAGAACCTCCAGAGAGGAACCTTAACCACACCTTGCCTTTAAACTAGCGAGATCCATGTTAGACTTGAAGTTCTGAACTTCCTGTCCTCGTGACTGCCATGCGGGTTAAGTTTGAGAACCACTGCTCTTCTTAAAAACAAGCCTATACTGGTCCTCGAAGACCTCGCTCCAGTCCCCCTGATTCCTGACTCAACCCAGTGACCGTCTCCTCCCAGATCCAGGCTGCCGGGGGCAGTGCGCACTGTGTGGGGCAGGGCTCCCCACCGTCAAACCTCTGGTCTTCCTGACAGTCATTTCCATGTTTCTATCTTCTGCCATTCACGCCTCGACTCTCTCCTCCGCCTGCTCCTCCAACTCTTCTCATTCTCTGGCCATTTGCAAGACTATTCCTGGGGGTGACTTTATCTCTCCTTTCCTGAGAAATAATTTCCCAGGTGTGGCTTGCTGGAGCTTCCTGGCTCTCTCATCTGCTGCCTCTGCCCCACAGCTCTCCTCCCCATCTAATTCAGTAGAAGCGGTCCCTTTCCTGGTTTATCCACTGGGTGCTCGTAATACCCCTACCTCATGATGCCACATGGCTCTGGTCTCTTGAGTCTTTGGTCTCCTTCTTCAGCCTTGGGAATGGCTCCCGACTTCAGCTTGGCCCAGACATGGCTGTTGTCACCATGTGGAGAGTGAGTCAGCACAGGGAAGAGTCCCCCTCCCCCACCCCTGGGTGGCTCTACCTTTCAAACAAACAGACAAATAAGTAAGCCTCTTTGTAATATGAACACAGTGACTTTCCTGGACTTGCTGCACACTGCTGTTCCTTGGCTGGCTGACTGTCTTGGTTTCTGTCCCCAGCACAGCCCTTATATGTTGGCGCTCCTCTGGCCTTCCCAGCACACATTGTTTTATGAAAAGCAATTTCCACACTTTCTCGGAAACCTTTCATCCGCTCCACGGCTTCAGCTGGCTGACTCCTAGACTTGCACCGTGCACACGGCTTCCCTGGGCGTCACCTCTGTGCTCTGGAGTGTCCAGTAGTCCTCTCCCCTTGGGTGTCTTCAGGCACTTCCAGCTCACGGATGAAAGTCAAACTCACCGACTTCACTCTCTCTAGCCTTGTTTCTGTATCTGTCCGATGAAAATGTGGGATCAGACCATAGTTTTTGAGCTGTGGGTCATGAGCCTCTAATGAGTCTGGAAGTGACTTAGAGGGCTGTGACTAGCATTAAAATAAACAAGCAAGCAAACCAGTAAAAGAGAACTAAAGGTGAACAGATCACACACACACACACACACACACACACTGGTTGTACCTTAGAATGTAAGCTCCGTGGCAGCAGGCAAGTGTTGTGTGTTTTCTTTGCTGTGTGTGTACTGCCTCAATGTATATATTTTTGTAAGAATGTGTACTCAGTTGTGAGGCAAAACATCTATCCGACTATGAGTTTTAGTCAAAGAATTGGAAAGATTTGGGTCTAGTAACCTCTAATGATCTTATCAACTCAAACTGATAAATTACACGATCTTACTGTTTTTCTTTGAATGCTCAGTTGTTCGATTTCACCAGTGGTGAAGCTCTGTGGCAGAACTCTTGGCGTTTTTACTTGTGTGGTGAACAGTAGAAGGGTCTGGGGGGGAGGAGAAAGGTGTGGTGTTTGGTGAATACGGTGAGGGAAGATATGGTGGGCTAGAGGAACTAGCATGGTCAGGTCCAATGGCTGTGGGTGGGTATGCTGTTGAACTGGCTTTGGCACAACATGGGGTTTGAGTTGTGAAGCAAGATGGCGCACCCTACTGCAGTTGGCCAGTTTTTCAAAGGTAGGGTGTGGTTGTGGGTGTGGGTGTGGGTGGGGTGGGCTTAGATACCCTTTAATCTCCATTTAACATATCAGAAGTGGACTTTGTTACCCTCAGCTGAGTTCGAGAGGATGGTAGACTTCAGACCCCATGCTACCAAAGGACTCATCAAGGAATGCATGTCACATCAGTTGCTCTTTTATTTACTTGGCGTATCTTTATTTTTTAAATTAATTTATTTATTTGAAAGTCAGAGTTACACAGAGAGAGAGGAGAGGCAGAGAGAGAGAGAGAGGTCTTCCATCTGCTGGTTCACTCCCCAGTTGGCCGCAATGGCCAGAGCTGTGTCGATCCGAAGCGAGGAGCCAGGAACTTCTTTTGGGTCTCCCACGCAGGTGCAGCGGCCCAAAGACTTGGGCCATCTTCTACTGCTTTCCCAGGCCATAGCAGAGAGCTGGATTGGAAGTGGAGCAACCGGATCTTGAACTGGTGCCCATATGGGATGCAGGTGCTTCAGGCCAGGGCTTTAACCCGTTGCGCCACAGCACCAGCCCCTTGGCCTTTAGCCTACTGGGTAGCAACCGCACTGAGAGACCGTGAGGACGTTATGTCAAACAAGACAGACAAGAGCTTGCTTACAGGAGCCTTTGTGCAGATAGGGGAGACAATAGATGCACAAGTTGATAAACAAGATTATTTCAGGTTCAGAGAATCTCCCTGCATAGAACAGCTGGGCTCTGCTCTGTGCCATCACCCAGACGGGGTTCAAAAAGGAAACAACTATAGTGCCCCAGATCACCTTGCAGCCCGAGGTTTGTGAAATGCAAGAATGCATCGGCGTGCTCCTTGATGGACACTCTTACAAACCTTTTAAGAAAATCAATGGCAACATCCTGGATCCTGCACTAATGGAACTGCGGTTGAGAACCCAGGGAGGGTGAGTGCTGAAGAAGGGGTGGGATGGCGCAGCTGGTGGAGGGGAGACCACAGGAGAGAGACGAGAGGCTGTTCAAACTAAGGGGCACCTGTTGAAGAGGAGATTGACTTTGGGCTCCCGTGAGATAATAACCTTCCCCAAGTGCTCAGAATTGGCTGTGTGAGGAGACAGAGGAAGAGCAGCTCCCTCTGAGAAGCTGCATCATTACGTCTGGAGGATGTCTAATTCGCTTTTGGACAAGAGCCAGCTCTCCATCAGTCAATAAAAAACACATTATGCAGGGCATTATCTTGGTTGGGTCTACAATAATGAACCCCAACCTTTCCCCCTCTTCCTTCTCCATTACAAATTGTGTATGAAAAACTTTATAATATAATGGCTCCTGATAATCCGCTTTCTGTGGCCCAGGACCATAGTTTTAGTGGTTGTTGCAATTGTTCATTGTTTATTGTCTGCATATTTTAAATGGAATTCCAGGCACACCCTGTGCTCCTGCGTTCAACTCTCCAGAGCCACTCCCTGCCTTTTCTGCCCAGGTGGCTGACCTGATGGATGACATGGTTAGAAAAGGTACTTTGTCCTTTGGCTTCCAGTTGAGTTCAACCAGTGGAGGTCCTCAGGCAGGAGGTCATGGGAAGTGAGGGTGAGGGTTAAGTATTTTTCCCATGGCTCCTGAAGGCTGCACCTGGTTAGTGAGTGGGCTGACATTTTTGCTGCTTCATATCTGGTTCCTACACATTCTTTGTTGGTTTCCCTTCACCCAACTAAGGCTATTGTTGGATGGGTCCTTTGGAAAGGAACTCTTCTTGAATTATTAAAAATCGAGAGTGCTGTCTGCCCCCTGATAGGACTGTGACAGATAGAGATGTCAAAATATATAAGAATAATAATAGGGGGTTAAAAGGTTTGATCTAGTGGTTAACCCATTGGTGAGGACTTCCTGCATCTTACATTGGAGTACCTGGGTTTGAGTTCCCACTCCTCTCCAATTCTAGATTCCTTCCAGCGTACATCTTGGGAGGCAGCAGTTGATGGCTAAGGTAATTGGGTTCGGCTGGCGCCGTGGTTCATTTGGCTAATCCGCTGCCTGCAGCGCTGGCACACCGGGTTCTAGTCCCGGTTGGGGCGCCGGATTCTGTCCTGGTTGCTCCTCTTCCAGTCCAGCTCTCTGCTGTGGCCCGGAAAGGCAGTGGAGGATGGCCCAGGTCCTTGGGCCCTGCACCCACATGGGAGACCAGGAAGAAGCTCCTGGCTCCTGGCTTCAGATCAGTGCAGCGTCAGCTGTGGCGGCCATTTGGGGGATGAACCAACAGAAGGAAGACCTTTCTCTCTGTCTCTCTCACTGTCTAACTCTGCCTGTCAAAAATTTAAAAAATTAAAAAAGAATAAAGTAATTGGATTCCATGTCACCCGCATGGAAGACCTGGACTGAGTTCCTAGCTCCCAGATCCAGTTTGGCCCAGCCCTAGTCACTCTGGGCATTTGGGGTATGAACTAATGAATGGGAGCACTCTCTCTCTCTCTTTTGCAATAAATAATTTTAAAAAATTACTTCTTTATAAAAAAAACACAAAGCAAATCAAAAGGTATAGACACAAGACTAGTAATTGAGAGAGCCATGACCATGACCTCTGTGTATCCTGGCCGATTGGTTATCAACCTTTTGTGAATGACCTCTTCAAATTTCATTGGGTTGTTTGTCTTTTGGTTTATTTGTAGAATTTCTTAAAATATACTGTGGATATGAGTCCTTTATCAGAGATAAGTACTGCAAATATCTCTGACCATGGCATGGTTCCTCAGTACCTCAACAATAGCCTTGGTCTAACAGGCTTTATTAATCTCCCGGAAGACCACATTATCACCCTCTTATCGGTTAGTGCTTTCTGTGTTCTGTATATAAAATCTCTGCCTACCTCAAGACCGTGATGATATTCTCTTACATTTTCCCCAGAAGTTTTATTGTTTTATCTTTCACACTTAATGTGCATGATCCGTTTTGGAATGATTTTTGAAAAGAAGTTCATTGTAGTATAATTTATATACCATCATATGTACTCATTTTAAGCCTACAGTTCAGTGATTCTTTAGTAAATCTACAGAGCTGTGCAGTCGTCTCTGTAATCTAATTTTAGAACATTTCCATCCCCCAGAAAAGCACTGAATGCCCATTGCTGTCTTTGCTTTCCTACACCCAGCCCCAGGCAACCACTAATCTACTTCCTGGCTCAATCGATTAGCCTTTGGATGTTTTTTCCTCTGTATGTGTATGGTATGTAGTTATGTTATTTGAATGCAAACCCTTTCTTGGACAAAAAGGGAATCTCAGTTCTTTACCTGGCCCTCCTTGGTTCCTAACGGACTATGATGCTGTCATTTCTGGGAAGAATTATTTGTGTCAGGTGTTAGAACAGCCATTGGATAATGTCATGGACAGTGTCAGACTGCATTCCGGTTGAGAGATGTGGGAATCTCCAGTAGTGAATTCTTTTGTTTTTGGTGGCCTTCTCTAATAGTTAAAGGATAATTTGTCACCAAATTGAGATTAGTAATGGCACTTCTGGAGAAGCTGTGTAGGATTTATGCACATGAATTTTCTGACCACCCAGAATAGCATACTGGGAGAACTTGAGGAGCTAAGGAAGGGCAGGCAGCACGGCTCTCTTAAATACCAAGAGTCTCATGCAGGCTTGTCAAGGGAGGCTCACAGTGGACTCTCTGGTGGATGAGCACCCTAAGTGCTGAAAGGTGGGTGGTTTGTGAAAGGGGACCCATGTGCTGTGTCTCGCCACCAGACATGCAGGCGGCAGAGCGGACACACTGTTGTGAGCATGTAGGCGTGTTCCTGGTGTGTCCCTGTATTTCTACCCATCAGAGGCTGGCACAGTTCTCCCTTGTGTGTGAGTGCCAAGGGCACTGGGAGCAGAGCCCACATGCCCCACTGATGGGACTGTCCATTCTGCTCAGGCGTCCAAAGACATGGCAGGTTCCCTAGATTTCTACACCGTAAAGTATTAGAAAAGGATCTGTGGGTCCTATGTAATTTTTATTTATTTGTACTTATTTGAAAGGCAGAGAGAGAGAGAGAGAGAGAGAGAGAGAGAGAGAGAGAGAGAATGATATCTCGTATCCACTGGCTTACTCCGCAACTGCCTAAAATAGCCAGGGCTGGGCCAGACTGAAGCTGGAAGCTGGGAACTCAATCTGGGTCCCCCACATGGGTGGCAGGTTCCCAATTACTTGAGCCATCACCTGCTGCCTCCCAGGGTACTCAGAGAGTGAACCCGTGATGGAAGGAGTTATCTGTCTGCATTTATAATAAAATCAAAATAAATAAATAAATAAAAATTGCAACCTGCCTTCTCCACCCCTCATTGCCTGTTGAGAAATTTCTAGATGCATGTGATGGTACTGAAGGAGCTGCACTTTGGAACTAACTGGAAGCAGGGTTTGTTGTACCTGGGGGGAGTCCTTAGATTTCTCTGGGGCTCGGCGTCCGCAAGTGTGAAGTCTCGTCACTGTTGGTGCAGAGCTAGGTGCGACACTCCAGGTGAGCCCTGCGCTGTGGCTTGTGCACAGCAAGCCCCAGTCAATACAATCTCTGTGGTTTTCTCTCTAGCACCGGTAAGGGCTGACTCATCCATTACACGATTTGGGGAAGCCACTTCAAAGTGAGGATGAAGAAAGACACTTCCACTAGGTTGAGCCTCTGTTAGATTAACTGTAATTATGTGGTTAGCCCCATCTTATCTACTTCAAAATCACTTTATTAAAAGCCTGGGAAGGGGGCTGGCGCCTTGGCATAACAGGTAAAGCTGCCGGCTGTAGTGCTGACATCCCATATTGGCACCGGTTCGAATCCTGGCTGCTCCACTTCCGATCCAGCTCTCTGCTTTGGCCTAGGAAAGCAGTAGAAGATGGCCTAAGTCCTTGGGCCTCTGCACCCATGTGGGAGATCTGGAAGAAGCTCCTGGCTTCTGGCTTCAGAACGGCACAGCTCTAGCCATTGTGGCCATCTGGGGAGTGAACCAGCAGATGGAAGATCTCTCTCTCTCTCTCTCTCTCTCTGCCTCTGCCTCTCTGTAACTTTGCCTTTCAAATAAATAAATAAATACTTTTTAAAAAAGCCTGGGAGGAGAAATGACCTGCAGCTGTAGGTACGACTTACAGTTTATTTATTTATTAACATTTTATTTATTTATTTGAGAGGCAGAGCTACAGACAGCAGTAGAAAGGAGAGAGAAGTCTTCCATCCGCAGGTTCACTCCCCACATGGTTGCAGCCAGGCCGGAGGTGGGCTGGTTCGACGCCAGGAGGCATAAGCTTCTTCTGAGTCTGCTAGGTGGGTGCAGGGGCCCAAGGCCTTGAGCCATCCTTTGCTGCACCCGCTGGGCATGACCCTCAGTGGGGAGAAGGTTCAGAGTGGACATGTGCCAAGTCACCAGCAGGAAAGGGAAGCAGCATGAAAATTAGGTCAGTCATGGAAGGCAGGTGCAGTCTTCCAGCCTGACTTGGGAACTCACGGCCTTCCCTGTCAGCAGGCCCTGAATAATCCTCCTTCCGACCCGACCCTTTAGCGAGGAGTCTCTGCCTCTCACAGCTGAGCCCCTGCAGTATCTCCTTTCACTGCTAATCCCCAGAGCAGGGGTAAGCTACTGCCGCAGGCAGCCTTGGCACAGCCCACACAGCCGCACATGGATTGAAAGGCCAGCCAGTCAGGGGCACAGTAGACAACGGGGCACTCATACACAACTCCCTGTGGAGCTGGAGTTCCCATCCCATGCCGGGGAAAAGGGACAGAAGACAGGGCAGCAGCTTCATCAGAACCAACCTGACGCGCGGTCCGTGGCACTGCCTTGGGCAACTCAGCCAAAGCTGTGATAATACGAAGCCGGGCCATGGCATCCTCTGTGTGCCGCTCAGCAGTGCCAAGGTCGCTGGTGTGCGGTGTGGAGGTGCGGAGGTGAACTTCCTCTCCACCAGGCTTCCCGAGAGTATCCCCAGTGGTGGGATGCTCAGCAGAAGAGCCGTGACAGCAAACCCAGCGTGAGATAGAAGCCAGGCATGTGGGGATCACAGGCTCGCTCCTGATATTGCAACGTATTGGTCCGAGAAAGGGGTTAACATCCCCACTCCTGGTGACCTCACCTTGCAGCCTCCCATTTAGCATTTATTAAACTGGACCTGTAATGTAGTAAGGGTCTAATGGCCCTGCCTGTGGCTTTGTGCTTTGTTACCCAACGTCTGCCCTCCCTCAAGGAAACACAAGATACCCCAACCAGCTCTTCCAAGTTGGTTCCCAGACTTCGGTAAGAGAATGTGAGGCTCTTCAGAGTGAGTGGGTCCCAACACACTCCTGTGCACAATCATGACCACCCCAATCTCTTGAAAAGAACCAACAGTTTTACACATATTATGCACCAGGCACTGTGCTAAGCTGGTTTGCACTAACAGTCTCCTTAGTAGACAGCAGTTGGGGAAATGGAGGCTCAAATAACAAACACAGGGGCTGGCTCCCTGGGGTAGTGGGTAAAGCTGCCGACTGAAGTGCTGGCATCCCATAGGGGCACTGGTTCAAGTCCCAGCTGCTCCACTTCCAATCCAGCTCTCTGAGCCTAATATCTCTTAAAAAGGGGAGTGGTGGTGGCTGGGGTAAGAGAAACAGGGAGATATAAAATGCTTCTGTATCACATCTCACAAATGTTCGCTCACATCCAGTTTACTTTCAGCTCCTCTAAGGAGATGATTCCTTGGTTAGGGTTGGCTGTTTTTAGATTTTTGTTTTTGACTTTGTGAAACTAATAGGTAGAAAATGGTTTCCCTGTGGCTTCGTCATATTTTCCATCATTAGCTATGTACAAGCTATTCAGTGAAATACAGTGAAGAATTCGATGACGGAGAAGTTAACTTGAGAAAACAAAAGCTTGGGAGAAGTGATAAAGGCAGAGGTACACAGTCATTCATATAAGACAGCCATCTGAGAGATGCCCGCCTTGATTTCATCCGTTTCCACATGAGGGCAGAGGACAGGCGAGCCATGGGGCCGTCAGCGAGAGGCCACATAGGAGCAGGTCCTGCAGTGAATTCTGTTCTGCCCACTGGTGCGTTTTGATAGGGGAAGTTTGATAGCCTGCTTTGTGCAGGCTTTTTTTTTTTTTGTTTTCAACTGCTTTCAACAGGCTCTTTCAAATCAGCCAGTGCTTGTTACCTGTGGAAGGTCCCCCCTCCCCACCCTAAGAGGCCCAGATGGAATCTGTGGGCTGCTGCTTTCCCTTGTTCACACGAAATGTGTGTCAAAGTGTGTGTGTGTGTGTGTGTGTGGAGGGGGGAGTAGAAGGGGAATGGAATGTGATCAGATTGCTGAAAAAGCAAAGACATTGTCCACGTGAAAGGAAAATTAAGTTACTGTCTCATTTCATCTGTGATGGGGTAAAATGGGCAGAATTTTCATTAGGACCAAAGATAAGAATCAGTTATACCGTTCTGCCCCCTTGCCAGCATGCTTGTTGAGCTGGGCCCCTCTGCCAGCTCGGGTCCCGCCCTCATCGTCAGAGCATCAGAGCGGAGGGATGATGGACACTTTCAATACCGTCTCTCTTTACTGCCTCTCCAAGTTCTGTTGAGCAACTTACAGGGGAGCATGCTAATTTGGTTCAGGAGCAGGTGGGTCCATCTGAGACCCAGGAGATCACCAGGCTAGCCCTCTGCTAACAAGGCAGTGTGGAAACTCAGGTTGGCCTTGGGCTTAGGTCTGTCACAAGCCCAGCCTCCTACTGCACACCTGGGCACTTGGAGGCCCGGACAGATTGGGAACCATACCGGGACCATCGGCTGGCTGAGGCAGGGAACTCTGAGCCACCAGTGGAACTTTAAGATGGGAGGTATCACTTCCTCTCAGCCCTTATCTTATTGCTTCCCTTCCATCCTGGATGAAAAGGAGGCAGTATTTCTGGATATTTTACGATAACTGGAGTTGTGCTCTGTGAGTCTTTTTTTTTTTTTTTTGACAGGCAGAGTTAGTGAGAGAGAGAGAGAGAGACGAGAGACAGAGAGAAGGTGCTCCCTCTGTTAGTTCACCCCCCAAATGGCTGCTACGGCCGGGGTGCTGCGCTGATCCAAAGCCAGGAGCCAGGTGCTGCTCCTGGTCTCCCACGCGGGTGCAGGGGCCCAAGCACCTGGGCCATCCTCCATTGCCCTCCCGGGCCACAGCAGAGTGCTGGACTGGAAGAGGAGCAACCAGGACCAGAACCCGGCGCCCACATGGGATGCTGGTGCAGCAGGCGGAGGACCAACCAAGTGAGCCACGGTGCCAGCCCCCTCTGTGTGTCTTAAGGGTACTTCTGGTCTGTTGGCCTGTGGCAATGCAATCCACACATTACTATAGGAGCAAACAGGTGCTCAGTAGTTAAAAAGAAATACATTATCTTTGCACTGATCATCAAGCTTGTTGGTTTGTGGAAATGCTAGCAGATGCAAATAGACACAAAGGAACCTGAAAAATACCCTACCTGTCAGCTCCCACAGAGCGTGTGTGTGTGTGTGTGTGTGTACTTAAGGGTTTTATAAAACGCTTTGTTCTTGTTTTAAATCATTCTACATTTGCCTTGAATATCTTCGCGTGCTTCCTTAAGACTGAAACCCTGAAGGGGAGCCCTCACTTTTGCACTTGTTTTTAGCATTTACTTCTGTGTGTTCTTTGGTGTCCATGTGGTGCCATCCGGCGCCGTGTTGATGCTAACTAATGGCTGAGAATGTTTTTCAGGAATCGGGAGCCAGTAAAGTGGATGTGATGTTTTGCTTCCTTCAGGAAGCTACAGTCTGCCCATACAGTTTAAAAAAAAGGCAGAGGAGGTTTCAAGAAGAAAGCCGGTTTGTTATAGCTGATAATGGAGAGTCACATTCACATCAATCCTTCCATATATGTTTAGCTCCATAGAATTGAAACACAGCTTGGGTTGCTGTGCAGTCAGAAGCAGGGTAAACAGAAGCACGATGTCTGGCCCCCTTCTGACCGGTGGCTTGAGAGGAGGGGGAGGTGTGCTGGTCGGGAAATCCAGCCCACTCTTACAGGCTTTAAACATTTGCGACAAGCATTTCTCGTGTGTGTGTGTGTGTGTGCAGGTATCCCTCCCACCCCGGGACACAGAGCAGGTTTTGCAGGGGCTGTGTGCTCAAGGCCTGGTCACTGCCTGACCACTGAAATGGGGACAGTAATGAGGTGAGAAGGAGGGAGGCCTTTACAAAGTGGAATTGCAGGCCGGCGCCATGGCTTAACAGGCTAATCCTCTGCCTTGCGGCGCCGGCACACCGGGTTCTAGTCCCGGTTGGGGCGCCGGATTCTATCCCGGTTGCCCCTCTTCCAGGCCAGCTCTCTGCTATGGCCCGGGAAGGCAGTGGAGGATGGCCCAAGTGCTTGGGCCCTGCACCCCCATGGGAGACCAGGAGAAGCACCTGGCTCCTGGCTTCGGATCAGTGAGATGTGCCAGCCGCAGCGGCCATTGGAGGGTGAACCAACGGCAAAAAGGAAGACCTTTCTCTCTGTCTCTCTGTCTCTCTCACTGTCCACTCTGCCTGTCAAAAAAGCCATGCTGTTTTTTTTTTTTGGCCCGGGGTGGACAAAAAATAGCCGGGGAGAACTAGGAACGGAGGTGGCTAGAAATCATACATTTCTAGCGGTGTGGCCACATCTGGACCTGTGGATGCTGAGGGTAGTCAAGACGTTCTGGAGATCACTGCCCTCCCAGCTTTTGCTGCCTTCTCAGCATGCTATCTTGGCACGCTCTGCTAAGCCATCGCATTATGGGCAGGTTACCCTGGTACTTGAAACACAGGTGGGTGTCCACCCCACCTCTGCTTTGACCCAGCCAGTTTCCCCATCCCCCCTCTCCAGCGGATGACAGGTGACTTCAGGATGTTAGGGGAGAGGAAAGATGAAGCCTAGTGTCTTGTGGTTTGGCCCAGGGCAGGGATTTTGGAGGTTTTGGCAAGAGATAAGCTGTGCAGTACCTGAAGCCTGCAAGGTTTGGCTTGGCAAAGGGCTTTGTGAGCTGTTGTTCTGGCTCAGGCCTAGGCTGAATGTCATGTGCCTTGAGCTCATAATGAGGCGTTGGATTGCTTCGTTAGAGGAAGATTTAATTATTGATTTGAAAAAGGCAGAGACACAGAGAGAGGGAGAAATGGAGACACACATACAATCTTCCATTCTCTGGTTCACTCCCCAAATGGCTGCATTGGCCGGCATTGGGCCAGGCTGAAACCAGGATCCTGGAACACCATCCGGGTCTCCCACATGGGTGGCAGGGCCCCAGCGTCTAGACCATCCTCTGGTGCTTTCCCAGGCACATTAGAGGGAGCTGGATTGGAAGTGGGGCAGCACATCCTGAACCGTTGCTCATACGGGATGCTGGGGTCGCAGGCAGCAGCTTAACCTGCTGCACCAAACCCCAGCCCCAAGAATCGGATTTCTTGGCAAGTATTTCTGTGACTGACCTGTTCCTCTTAGTCGTGTCTGAATCCTGCAGACTCAGAGCCAAGAGAACTCCCAAGGCTGCACGAGAGCTACCTGTACACCACCCCCTCCTCTTAAATCCATCTCTCTGCCCTCGCTTAGTTTTCCTTTCTTATTGGCGTACCTTAAGGGGACTGTTTGCTGTTGCCTGTGCAAAGCATAGCTAACCTTAAGAGTCATGAGATGTTTCGGAGTTTCTCTATGGATCATTCAACAACTCTTGACCTGAGTATGATGCCTCATGCTCCTAGAAGAGCCAGGAGCTGCCCTGTCAGGTTCTTCTCTGCCCAATCCTGACAGCTACACAGGAGGAAAGCATTTGGTTTGTCACCACTAAGTATGGTGCTAGCTCTAGATTTTGCTTTTGTGAGATGCATTTTTAAAAATTTCTTTTTAACCATTTAAAAATTCGGCTTTGAAAGCCCCATCAAGCAGTGTCAACCCTGCCACTTTCTAGCTATATTGATCTTCGGTAAATTAATTTGCCTATTTGAGCTGTAGCCTTTGTTTCTTCAACATGAGATTAAAAATGCATTTTTTAAACTTGTATAAAGGATTAGCATGTAAAACCTTTAAAAAGCCGGCACTGTAGCTCAACAGGCTAATCCTCCGCCTTGCGGCACCGGCACACTGGGTTCTTGTCCCGGTCGCTCCTCTTCCAGTCCAGCTCTCTGCTGTGGCCCGGGAAGGCAGTGGAGGATGGCCCAAGTGCTTGGGCCCTGCACTTGCATGGGAGACCAGGAGAAGCACCTGACTCCTGCCTTCGGATCAGCGCAATGCGCCGGCGGCAGCATGCTGGCCGCGGTGGCCATTGGAGGGTGAACCAATGGCAAAGGAAGACCTTTCTCTCTGTCTCTCTCTCACTGTCCACTCTGCCTGTCAAAAAAAAAAAAAAAACTTTAAATCATTCAGAGGTGAGTGATTTCAAGGGTCAGACCTGGTGCTGGCCCCTGAGGCATGGAGAAGAAAAAGATGGGAAAAGCAGGACCTTTCGAGCAGTGACCTTGGCAGACATTTCTGTGGAGAGCTGGCAGATCGTACCTGACTACCGGGCATCGGGTGGGTTTGTGTGCCGGTCAGAACAGAAATGACCCAGTGACTGGGCATAGGTGTGCATGACATCACTTAGAGTGAAAGCTTTGAGACGCTGGAGAGGCAGTGGAGCTGGCACACATCCAGGTGAGAACAAAGCAAAGGCCAACCTCACCACCTCCCAGCCACAGTGCTTGCTTGTTGGATGCCTTCAGAAGATACCGTTCAGGACCTAGGTCACAGGGTAACCTGTGTCTCCAGGACTTAGGTCGTGGGGTAACCCGTGCCTGCAGGACCTAGGTCATGGGGTAACCCGTGCCTGCAGGACCTAGATTGTGGGGTAACCCGTCCACCCAGGACCCTAGGTCGTGGGGTAACCTGTACACCCAGGACCTAAGTCATGGGGTAACCCATGCACTCAGGACTTAGGTCGCAGGGTAACCCATGCACCCAGGACCAAGTTTGCAGGGTAACCCATCCACTAAGGACCTAGGTCGAGGAGTAACCCATGCACCCAGGAACTAGTCACAGGGTAACCCATCCATCTAGGACTTAGGTTGGTCTCAGAGTAACCCATGCAACCCTAGGTCACGGGGTAACCTGTCCATCTAGGACTTAGGTTGGTTGCAGGGTAATCCATCCACTAAGGACCTAGGCCACTGGGTAATCCATGCATCCAGGACCTGAGTCACAGGGTAACCTGTCCATCTAGGACTTAGGTAGGTCGCGGGGTAACCCGTCCATCTAGGACTTAGGTAGGTCGCGGGGTAACCCGTCCATCTAGGACTTAGGTAGGTCACGGGGTAACCCGTCCATCTAGGACTTAGGTAGGTCGCGGGGTAACCCGTCCATCTAGGACTTAGGTAGCATCATCCTTATGCTCTGTATGCAGTCTTCCTTCCTGTGTCTCCCTTCGGGCCCTTGCTCTCCCCAGCCCCTTGCAGTGACGATGACAAGGTGTTGCTGTCTTCCTGGAGCACGCGGGAACTGCCGTGGACTCCAGCAGCTTTTGGGATTGGGCTCTGCCACACCGCCCGGCTACAGGAGGAGACTGCTTGTGTCTGCCTTGACTTCCTTACTCTCAGCAACTGTTGATTTCCCCCCCATCCCTGGCTTTTGTAGTTATTTTTGTTGGGTTTTAGTCGCTACTACACTTATAACCAACCCCCACAACTGAAGAATATTTATTGTGCACAAAAACACCATTAATAAACTTGACCTATCTTGTAAGTTATCATAGCCATAATCCATTGATTGTTATTATAAAACAGATGTGTGTGCATAATCAGCTATTTTCAGCTTCCCCAGGCCTTCTGTACATCTGAAAATATTTCAATAGCACAGATCAAAGCAACTTTGCATTTCTAGGTGAAAACTATAAATTCAGCCCTGCACACTCCTTCTGTTGCTTTTCTGAAAATGTCTTTTTGTGTAAACAGCTTTCACGTGAGCTCTTTCCTCTGTGTTGGGATGATGCAATTTCCTGAATATATGTCATAGCGCAATCTCCAATATCGGTTATTGTCTGCAGTGGGCGGAAACCACAAATCGATGGTTTGTTTACTTGCTGCTTAAGATCCAGTTATAAAAGTGAACGCTTCCTACAGTGACGGCTGTGTTTCAGCTAAAGCTGCGGCCCCTCCCAAAACAGAACGTGTAAAGTTAGACACATAGGCTTGGAACGTTAGCAGAAGATAAACAGAATGCTTCTATGTTGTACAGCCAAGCCACAGCCTTTCTTAAATTACCAAGTGCTTATCCTGCATGATAGAAGCAGAACTATTCAGTTGATTGGTTTCTCACTGCTATTCGTTGTTCAACTGCCTGTGAAGGTGAGTGGGTGGGGCCTTTCGTTCTCTAAGGCAATGCAGCTGTCAGTCCTGAGCAAACACATTCTAGCAGCAGGCTGAGCACTGAGCTGTCGCTGGGGCCTTGAAATTGGCTGGGAGGGGCCGGCGCTGTGGCCTAGCCACCGCCTACAGTGCTGGCATCCCACATGGGCGGTTGATTCGATTCCTGGCTGCTCCTCTTCTGATCCAGCTCTCTGCTATGGCCTGGGAAAGCAGTACAAGATGGCCCAAGTCCTTGGGCACCTGCACCCTTGGGAGACCTGGAAGAAGCTCCTGGCGTCAGATTGGCACAGCTCTTGCCATTTCAGCCATCTGGGGAGTGAACCAACGGATGGAAAACTTATCTCTCTCTCTGCCTCTCTGTAATTCTGCCTTTCAAATAAATAAAAAATCTTAAAAAAAAAAAAAAAAGAAACTCGGCTGGAAGCTCTCCTTGGGGTTTCCAGGCATCCACACAGGGACTGATTCTTTCCTTGCAGGCAGGACAGCCAGCAGAGTCTGTTCTTCCCCAAATGTGTGTTGTTGGAGATGGCCCCTTCTCCCCAGAGCAGCTCCTACAGATGCAGGGTGCCAAGCAATAGAGCCCCCCCCCCCCTTTTTTTTGACAGGCAGAGTGGACAGTGAGAGAGAGAGAGAGACAGAGAGAAAGGTCTTCCTTTTTGCCGTTGGTTCACCCTCCAAAGGCTGCCGTGGGTGGCGCGCTGCAGCTGGCGTACCACGCTGATCCGAAGCCAGGAGCCAGGTGCTTCTCCTGGTCTCCCATGGGGTGCAGGGCCCAAGCACTTGGGCCATCCTCCACTGCACTCCTGGGCCATAGCAGAGAGCTGGCCTGGAAGAGGGGCAACTGGGACAGAATCCGGCGCCCCGACCAGGACTAGAACCCGGTGTACCGGTACCGCAAGGCGGAGGATTAGCCTATTGAGCCGTGGCGCCGGCCCAGTAGAGCCCCTTGAACAAGAACCTCCCAGACTTTATTGCCAAGAAATGGGGTCTCCCAATTCCTACTTGGGTTTGTCACAGAGGACTCCCGGGAGGCACAGCGCCGACCCCAGGATGGACCAGTGCCCGCGGCCTGAGCGTGTGCTTCCCACTGCTCTGGCCACTCCCCACCCAGCCTCTCCTGTGTCTCTGGCCTGCCTTGGGCCTCTCTTCCTCCCCTGGGTCCTGACCAGCCTCAGAGGGCAGTGCCAAGCTGTGCCCACTCAGGCATTCTCCTGGCCCTCGGGCTGCTCCGAGCACTTCCAAGGAACACTCTCTCAAGGGATCCTCTCTGGGGCCTCCGGGTTGCCTCTGCCTGCGGGGCTGTGAACTCACAGACCTCTAGCGATCAGGCAGATGAGGGCAAAGGAAGAAGTGGGCGACTCAGGAAGGGCCAGGGTGTGGTGGCCTGCGGGGTGCATTTCCCAGGGAAGGAACTCCAGCAGACTCTGCCCTGCAGCTCCTGGACCCTTTGACTTTTCCACAGCAGCCAGTATCCGCATTTTATGCACAGGTGCTCAGTTTAGAATTACCAATGCACTGTGCAGGCAGAATAGAATGCGGTGGTAGACAGACTTAGCAGGCATCGGCCAGCGACCTGCTCCGTTGTCTTTTCTGGGCTTCTCTGCTGGGCCACTTGTTTACTTGAGGGAAAATTTTGAGTGCAAGAAACAGGGAAAGCCAGTGCGTGCTGGCTGGGATTGCCAGGCATTTTGTGAGCATGCCTGGAAATTCACGTTAACAGGCTGACAGTCTGGAGACACAGGCTCCATTTCCCTGTGACTGCTTTGGCTTTGTCCTTGGGCTGATTTCAGCAGTTGTTAGGAGTTCTAGGCTGCATGCCTTTGTCTAATAGACAGAGGGAACAGAAACTCTCTTCTCGAAGCTCTTTCAGAAGAGTAGGCAAGAATCAGCTCAGAAAACCCTGGAAATTGCTCCTTATGTCTCCTTGGTCTACGTTGGGTCTTGTGTCCTTTCTTGAGCCAATCAGACAAGATGGGTGGGATTGCCCTTCCACAAAGCAAGCTTAAGCCTTGGAGATGAGTGGTTCGTGGTTCTGTGAGGCTCCTATGTGCACCTGTTTGTGTGTGTGTGTATACATGTTTATATGCATGTACTTGAACAAAATCTTGGTTTCTTTCAGAGTCAGAGAGAGAGAGAGAGAGAGAGAGAGAGAGAGAGAGAGAGAGGTCTTCCATCTGCTGATTTACTTCCCAGATGGCTGCAATGGCTGGAGCTGGGCTGACCCAAAGCCAGGAGCCAGGAACTTCCTCCAGGTCTCCCAGGCGGGTATAGAGGCCCAAGGACTTGGGCCATCTTTCGCTGCTTTCTCAGGCCAGGGAGCTGGGTCAGAATTGGAACAGCCAGGACTCAATCAGCGCAGAGCCAGCCACAGCGCCGGCCCCAATCTTGGTTTCTTTAGGAAACGTGAAGAGGTATGTGGATGCTGGGAAGTTAACCAATGATGCCTGTTATAATGTACCTTGTAATTTATAAAGCTGCCTCTTCCAAGGTCTGGTGTTGTGACAGATAACTCTGTGCTCCTTCCTGCCCGGGCAACTGCAGAACTTGACGTTGCTCTTAGATCCTCGTATCGTTGCCTGTCTGTATTTCCTTGTGAGGGCGTAGAGGCAAACTGAGTCCCTAGAGCAACTTTGGCATAGGTGTTAGACCTGGACTTGACCTCCCTGAAAGCAAGCATAACATTTCCGCGTCCATTTTCCTGGTTTGTAACATGGTGAGAGTATTAACTACCTTTCAAGAGAGTAAACTCAAAGCATTGGCACAGTTCTTGGGGGTACAGTGTTAAAGAAACGGTAGCTATTATTATGTTCATGGCTTCATGCCTGAAGGTAGACAGTCAAACTCTATACACTCTGAAGTACAGCAGTATAGTGCACATTCTTAAATCGTTACTGTTTTCTGCACCTACTGGACATCTAAAAGGCAGCAAAGTGTGTGGTATACAGGGTTGGGAGATGGAGAGTCTTTTCCACTGAAGGCAAGCCGTTGGGAGCTGGAGGAGTTGACTTCCTGGCTCTTTTTCTTTAAGCACAGTTTATTGTTGTTTTCACTTTGCTCCTGAACCAGGCAGTAGAAAGAAGTGCATCGTCAACATCTGGCTGCAAGAGGAGTCAAGCAAAGAATTGAGGTCTTGGCTCTTTATGCACCTTTCTCCGCCAGAGGCCAGTTCTGGGAGGTGAGCACCACCCTGTTCAACCTCCTGCGTCTCAAAGGTCTATGAAATCGGAGACAAGGACTTGAAGGTTGCGGTTGTTCTTAGGATTTTTAATAAGGGCATCATACATGGGCGCAGCGCCTTGCAGTTTACAAAGTGCTTTCACGTTTTATGAAACACGGGGCGTTAAGATCTGAGATTCTGAATCGCTGGGTTTCACTCACTGTTCATCTCTAATCCCAGTCTGAGTGCTGGGTGCATTATAGGTGAGAAAATATGGGAGTGAGGATTAAAATAACCCCTGCAGGGTAGATCTGGAAATTGTCATCCTAATTTTCCTTTCACAGTGGAAGAAACCAAGGCTCAGAGAGACTGCTTCTCGCTTGTGGCCACCTGCCTAGTGAGTGCTGGGATGCGGGAGCCCGTTCTGTTTTCCAGCACAGACTTTGGGGTGGGGAGGTATGGGGGATTTCTAACAAGTAGGTTAGTTCGTGATGATAAGAACCAGGTTCTGGGGGCAGGAGAGGGTATCCAACCCACTCTGTGAGAGAAGAGAAATTTTGCAGTGACCCACATTGGGTGGAACTTTCTATTCACTCTGGTTGCTCACCAGCCTTCACAGAGAAGGGGCCGTGGGCAGCAGAAGGGAAACACCAGCGGGTACCAACAGCACAGAGAAGAGTTTTCACTTATTGGGCAGTCACCAGGTGTCAGACTAGCTGGTTTACCAACACTGTCTTTCATACTCACCGTCAGAGAAGGTGCAGTTAGTTTGCAAACCAGGAAGTAAGAGATTTAAAGGAGTGAAATGACGTTTTCACTCTCCAGCTGATTCCCAAAGGAACTGTCCCATGATCAGAATAGTTCAGGAAAGCTAGTCAGTGAGCAGACGGCAGTTGTAAGGCAAGGAGAGACCCCTCCTCTTGTAGGCCTAACCCTCACACTCGCACTGAGGGCCGCAGGGGGCGGGTGCTGCTGCTTGTTCCCAAGCCTCAGGTTCTCCAGGAGGGAAAGGCAAGCCTCACCAATGCATCTAGTGTGCCGGGCAGCCGGGGAGGTGCCTCTGCCCTCGGGGGCCTCAGGAGGAAGCGTGGGGGGGGGGGGGCGTTTCAGCTGGGAGCCCCTGTTCAGCTCCGAGCCCTCACGCACCAGATGCCTGCACGAGTGTTTGTTTAGTTTAAGAACCAAGATTAGTGCCCAGCAGCGGTAACAGTAGGCATGTAAGCGGCTTGGGAACGTTATTCAGACTCCAGGCAGGAGTGGAACTGAGCAGAAGGTGGTTCTGTGCACAGGTGCCTTCTGCATGAAGCCGAGGCTGCAGATGCCGAGGCTGGCCAGACTGTCTTGTCTGCAGATCCGGGCAGGGGCAGACTTGCGGACCCAAGATCGAAAGGCCTTTGGGTGGAAGAACAGTCCATTCCTGATGGAGTATGGGCTTTTTTCTTTGTAATGATCTCTAGGGACCAGAAGAATTTTGCACTTTTTTTTTCATAGGTGGGAGCAATCCCCCTAGACCAATGCTTCTCAAACTTGAGTGACCTTGAGTGGTCTTGCCAAGGTCAGTAGGCCTGGGGTTGTGCCTGAGATGCTGTCTCCAAGACATGTACTCCCAGGGCCCCGCTCTGTCACATTGCTGGTCTGCAGGCCATGCTTTGAGTAGCAAAAACCTGAAACCTGCTCCCCCCCGCCCCCCATGGCCTGATCTGCTTTTGTGGAAGGCATTGGGTCCTATTCAGCCATGCCTCCTACCCGGTCACCGTGTTGTCTGTAGTGGCGCTTTCTTCTCTCCAGGGATCTTGGGGAGTCTTAGAAGATAATGCTGGAGGGTTTATGTTGGTCTCTGCATTTAATCAGTGAAAAATCTTGTCTTGCTTCTGAGGCATCTTTAGGGCAAGATGACAGCAGTATCTGCCATGCCTGATCAAGGCCTGCGCAATTCCATATTGCCACAGCACGTCGCCTTATGTAGTAAGTCCTAGCACAGAACACCTGAAAGTCCAATCACAGATGATGGGCTTATGTGTTACATTCACTGAGTTGATAATGCTCAGCTTCTTAAAGATGAATGGATTACAGAGCAGATGTGTGAAAGGAACTACGTCCAGGCACTGGAGTTAGCTGTCATCAGGTAGAGCTTGTCATTTGAGTCCTTTGGCTTAAAAGACAATCACAGAAATTGTATTTATTGATTGATTTTTATAGATCATTATTGTTTTACTATTTGAGAGGCAGAGGCGAGTGAGTCCATCTGTCTCTGTATCTCTCTCTATCTCTATCACACACACACAGCTCCCATCTGCAGGTTCACTCCCAAATACCCACAACAGCTGGGGCTGGGCCAGTCAGAAACCAAGGGTTGGGATCTTCGCCTTGGTCTCTCATGTGGGTGGCAGGAACCCAATTACTTCAGCTATACCTGCTGCATCCCAGGGTGTGCATTAGGAGGAGACTGGAGCCTGGACCCACACCCAGGGATCCTGATATGGGAAAAGGATGTCTTAAAAACCAGGCCCAATGCCTGCCTGAATTTCAGAAATGTAGATACAAGTTTCAGGGGGCGGGCATTGTGGTCCAGTAGGCTCAGCTGCAGCTTGAAATGCCTGCACCCTTTATCAGAGTGCCCGTTTGTCTCGGATACTCTGCTTCTGTTCCAGCTGTCTGTTCATGTGAGCATCTCAGCAGATGATGGTGAAGTACTTGAGTTCCTGCCACCCCAATGGAAAAAACAGATGGGGTTCTTGGCTCCTGGTTTCAGCCTGGCCCAGCCCTGGCTGTTGCAACCATTTGAGGAGTGAACCAGCTGATGAAGATCTCTCTCTATCTATCTCTCCCTCTCTGTTACTCTGCCTTTTGAATAAATAAATAAATAAATCTTCCCAGAAAAGCAACTTTAGTTTTGATGTATTTTCTCTTTCAGGCTACGCCAAATGGTTTCTTTAAGAAAGGACGTAAAGGCTCAAAGTTCATTCAGACTTAAACTTGAACGTGATTTCAGGGAGATAGAAGCTTCATATCACAGTCACAATATGCTCTTATATACCCTAGTTCTTTGTTCAGGGCAGTGCATTCTGGGCCGGGGAGGGGCTTTCTCATTCCATTGCCTGAGCCACTGGCAGTCAGTTTCTCGTGAAGAGATTATCATGTAACAGAGACCATGTGATCTTCCAAAATTCTTTCTAGTAGGTAGGAAGACTGTCTCACGTAATGTCTCTAATTTCTTCACGTATTTTTGTAGGTCACATTCCAGCCCTAAAACATTCCTTGGACCTGTCAACAACTGTGATTGGAGCAGAAACTAATCTTTTCATCAGATTTACTGATGAAGGCTTGGAGAAATCCATGCTGTTAAGAGGGTTTTGTTGAAATGGTATTTAACTTCATCAGATTTGGCTGATAACGTCTTTCACTCATGATCTGACCGACTTAGAAATCACCTAGTCCACTGTCTTGGGTATTTTAATTATTATTTATTTCAGAGGTAGAGTTACAGACACAGAGAGGGAAAAACAGAGAGAGAGAGGTCTCCTATCTGCTGATTCACTCCCCAAATGACTGCAATGGCCAGAGCTGAGCTGATCTGAAGCCAGGAGCCAGGAGCTTCTTCCAGGTCTCCCACTTGGGTGCAGGGGCCCAAGGACTTGGGCCATCTTCTGCTGTTTCCCAGGCCACAGCAGAGAGCTGGATCGGAAGTGGAGTAGCTGGAACTCGAACTGGTGCCCATAAGGGATGCCGACACTGCAGACAGTGGCTTACCCTGCTACGCCACAGTGCTGGCCCCCACCTTCTTGTTTTTGTTGGAGTAGAAATGCCCAGGGAGGGGGATGACAGGGGTTACTGAAGGTCCCATGGGTCTGTCTTTGGACTGCAGTCCTGGGCTGCTCTGGATCTCCCACAGGGCCTTTCTGTGCTGGTTTGTGCACTGATGCGGCGGCTTTGAAGCCCAAGGAAGCAGATTTTCCTCTGTTCTTGGTGGGAGCCAGGGTACTCTGATACCCCTCTGTGTTAGTCAGCTTTTCATTACTACCATGAATACCCGAGGTAACTGACTTTATGACGAGAGAAGGTTTATGAAGTTCCATAGCTTTGGAGGTTCAAGTCCAAAGCCAAGTGGCCCCATTGATCTGGCCTCTGATGAGGGCTGCAGATGGCAACCGTAGAGCACCTGTGGAGGAAGGGTCATGTGCTGAGCCAGGAAGTGGAGACATTGGTTCCAAGTCAGGCTTTCACAACAACCCTCTTATTTTTTTTTTTTTTTAAAGATTTATTTATTTATGCCAGCGCCGCGGCTCACTAGGCTAATCCTCCGCCTTGCGGCGCCGGCACACCGGGTTCTAGTCCCGGTCGGGGCACTGATCCTGTCCCGGTTGCCCCTCTTCCAGGCCAGCTCTCTGCATGGCCAGGGAGTGCAGTGGAGGATGGCCCAAGTGCTTGGGCCCTGCACCCCATGGGAGACCAGGAGAAGCACCTGGCTCCTGCCATCGGATCAGCGCGATACGCAGGTCGCAGCGCGCCTACCGCGGTGGCCATTGGAGGGTGAACCAACGGCAAAAGGAAGACCTTTCTCTCTGTCTCTCTCTCTCACTATCCACTCTGCCTGTCAAAAAAAAAATTAAAAAAAAAAGATTTATTTATTTATTTGAAAGGCAGAGTTATACAGAGAGAGAAGGAGAGGCAGAGTGGGGGAGAGAGAGAGAGAGAGAGAGAGAGAGAGAGAGAGAGGTCTTCCATCCACTGGTTCACTCCCCAAATGGCTGCAATGGCTAGAGCTGTACTGATCTGAAGCCAGGAGCAGGAGCTTCTTCTGGGTCTCCCATATGGGTGCAGGGGCCCAAGGTTTGGGCCATCTTCCACTGCTTTCCCAGGCCATAGCAGACAGCTGAACTGGAAGAAGAACAGCTGGGACTCCATCTGGCACTCATGTGGGATGTTGTCACTACGAGCAGTGGCTTTACCCACTATTCCACAGCGCCAGCCCCACAACAACCCTCTTATGAGAACTGCCTTCCAAGGAAGCACCTCCAGTGGCCTTAGCACCTCATCAGGCCCCACCTCCTATCACTTTCCATTACTGCCAGCCTTGGAACCTTTAACAGGCCTTTAACATATGGGACTTGAGGGAACCTCCAAAGGCCAACCTAATATCCAAACCATAGCACCTTCACGGCACTGCCGCATCGACCAGGCGTTGGCTCCTAGAGAGTTGCAGTGGGCTCCTGGATGCTCCAGGGACACAGTGGCTTGGAGGGAGCCCAGGTTCTGCAGCCAGTTGGCCTGTGTCATGTCCTGCTCTGCCCTGTATGAACTGAGTGGCTTTGGGAAATTACTGAGTAGCTCAGCGCTTCAGTTTTTTCGGATGCTAAAAGGATCACTGTGAGGAGTGAATTTATGGAAAGTGATCAGGACGAGCAGTGGGGACACTTGGTGGATTAGGGGAGGGTTTGCAGGCTGTGGTAAAATCAGTGTTCTAAGTCATGGTAGAAACATTCAGTGACATAGACTTGAATTAGAAGAAGAGAGCGAATCAGGGCACATTGTACCAGTGAGGGGTTGTCAGGAGCCCCTCGGACTCCTTATGGTGTCCTTTGGGTTTCAGCTATGTGTGTGTGCAAGCGGGTAATGGCTCATGACATGAAATGTGTTTCTCGCTGGAGGCTGTGGCCGAAAGAGTTTGGAAGCCCCTGCTCCCGGGATTGGGGTGGGCAAGTCCGTTTTTCTCATAGTCTTGCTGCAGGTGGGAATGCACGGGGTGAGCTCCGGCTGAAGCTAAATGTGCTTGCTTTGCAGAGGGAGACCAAAGGGCAGTTTCTTATCGACCACATCTGCAACTACTACAGCTTGCTGGAGAAGGACTACTTTGGCATTCGCTATGTGGACCCGGAGAAGCAGAGGGTAAGCGCTGTCTGTCTGCACCTGTAGTTGGGGAGTGATCCAGGCTGGGAGCCACTGCAGGGGTTCCCGCCAGAGCCCTCGAGGTGCCTTTGCTTGTATAGACTATTGGCCCCATGCAACTGAGTGGCTGGTGGGTGTGTGAGTGGAATAGGCCAGTGCCATCCCCACTGAACCGGGTGGAACAGAAGAAGGGAGTTTATTTTAGGCCTTTCTGGAAAGGTTTGGTGTGAAGAGAGAATGTTCCTGTGCCCCTTGAGTCCAGGGTTTGCAAAGTTCCTCAACGGTGGCTACACAAAGTCTCCTTATAGAGAAACTCCCTCGTCCCTTCCTGGATGGCAGAGAGGGTGGCAGGGGAGCAAGTCCTTAATGGGTACAGGATTTTTGGTTGGTGGGGGCAATGAAAATGTTTGAGACTTGATACTGGTGGCGGTTGCACAGAAGTGTACACTTTAAAATGGTTCATTTTATGTTATGTGAATTTCACCTCAATTTTTAAAAAATAAGCTTGTAAGGGTTAAGTCACTTGGGAGGCTTCTCTTTGGGCAACGACAGCCCCCACTGCATTTTCACTCTGGGACACACCTGTCCTTTCTTCTGTCCGTTGGCGAGCAAGAGTGAGCTGGGGATTCTCGTCTTCTGACCTGGTGTTCTACCCTGTGTGTGTGTTCAGGCATGGGGTATACCACACTCACGGTATACACCCAGAAGACCTCTGGGAACCCCCGGCCCAGAGCCTGGGGTTTCCTGTTCCTGCAGACTTGCTGTGGGTCCCAGCTGTGGCCTAGGGGGCTTTGTGGAAGGGGTCACCTGGGAGGAGCCGGGGAGGGGGAGGGGACCCTCTGCCTCTTTAATTGGCTCCCCTTCTCCCCACTGGCTCGTGGTTTCCTGTCTGTCTCCTCTCCCCTCCCCTCGGCTCCACCTGGCTCTTGGGTATTTGCAAGCCCAACTGCAGGAGGAGATGTTCACAGGGTGTGTTTCTGTAAAGGATGAAGAAGCTTAAGGAATAGCGCTCAGGTTTCTTCTGCAACATGGAGAATCTCACTCAGCTCTTGGGGCCCTGTGGGAAGGATACAGTGAGGTGGCTCAGAGGAAGGAGGCTTTGGTCTCCAGTGGCACTGCAGTTACCTGTAATGGGACACACGTTCTCCCAGGGCAGTGGTGAAGATGCAGGGCTGACCTGGGGGCAGGGAGTGGCTTTGTGTGGATTTACTAATGGGGAACAGTGGGTTCCAGACCCTAGAGCAAAATCACCTTGGATGCTTGTTAAAAGTCCTTGGCATGGACCTGTTGCAGACTTCCTAGATCAGGCTCCCCGGGTCCAGGGCCAGGACGTTCCTATTCTAACTTTGATGTGGCCAACCCACCTGTGGTCTGGAGGCCGTGAGGTGAAGACATCATAGATGTAGCCTCTTCGGGCTCACGGAGGTCCTGCACTTGGATGGAGAGGCAAACAGGCTCTAAGAAGTTGTTCCTCCACAGTTAGCCGTGGAGTGAGTGTGCGAGTTCAGGGTGATGGCTCAAAGTCATGGACTCTGAGAACAATGAGGGGGTTTTAAAAGTTTTTAGAAAAACGGAATTAACAGGTGAGTTGATTTTGGTGCAACAATTTGTAAAATCCAGGTGCCGGTGTTGTGGCATAGTGGGTAAAGCCACTGCCCATGATGCCAGCATCCCATATGGGCATCAGTTCATGTCCAGGCTGCTCCACTTCTGGTCCAGCTCTCTGCTAATGGCCTGGGAAAAGCAGGGGAAGATGCTCAAATGCTTGGGCCCCTGCCACCCAAGTCAGAGACCTGGATAAAGCTTCAGACTCCTGGCTTTGGCCTGGCCTGGCCCTAGCTGTTTCAGCCATTTAGGGAGAAAACCAGCAGATAGAAGATCTCTCTCTCTCTCTCTCTCTCTCTCTCTGACTCTCCCTGTCTCTCTTTACTTCTGACTTCCAAATCAATAAATAAATCTTTGAAAATCATTTTTTGAAATCCGTGTATAGTTTTTTCACAAAATGTATTCTATGAACTTTTAAAAAAACTTATTTATTAAACATTTATTTATATATTCAAAGGTCAGTATTACAGAGAGAGAGAAAGGTTAAAAGATAGTGTGATAGAGACAAAGAGATCAAGATCTTCTGGGGCCGGCACCTTGGCTCACTTGGTTGGATTAACTGCAGTGGATGCCTGCAGTGCCGGCATCCCATATGGGTGCCGGGTTCTAGTCCCAGTCACTCCTCTTCCAGTCCAGCTCTCTGCTGTGGCCCGGGAGGGCAGTGGAGGATGGGCCAAGTGTTTGGGCTCCTGCACCCACATGGGAGACCAGGAGGAAGCACTTGGCTCCTGGCTTCAGATCGGCACAACGCCGGCCGTAGCGGCCATTTGGGGAGTGAACCAACGGAAGGAAGACCTTTCTCTCTGTCTCTCTCTCTCTCACTGTCTATAACTCTACATGTCAAAAAAAAAAAAAAATCTTCTAGCGGCTGGTTCACTCCCCAAATGGCTACAGTGGCCAGGCCAAAGCCAGGAGCCAGGAGCTTCCTCTGGGTCTCCCACATGGATGCAGGAGCTCAAGCATGTGGGCCATCTTCAATGCTTCCCCATGTGCACCAACAGGGTTAGGAATAGATTCCGTGACTCCAACCAGTGCCCACATAGGATGCCAGGGTTATAGGCAGTGGCTTTACCCACTATGCCACAATGCTGGTCCAGAGTTACTTTATTTGTTTGAAAGGCAGAGTGACACAGAAAAGGGGTGGGGGGAGACAGAGAGAGAGATCTTTCATTCACTAGTTCACTCCCCAAATGGCTGTGGTGGTTGGTAAGCCAGGAGCCAGGAACTCTATCAGGGTCTCCCCCATGGGTGGCAGGGGTCCATGTACTTGGATTATCTTCCAGTGCCTTCCCTGGCACATGAGCAGGGAGCTGGATTGGAAGCAGAGCAGCTGGGACTCCAACTGCTGCTCTGATATGGGATCTATTGTTGGATCCCACTGTGCCACAGTTCCAGCCCTCTGTGAACTTACTGAAGATGCCTCTTGGACTTGGATTGCAAAAGTGTTTTGCACCAAAATAAACTTTAAATTTCATTTTTCATGAACTTTTTGAAGTACCCTCATGTATTAGTCACCACCCCTTATTCCTGTACAGAACTCCACTGCACAACTCTGAATTACAAACAGCTGGCCTTTGGGGTCATTCCACCTGCCATCGGTTGAGCATCTGTTGTATAGGACTTTTATTCATTGCAGTCTCCAGTCTTCCCTAAAGCCCTACAGTGAAGGGGGAAACCGAGGGATGGAGGGAGTCAGGGGCTTCTCTGAGGCTACATGGGAAAGTAGCTTCTGTCTAGGTTGCAGAGTAATTGGCTGCACAAAATTGCATTGGCTTTAAAAATGTTTTATTTATTTGTTTGAAAGGGTGGGGGTGATGGAGAGGGGGAGAGAGAGAGAATGAGAATATTAGCATTCCCACCCATTGGTTCATTTCCCAGATGTCTGCAATGGTTAGTGCCTAAAGCCAGGAGCCAGGAATTCAGTCTAAGTCTCTCACGTGAGAGGGAGTTACCACCTGATGCTTCCCAGGTCTGCATTAGCCGAAAACCAGACTCAAGAGCTAAAGCTGAATATCAAACCCAGGGTATAGGTATCCCATTGCGAGGCTAACTGCCCATTCCTGCATAGACTTTGAACTCAGAAAGCTATGAATTAAAAATCCATTCTTTGCCGGTTGGTAAGCTGTGTGATCTGGATGTCTTCTGTGTCTGTCTGGATGGGATAAGACAGATAACCCCCTCTGGAGGGTCGATGTGAGAATTAGAGATGAGGTATATAAATGCTTAGTACTTTGTGTATAATGAGTGAATGGTGTATTACTTTCATTAATTATTGTTACTTTATTAAGATTATTATATATTGGGTACAGGTGAGGCAGTTGCATGAAGGAATATAACCATGATTAGGACTCTAAAATCTAGCAGTTTATAACCATTTCTTTTAAATGCAGTATGACAGGTATAATCTTTGCAGCGAGAAGGCAGAAAACAAACCTTGGATAATTAGAAAAATGGGCTCAAAGTTGTGAAGACATGTTAGTATGGAACTTTTTTTTTTTTAAAGATTTATTTTATTTATTTGAAAGACGAGTTACAGAGAGATGTAGAGCCAGAGAGAGAGGCCTTCCATCTGCTGGTTCACTCCCCAAATGACTGCAATGGCCAGAGCCGAGCTGATCCAAAGCCAGGAGCCAGGAGCTTCTTCCGGGTCTCCCACGTGGGTGCAGAGGCCCAAGCACTTGGGCCATCTTCTGCTGCTTTCCCAGGCCACAGCAGAGAGCTAGATTGGAAGTGGAGCAGCCGGGACTCAAACTGGCACCCATATGGGATGCCGGCACTGCAGGCTAGGGCTTTAACCCGCTGTGCTACAGTGCCAGCCCTGGTATGGGACTTTTAAGCATAGATAAACTGACTGACCAGCATATTTTTCTTTTGAATAGCTTCTGTACTTCCTCTGTACTCTTTCTCAGTGGCAAATGAAAGCAATAAATTATTTAGGTAGACAGCTAATCCGCAAAGAAAAGCCAAGAGAGTTAGAGAAACAAGTAGGATTTACCTCTGCTGTGGGGCTGGTGGTTTGCTCACACCTGTTCGTAGCTCCATTTACAGTAAGCCATTGTGGAATATTAAATATTTAGCACTGTTCCATTTGCAATGCCATATGCTTGGCAAGATGCCTCATGACCCAAATGTTCTGAACGTGGTGAGGACTGAGCCAGTAGATGGTCGCTAGCTTTCGCTGTTTTAATGGCAAGGTCCCAGACTTCCCATGATTACTTTATTGGCCATAGGGAAAGACAGATTGGCTACCTGTCAATAAAAATCCTCCCAAATTTCCATCCCATTCATGTTCTCAGGAACTCATGTAATCTTAGTTGCCTAAGATTAAGGAAAAAAATGAGTGATGTTCTCTCCATTTTAATGATAGAGAACATTGGGACCAAAGTTTGGAAGTCTTGGAAGAAGTAACTCCAGGAAGAAAAGGTAGTTTTGATCCAGGCTAAAGTTTCTTTTCCTTTTAATCTAGCATATCCTTTCCTCCACTTAGCTCAGGTGTTTGGGTAACTTCTCTTGGGAAAGATGAAGTTTTGGAGTAACTAGTGGATTTCACACTTCCGGTTTCTGTGGTGGTGGTTTGAGATGGCCATTGTCCTGGATGTGCCTTCTTGCTCTTCTGCCTCTTTGCCAAGGTCCCACTCAGGAGGTCACCCCCAGTTCCTTAGAGCTAAGGAAGTACGCCCTTCTCCAGCCCAATCGAGGGAAGAACTGTTCCAGAACTTGGTTGTCAGTGGGCGGTTTATAGTCTGGAGAGAGGTTGTGCTTTTGCTTTTAGCTTCTCCATTTCTAAGCATATCTGTTGAATCTAATTTACATGGCGTGACTGACTTATCTACAAGGCAAAAGGAAATTGGGAAATTCACAGCTCTAGGGTACACTTTTCAAGGGCTCTGTGGTTGGTCACTGGATGCCATAAGTTTAGCAAGCACCAGAAGGTTTGACCTGTTCCTTGGTGGGAGCATGAGCTGGCAAACCATAGAAGCAAGTTCATGCTGAACACCGACTCTCCTCCAGACCAGTAAAATTGCAGTTCTGAGTTTTGTTTTTAGAAGTTTATTGTTTACTATTTTTAAGAGGGGGAAGGGCGAGGAAAAGAGAGAGAGAGAAAGAGAGAGACAGAGAGACAGAGAGAGACAGAGAGACAAACTCCCATCAACTTGGTTTATTTTCCAAATGCCCACAAAGGCTGGGACTGGGTCAGACTGAAGCTGGGAGCTAGGAACTCAATCGAGGTCTCCCACATGGTTCCAGGAACCCAATTACTTGAGGCATCACTGCTGCTTCCCAGGTTGTCCATTAGCAGGAAGCTGGAGTCAGGAGTCAGATCCAGGCCCTCTGGTACTGGCTGCAGGGGTCCCCATTGGCATCTTAACTGCCGGGCCCTGGCGTCTACTCCCATCCCTGAGGTTTAAAAGCAGGTGGTCAGAGGGAACCAGAGAGAGAATTTTATTCACAATGGGGAAAGAACTCGACTGTTAGAGCAGTTTGCTTTTTGTAGAGGCACCTTGAGGAGGACCTAGAATTGAATAAAAACTGGACCAGGCATTTGAGGTTTCACTCTGGGGATGGTGCCAGGAAGCCAGACAGCGTTATGCCCCGCCAGCTGCTCCCGGCTCTGAGAGGCTGCTTCCTGCTCCTTGGGATAATTGCCTCGCAGATGCTCCTCACGGGGACCAGGAGTGGGCCCTAGGATTCAGGGCAGCTCAGAAGGGTTGCACTGCGACCTCTACTCACTGGCCATGAATCTGCTTAATGAGGCCTCTTTTTTTAATAAGTATCAAGATGTATTAAAAACAAAGACTTCTGTGTGCCTGTGTTTAGGGGCCGTGCACAGGTAACTGTGGGAAAGGACTTTGGACACTCGAGTTTCAAGGAAGATAGCACTATCCTAACAGCTTTTTTTTTTTTTTTTAAGATTTTATTTATTTATTTGAGAGGTAGAGTTACAGACAGTGAGAGGGAGAGACAGAAAGAGGTCTTCCATCCACTGGTTTACTCCCCAAATGGCCACAATGGCTGGAGTTGTGCTGATCTGAAGCCAGGAGCCAGGAGCTTCCTCTGGGTCTTCCTATGTGGGTGCAGGGGCCCAAAGACTTGGGCCATTTTCTACTAGTTTCCCAGGCCATAGCAGAGAGTTGGATGGGAAGAGAAGCAGCTGGGACTAGCACGAGCACCCATATGGGTGCCTCAGGAGGAGGATTAACCTACTGTGCCACAGCTGCGGCCCCTCCTAACAGCTTTAAGACAGGATGCAGGGGGCGTGAGTGGCTAGCATTGTGGCACAGCAGGTTGAACAACTGCCTGCAGTGTGGTTATTCCTATGAGCTCCAGTTTGAGTCCTGGTTGCTCCACTGGGGATTCAGCCCCTTGCTAATCTGCCTGAGAAAGCCACGGAAGATGACCACACATGTGAGACCCCACCCAGCCTCGGCTGTCACAGCCATTTGGAAAGTGAACTGGCAGACGGAAGATACCACTGTCTCTCTGTTTCTGTCTCTCCCCTTCTCTCTGTCACTCTGCCTTTCAAATAAATAAATAAGTCTTTAAAAAAAAAAGACATGATGTGTTATTTAGTGGTTCCATTGAGACACATGCTATCAACATGGCTCAGTTTGGGGAAGTTGTCAATTCCTTCAGCAGAAAGCACTGTCTACATGTCTACAGCTGATAGGAGCTTACGATCTGGAAGTCGCCAGCAAACTGGGTTGTCACAGTTCTAGCGGGAGACGAGGCAAATGCATGAGCTGGTTTTGTTGTTGGGCCAGAAGGCAGTCATCAGAATACACTGGACTGGGAAAAGACCATTTTGTCCGTGTCTGAAGACAGATCTCCACGGTGGGAATGGGTCCCCTGTTTGTGATGGGAACGGCCTGTGAGGAATCCATTAGGGAGATAAGGGTTAGGGTGATCCTTGGAGAGGGAGAAACTTGCTGAAGCATCCAAGAATGCTGGTGAGAGACCAGCAACTTTGGAAGTTTCCAGATAGCTTTAAAGACAACTAAGTCGAGCTGGGATGAAGAATGGAATGTAACTACAGGTTGGGCATCCCTAATCCAAAAATATGAAACCGGAAATGCTCTGAAGTCCTGAACTTTTCAAGGACTGAGCTGGTTGTTACAAATGGAAAATTCCACACCATGAAGCTTTGTTTCTTGCACAGAATTGTTAAAACTATTGTATAAAGTTACCTTCAGGCTGTCTGTCTAAGATAGATATGAAACATAAATGGATGTCATGTTTAAACTTGGGTCCCATCCCCAAGATAAAGAGACCTTATCATGTGACTGTTACAAGTATGACTACATGTGACTGCAAATATGAAACACTGGCAGTCCCAAGCATTTCAGATAAAGGATGTACAGCCTGTGCGATGTATGACTTGGAGACCTCATCAGACTTTTCTCACAGTTCAGTTGTAATTGTGTGTTACAGGCATGAAGTGTAATAACAAGGAGCTACTTACCTACTGTATGCAACAAGCCTCCCCATAATTTTGGAGTTTAACAATAGCAGTCTTTTTTCAATGTCAAAGGATTCTGTGGGTCAAGAGTTTGAGCAGGGCTCAGCTGGGTGGTTCTTCTACTCCACAAGGCACTGACTGGAGTTGCTCTATGTTGCTCAGCTGATGGCTGGGCCAGTCTGGAGGGTCCAAGACATCTTCACTTGTATGTCTGGTGTCTGGATGAGGATGGCTGATGGGTGGGGCTCCGGAGCCTCTCTGGAAGCCATTTCAGGGCCTTTCTAGCAGGTGTTTGGACTTCTCACCATGACCACTTAGGGTTCCGAGTGAGAGTGATCCACTTACCAAAATAAATTTAATGGGAAAGTGTGCAGGTTTTGTGAAAGAAGCAATACATTTTGAACAGCTTGAGTTTCGGGTGTCTGTGAAATGCCAAGGTCGAGATGTTCAGTGTAGAGTTGAAAATGTGGATCTGAAGCTTATCAAAGATATTTAGGTCACAGATGGAGATTTGGGACCCAGTGAGGTCTTTTATTACTTCAGTGCCCCGGGGATAGATTGCAAAGCTAAGGGAATGAGTGAAGAAGAGGGGAGAATCTGAAAGGCTAAGCAGCATCCATATTTTAAAGGATGATCTAGAAGGAGAAACCAGGAGACTGACAAGCAGAGAAGGAAGAGTGAGCAAAAGGATGCAAGCCAGGATGGTTACAGACTTCGTAAGAGGGAATGGACTAGTTACTTCATGCAGGGAGGGAAGAGCTGAGGCCGCGACTGCTCAGGTGCTCGGAGTCTGACACTGGGAAAATCAAGTCAGCCCTGTACCTGCCACCGGCTGATTGTGTAACTTCTAGCTGTTCTTTACCTTCTGTGCCTCAATTTCGTCATCTGTGAAATGGGGATGCGAGTACTGCCTATGCTGTGGATTGTTGTTTAAATGAATTAATCCACACTAGTGATTTAGGTAACTGAGCTTTTCACTATTTTGTGCTTTAAAGGGTTTGTGGCAACTAGGGGATTTCTGACCATAAAACAGTTTGGTGACAGCAGTTAAATCTATTTGGCATGCCAACAAATGCTGCCTAGTGGTAGATTCTGGTGTAATGAATTTGAAGAAATCTCATCATTTCCTTTGCCATTACATTTTAGTATCCTAGTATACTCTGCAATAGACAGCAATAAATGGTTTTACAACCTATTGCATTTTCAGATGGTGACTTTTTTTTTCTTGAATGTCCATTAGGATTCTTCAATCTGGAGTAGGGGCTGGCATGTGTCAGAATGGCCCTCTGCCTGTTTGTATAAATAAAGATTTATTGGAACACAGTAACTTCATTTACATATTGTCTGCTTTCGTGCTCCAGTCGCAGAGTTGAGTAGTTGGATAGAGACCACGTGCAGGGACTGGTGCTGTGGTGCAGTGGGTTAAGCCATGGCCCTCAGCGTCAGCATCCCATATAGGTGCCGTTTCAAGTCCTGGTGGCTCCACTTCCAATCAGCTCCCTGCTAATGTATCTGGGAAAGCAGTGGAGGATGACCCAAGTCCTTGGGCCCCTGTGCCCACGTAGGAGACTCAGAAGAAATTCCTGGCTCTGTGCTTTTGGCCTGGCCTAGCCCCAGCAGATGGAAGATCTCTGTCTTTATCACTCCTTCTCTCACTCTGTAACTCTGCTTTCAATTGAAAAAAAAAAAAAAAAAAAAAAGGACCATATGGATTACAAAGTCTAAAATATTTACCGTCTTGTCTTGTGAAGGGAAGGGAGGTTGGTGAGTGGATGAATGGATGCCTATGCTTCCTTAGCCTTCTGCCCCTCCTCAGTTTTGTCCAATGTTTCTTCTCTGTCACTTCTATTTTGTCCATCTCTGAGACCACAGAATATGAGAGCAGTCACGGCTAAAGGGGAAAAAAACACTGCAGGTAATGAAAGTTTTCTTACTTTCAAATGCACAATAACTTCTGAGTGTTTCTGACCTACAGGTGTGTTGGTGTTAGTGCCATTGTTGTTGTTTTGTTGTAGGTTTTATTGAAACCAAAGTGGAGTCCATTGCCACAGGTAGCTCCACCTCGGCCTGGCAGTCCAGAGCCACTGCTGCATAAATAAGGCTGCATAAATTCAGGTGGACTCTTCTCTTCCCCAGCAGAGACCAAAGGGCCTGGAAATGGTATCAGTTGGTCACAAAATGCAGAGCTGAGTTGCTCTCTGGCTTTTGCCGTTGGATATGAAGAGCAGGCTGCCTTTTTAGAGTCATAACGGTAACTGGTCAGATTTTGGATCTGGCTACCATTGAGGGAAAAATAGTCTCCTGTTTGGGGAGGTGCACGTGTTCTTGTTTAAAGCCCCAAGGCTTAGTTAGCACATCTTCTGGGCTACAGATTGCTCTGCTTTAGGGCATCAAAGGTTTTGAGAAAGACAACAGCACAGGTGTGTAATTGATTCTGTAGTCATAGGCTGAGTCAATTCCAGCAGAAGCCAAATACTTGAAGATAACTAAGTGTTATATTGTTTACTTTTGGAATCAATTTTTTTTGGTCTCAGTAACTACCAAATTAAACATCAGTCTTCTCAGTCACAAATCACCACCTCACGCCCAACGTCCACTTCCTCAGACAGGCCACGCCGCCTCAAGCCCAATGTCCACTTCCTCAGGCCACGCCGCCTCACGCCCAACGTCCACTTCCTCAGACAGGCCACGCCGCCTCACGCCCAACGTCCACTTCCTCAGACAGGCCACACCGCCTCACGCCCAACGTCCACTTCCTCAGACAAGCCACACCGCCTCACGCCCAACGTCCATTTCCTCAGACAGGCCACGCCGCCTCACGCCCAACGTCCATTTCCTCAGACAGGCCACGCCGCCTCACGCCCAACGTCCATTTCCTCAAACAGGCCACAGTTAGAGTATCCGGAAGGTGGGCCCCACTGCTGGGATGGGATAGAGGAGAATGGATTGGCACACATTCAGGAGGAAGCATTTATTGACAATGTCCTCATCCCTCAGGTTCATAGCTCCTGGGCTCTTGGGGCCGAATAATCTGAGGAATCCCCACATCTGCCCCCACTCCTTCCATTAAAATTTCAGATAAGGAAGTCAGAATGCAGAGGGTTTAGGAATTTCTCTCTGCTTTTTTAAAAAAAAAATTATTTATTTGAAAGTCAGAGTTATACAGAGAGAGAAGGAGAGGCAGAGAGAGAGAGAGAGAGTGGTCTTCCATCTGCTGGTCTACTCCCCAGTTGGCTGCAATGGCCAGAGCTGCACTGATCAGGAGCCAGGAGCTTCTTCTGGGTCTCCTACATGGGTACAGGGACCCAAGGACTTGGGCCATCTTCTGCTTTCCCAGGCCATAGCAGAGAACTGAATGGGAAGTGGAGCAGCCAGGACTCGAACCATATGGGATGCGGGTGCTTCAGGCCAGGGCTTTAGCCCACTGTACCACAGTGCCGGCCCCTCTTTCTTTGTCTCTGTCTGTCATTGTCCCTCTCAAATAAATAACTGAATAAAAATCATATCAAGAAGCCGGCACCGTGGCTTAACAGGCTAATCCTCCGCCTTGCGGTGCCGGCACACCGGGTTCTAGTCCCGGTTGGGGCGCCGGATTCTATCCCGGTTGCCCCTCTTCCAGGCCAGTTCTCTGCTATGGCCCGGGAAGGCAGTGGAGGATGGCCCAAGTCCTTGGGCCCTGCACCCCATGGGAGACCAGGAGAAGCACCTGGCTCCTGCCTTCAGATCAGTGCAGTGCGCCGGCCGCAGCGCGGCGGCCATTGGAGGGTGAACCAATGGCAAAGGAAGACCTTTCTCTCTGTCTCTCTCTCACTATCCACTCTGCCTGTCAAAAAAAAAAAAATTAAAAAAAAATCATATCAAGAGATGCATCCTCTGGTTCATCTTACTCTCTTAGTCCGTTTTCTGTTGCTGTAATAGGATACTGAAGACTGTGTAATTTATAAAGGAAAGAGGATTACTTTAGCTTACGGCTCTGGAGGTGGTAGGGTCTGACATTGACCATAGCAGATCTGACATTGACCATAGCAGGTAAGGGCCATGTGCTGCCTCAACTCAGCAAAAAAACAACAAGGAAAGTGGAGCAGAGCAGAAGAGACAAGATGGGGTGGGGAGGTTGCTTCGTAACAGCGCACTCCTGAGGTGACTCATGTGGGCCCTGGAGAGCAAGACTTAACCGAGTTTCACAAGACAGGCATGGACCCCTCCTGATGACTCCTGAGGGCCCCACCTCCCGACACCACCACAGTGGCCATCAGATGTCCACGTGAGCGTCAGAGGGGCGCAAAAACCATACAGCATTCCCTAAGCTCATTTTGTAGTCAACAGTTGGGTCTTCACCTCCAAAGCCCTTGGGATTTTCATTCTAGATGAGAGGTGAGAAAATGCAACCAGCCACAAATTCAGAAGTTTTGTTGATGACTTTTATTCCTTCTCTGAGGGAATATCTACTTCCAGTAAGGAAACAGGCTTTAAAAAAAAAAAGTTGGTAACCTCAGTAGCCACTAAAATGAAAATAGCAGTGCAACAAGTGCACTAAGCCTTCTATCTAGTTACCAAGCCCACTATATCATGGTTGTTACTTGTCCACACAAGTGCGGTCCATTTGTACCTCCAGTGAGAGCAGGAGTTGTGGGTGTAGCCCAGATGCAGCTTCCTTGGCTGATGCATCACTGAGATTGGGAGAATGAGGAAAGACAGGAGAGAGGAGAAGGGGGTGTAGAGAGGCGGAGGACCAACAGCTGGTGTCGTAACTGTCCGGGTGAAGGATCTCCTCCAGGGGAGCAGAAGGGAGAGGGAGGTGGGAAGGGAGTGTGGAGGACTCTCCCCCAGCCAGTGTGAAGAAGGTGGTGGCAGCCAGTGCGTACTGAGCCCCACTGACCACTGTGCTCAGTCCCCAGGGCTTCCCCATGAATTAACCCACGTAGCCCTCATGAGAATGCTGGAAGCAAGGAAACCAAAGAACTCGCTTGAGGTCTCTCACACAGCTGATCTGTGTCAGGGAGAGGAGCGGAGCCCAGGGCTGCTAGATCCCAAGATCAGCCCTGGGCTCAGCATCTGCTTAGCATCTGCCCTGTCACATAGGAAACTATTTCTCTTGACTGCAGATGACATGAGATCCACCTGCATCCTCTGAGTAGCGCTTAGCTTTCTTTTTTTTTTTTAAATTGATTTTTAGTTATTGATGTAATGCACCAATACATGGAAAAAGGTTAAAGTTAGAATAAGTTTAAAGGTTAAAGTTAAACACTGTGTTGTTTTTAACTTTATAGGTTGTAGAAAGTATAATTGTACATTGTAGAATGTCAGTTCTGCATTATAGCAATGTCAGAGTTTTCCTTTAACCAGCACTCCTTAATTCACACCCCATCCCTGTTATCCACTTCCACGGGTATCATTTCAGATTTTAAAAAATACAATTTGAGGCCGGCGCCATGGCTCACTAGGCTAATCCTCTGCCTTGCGGCGCCGGCACACCGGGTTCTAGTCCCGGTTGGGGCACCGATCCTGTCCCGGTTGCCCCTCTTCCAGTCCAGCTCTCTGCTGTGGCTAGGGAGTGCAGTGGAGGATGGCCCAAGTTCTTGGGTCCTGCACCCCCTGGGAGACCAGGAGAAGCACCTGGTTCCTGCCATCGGATCAGCGCGGTGCGCCAGCCGCAGCACGCCTACCGTGGCTGCCATTGGAGGGTGAACCAACGGCAAAGGAAGACCTTTCTCTCTGTCTCTCTCTCACTGTCCACTCTGCCTGTCAAAAAAAAAAAATACAATTTGTTCTTATTTATTTATTTTTATTTTTTTAGGTAACTTTTTTTTTAAGATTTTATTTATTTATTTGAGAGGTAGAGTTACAAACAGTGAGAGGGAGAGACAGAGAGAAAAGCCTTCCTTCTCTTGGTTCACTCCCCAAGATGGCCTCAATGGCCAGAGCTGTGCTGATCCAAAGCCAGGAGCCAGGTCCTTCTTCCAGGTCTTCCATGTGGGTGCAGGGGCCCAAGGACTTGGGCCATCTTCTACTGCTTTTCCAGGCCATAGCAGAGCGCTGGATTGGAAGAGGGGCAGCCAGGACTAGAACTGGCACCCATATGGGATGCGGGCACTACAGGTGGAGGATTAACCTATTGCTCCACAGCGTCAGCCCCAGGTAACTTTTTAAAAATATTTATTTATTTATTTGGAAGTCAGAGTTACACAGAGAGAAGGAGAGGCAGAGAGAAAGAGGTCTTCCACCTGCTGGTTCACTCCCCAACTGGCCGCAATGGCCAGCTCTGTGCCAATCTGAAGCCAGGAGCCAGGAGCTTCTTCCAGGTCTCACATGCAGGTGTAGGGGCCCAAGCACTTGGGCCATCTTCTACTGCTATCCCAGGCCATAGCAGGGAGCTGGATTGGGGAAGTGGAGCAGCCGGGTCTCGAACTGGCACCCATATGGGATGCCAGCACTGCAGGCAGTGGTTTTACCTGCTACACCACAGTGCCAGCCACCATTTTGTTCTTATTTAAATATATTCTTTGAATTATAATGGTGTCTTGCACTTTTTAAAAAGAGATTTATTTGGCTGCGCCAGGACTCACTAGGCTAATCCTCTGCCTTGCGGCGCTGGCACCCTGGGATCTAGTCCTGGTCAGGGTGCCATATTCTGTCCCGGTTGCCCCTCTTCCAGTCCAGCTCTCTGCTGTGGCCCGGGAGTGCAGTGGAGGATGGCCCAAGTGCCTGGGCCCTGCACCCGCATGGGAGACCAGGAGGAAGCACCTGGCTCCTGGCTTTGGATTGGCGTGGTGCGCTGGCCTTAGCGGCCATTGGAGGGGTGAACCAACAGAAGGAAGACCCTTCTCTCTGTCTCTCTCACTAACTCTGCCTGTAAAAAAAAATTAAATTAAAAAAATTTTAAAAAGAGATTTATTTATTTTACTTGAAAGGCAGCATGACAGGGAGAGACAGAGATCTTCTATCTTTCATCTGTAACAGCCAAAGATGAGCCAGGCAGAAGCGTGGAGCCAGGAACCTCCCTCCTGGTTTCCCACGTGGATGGAACCCAAGTACCTGGGCTTTCGTCTCCTGCCTCTCAGGCTCATTAGCAGGAAGCTGGGTTGGAAGCACAGAGTAGCCAGGACTGGAACTGGCACTCTGATATGGTTGGGGGATTCCGGATGGAAGCTTAACCCATTGTGCCATGATGCCTGCCCCCTTGCAGTTTTTATTTTAAAAAGACAACATATTAGGGGCCGAAACTGTGGCACAGCGGGTTAAAGCCCTGGCCTGCAGTGCTGGCATCCCATATGGGTGCTGGTTTGGGTCCCTGCTGCTCCTCTTCTGATCCTGCTCTCTTTGGTGGCCTGGGAAAGCAGTAGAAGATGGCCCAAGTCCTTGGGCCCCTGCGCCCATGTGGGAGACCCAGAGGAAGCTCCTGGCTTTGGATCAGCTCAGCTCTGGCTGTTGCAGTCATTTGGGGAGTAAACCAGTGGATGGAAGAACTCTCTGTCTCTCCCTTTCTCTTTCTGTAACTCTGCAGTTCAAATAAATAAAATAAATCTTAAAATAAAAGACAGCACATTAATTATATGATATTAATTATATGCCAGAGTTAAAGTTTCCCAAGTTCTGTTGATTTTTGGCTCTCTTAGTATTTTAGTCATTATTTCATGGCGTCCCTCAGCCAAGAGGATATTTAACAGTTCCGTGTCTAGTAACACTTAGATCCAACTAACTTAATCAGTATATCCTAACAGCTTACCATTTGACACGTTCTACACATAGTGATGGGCATTTGGCTTAGAGGTTAAGACACTGCGTGGAATGCCCACAGTCCATATCAGAGTGCCTGGGTTCAAGTCCTAGCTCTGCTCACTATTCCAGTTTTCTGCTAGTGAGTACCCTGGGAGGCAGCAGTTATAAATCAAGTGTATAGGTCTCTGCCACACACATGGGAAACCTGGATTGAGTGTCCAGATCCTGGCTTCAGCCTGGCCCGGCATGGCCATCATGGGCATTTAGAGAGGGAACCAGTAGATGGGCAGTTTCTCTCCCTCTCTGCCTCATCAATACCTAAAATAAATAAAAATTTAAAATACACATAAAATTCCTTAAATGATAGTACTCAGTGACAAGAGAAGGCATCTCTTGTGTACTCCCGGGATCCTCTTGGACATTGCGATTCTCATTGCCGGTTCCATGCCTGTTGTTGCAAGGTGCTTGTTTTTGATCACATCAGCCACAGAAACCTTAGCTTTGCAAAAACCACGGCACCAGAAGCCCCTGGCACGATCTGCTGGGCACTCGCTGGAGTTCCCAGTTCCCACTGTGCTGACAGGTGCCTGTGAGGGCTGCAGTCTCCTTGGGGTACTTAGGTGCATAATTTCAGAATTACCTGCAGCTCTAACAGCTTTTGCATTAACCTTTCTCATCCCACAATGTGTCAAGTGTTCCACACAAAGGCCTCCTCATATCAGACTGCACGGCAGAATCACCCAGAATATGCGCAGACCACAGTTTATGTAGTCATTCCCTTAATGGTGATCATTCGTGTTCTTTCTAATGCTTTGTAACTTTATATAATTCAGCAGTGAAAATCCTCATTATGTGCCCTTCATTCACATGGGCAAACTGGGGAATAAAGGAATTGGTAGGCCATTGGCCAGTCAGGTTTGTGTGTTTTAATAAATGATAACATGAGCTTAGCCCTCTTTGAAGAAAAGATTTCCTGTAATCATTTTTTTTTTAAAGATTTATTTATTTATTTGAAAGTCAGAGTTACACAGAGAGAAGGAGAGGCAGAGAGAGAGAGAGAGAAAGAAAGAAGTCTTCCATCTGCTGGTTCACTCCCCAATTGGCTGCAACTACTAGAGCTGCACTGATTCGAAGCCAGGAGCCAGGAGCTTCCTCCAGGTCTCCCATGTGGGTGCAATGGCCCAAGGATTTGAGCCATCTTCCACTGCTTTTCCAGGCCATAGCAGAGAGCTGGATGGGAAGTGGAGCAGCCGGGACTCCAACCGGTGCCCATATGGGATGCCGGCACTGCATGCAGTAGCTTTACCCGCTATGCCATAGCACTGGCCCCCCATAATCCCTTGAAACCAGACTGTTGCTGGCTTATTTTTATTAGGGGTTTATTCCCCATGGCTGCTGGGGAAGCATAGTTGTCCTGGAAACATATGTAGTGATCACACAGTAGAAGTAGGTGACTGAGACGCATGGGGCCTGAAATGCAGGATAGGGTATGAAGAGGCCGAGAGGACAAGGACGGGAGGAACTGATGCAGAACTGCAAGGTGTATTTCTTAGGACAGTGAGAGCAAACACTGCATTTAGGGCGCAGATGGCAACTGCCTCGCAGGCACATCTTAAATGTCCCCTGCCTGTCCATGGCAGACATAGCTAATCTATAGCGCCACGGCAGGCACAGCCAGCCCTCCTGGCGCTCATTCTTTCTGAGCCTTCACTCTGTCCGGGAATCCTTCTTTTAGTCCTGGGTGGAGCACACAAAGTCAAGTGGACTTGTCTCCTGGAGTTGGAAGTTGGAGAGGTAAGTTGAAGTGAAGCAGAGAAGGGCTAGGGAGTTTGAAGGATGCCAAGGGAGAATTTGGAGAGCGTATTTGTGCTTCAGACTTTATTGGCAAAATGACTGGCGATTTCTTCTCTCTGCAGCAGTAGCAGTAGGTACTGATCTATGGCACTGATGTCCCTCCCCCCCCCCCATGTTCTAAATCATCTCTTCATTTATTTCCGGCAAAGTAATTAATTGAATCACCAAGAGCTCCTTTCATTATTTTCCTCTATGAAACCATGTATTGAAAAGATGTGATCTACTAATTAAACTGAGCTTACCAAGTAATAAAAACAGCATCAGCAAACAAGCATTTACTGGGTACTTCTCATGTGCTAGGCATTGTGTATCTTACATTTGTTAACTTTTAAATCCCCATGACAGCCCTCCAGGTGGGTACTATTGCTGTTAATTTTATGGTTTTTGGAATTGAGATACAGAGTGTTTTAAACATCTTGCACAAGGTTAGATGGCCAGTGCGTGATATAATACATTAGCTTTCCACTGTTTAATTATAAGTATGTAATTTCTAATTAGGAGATAATAAAGACTCCCAACATGAGTTGATATAATTTTGGCCAAAAGCAAAGAAATTTCTCTTTCATCTTGTCTGTGCAAAATGGTCATGGATAAGTTTATGAGTTTTTGTTGTTAGAATTTCCATAATGTTGAAACAGATAAAAGATTGCCTTTTTAAAAAATTTGAGCTACACACACAGAGTGAGAGAGAGACGGAGATCTCTCATCTGCTGGTTTATTCCCCCACATGCCTCCAATGACAGGAAGTAGGTCAAATGGAAGCTGGGAGCTAGGAACCTTATCTGGGTCTCCCATGTGGGTGGCTGGGACCCAACTACTTGAGCCATCACTTGCTGCTTTCCCTGGTGCACATTGGCAGGAAGCTGGAATGGGGAGTGGAACCGAGAATCTAGCCCAGATACAGCTGACGAGGGAGGCAGGTATCCCAACAGGTGTCTTCACTACCACACTAGACCCTGCTGCTCCCAGCCCCACTGTTTCTGAAAGCCTGCTGAGTTCTGTGATTTGACCACCCACATGTTCAGCCCCTGAGAAAATCAGGAGTATGGTCGGAGAAGTCTGGTCAGGCGGGATGTCACGAGCTGAGATGTAGGGCCCCTCTGGAATCCCACTGCTCCCCGGGATGACCTCAGACAGGGCGTTCAGCGTCCTGAGCCTCACACTTCTCCTTGGTAAGTGGAGTGGCAGTGAGGACTGAAAAAGCAAAACAGCTCCTGATAACTCTACCAGCAGCTGGCCCTTCGCAAGTGCTGCACAAACATTAGCTCCTACTACATCCCTTTAGGGTCCTGCGTTTACATCCAAGGGTAGGGGTAACTCCCAGGCTGACTGGGTGACACGCTTGAGCTGGAGTGAGGTGTAGGAGCTCAACGGGTGGGAAGTTTCCTTCTCTTCCTTCCTCTCCAGCGTGAAGCAGTTGGGGCTCCCCAGGAGGGAAGGATCCCTTCCAGTCTTTATAAACTGCAGGTGTAAAAGTGACTCTTATTGACATTCCCTGAGCAGCCTCAAGGGCTCACGGTCGGTGATCTCAAACACTAGCCGGCTCTCAGCATGTGGAAGTGACCTTCGTATGTGGAGGAGACAGGGGCCACCTGGACCAGCCTGGTGTCCAGTTCACATAAAGGCCTTGGTAACGTAATTCTCAGATACCCGGCAGAGCGAGTGTGTCTTTCTGATGACCTCAGCTCTCGGGACGGGAACATTCAAAACAATTTTTCCTCCGTATCAGAAGGGAAGGAGTGTGATAGGGCTCAGGCTATCTTGGTCCAACATTCATCTTGAAGGAGGGTGGCCCAGAAGGGGAACTGGGTGTTGATGCTTTTGCTGGGCTGTGAGTCTTTGAGGTCGTAGATGTCAAATGCTCCTTAGGCATCTGTGGCTTTCCCAGAGCAGCAGAGCTCAGAGAGTCGCCTAGGCGTGGCCTGGAGCTGCCCAGGCATCCACCCCAGTGCACATTCACTCCTGGGGCCTTCTCGCCTAGCAGCTGTGTGATCAGTGGTCCTCCGTAAGTGCTAGCTGTTGACGCAGAGACCTCGTCTGCGTTCCTGCTATTGCTGAGCCATTACGTTGGCCTTCAGAGGGTAGAGGCTGAGGGATGTCCATGGGACCTGGGCTGCACTTGGGAATTCCTTACTAAGTAAGCCATTTGACCCCCGATCTCTTTTTTTTTTTCCTTCTCCCCAGCACTGGCTTGAGCCTAACAAGTCCATCTCCAAGCAAATGAAATGTAAGTGTCAATCTGCAGCTCGCGTTTTTCTCTGAAATGTCTAAAGATAGATTCTGCTTCCTAACAAAATTTCTCCAGCCAGGGGAAGCCGGGACAGAGTTGAAGATAAATGCGTGAGTGGAGGCCTCTCTGTCTGGGGAGAGCTGTCGGTCATCTCCTCTCCTCCCCCTGCGGTCACTGCTCCCCCTGCCTCCCATGCCTCTCTCCCTCCCCACGTCTTCACATGGGACCAGGGACGTTGGAACTGGGTGATCAAATAGACATCGCACGTAATCACCATGTACCCAGTTCCTTTCAATTGTGGAGGGGGTTGCTGGCCACGGGTTTGGGGTGGGGAAGGAGAGAAGCAGGTATGAGTGGAGATTAAAACTTTACTGACAACGTTACTAGAGATTGTGTTATTCTTCTCCAACCTTCAAGCCCCTAAACGTTATGGGAAAAAGGTTGAGGGGCGGTTGGTTTCAGGCTCTGATGCTCCGAGCTCCTCTTGTTGTTGTTCTTAGCTTGGGTAGCAACATTAGGTCATCCACCTGGAGCGTCCTGTTGTCTCGTAGTCCTGGGTGACATGATCTTTTGTCCTGGTCACTCATCCCAGGCTGTAGCCAACCTGCTTTTGTTTCTGGTTCGGAGGAGACCTAAAATGCACTTCAGAGAATCATTGCCTGCTCCCAAACCATTTATCTCTCCAGGCAACTTTTCCAGGGCTCTGCAGTAAGTCTTTTGTTTTCTCATCAGTGGTCAGATTAGTATATATTACACCCCTAGGCATCATTCCAGGGCTTCTTGTCTTTGTCCCAACATGAAAACATCATTCTGCGTAGAGTTTTAAGGTGGCAGAGGGAGAGAGTGAATGTAGATTGCAAACCAGCAGCCCACATATCTGTTCCTTACCTTGCTTCTTTCTCCCTCCCTCCCTCTGTCCCTTTCCTTTCTTCTCCTCTCCTCCTCCTAGCATTCAAGAGCAAACTTCCTCTGGCCATGGCAGGGGAGATGTGTTGAGGTGACAGCAGGTACAGCAGCAGGTGTGGAAAGTCCGGGGGCCAGAGTGTTGGGGGCGAGGCTGGCTTGGAGTGGGAGAATGCATCCCTGTTGGAGTAGCAGGTCAGAGGTCCCAAGAGGTCCCACACAGGACAGTGGGAATAAAGTGACATGCCCGAGACAGCTTTTGTCCCTTCACTGCCAAATGTTGACATTTTTGTGTATCTATGAGGTACTTTAAAAAGTTCCTGCATATCATGAAGAAACTATGCATGGACTTCAAAATGTTTTGCACCAAAATAAATTTATTTTTTAATTCTATTTCCTTGACCTTTTTGAAGTATCCTTGTATTTAAAAATATGTGGACTACCTCTTGGTGATTGAATTTATATTAAATGACTCTTTGGCTCTTGAATGCAATATTTTCCTTAAACCATACACATTTTTAAAATATAAATTTCACTTTACTAGTATTTCCACACTTAATAGAAGACATTTTAAATGTATAGGGATTGTAAGGCATGTGAGAATTGGCTGCATAAGAACTGGCTGTTCATAAGCAAATCTGAGCAGTCAGTTGGAAAGGTGGAGGCTTAGAGGCTTAGCCAGGTGGTTTGGACAACTGCATCCCCCTAGGAGTGCTTGGGTTTGATACCCAACTCTGGCACCTGACTTCAGTTTCCTGCCAATGCAGACTCTAGGGTAGTGCTCTTGGATTTCCTGATACTTGTGGGAGATCGGGACTGAGTTCCTAGATCTGCCTTAGCCTCAGCTGTCCTGGGCGTTTGGGAGTGAACCAGCAGATGGGAGCGCTCTATCTCTCTTTCTGTCTGTCTGTCTCTATCTCTATCTCTGCCTTCCAAATAAATAAAAACTATTAAAAAGGAAAATGGCTAATATTTTATACAAAGAGTTTAATTTCCATTTGATTACTGGCCAATTTCAGTCTAATGATCAATGGAATCTGAATGTGGTAAAAGAACTGCATAAAATTGAGTTTCTAAACCAGACAGGGTGACTCACTGATGCTAGGAATTGGCAAAGTCTTACCCATCACCCAGTCCCCCGTTGTGCTGTTGAGAGCGTTAGTGTACAAAAAATCATGTCATTCTTCTCAAAATCAGAAATCTATTTTGGCCAGTGTGGATGAGGATGTCTTTTTCAGTATCAAGAATTTCTGTGTAGGGGGCCGGCGCTGTGGTGTAGCAGGTAAAGCCACCACCTGCTGTGGCGGCATCCCATATGGATGCCTGTTTGAGTCCTGGCTGCTCTACTTTGGTCCAGCTCTCTGCTATGGCCTGGGAAAGCAGTAGAAGATGGCCCAGGCCTTTGGGCCTTTGTACCCATGTGGAAGACCCGGAAGAAGCTCCTGGCTTCTGGCTTTGGATTGGCACAGCTCTGGCTGTTGCAGCCAGTTGGGAAGTGAACCAGCAGATGGAAAATCTCTCTCTCTCTCTGTCTCTGCCTCTGCCTCTCTGTAACTCTGCCTTTCAAATAGATAAATAAGTCTTAAAAAGACAAAACAAAACAAAAATAATTTGTGTTCTTTTATATGTCCTCAAAATACTGACTTTACATTAACAACAACAAAAAAAAAAAAGATAAATAAACCAAAGCTTCAGTATCGTTAACCTGGAAACCCAGTCCAACTCCTGGCACTCATTTTTGAATTTTCAAAAAGATCTGGTTGTGAAAACATGAGGGCACGGTGACAGTTCATGGAAAATGGAATTTGAGAGGTAAGTTTATTTTAGTGCATAAAGGTGGAGGCTTACCAATCTGAGGGGAGGGTGGAGTGTGCTACCTTGAGAATCACTGGGCACCTGTTGTGTAGGCAGAGACCGCTCTGTGTTTTATGAGTATCATAATTTGCATTTCCTGTGAACTTTTTGAAGTGTCCTCATCCTCTAGTTGCTTCATGTGATGACTGCATAACGAATTGCAGGAGCCATAGGTCTCACAGAAAGTGAAGGACACCGGGTCCTTTGCTCTGACCCCATTAAGATCCTTTTTTTTTTTTTTAAAGATTTATTTTATTTGAAAGGCTGCGCTGATCTGAAGTCAGGAGCCTGGAGCTTCTTCCGGGTCTCCCTTCATAGGTACAGGGACCCAAGGACTTGGGCCATCTTCTACTGCTTTTCCAGGCCATAGCAGAGAGCTGGATGGAAAGTGGAGAAACCAGGACTCGAACCGGTGCCCCTATGGGATGCTGGCACTGCAATTGGCAGCTTTACCCAGAGTGCGGGCCCCTTAAGATCCTTTTGACTATGGGTGCTCCCAGGGAGGTGTTTCCCAGGGTTGGCTAAAGTCATCTGTCCTGATTAACAAGCCCAGTGCAAAGATATACTAGCCAGGGTTCTCCAGAGAGACAGACAGATAGGCTGTGTGTGTTGGGGGGAGATGAAGGGGATTTGCTAGGGGAACCGGCTCACCTAGCTAGAGCCACTGAGAAGTCCCAGGACAGGCAGTGTGCAGGCAGGAGGCCCTGGGCTGCGGCAGCGTGGCTCAGCCCAAGTCCAAGGGTCTCAGGACGGGGAAGCCGAGGCTGGATGGCTGCAAGCCGGAGGGTGTGGGTGTGAGTCCTGGAGTCCTGAGGCCAGCAAGCCTGGCACCCTGACGTCCAAGGTGAAGACAGGCCCTTTCTGTCTGCAGTCTCTGCAGACCCCCTGCCCACCAGTGGTGCCGCCCACGCCCAGGCCGGGTCTTCCCACCTCACAGACATGCCCCCAACACTGCTTCGCCAGGTGTCTGGGTGCTCCTTGATCCAGTGAGCTGACGCCCGAAACTCACCGTCACAGAAGGTGCTATTGTTTCTTAAGGCTAAAATATATGTATATGTATATTTATACAATGTTTGTGGTTTTTGGTTAGGAAATGTTTAAAATGGAGACCAGAACTATTTCTTTTCTTTTCCTCCTTACATACCAAGCCCAATAGTAACAATATTTTATGTATTCTTTCAGAAATTTTTATGTATATATATATATGTTATTCCAACATATATATGATTTGTAATAAGCAGAAATGTGATTTTTCTTTTATATTTTTGCTCACTTTAGTATTTTTCCTTTTTTAAAAAAGTATTGATTTATTTATTTGAAAGTTAGGGTTGCACAGAGAGAGGAAGAGACAGAGAGAGAGAGAGATCTTTCATCTGCTGCTTCACTTCTCAAATGGCTGCAAAGGCGAGGGCCAGGCCAGGCTGAAACCAGGAGCCTGGAACTCCATCTGGGTCTCCCATTTTGGGGGCAGGGGTCCAAGTACTGGGCCATCTTCTGCTGTTTTCCCAGGTACGTTAGCAGGGAGCTGGATCGGAAGTGGAGTAGCGGTGACTTGAACCGGCGCTCATATGGGGTGCTGGAGTCAAAGGTATGGGTTTAACTCACTATACCACGGCACCAGCCCCTATTGTTCTTAATAATTATTAACTGGTAATAGTAGATTGTTAATTGACAATTGGCTTATTTTAAAAATGATTTGCTGGTTGTTAATCATGTACATGTATATAGTTATTAATGAACATCAAGGTTGGTTCTAGTATTATGTTATCTTAATGTGCACTATAATTAACATGTTTGGATTCATTTGCGCATCTCGTGAGAGTGTCTCTATTAAAGTCTTAGAAATGAAATGATTGGATCAAAAGATGTACACATTGTATATTTCCTTAGCCATAAACGTCCACCCCAAGGAGCTGGTATCAATTTATTTCCACCAATGTTACATGAAAATATTTGTTTCCCCCCGATCTTGTTGAAAATAGATATAAACTTATTTTTATGGAACTTCAAGTTTATGAAGGAAGACAACTTTTTGCTTGAAAAAACTAATGAGTTGAACAGTTACTAATTTTGGTTTAGATTTTTAAATTGTAATGCTTCTTAAAGTCTTCTTTGAACTTTGGAGAAATGCTAAATTTTATTTTTAAATCAATATGTGGCATAACTGACTTAGTTTTGGGGCACAGGTTTATGAATCCTGACACACGTTTAGATGTTTTCATGCCCATGCCGTAGTCAGGGTACAGGCTGCGGCCTTTTTGGAGCTCCACCCGCTCCAGTCCCTCCCGGCCGCTGGTCTGTTCTGTGTCAGCCTTGTTTTGTCTTTGGAGAATGTCGTGGGAATGGAGCAACATAGCATGTGATTTCGGAGACGAGATTTTTAAACTCAGCCGGTAACTCTGAGGGGCATCCACGCTGCTGTGTTTATCAGTACACAGTGCACAAAACCAGGGAGAACTGATCTTGGAATACTGATGAACTGCAGGCAAGATGGAGGAGAAGGGAAGACACAGATCACCCGTGTTAGGAAGGAAAGAGGGGCCCTCACTGCAGACGCCACAGGGCAGCTCTAGCAGCTTGGAAGAAATAGATCCGTGCCTCAAAAACCGTGTGTTTCCAAGGCAGGCATTTTGCCAAGCAATCATGTTGCTCCAGAGACATGCAAACCATATTGAAGTATCGAGTTCAAGTCCTGCCTCTGCTTCCCACACAACTAACTTCCTGCTAATGGAGGCATCAGGTGGGGTCCCTGCCACCCTTAGGGGAGACCTGGATGGAGTTCTGGGTTCCTGGCTTCAACCTGGCCCAGCTCTGGCTACTGTGGGCATTTGGAGAGTGAACCAGTGTCTGTCTCTCCCATCATCTCTCTGCCTTCCAAGTAAGATGAAAATATGCAAAAAATTTAAAAGTGAATTACCTGAATTAATCTAATGTAGAATATATGCCTTGAGTAGTTTTACAACTATTAAAGACATTATGTTAAAAGCATTTCAGAAAAGAAATTTTTGCTTCCTCACCATTAACCACAGGTCTGCTGACAAAACCTCCTTTCTTTTTCTACAAGTTTTAGTTAGGAGCTTCTGGAATTTTCTTTGAGCTGATGTCCTCTTCCAGGTAGCTCCTGAGTTCTGGCCAGGGGATACCAGAGGGAACAACGTTAACTCACCACTGGCTCGGAGGTCCTTTGAATTCTCATCCTGTTTTCCCAGTTGCCTGCTGCTGTTTACTTTCCAGAGACCATGAACAGATGCTGGGTGTGCTCTGTCCAGGTTTCCTAGCTGCACCTGGTGGGAGAGACAGGTGGGGTACAATTAGTCTCCTCCCACCCAGACCTGGAACCTCAGTACCAAACTTCTACTCCTGGTCTGCTAGGTGAGGTGCGCAGGCTACATACGGCTCCCCCATTTCCCTATTCCATTGCATTGTCTGTAGATACCCATGCGGACTGAACTGCTGATCCCTTTTGTTTCTGACAGTACTTGCCTAACAGGTGGCCCGCAAACAAAGTGTTAACTGGGTGACATCTTTGAAATGTTGGTTCGCAGAGCCCTTGATCTTCAAAGAGGAATGTTGCTATACATTCCATATAAAAGTGCTTGTTCTTCCTTGTAACCTGTAGTTTTTAGCCTTGACCTTGTAACGGTGCAGTGTTGCCCAGCGTGTATACATCAAGAGGCCGCTATTGTGTGTTCCACAGTGTTTAAGTAGTTGCACAAATTGTATTGGCATAGCGTTTTTATTAAGTTACACACTGCAACTCAGATGTGCTGCAGCTGAATTCCATTTGCTTGTGAGCCCCTCTCTCCTCTGAAAGCAAAAATTTAACCCTCGGGTGGGTGTTTGGCCTGGTGCATCCCACATCAGAGAGCCTGGGTCTGAAGCCCGCCTCAAGCTCCTTACACCAGCTTTGTGCTAATGCAGATCCTGGGAGCCAGCAGGTTCAGAGTCCCTGCCACCTGCATGGGAGACCCTATTGAGGTCAAGGCTCCCAGCTTCAGCTTGGCACACAGCAGTGAACCACAGTGGATGGGAGACTCTCTCTCTCTCTCCTCTCAAGGAAGAAATAAATAAAAATTTTAAAATAAATTTAGCCCTGCACTTTCAGGGTAACTCAGGATATGCGAGTTCAGGATTTGATCTCGCGCAGAAGATTCCTCAGTTAATGCATAGTTTAAACATAACCACTTCAAAGTGCCTATTCACAGTCGGGTATCTTTCCCATTTCAAGAGCTTTTCTGGGATTAGTGTTGTGCTGCAGTGAGTTAAGCTGCCTTCTGCAACACCAGCGTCCCATGTGAGCACCAGTTCAAGTCCTGGCTACTCCTCTTATGGTTCACTTCCCTGCTGATGCTCCTGGGGAGGCAGTTTTCAAGATGGACCAATGTGGAAGACCCAGATGGAGTTCCAGGCTTCTGACTTTGGCCTGGCCCAACCCTGGCCATTGCAGCCATTTGGGGAGTGAACGAGCAGATGGAAGATCTCTCTCTCTCTCTCCCTCTCTTTCTCTGCCTCACTCTGTAACCATGGATTTCAAAATAAATTAATTTTTTTAAAAGAAGAGCTTTCCCAAATCCCAAAGTGGCATCAGGAGGCAGGAAGAACATCTATTTTCTCTAGCAAGTCTCCAATCCTCTCCCAATGCATCTCGTGTAGTTGGGCCCATATGTTGGGCGTGTCTGCTTTGGGTAGACCTGACCCACCTGGCTTTGTGTGTGCTGCTGACCTGTGGGTCCTGCCATGGCCTTGGAGTATGAGTCGAGTCCCTGGACCCTGTGTGCTCCTGCAGCCCTCACTCTGGGTCTCCTGCACTTGCTTGTTCCTACACACCATGTTCCCCACTGGGATAAGCAGAGACAGCTCAGCCCTGGGAGACCCGAGCAGTGTCTGAGGCCTCCTCTCTGCTCCAATGCCCTGTGCAGCCTTCTCTTGGTATTCTCCAGCATTCCACACAGAGGGTTTCCCCTCAGTTAAGCTGGGGCTTTCTCATTTTGCTCCTGTACCTCGCGCAGGTCATCCAGCAGTGGAGGTGTTGAGGGTGCTGGATTCCTTTTCAGGGAGCCGGGTAGTGTCTTAAACCTGGCATTGTCCTCTCTAGTTCTCAACCAAGCTCTCCATTGCCTTCCCTTCCCTGTCCCTACCTGCAATGGCTAATGGAATTCTCCTTCACAACAAGATTAATATCCTAAAGCAATAGTTTTCATACACACAAGCAGTGACTGTTTCTCAGATATCCTGAGAAAATATGCTCTTATTTACAGTAGCAATGATAAGTAAAAACACAGGTTTCTTAGCACTCTGGCCTCAGGATCAGCCCTTAAGTCATTCAGATCTGGCTAAAAAGCCCATGAGAGTATCTCAGGCATGGAAAGCCAAGACACTGTGGCAAAAAATGACCTAAATGAGAGATCTCTGTGAATGAGATCCCGGTGGAGAGAAGGGGCCATCAAAGAAGGAGGTACCTTTCTCGAAAGGAGGAGAGAACTTCTACTTTGATTCGGCCTTGTCTAAATAAGGTTGGAGTTTATGGACTTAAGAGGCTTCCATAGCCTTGGCAGCTCATGACAAGAGCCTAAGGTGATTACTGATGTCATAAATAGGAGTGTCAATTGTTAAATCAACAACAGGAGTCATTGTGCACTTACTCCCCATATAGGACCTCTGTCCTTAATGAGTTGTACTATGAGAATTAATGGTTAAACCAATCTTCAAACAATACTTTATACTTTGTGTGTCTGTATGGGTGCAGTCTGTTGAAGTCTTTACTTAGTATAAAGTTGGTCTTCTGTATATAAAGATAATAAAAAATGAATCTTAATGAAGAATGGGATGGGAGAGGGAGCAGGAGTTGGGATGGTTGTGGGTGGGAGGGTGGTTATGGAGGGGAAGGACTGCTATAATCCAGAAGTTGTACTTTTGAAATTTATATTTATTAAATAAAAGTTCTCTATAAAAAACAGGTTTCTTACTAATAAATACAAGAAATGTATACAATCTATAGGAATAAAACCAGGGAAGCCTACTGTACAGTTGTGGTATAGTAGATTAAAAAAAAGAGTTCAATAAATGGAGACTTCTCAGGTTTCTGGTTAACATTGTTAATAAAGTCAATCTTCACAAATACACACTTATAAAGATATTTAAGCTAACATTTCAGTGCGATGATAGCATTTGAAATGATTCTAAGGCTCATTTGCAAAAGAAAATACTCAGTGTTGGCCAATAAATACTTGTATGTAAAAAGAACACGGATGGGGTGCTTGTTCTGTGAAACAGAAAATCAAGAGAGCTGAGCTATAGTCATTGACAGAGGCCGAGTAATAGATCCATACAGTAATGAGGATGGACCCAGGAATAGGACAGTGATTAGTGGCACAGAAAATGCAGTCCACTATTCATGGGAATATGGGTTAAGATAAATATTTGTGTTTTACATTGAGACACGTATTTTTCAAGGCATGATTTTTGGATAATTGCATTTTCATCTGAAGGCAAAAAACATACTTCATACTGTACAAGAAATAAATTTCAGTATATTTAACAATATATATTTAGTATAGTTAACAAGCTGTGGAAATTTTGAGTAAAGCTTTATGGATATTTTATAATTGTGGGGTGTGTAGAGCCTTCTAAGGATAAAGGACAACTCGGAAGGAACAAAACAACATGCCAACAAATTTGGGCAGGAAGTAAACTTTTTAACCCAGGATATTTGGTTTGTTCACTGCACAGAGTAGATTCTCAGTAAATGTTGGCTAAATGAATGGCAATAAAACAAATGATTAACAGATTGAAACACAGGCAGAGTAATGGGCAGAACACTTACCAAGTGTAGAACAAGTATTAATATGCAGAATGTATAAAGTGTGATGCTATGAACCAGAGCATAACTCAGCCAAAAATGTGCAAAACCCTTGGAGAAGGAATGAAGCAAATGGCCAATAAACTCAGAGACAGATGCTTGACATAATTTGCAATGAGGGAAATGCAAATCACAATAATAAATATTGATAATATCTAGTTGGTGAGGATCAGGTACACTGTGCTGGTGAGAGGGGGTAGCCTGGTAAAGCTGTTATGGAGGGAGATTTTGTTGCATCTTTTTATTTATTTTATTTTATTTTTCTATTTTTGACAGGCAGAGTGGACAGTGAGAGAGAGAGAGACAGAGAGAAAGGTCTTCCTTTTGCCATTGGTTCACCCTCCAATGGCCGCCGTGGCCGGTGCACCGCGCTGATCCAAAGGCAGGAATCAGGTGCTTATTATCCTGGTCTCCCATGGGGTGCAGGGCCCAAGCACTTGGGCCATCCTTCACTGCACTCCTGGGCCACAGCAGAGAGCTGGCCTGCAAGAGGGGCAACCGGGACAGAATCCGGTGCCACGACCGGGACTAGAACCTGGTGTGCCAGCGCCGCAAGGTGGAGGATTAGCCTGTTGAGCCATGGTGCCGGCCACATCTTTTGACATTAAAAATGCCCATATCTCTTGATCCACCAAGTCAGTTTCTGTGAGTGTCTCTGAAAATATCGATTCTGCACAGGTATCTATTATACAGGGATACTCAATCATCGTTTATAACATTGAGAATTAGAAGCAATGAAAAGCGCAGTAATTTTGGTAAGGCTAAATAAGTTATGTGGAGTACATAACTTATTTATTTATAACTTATTATTATTGCATACATGCATAAAAAGAACATCATTAAAAAGAACAAAGCAGGGAGCCAGTATTGTGGTGCAGAGGGTTAAGCTGCTGCCTGCAACACCAACATCTCATATGAACACGGGTTCTCATCCCAGCTGCTCCACTTCCCATCCAGCTCCCTGCCAATATATCTGGGAAAGCAGCTGAAGAAGGCCTTTGCTACCCATGTGGAATACCCAGGGGGAGTTCCAGGCTCCTGGCTTCAGCCTGGCCCAGCCCTGGCCCTTGCAGCCATTTGGGGAATGAGCCAGCAGATGGAAGATTCTCTCTCTCATTCTCTCAGATCTCTCTGTGTGTCTTGAAACCTGTCAAATAAATAAATAAGCCTTTAAAAAATAAAAAGAATGTGATAGACACGTATTATCTGTCAGCACAGAAAGACTTATTAGTTATATTGGTAAGTTTAAAAAGCAGATAAAAATATCAAATATAGGGGTGGACATTTTGTCCAGGGGTTAAACTCCTGGGTAGCATCCCTGCATTCCACGTCGAGTACCTGGCTTGGATTCCCGGCTCCAGCTGCGAACTCCAATTTCCTGTTGCAGTGCTGGCTCCAATGGCTGAATTCCAGCCACCCATGTAGGGGACCTGGATTGGGTTCCCAGTTCCTGGCTTTGGCCTGGCCACATCCCAACCATTGTGGGCATTTGGGGAGTGAACCAGCACATGGAAGCTCTGTCTCTGCTTCTCAAATAAATAAAAGTAATTAAAAATAAACAATAAAGTCACATGTAAAATGATCCATTTCTACGAAAACAAAGGACTATTGCTATGTAAGTGCATGAAAGAGGGACTAGGAAGTTGTATACTACACTGTACATGGTGACCTCTGGGGAAGATAGTGGGGTGGAGGGTCAGGAGGCCTTATTATATAGGATTATGTTTTACTGAGATATTTTATAATGAGAGTGTGTTCATATACTACCCGATAATAAGAAAGAGAAAAAGAAAAGGATAAGAATAGAAAGCCTTGTGCAAAAATCAAGAAAGAAAGGAAAGGGGGGTGGGGGGAGAAGGTTGGGAAGGGGCAGGGAAGGAAGTCGGGGCGCATGGTGGATGAAGCGTGCAGTGTCAGAGCTGGATGCAAACAGGCTGGCTTACTCTCAACAGGCTGTCTGCCCCCTCCCAGCTGGTGCCTGCCGGGGGCTTGATGAGCCCAGCAGGGTGGTTAAGATCTCACTCTCGCCTGCTTTACCAGACATGGTGTGGCTGTCAAGCACCCTGAAGGGGCAGGGTGCCTGGGAGTGCCTTCTGCGTGCACATCAGCCTCTGTCGTGGTGGCTCTGACTCAGCTACACCAGCAGGTTGCTGGCTGAGGGCCACGGTTCTTCCCAGAAGTTACGATGGCTTTCCCTGGGGACCTGAGATGCCATGTGTCTTGGATATGGAGGGTCTGTTCTTAGGCTTTATGTTTCTATCACGATCCCTCGTGTTCTGGCATTTTCCACCACTGAGGATGATTCTGACAAATACGTCTCTTGCTGCTGAATGAGCTCATCAGTAGGGGAGAAAGCACGTGCGCGAGCACGCTCAGCCCCCATACTCATTCACGGGGCCACTTGGCTCCCAACTTACTGTTGTTCCAGCTGCTCACGTGTGTTCGTTTTCTTGCTGGGTGTGTTCGTTTCCTAGGGCCACCACAACAAATTATCACACACTGGATGGCTTTGGACAACTCAACTCTGGAGGTCTGAAGCCATGCTCCCTCTAGAGGCTCTGGGAAGAACCTGACCCTTCCAACAGCCGCCAGCTACCTACAACCCCAGGTCCTCCTTGGCTTGCGGCTGGGTCTGTCCTCACCAGGCCTCTCCCGGTGTCTTTGTGTCCACGTGTCTGCCTCTCTTACGAAGACACCAGTCATTGGATTTAGAGCCCATGAGCTCTTCTTAACTACAGCTGTGAACATACAGTTTCCAAGTAGGGACATAATCTGAGGTTCCAGGAGGATGAGACGGTTTTTTGGGGGGGTAGGGAAGGAAGCTGTCCATGCCACTGTCCTGAGCAGACCCCTCTTAGCCTTCTCTTTGGGTGACACTTCATTCCTTTGCTTTGTGGCTTAGTTCTCCTGGCCCTTTTGTTAATTTGTTTTGTGCTGAACTTGGTCATATGCTTTTGATGGTAAACCAAGGTTTGCATATGTTACTTCTCCAAATACTTGTAGTGACAGTAATTCTTGGTCTCTAGACCTGTTGGGTCAGCCTTTCTCTTTGTCTTCATTCATATACCCACACTTGTCTACCCCCAGGCCTAGCTGTGAATCAGGAGTTTGGAAGGTTTCTTCAGTTGATTCATGGCTGTAATACAAGGCTATGCATGTAATTGATTCATAATAAACACTTGTTGAGTTTAATTGAAATGTTCTTTTAGGGAGCAGGTGGAAGAAGTTTAAAAAATAAAACACATAGCTCAACAGAACCCACTACATAAATCAAAAACACTAAGTTCCCAACTAATGTGGATTAGTTTTGATTGTTTTTGCTCTTTCTGCTTTTACTCTTTCCAGGAAGAGCATCTGTGACTTCTGTTCACACCCTGGAAGGTCTCAGAACTTCCAGCTTTGGAAGCCAGTTTCTCTTGCTCTCGTGGTAGTTCATTAGGTTTGGCTACGTGTCTCTTTTTCTCCCAGGTTCAGCTATTTCATCAAAAATGTCCATATGTGGTCCTTCTCTCAAAGAGCTAATGCGGGCTGAGCCGCTCTGTGCTCTTCCTCTATGTTCCAGTAGGGAAAGAGATAATGGCAACAGGAGTGACGACAAAAAGCCTTCGTTTCATAGTGTGCATTTCTAAATGACACGAGCAAGCCATGCATTTGTAATCTTCACTCTATCTGTATGTTGTGGTTGCTGGCGACTTGGGCATCACCGTGGTTAGGTACGGTGGTGGGTCCCTGGGCCTCAGGAAAAGGCCACGGATGGAGCCTGTCCTGGAGGGAGCTCTTGTGTCACTGGGCACTACTCCCAGTGGCTTCCTCCTTCGTCAGGAAGCCCTGTTTTTCATACTGGCCCCTGTGATTCAAATGCATGTTCTGTCTCCTATGTGGAGCAACAGCTGAAAAAAAGAAAGAAATGCCTGTGTGTATGTTTGCTGCAAAGTCAGTGTTTTGTCCAACTTTGTTTTATGTATTTTTTCAATAAATTGATAGGAATTGTGTCCTGTTGTGGTTTTAAATATTTTGTGACTATCTTAAAATTTAGCTTATATGAGTGAATTTGAACATCTTTTCACTTGATTATTGCTTATAGCCAGCCCTTGCCTATTTTCCTTCTGAACTAAGGTCTTTTTCCTTTCATTCTTTATTTAGTGGAGCATAAAGCCTTTGACTATAATGTAAATTTAAGAAATATGCTATCTAGGGCCAGCGCCGCGGCTCACTAGGCTAATCCTCCGCCTTGCGGCGCCGGCTCACCGGGTTCTAGTCCCGGTCGGGGCGTCGGATTCTGTCCCGGTTGCCCCTCTTCCAGGCCAGCTCTCTGCTATGGCCCGGGAGTGCAGTGGAGGATGGCCCAAGTCCTTGGGCCCTGCACCCCATGGGAGACCAGGAGAAGCACCTGGCTCCTGCCTTTGGATCAGCGCGGTGCGGCGGCCATAGGAGGGTGAACCAATGGCAAAAGGAAGACCTTTCTCTCTCTCTCTCTCTCTCTCTCTCTCTCACTGTCCACTCTGCCTGTCAAAAAAGAAAAAAAAATATGCTATCTAAAAAACTAATAAATATCAGGTTAAAAAAGTACTTGTGTGTTGGTAGCATGCATGTCTGAATGAAATTCATGGTGGACCAGGGGCTTCCAGGCTTGGTATGTGAAGAGCAGAGGCAGGTAGGAAAGCTTTAAAAAACCTTTCATAGGGGTCGGTGCTCTGGTGCTGTAGGTTAATCCTTGGTTTGTGGTGCTGGCATCCCATATGGGCACCAGTTCTAGTCCCAGCTGTTCCTCTTCCAATCCAGCTCTCTGCTATGGCCTGGGAAAGCCATGGAAGATGGCCCAAGTGCTTGGGCCCTGCACCCATGTGGGAGACCTGGAGGAAGCTCCTGGTCTTAGAATCAGTGCAGCTCCAGCTGTTGCGGCCGTTTAGGGAGTGAACCAGTGGATGGTAGACATTTCTATCTTTCCCTCTCAGTGCCTGTAACTCTACCTCTCAAATAAATAAATAAAATCATAAAAATTTTTTATAACCTGAGTTTGGAATGCAATTTTATAGTATAAAATCTCAGTATTAAGTTAGATACGTAATTGAATTTGGCTGTTAAAATTGTTATTACTGCATGTTGATGTACAGCTACCAACGTGATTCCCAAGGGGTCCAGTGAATTGTACAGCATTGGCAGCAAGTGGGTGTCTCCTGCTCTCAGTTCCAGGTGCTCCTGCTAACTTTGTGGCTAAGATTCTCAGACATAGGCAGCAAAATTCTCCTTCAGATACAAGGGCTCAAATACGTCTTCATAGGTGCACCTGTTTCATAGTGCTGGCACCCTTGCTCTCCCTGAAGAGGTGGGAGTCCCCTCTCCACTCTCCCATCCCAGGTGAAAGGCCAGGTGAGGCTGAGGCTACACAGGTGAGAGCTGGCTGGCTTGCTGCATGCATGTTGGAGTGGTAATCACTATTCCAGGTTGAGGACTTTGGTTTCAGGCACTCTGCTGAGTGCTTTGCGGTCACTTAGCCACATTATCCTCATTGTGCTCTGTACCAGGGATCATGGGTCAAATTAAAAAAAAATTTTTTTTTGAGAGAAGACAGGGAGAGAGAGAGAGAGGGGAGACAAGCCAAGAACCTGGAATCAGTCTAGGTCTTTCAGATGAGTGGCAGGGACCAAAACACGTGAAGCATCTCTGCCACTGCCCCAGTTACATTAGCAGGAAGCTGGAATCTGGAGCGGAGCCGGGACTCGAACCCAGGTACTCTGAAGTGGGATGCAGGTGTGGGTGTCCTAACTTGTATCCCAGCCATGAGGCCGAATGCCTGCCCTGCCACCTCTTTGTGGGTGACCTGTGGATTAGGAACAGATTCTGCATTTTAAAATGTCTGAAAAACAGTCGGAATATGAGTCCCACGAAGACGGTACAGAATCCGAATGTTGCTGTTTGTGGAACACAATCATGCCAGCTCTGGTCCCTTCCCCACAGCAGCAGCTGAGCCGGCAGCTGAGACAGAAAGCTGGAGGCCCCAAAATGCAACATGGGGGGACTACTTTATAAAGCTTCAGGACAACAGAACTTAAGTTTACTGTCGTGCAAAAAATTTTGAAATCCACAGACAGTATTTTTATGTTAGACATTTTCCGTGAACTCTCTGAAGACCTCCCTCGTTCACTCCTTGGCCCTTTGTAAAGAAGGTTGGCTGGGGGCCGGTGCTGTGGCTCACTTGGTTAATCCTCTGCCTGAGGCACCAGCATCCCATATGGGCGCCGGTTTTAGTCCTGGTTGCTCCTCTTCCAGTCCAGCTTTCTGCTGTGGCCTGGGATAGCAGTGGAGGATGGCCAAAGTACTCGAGGTGTTAACCGCTGCGCCACAGTGCCACCTCCAAGACTTCTGCTTTCTTTCTTTATTTTTCTTTTTTAATTTGACTGGTAGAGAGAGAGAGAGAGAGAGAGAGAGAGGTCTTCCTTCCGTTGGTTCACTCCCCAATTGGCCGCTATGGCTGGCGCTGTGCCGATCTGAAGCCAGGAGGCAGGTACTTCCTCCTGGTCTCCTGTGCGGGTGCAGGGGCCCAAGGACTTGGGCCATCCTCCACTGCCCTCCTGGGCCACAGCAGAGAGCTGGACTGGAAGAGGAGCAACTGGGACTAGAACCCAGTGCCCATATGGGATGCCAGCACCGCAGGCGGAGGATTAACCAAGTGAGCCACGGTGCCGGCCCCCAACTTCTGCTTTCTAAGCAAAGCTGCTGAGAGATGTTTATATCTCAAAAATATAGAATTAAAATATTTGTATTTATTTGAGAGAAAGAGGGGGAGAGAGAGTGAGAGAGTGAGAGAGAGACAGAGAGGGAGAGAGAGAGAGAGAGAGAAAGTGAGCACTCCCATCCATTGCTTCATTGCCCAAATGCCTGCAACAGCTGACAGTGACAGGCTGTGACAGGCAGGGATCCACCTACTTGAGCCACTGCTGCCTCTGAGGCCCTGCATTAGCAGGAAGGAGTCAAGAGCCAGAACCAGGTATTGAACCCAGGCCCTGCAGTGTGGCACATGGCAGCTTACTGCTAGACTAAACCCCTTCCCCTCGTATATTTGGGTTTTTAAAAGACTTGAGAAAGGTGGTTGGTTAAAAATAGAAAATCCTTTTCTTTTTCATTATTTCCACCTGGAAGCCTACTTGGCCAGTCACGTCTTATCCCCATCCCTGTTTCTGGGCAAGGTGTCAGGATGGAGCTGAGAAAACCGGTCCCTCCTTTATACACGGCTGAACCTCTCCCACGGTCTCGGTGTTAACAAACAACCTGAATGATGCTGCCCTGGGATCTGCCATGCGTGGGGAGCAGCCCACGGAGCTGCCCTGTCTGGCAGGTGTCTGTGGGCTGGAGAGAGGAGCCCTGCTGCCCGCAGTGCAGTTATGTGCTCATGGTGTTTTCAAAGTGGGTTTGGCTTTTTTTTCTCTTCTCTGCTACTCAGTGGGATTCTCTGTTTTAAACACTTACAAGGCTGGGCAAATGTTTTTCAGCTTGAGATTGATTTCGTCTTTCCCATTCTCTGCCTCCCATTTCCACCTCCACTTCTCTTGGTCTTTTTCTGGTAGGAGTGTTTATCCCAACATTCTAAAATCTCACATTTAGATAATGCTGGATGTGCACTTGCCAAGAGCCCCCTGGAGCTGTCCAAATGCCTCTGGGAGATAAGGTGGCAGCTGGTCCTGTCCCATCTCCCAGAGCAGGAACAGAGGAGGTAAACAGCTCACTCAAGATCACTGTGGAGGCTGGTGCCATGGCTTAACAGGCTAATCCTCCACCTTGCGGCGCCAGCACACCGGGTTCTAGTCCCGGTTGGGGCTCCGGATTCTATCCCGGTCGCCCCTCTTCCAGGCCAGTTCTCTGCTATGGCCCGGGAAGGCAGTGGAGGATGGCCCAAGTCCTTGGGCCCTGTACCCGCATGGGAGACCAGGAGAAGCACCTGGCTCCTGGCTTCGGATCAGCGAGATGCGCCGGCTGCAGCGGCCATTGGAGGGTGAACCAACGGCAAAAAGGAAGACCTTTCTCTCTGTCTCTCTCTCACTATCCACTCTGCCTGTCAAAAAAAAAAAAAAAATGAAAAAAAAAGAGATCACTGTGGAAAGACCCCTAAAAAACTCAGTTTCTTGGAGCTGGTGTCATGGTACAGTGGGTGGAGCTGCCACTTACAATGCCAGCATCCCATGTTGGAGCAGTGGTTCAAGTCTTGCTTGCTCCGCTTCTGATCCAGCTTCCTGTTTATGTGCCTTGGAAGGTAGCAGAAGGTGGCCCAAGTTCTTGGACCTCTGTCACTCACATGGGAGACTCAGATGGAGTTCCAGTTTCCTGGCTTCAGCTTGGTCCAGCCCTGGCCATTCTGGCCATTTGGGGAATGAGCCAATAGATTGAAGAGTTCTCTCTCTCTCTCCTTTCAAAATAAACAAATAAATCTATTTAAAAAAAACCTCAAGATCTCAAGGGGCGTTTGCTGTTCCCCCCACTCTGGATGCTGAAACCTCAGCTTCATAGTGGAGATGGACCCCAGTGTCTTCTCCCACAGGTTGACCGTGCTGTGACAGAGGGGACTGGGTTTTATTGGTCCACAGATAACTCCTTCTTCAGCTCTTTCCATCTACTGATTCTACACCAAACGTTTGGCACAGATAAGAGTCATCTTTTGCTTAGGGTTACCTTCTGTAATCTTCCTTTTCTTGGCTTGTCCCCAGTGAGCTGACTTTATTTTCTGTTCCCTTTAAAACATTTCCTCCTGTCCATGAACCCAACATTTCAACTTTTAGGAATATATATCACAGAAGTAAATATATTAGCACTCAGTGATCTAGGCACAAGGATGTTGAGATAGAGACACACACACATACACACACACACACGCTCACAAATAGAATTGCTTGAATTGCAAAAACATGGAACCAACCTGAGTGACGACTCAAAGGGAATGGCTGAGTAAATTCTGGTACGTGCATAATGAGATCTAGTACGTGATTAGTGTAGATAATAATATGTGCTGTCCTAGAGAGATGGGCAGGATGCAGAGTTAAGTGAGGAAAGCAAGTGATGCATGCGTAATGTGATCTCACTTTGAGAAGATAAGTTAAATAGAGAATAAATGATGCTGTTAATAATGGTTAAAAAGTTTGGGGATGGCATGAAGTGAAGAGGGGACCTGAGAGACAAAAGGGACAAGAATAGAGAAAAAGTGAAGAAATGAAGTGGATGGCCTGCCTATCTGTGTCTATTGCCTGCCTATCTACCTATCATCTATTTTTTGTCTATCCTATTAATTAGCAATCCATCATCTACCTGTTATCTATCAATATCTATCAATATCTGCCTGTCTACCCCTATCATCTATCTACATTCCATCATTGGCTGTTCCTATCTTATAAGAGCTATCTCATCCATTGTATAATAAAAATCCATTAGTTTTAATCATTAAGGGTGATTGTTCCAACAAATCAAAAGGAAATCTAGGGACTGTTTAAAGTATTATGAGTTGAAACTGAATTTCTAGGTCATAATGAATGATGAATGGCTTGAAGATCATTTGCATTATTCTAAGTTGCTTCTTTGCTATAGAGAAAATGTCCCTTTCCTCTCAGTGCTTCAGAAAAAAAATGTTCCCTTTCTTCAATCTGGGGAACACAAAGTCAGGTTAGGGACACTCAATTCAGTTAAGACATTTGCTAGTTCCCTGGGGAAGCAGGTACTGTACACAAAGAGTCGAGAGTGTGTGTGTGTATGTGTGTGTGTGCGAGTGTGTGTACTATCAGCTTCTCTGCTGAGGCAGCCAGCAAGATGCTGCTGTGTTTTCTTATGATGTGGATGCTCCATCAAGCTATCTTTATTAATCATTTTCTAGATTAGATTATTCTCATTTTCACTTTCGTACTTGATGCTGTAGAAATGGCTGGTGATTCAGTCCGTGCCTTTTTCAAAAGAGGAGTCTCAGAGCTGTAGCTTTATGCTCACATTTGGATATAGACTCAGAGCTTATCCTGATGGCTCTACTGTTACAAAGGGAGATGGACAAGGATGTCAGCCATCCGTGGAATCAGTAACATTAACCATTCTATTCCTTGAATTTAAGATGTTCATTCTATATATTAACTGAAATCTAAGTGCATCTTACCTCACTTGTATGCATTTATTAAGTTAATACGGCAAGTAACGGTCTAGAAGACACTGGAAATTCTGTATTAGCTGGTCCCTGAGTTCTGGATATTTTAGGCAATGAGGACATCCCAGAATCATAAACCTCAACTAGAATTGCATATTACTTGCCTGGAGTTACACAGTACTATCTTGATTCAGACAAGCCAGAGAATTATAGAAGTATTTATTTCCACACAGGTGATTTCCTCCTAAACAGATCATTCTAAAAAATTTACAAAGTAGGATCTATGCATGGCTGACATGTTTTTAGAAATCTCAATTTTAATTCAAAGGCATCCTCATTTGTGGAGATCTAGTCAGGTGCAGTGACATTTTCCCACCTCACAGGCTAAAAATTCTTTCATGAGCCCCTACACCTGAATGGAGTGACACGTATGGGCCATTTCTCTGTCCCAAGGGGGTGGGGAGGAATGGATGAGAGAATGGTCCCTGGACTGTGCCTGTGACGTGGAAAGGTGTCCTGCCCGACGCGGCTGCTCCTGTTCTGCACCGGCTGTGGTATTCCGGCAAGCGTTTTCCTTGAGTTGTGTTGTCGCTGTCTGTTTCCTTGGGCGTGCTGTCTGCTCGGCCCCTGAGCCCAGGCTGGGCTGTGAGGCTTCGTGGCTGACCTCCGGAGCGTGTTGCAGTTCCTGGTCTCTTGCTGCTTTTCTCATGCCTTTTCTTTATGATGTTTCAGCTCATCCACCATACACCATGTGCTTTAGAGTGAAATTCTACCCACACGAGCCCTTGAAGATTAAAGAAGAGCTCACCAGGTATTTTCTGTTTGTTTGTATGTTTTGTGTGCACCTTCACCCAGCCAGAGCCTGGGGCCTGGCAAGCTAGACACAGTTCCTGTCTGGGACCAACACCTTCACCCAGCAGGCACTGAACTTAGCGCTTTGGCTCCCAGTGTTTTGCTTTCACGTAACTGTCTAGAGATTTTTTTCAAATAGTTGTCATCAGGAGTGTCATTAGCTATGCAAAAAGGCAGGTGTTATGAGTGGGAGGTGCTCTCTGAGAAACTCAGAGTGGGTGCTAAAAATAAACAGAAAGCCACTGTCTCGTAGCTCACACGTAGCTGGTGCAGCCCTGGCTGTGTCTTGGGTTCACACTGTCTTGGGAGGGGCAGGATCACCTGGTGGAAGGGACGAAGCATTGTGCTTTGTGCTGAGTGACAGCTGTGGGGCAGACTTCTCTCCACCAGTAGCCCAGCTCTCCCAGTTTCCCAGTCCTTTGGCCTCCTCTGTTCCTACGGTCCTCTGCCAGTCCACCTGCAGGGGCTCAGCTTCCATGAATAATGTGTTGCTGAGCAGGACCCCGGCGGCCGATGTGACTGCTGTGTGTGGAGGTGGAAGCTGTCGAGTGCTTCCTCCTTGATGGGGCTTTATACCAGCTCTGACGGTAATCTGCTTAGGTGCAGAGGCAACAGAAGCGATTGCCATTTCCCTTGATCATCCACAGTGGGAGGGTGGGGACTCCTGGGTGTTTTGTTTTCCACCTGAAGTCTCTGGAGGGGACACCTGGTCCCATTCTCTGTTACTAAATTGTTCACGCCCACTTAGTAAGGTCAGTGCTGGGGGAGAGGGAAAATGAGAGGGGGTGTGTGTGTGAGTGTGTAGACAGGAAGGATAATGTCTGGTGGGCATTAGAAATGCTGTTGGTATTTTACCATCTGGCCCGTCATTTTTTTTTCTATCGGTAAAATTCATGTAACATACATTAATTTCTCCATTTGGAAGTGTACACTTCACTGCCATTCAGTACACTCAAAATGTTGGGCAAGCACTAGCACTGTGGAATTCCAGAACATTTTCATCACCCCTAAAGCAGAATCCCCGTGCCCATTCCCTCTCTCCCTGCCCCTGGCAACCACCCGCCTGTGTTGTGTCTGTGGCTTTGCCTGTGCTGGGCACTTCATAGAACCAGCATCACACAGTGATGTGGCCTTGGCCTGCTTCGTGTGTGGATAATGTATCTATCTGATAAATCCTCCCTCGTTTCCTACTGTCTAGCTGAATGAGAGAGAGAGAAGGGAGAGAGGGAGGGAGAGATTGATTTTATTTGCCTGCAAGGTGCTATGATTAGGATGAGTAAATCAGATGCTAATGTATTTCTTTTGTCACCTGTTTTCTTTCTAATCTGTTCTGGAGGATAAACATTGTGCATCACTATATAAATTAAGGAGAGATCTTTTGTGGCAGTTGGAAGGAGTCCCTTTGGATGGGAAAAGAATGCACAGTTCTAGTTAGTGACCCTAGTGAAGCCTCTCTTGGTTAAATTCGCTAGCATTTTTCTGCCTTTATTGAAGAGCTGTGAGATAAAGATAGTCCTCTGCCTTCCCGTGGGTGGAAATGGGCTTTCCCCACTCCGCGCCGCCTGAGAATTCCAAACCAATTTAGAAGCTGCAAAAGTCTTCGAGTATTTACCATTTAAATCCTCGTCTCGAAGGCATTTGGTTTACCTTCTATGATAAGTTGTGGTTTCTTGTGAAGTTAGTCTAAAATTCAAGAAGCTGAGATGACGTTCATTACCGTGCTTTGGTAAGCATGTTTTGGAGTAAAGAAATGTTAGCAAAAAAGCAGGTTTCAAAGGGTAAAACAACAAAGGATACCTGGAAGCTTTTTCATCCTTCATTTCTCCATTTAAGCAACCCCTTGGATTTCTGGGTCTTCTATGAATACTCTCTAGAACTGAGTGTTATCAGAAGTATGGTAGTTTTAATTTTTTTAGGAAAAACAATTTTTTAAAGATTCATTTATTTATTTGAAAGGCTGAGTTACACAGGAGAAGGAGAGAGAGAGAGAGAGAGAGAGAGAGAGAGAGAGAGAGAGATCCTCCATCCCCTGTTCACTCTCCAGCCAGAGCTGGGCCAATCCACAGCCAGGAGCCAGGAGCTTCTTCCAGGTCTCCCACATGGGTGCAGGGGCCCTAGGACTTGGGCCAGCTTTGCTGCTTTACCAGGTGCATTTTCAGGGAGCTAGATCAGAAGTGGAGCAACTGGGACTCGAACCGGCACCCATATGGGATGCTGGCACTGCAGCCGTTGCTTAACCCACTGAGCCACAGCTCTGGCCCCTCATTTTCTTTTTTTTTTTCTAAAGAGTAATCTTTAAATTTGTATTCGGTTCAGAAGCAATGTTATGAAAGTGGCACAATAAATTATGTCCCAGATCCTCTTTGTGTTTTTCTTGTGTAATGCTTCTGTGTGGGCATGATACTAAAAAAGGATGCATTATTGTTTTGGTAGCTTTTGCATTAAAAAGTGCGGATCCTGATTCCGAAGCCATTTGTAAGGCTTGGTGGATGATGCCAACTCCACAATAATCCTGATTATGTCCTGCACTCACTGAGATGAGCAAGGACCCTAATTCTGATGCTGTGGAAGCTGATCTCTCCCCTGTCCCTGGAAGCTTTCATTAGCCCTAATCTCTGAATTAGGGATTAGAATGCAATAGTTACTTAAAATTATTTTTCACTACGAAACTCATCAAAACATGGAAATGAATGCTTTGCTGCTTAGGGCGTACATTCAGCAGTTGGAAAAGAAAGCTCACGGCCTTTGGTCCTTAAAAAAGTGGAGATTTGATCAAAGTATCCCTGTGACTTTGGTCTTCTGAATGGTGGCCTAGGGCCGTGTTCTCCAGGGGAGGTCATTGGGCCTCATCCAGCATCACCTGGGAATGCAGATTCTTGGCCTCTGCCCCAGACCTGCTGAACCTGCAGCTCTGCAGCTGGGACCCCAAAATCTATGTTCAAAATCCCCTTCAGGTAGTTCTCCAATCCCCTTTGTGTGTTCAAAACGTTTGTTTCCTCTGACAGGTATGGAAGTTTCCGATTCAGAGGTCTCTAGTATACTGTCCAGGATATGTTACCGTGACCACAGTGATCTAATTCCAGAACCTTCTCATCACTCTTGTAGGAAATCTTGCTCCCAGACACTCGTTCTGTTTTCCTCTCCTCCCCCTAGTTCCTGGAAACCACTGATCTATTTTCTGTGTCTATAGATTGGTTGATGCTGGACGTTTCATGTAAACGACATCAAGGAATGCACAGCTTATATGCTTGGTTTCTTCTAACTTAATAGACTGTGTTCAGGGGCCATCCATGTTATAGCATCTCTCAGGACTTCCCCCTTCTACGCTAGAATAATACTCTGCTGCCTACACTGCACTTCGTGTATCCATTATCAGTGGATGGATATGTGGGCTGTTTTGCTTTTTGGCTGTTATGAGTAATATTACTATGACCATTTTTTTACATAAGTTGCAGTGAGAGCCCAAGTCCTGATTTTAACATTTTCTGGGGTGGGATCCAAGGATCCATAGCATTGGTAGTTTTTAAGACTTCTCCAAATGAATCCAGTGTGTAGTCAGGGGTGAGAACCATAGATGTGGAACGTTGTTACTCAAAGAATCTGGAGCTTTTTAGAAGTAGAGACGCTCATGCCTACTCCAGACTAGCTGACTGTCTGCATTTTAACAGGATCCCCGCCCTCACAGACACCTAGAAATAAAGCATACACACGTCTACACACCCACGAGGGAGCATCAAGTGCACCATGATGTCTCCTGGCCCAGTCGGGTTGCCATGTACAGTGAACCCTCACAAGGCTGGAGCTGGGGCTGACGGAGCAGTGCCCCTCCCTCCGTCCACAATTCCTGTGCCTTTAAAGTGGAGGAAGCACTGACAGAGAGCTATTGTGGCTCCTTACCTAACAAGTGCAGTCTTGTTCCTTTGAACAATAAGTACATTAGCAACTGCCTTTATCCCCTGCCCATCATTCCATACTTACTTGCAACCAAGAGAGTTTTTGGAGCCTCCAGCATCCCCAGTGCCTGGCCCAGGTGAGAGATGAGGTCTTGTTGAATGAAAGCATCAAGGAGGCATTGAATCTTTCACAGTATCTTGTGCTCCAGCGCTCTGGGCCTGGCAGCACCTCTATGACTGTAGCATGTCAGTCGCCCTCACTGGGCCCCTCCGTTTCTTTGCCTTTAACGTGGGAGTGCACCTGCTGCTCCATGTAAGACTGAGCAAAGATCAGCTTCCTTGAGCACTGCAGGTGTGTGTTAGAGTTCTCCAGAGACACAGAGCTGACAGGTGGGACATGGGCGCACACACAGGATTAGCGAGGCCTTGGAAATGCACCTTAGCTTTTACTTCCGTTCTCGTGACCTTCCTGAAGGTGCCGCGGGCGTGCATGGAGAAGCAATGAGGCTTGTTCTAAGCTCTTGGCTCACATGGTTGTAGGGCTGAGAGATCCAGGGGTCTGCGGCCTGGGAGCTGGAGGCCCAGGAGAGCTGAGGTGGGCTCTGAGTTCTGAGAGCAGTTGAGCCAATGGTGTGCGCTTCAGTCCACGTCTGAAGGTGTGTGGCAGGAGCACTGAGGGCAGCAGTAGACTAAGGTCCACCCCGAGCCCTTGGGTGGGAGGGAATCCAACCTTCCACTGCCTTTGTGTTCTGTGGGGGACCTCGTGGATGAGATGGCATCACCTGCCTAGCTCAGCTCACCTACTCAGATGCTTCCCAGACTCCCAGAGTTGGGCATCCCATGACCCATCACAAGGTGGCAGCTGGGACTGATCGAGAGGTGTCCCTCCCCCTAACGACTGTGGAAAGAGAACAAATGTTTCAGAAAGTTAAACTCCAAAAATGATGGGAAGGCAGTCACTGCTGAGTCCCACCCTAGGAGTGCCTGGGGTCAGTACCTGGCTCTGGCTCCTGACTGCATCTGCTAATGCAGACCCTGGGGGGCAGCAGGTGATGCTCAAGTGCTCGGGCCCCTCTACCCACGGGCGAGACCTGGATTGAGTTCGTGGCTCCTGGCTTTAGTGAGCCCAGCCCAGCCCCGGCATCATAGGCATTTGGAGAGTGAACCCAGGGTATGGGAACTCTCAGTCTCCATCTCTTCCTACCCCTCAAATGAAATAAATAAAACTATTTTAAAGCAGAAGTGTAGAAAATAACCTGCATATGCCTGCACAGTTAGTTTGGTCAGAAGCAACGTACCTCAGACCTGATCCTTGAATCTGGAAAATCCAGACAGAAAATCCAGAGGGCCTAATTAGCTTGGAGAACAGATGCTCCTCAGTCAGGGCTTGCAAACTGGCGCCTCCTGGTGGTAAATGTTGGGCACTACAGCGTTTTTTGAAAAGAATAGTTAAAAAGTTTAACATTCTCCTAGATTATGGGGGAGCTGCTTTTCTGTGTGACAACACTACTAGAGCTGTGTGTGGGCCAAACCCTTCCTAGGGAGCTGCTGCCTTTCCCTCTGCTGCCCTGGGTCGTTTCATGCCAGGGGTTGGCCTTGAATCCAAGTTTGCCATTCCTCTGTGTGTGTGTGTGTGTGTGCGCGCGCTCAGGTGCGTGCACTCCTCAGAGGGCAGCTCCAGCTGTGAACCAGTTGGCTCTCTGGCCTCATCACCACACCTCTTTACCACTTTACTTGCTGAGTCTGTCTGCCCCCTGGGTAACAGTGGGGCTGGTCTTGGTGCACCGCCTGAGTCTGTTTCCTGACTGTCCGTTTTAAAGAGAACTTGAGACGCCGGAGGTGATGGCAGTGGCAGTGGCTGTCACCAGTGGGAGGTCCTGCACACAGCAGTGGCCCCAGCGCTCTGTGGCTGTCTTAGTTCCGGTCGTGCCTCTTGGACAAGGCTCAGACTCAGCCCACCAGGCTCTGGGAGCTGATGGGGTCTGCTCAGTGCAGACACTCGGGGGCTTTCTGAACCCAGAGGCTCCCTCAGCTTGTCCCTGCTCGTTCCCCCAGGGGCCTTGGGTGCCTCAGCCGCTTCTTGGAGCTGGGCAGGGCTCTGGTGACCCAGGCTGACAAAGCATGGGCAGTCGTCCTTCTCCTAGGCTTCAGCGAAGACATAGCACAACAACTTCTCCTTTTGTATTGCAGGTACCTTTTGTACCTGCAGATTAAAAGAGATATTTTTCACGGCCGCCTGCTGTGCTCCTTCTCCGACGCTGCCTACCTGGGTGCCTGTATCGTTCAAGGTAAGTCTGACCCGAGCCCGCACACTGAGGCCCTGGACTGGTCAGAGCCTCCCTTCTCCCTGGCCTGTACCTGGGTCTCTGCTTAGGGGCCAGGTAGGGCTGGATCCTTAGCACAGAGCCCCTCCTGCCCTCCCTGCCCAAGCCAGTGGGGGCCTGGAGGAGGGCCGAGCTGAGATGATCAAGGGCACACGGGCAAACAGAGATGTCCTCCAAGGCCCGCGGGTGGAGATCGAGTCTTTCATAGCGGCTGGAGTGTGTGGTGCCACCAGGAGCTCTGTGTCCTGAGCTCTGACTGCCAGGTGTGGAGCCTCACGGGGGGATTAGGGGTGTGGGGGTGGGGTGGGGACTGTGTCCAGGAAGTTATGTGTCAATCGAAAGGAATCATCCCTGAAAGCATTTCTCCCTCCCTCCCTCCTCCCCTCCCTCCCTCCCTCTCTCCCCCTCCCTTCCTTCCTTGTTCTCTCTCTTTATCATATATCTCAAAGAACACTTTGTGGAAAGTGGAATTAAAATAAGTCTATGTTAGTGCCACCATTGAAATCTACACATACCAGGGGTCATCAAAAAGTTCACAGAAAATGCATATTATGAACAAACTGCTCATGGATTTGAACAAAAGTGTTTGCACCGGAACACAGTCTTCTCTTTATCCTATTTTTTCCACACAAGTTTTTTGGAGTAGCCTTGTGTGTATGTGTGTGTGTGTGTTTCTGAGCATTTTTTCATCTCTGTGTGTGTTTGGGTGTCCGTGTGTCTCGGCTCCTTTCCTCAGCTGTGAGCCACTTCTTAATTTGAATCTTTTTCCCCGTGTCCTGGCTAGATAAATTCCTCAAGTCTGTTGGGCTCCCTCTATGAAGTGGAGTCATCGGGCCTCCATTTCTGGCCCCGTGATGTCCGAGACTGCTCTGCACTAGGCCAGGGCAAGCGCAGGCTGGTCAGCCATGGCCGCTGTTCTTTGTAGCATGGAGCAAGCTCCAGGGGCTGGCGCAGTGGGAGACCAGCAGGTGCATGGACCTGGGGTGGGTGGCCTTTGGCTGTTCCTCCCTGGGCCAGAGGCAACCATGCATGGCTGGGGGTGGACCCAGCAGCCAGGTGAGGAATGGCTCAGGTGTTCTGCTCCCCTGGGTTGGGTGGGGAGGCAGCAGGCTGTTGGGCTGGGGCTGTCTGGAGGGACTGAGTGATCCGACCACTTGTAGCAAGGTTGCTAACTTCATGTTGATGACAGAGACCGCGAGGAAGGAGACGCAGAGAGGAAAGGAGAGGAAGAGAAAGAGAGGGAGGGAGAGAGGGGAAGAGACTGAGAAGTGGAGAGGGAGGTAGGGAGAGAGGCAAAGGGTTAGGAGGGCCGTGCACGTGAGAGGCCTGGAGTGGCCGCCGTGCTCAGGATGGACCGTAGCTGTGTAGCTGTGTCTGCCACCGCAGCACCACGCCGCACTCACTGCTCAGGAGAGAAAGCCCCCGAGTGCCGGGCATGTCAGCGCCACCCACCCTGTCCAAGCCGCAACCTCGCCCCTCCAGCTGGCCCCAGCTGCGTTGGTCTCAGGGTTCCGTGTGTGCTGTTTCCCCCTCCCTGGCAGGGGTGCTAAGCCCCATGGGGAGACTCCGTGTCCCGAAGAGAGGACTGCAGTGACGGGGTGGTGGGGAACAGTTCTGCCCTCAGTCGGCCGTGACAAAGCCCAAAGCCGCCTGTCCTCCTGCAGAGCTGACTCGGCGGGGCAGGCAGGCGTCCACACTGCCCCGGGCAGCAGGGCTGTGCAGCAGGATTTCAGAACAGCTCAGGCCTCAGGCAGCCACAGTCCTTGTCACCCTAACGCAGTCACGTGTTTGGGTCAGTGACTGCTCATTTGGCGACAGCTGGGTTCTTGAAATTCTCTTCCGCTCGGGTTTATCGCGGCCACGGCTCTGGAAGGAATTCAGAGAAAGGTGCTGGGGAATCAGGAGGAAGGCCACCAGGAAGTGGAAGTCACGTGACTGTCGCTGCTTTGCTCACTAACGCTCCTTGAAGGAATGGCTTTTAAGCTTTGTATATTTGGAGTGTGGAAGAGACAGCCAGTTCACCATTGTTTTGCTACCTGTGGTGCCTGAACCCAATGAGCATATACAATCTGTGCAGTGCATGTTTGTTCATAATACAAAGTGCAAAACAAACAGAAGCAATCCTTGGACTCTATTTATATCCTTTCTTGGTAAAGATTCCTCTCCTGTTCCTTCGACCGAACACCACCACCACGGAGGGACTGGACTTGTGTCCTGGGCTTGGTGTGCTCAGCCCCTGCTACACATTCAGAAATCAGATCAGATGCCACTTCCTCCAGGAAGTCTTCTGGTCTGCCTCTCTCCTGCAGGGTCTTTCTCACACCCCTATTGTGTTGTCTTCGTGTGGCTTAGTGATTCTGGGTCTTCTTGTTCACTTCCTCCTGCTTCCGTGGAAGTAGAATACAGTCCATGGTCAGGGCGTTCAGCTCAGTTGCACCAGTGTATGCCTTCTCCTTAGGGAAAAATTGGTTGGGTGCATGCTGGGAGGGTCTTCACTTGCCATTCATTTATTTGTTCATGGGTCCTCCAGACAGCTGTTGAATGGCTTAGGTGGTCTGTGAGGATGTGGTAATGACACAGGGGGACACTAAGGATGCCCGCTTCCTGAGCCTCCTCGGGAGGTCCCCTGACCCGGTGGGGGTGAGCCAGGGAAGGGTCTCGGAGCTGACTCTGCAGCTTCCCTGTCCTGTCTCCAGTGTTCTTTCGGAGTGAGGAAATGCCACTCCCCTTTAGACTTCTCCTCACCTGATCCTGCTCACCCTTTAGCTTCCAAGTCTTTGGATTTTCCTGGCAGTTGGATTCTCTTAGAAAAGTGTGAGGATCCGTTTCAAACCTCAGACCATTCAGGATGCTGTGTGCCACGTGTCAACACCTTGGCTTTTAAGTAGGAGAGAACCACGGTTGGTAGAGGTTCTTTTTCAACAGAACACTGGCTTCTGCTTAATAGAAAGTCAGAATCAGAAATAAGCTTCCCGGGAAGAGAGGACAGAGAACAGATTGAGGGGGGCGACCCTATGAGTTTCCAAGGCATTTCTTAAGTTTTCTGGCAGCTTCCAGGCCACCTGTTTGCAGTGTGGAGTAGGGCAAGTCCATAGTTCCTAACGGGATTTCCTAGAGAGTGCCTGCCACTTCACAGCCACCTTGCAAGCTGCTCTTTGCTCTGAAGATGACTCAGTTTCCTATCAGTGATCATCATCTCATTGCCTATGGAAATCGGAGACATTATGTTATACTGATGCTATCTCCTAAATATTTAGGATCCATAGCCAGCTCACTGGGCCTGTGTGTGTGTGTGTGTGTGTGTGTAGACTGTTGTATCTATTTCATTTAGAAACCAGTTTGAGTTCCTGGCTTGTTTTCATCATTGATCCCGTTGGGTCCATCTACTGATGAACTGATTTTTCTTTTTCCCTTATTCTCCATTCCATTCTTAAAGGCAACAGCTGGGTTCATAATGTCTTTGTTTTTGCATACATCTTAATAAAATGATTAATATTATTTTATATGTGTGCATTTTTTTATTTCATAAGCTGCATAAGGCTATAACTCCATGTATTCCTTCTTTTTCATGCCCAGAATACTGTTTGGGGGGATCTAGCCATGTTGCTATGTGTCTCTTTTGTGGTTTTGTTGCTACAGAGTGTCTTCGGTGTGTCTCCTGTACTAGACTTATTGGTCCCACCAACAATGAAGTTGCCCCCACCTTCTGACTATCATGATTGATGCTGTGATGAAAAATCTTAAACATAACCTTTGTGTACCTAGAGTATTTCTAGGATATGTGAGGAGTATCCAATAAACTCATGGAAGAATGCACACTTTCTGAAGTCCCCTCACATGCCCAAAAGTAGAATTGATGGGTCGTGATATTTTCCTGACAATTTGCACTATCTTTCTAAAAAGACGACATACACCACTGAGGTATATCAGCATTTTCATTTCCTCGTGTCTCCGCCAGCTTCCCAGCGTTTGCCACTGATAAAGGTGTAAATTGTGAAGCATAACCTCTGATTGCTTATGAGTTTGAACATCTCTCTGTTGATAATCAGGTTCTTCCAATAGTTTTCCAGTATTTAACATATACGCCTGGGCTGTCTCCTTGGCTTCTGCCTGGGAACCTTTCTTTTCTGGTTCATTTTCTGTGGTGAGTTTGTGGCATCAGGAGCAAGTATCCCCACTGGTAGACCTCACGGTTGCTCCTTCAGGCTGTGGATCGGGCCCCTGCTTCTGCCAACTCCCCTTGGCTCCTCAGAGAGATATAGGTGCTTTGAAGATCCTCCAGAGGCTCCCTGTGCAGTTCTGTGCTTCAACAACAGGGGCCATTCTGAGAAGTGCATTGTTAGGGATTGCATCACTGTGCGAAGGCCCCAGGGCGCACTGGCACAAACTCAGGCAGCTATGATGGCCATGTGTGGCATAAGCTTCTGGGACCACTGTTGTGTGTGCAGCTTGTCTTTGACCAAATTGTTGTTAATCAGTACGTGACTGTCCCAGAACCTCAATTTGGTGTGCTCTTCTGTGCCTGGAATACACTGCCAGCTCTGAAGAACAGTGCTTTTATTTATTTCTTTAAAGATTTTTTATTTCTTTATTTGAGAGGTAGAGTTACAGACAGTGAGAGAGAGAGACAGAGAAAGGTCTTCCTTCTGTTGGTTCACTCCCCAGATGGCCGCAACAGCCGGAGCTGTGCTGATCTGAAGCCAGGAGCCAGGTGCTTCCTCTCGGTCTCCCATGCGAGTTCAGGGCCCCAAGCACTTGGGCCATCTTCCACTGCTTTCCCAGGCCATAGCAGAGAGCTGGATTGGAAGAGGAGCAGCTGGGACTAGAACCGGTGCCCATATGGGATGCCGGCGCTACAGGCAGAGGATTAACCTACTGCGCCATGGGGCCGGCCCCAAGTGCTTTTATTTTTAAGTGCAATGCCCTTGAGCTCCTTTGTGTTGAGATTTTTTCAATGAATGAGCCACAGCTGCACAAATCTGAGAGCGTGTAGCTCCATCCAGGGAGTCTCTAGTCTCAGAGAATATGGGCTGTGAAGGGACCTTAAGGAAAGCCCGCTGTTTCTAACCACGGGTGGCATCGCCTACCATCCTGGGGAGGTTTGGAAATATTGGCAAGGCATTAACTTTTCTTACTTAAAATTTTTTAATTAACAAATGAACATTGCACACACTTATGGTGCACAGCCTGGTGCTTTGCAATATATATGCATTGTAGATTAAGCGGAATTAATTGACATGCACACTACTTCACAACCTATATTTTTTCATGTTGCAGAAGCACTTAAATTCTACTCTTAGTGATCTGTCGAGTAGACAGTACATTGTTATTATCTTGTGTGTTAGAGCTGCCCAGCATATACCTCCTGTCTAAACGAAATTTTGAATCCTAGGGCTAGTTCTTGGGGGGAGCATTTGGATGGTCACAGTGGGTCTGCTACTAGCACTTAGTACCTGAAGGCTAGAGGTGCTAACTATCCTATAATTTCTTGGAAAGTCTCAAACAGTAAAGTTGCCTGAACCCCGAAACGCCAACAGTGCCCCCATTGAGAGATAATGATTTAAGTTCCTTTATTGTACAGAAAATTTGACCCAGGGAAATTTGACAAGCCCAAGTCCGTGCTGGTAGAGCTGGATGCACTATGAGTTTCTAATCTAGACACTCAGCCTGTGGGCTTCCGTGGGTGTTCATACATTGTTTTCATTGAGCTTATTCCAAGCTGTTCTTTTGGGTGGCGAGAGCCACTCCACATGCACTCTGCTCGTGGTGTTGTTTTTAACCTTTTCTCTTTGTTTTCTGCTGGTTGCAGCTGAGCTCGGTGATTATGATCCCGATGAGCATCCTGAGAATTACATCAGTGAGTTTGAGATTTTCCCCAAGCAGTCCCAGAAGCTGGAAAGAAAAATCATGGAAATTCATAAGAATGAACTCAGGTAAGAGTGTTAGCGGCGAGGAAATACGACTGTGGGAATGTGGAGGTCACTGTGAAGCGAGACTGTTTCTGATGCATGGGTGGGCTCTTCTGGGTGGCCGGACAGTATTTCTGGGCACTGTCAGGGACACCCTGGTGCCCTCCATCAACAGCCTCAGTAGCGAGGGGCTCCCCTGAGTGGCTGCTCATGAACCATCAACAGTTATTAGAGCCATGTATTTTCTTATGTATGTGGAAATACATATATTTCTAAAACCACTGTGAGTTTCTGAAAATGAAATCCAAGGTAAATAAGTTCATTTGGGTTTTGCGTTGCCTCCCCTGCTGTGGCCATTGTTGGAAGTGTTGGCTCCAAGTAGAGTAGAATCCATCAGCACGAAAAAGTTCCCTTTGCTGAGCTGCTTTCAAAATGGCAGACTTAGCGGCTGCTTCCCATTCCTTTGGTTGTAGGGCTGTGGGACCACAACCTCAGAGGGGTGGTAGCAGGAGTTGCAAAATTGAGAGCAGGATTCACGATGTGCCAGACACTGTTCTAAGCACTTTGCACGTCTTGGCTCCTTTAATCTTCCCATTAAGCCGGGGATGTAGGTGCTGTGGTTATTTCTATGTTATAGGTGAGGGCACTAGGGCACAGAGAGGCTAAGCAGCTACCCAAAGTCACACAGCTAATAAGTGTTGGAGGCTGGACTGGAGTTCAGGCACCCAGGGGTTTAGCACTGTGGGATGCTTCCACTCTCTACACAGACCACTGGGAACAAAATGAAGCATGCACAGGAATCATTGCCAACCTGGGATTTCAGTAACTCGGGTTCCAGTCTGGAACGAGGATTTAGATCCTGGGCAAACCACAGGAAAATGCATTTTGATAATAGTATCAGTCTTGGACAGGGTTATGACGAGTATTGATGAAGAACCACAAGAGCAGACACTGCCCTCTTCTGGGCCATTTGTGATTGTAGAGAAAACTGTGCTAGTGGGATAGGAATCACAGGACAACTAATCGTCTCTTTGTGGGGAGTGCCCAAGCTCCCTACTTCATGCAAGCACTCCCTCTTCTGGTGGGTCTGAGAAGAGCACCTATGCACAAGCGTGGGAGAAGTTTATTTCAATTGGCAGGAGATGACTGTTTATTCCTTGAGATATAGCTGATGAGCCCTCCAAACACTGTACCGATTTTGGAAAGCAACTTGCCCTTTCTATGGGCAATTTGGGAGTGTTGTGTCCTAATGAAAGCTTTGTTGAAAACATAGGAAACACTCACTACTCCCTTTGCATTGTGGAGATGAGTACCTTAGAGGTGACATGGAGTTCCAGTATCCACTAGAGGGGTCTGTGGCATAGCATTGCCCTGGGGACCACACGGCGACCACTGTTGGACCAAAGACTCACAGATTGCTGAGTGCTGGGGAAGGGGAATGGAAAAGTGCTCCATGATCAGAATTTGCACCACCTCAAGTGCTCGGAACATAGGAGAATAATGAACATTTATTGAGCACCTGCTGGATGTCACACACTGTGCGGGGAGTTTTGCATGAATTATCTTACTTATTCCCCCTAAACTCTGCAAAGCAAGGAAAGTGCAACCAAGGCCTTGCCCTGTTAGTACACAGTCAGGACTTAACCTGACACTAATGCCCGTGCTCGTGCACCTGTGCTGAGTAGGCACGGGAGTCAGTAGTTGTCTGGGTGATTTGTGGTGATGACCATAGTAATGGTGCCCAGGATGGTGATAGGTGGAGGAGGGCCAATTAGTCATTTCTGCTACCCACACCAAGGACCTAGGACAGAAGAGAAGTAGAGGAGTTTGAAACAAGACGCTTGGGAGACATTGCAACAAGGCTTGGTGACTACTGGATTTCATGGGGAAATGGGTGGATCAAAGAAGATTCGATATTTTTTTTTTAATAGTAGGAAAACTGTAGCTTGGAGCCTGTGCTAACACCTGGATTTCTTGATATTCTTGAAAGTGGTCATCCTGCCCCCGGGAATGCAGGGGGTCATCGGCCAGCCATGGTTTATGAATCTTGGAAGTAAGTTTTATGGTTTGAGCAGAACTGCTGTTCCTTGGTGTACGTGATGTTTCGCGCTGGGGACATCCTGAGAGTCCTGTGTGTAGGTCCAGGATCTACATCCAAGGAAGAAACCGCTGGGATCCTGTGGCATTATAAGGACGGCTTCGGCGGGGGAGAGGGGCTTCCTCTGTGTTTCGGCTCACTCTCTCCTAGCAGCCATGTTTTTCGTTCTGTATCTGTAGTGGAGACTGTTGTTAGCTTTGGAGAGGAGCAAGAAGCAGCTGATAGTGCAGAGAGAGAGGGACTTTCTCGAGACAGATGGGAAACCTGTGGTAGGGGCTGAGGTCTCCCCCAAACCCCAGAGCAGCCTCAGCCCCACACAGGTGGAGAACAGGTTGGCCTTCTTGGGTGGGGAACCCAGTGTTTGGTCAGATTGCTCTGCAAACCTGACGGTGCCAGGAAGGGGTGGTGGATGGGGGAGACTGGTGTGAGGCTGCACCTGTGTGGCCATCCCATTCTCCTCTCCCAGCTGTCACAGTACCCCTTGGCCTGCACACAGCATGGGGGTCATGGGGCAACTGCTGGCTTGTTGTGGAGACTTTTTCTAAGAGGATTCCATTTGGTCTTTGTTGGGGTTTCTGAACAGGTTGTGAAAAAAAAAAGAAAACAAAATAGACAGTAGAAATGCTAACACGTTATTAGCAGAAGTGATGGTGATGATACACAGGGAGAGAAGTATTTTTTTTAAAGTGGAAAAGGGGTGGTTTCCATACCCGGGTCAGGTTTTCCTCCTTTCATTATGCAATATCTTTGATTTCCCTGGAGGGGAGAAGTCACAGTTTGGAAAAACACAGCCGGTTAAAGTTATTGCACATCTCTGGATTCGTTGACATGAACTTGATTTCGCTGAGGCCCTGGGTTGGCACAAGACAGGTTTCTTTCCTGCTTTGTGTCCACTAGAGGTCAGCTGGGGACCTCTGCTCCTGGCTGTCACTCAGAGCAGTCACAAGATTGAATTTGCTGGATCTTGGGCCAAAGGACAAGAGAGTTCTGGAAGGTCTTGCTTCAGCCTGGAGGGGACACAGTGCCACTTACAGCTCATTGGTCAGAACCAGTGCTGTGGTCCAGCCAGCAGTGAATAAGTGCTGTGCTCACAGGTGCTGAGAAAGTGATAGGAGCTGGCAGACAGCCCTCGGGGTCTTCATGTTCTCAGTGACCAGTATTTTTCCTTTTTAAATCAGGCATTAATAAATAATCAGGCATAAATAAATAAAAAGATGTATTTATTTATTTGAAAGTCAGAGTTACACAGAGAAAGGAGAGGCAGAGAGAGAGAGAGAGAGAGAGAGAGAGAGAGGTTTTCATCTGCTGGTTCACTTCCCAAGTGGCCGCAATGGCTGCAGCTGTGCTGATCCAGTGCCAGGAGCCAGGAGCTTCTTCCAGGTCTCCCAGGTGGGTGCAGGGGCCCAAGGACTTGGGCCATCTTCTGCTGCTTTCCCAGGCCATAGCAGAGAGCTGGAAAGGAAGTGGAGCAGCCAGGGCATGAACTGGTGCCCATATGGGATGCTGGTGCTTCAGGCCAGGGCATTAACCTGCTGTGCCACAGCGCCGGCCCCCAGGCTTTATTTATTTATTTTTAACAAAAGTTTAGATCCGCTGAAAAATTGAGAGATTACTCTCCTTACTCTCTGCCTCCAGACATTGACAACTGCCCCCATTATCAGCATCCTTCAATGAGTGACTCATTCAGTACTATTGGGGACCTACAGCCACATTATAAAATCACCCACAGTCCATCACTTGCATGAGATTTCTCTCTTGTTGTCCCTTGTTGGGTTTGGATAAATGTAAAACAGCAGTGGTTTCATTGTCCTAAAAATCATCCCTCCCCACCAACTCCTCCCTGAAAAACACATATCTTCCCCCATAGTTGTGCCTTTTCCAGAATGTTGTAATTGGAACCACAGAGTGTACAGCCTTTTCAGATTGTCTTCTTGACTTACCCCTAAACGTTTAGAGTCCTCCATGTCTTTCCTGGCTTGATAGCTTGTCTAGCTTTAGTACTGACTAATACTCCATTGTTTGGGTTTATCGCAGTCTGTTTATACATTCACCTGCTAGGACATCTCGGTTGCTTTCAAGTTTGAGCAGTTAAGGATAAAGCTACTGTAAACATCTGTGTGCAGGATTTTGCGTAGATGTCAGTTTTAACCTCTTTGTGTGCTTCATTATCTGGTAAGAGTGTGTTTAGCCTTGTAAGAAATGGCCAAACTGGCTTCCGAAGTGGCTGCACCATGTTGAGTTCGCACTGGCAATGAGTGAGAGTTGTGTTGCTCCACATCCTTGTCAGCACTGCTGTTGTCAGTGTTCTAGATGTAGGTATGCAGTTTGTAGTTTTACCTAATGCCTCTTCAAACTAGAAAATTCTTCAAACTAGAAAAATGTGGAGATGTGTCTGTCATTCAAATTACCGACCAGATGTCAGGGTTAGAGCTCTCTGGAGCTGAACGAATCGTCCTCTAGATTAGGAGTAGTTGCTTAGATGTTTTTGGCTTTGTGGGCTGTCCACTCTCTGTTAGAGCCTCTCAGCTCTGCTTGTGTAGAGCAAAAGCAGACTCACACAATTAATAAGCGAATGAGCCATGATTCAACACAAGGGTATGACCAAACAGGTCGCACACCCAGTGTGGCCCAAAGACTGACTCCTGTTCCAAACACCTGTCAGAGCAGATCTGGAATAAACTTGTGCTTCACTCTCCTGGATCTGTAGACAATCTTAAGACATCAAGAGCTGTGTTTGACTTTAAAACAATCTATGTAAAAGACTCCCTTGTAATTTACAAACTTCATTAGATTTTGGTGTGCTGAGATGGCCTAGCGATCACTTGGGGACTGGTGTAGAAATAGATCATTCCTCCTTGGGAGCCCTCTAGTGGCAGAAGAAAGAAATTGCTGCCATCCCTGGGGAGGTGACACCTCTTTTCCACCGCTGAGTGAAGAGGAAACACCCATTCCCTTAGTCCTGAGGCTGAAGGTCAAGAATCAGTGGATTTCTCCTCTGCAGGTTTTTTCTAGAGTTCCCACTCAGGGAATTCGGTCCTCCTGTCATTCCAGTTCCTCAGGTTTGTCATCGGAAGCAAAGACATTGTATTAACGCAGTCCTTGGTCATCAGTTTCTAAGTGTTCATAAAGCTCAAGGCAGTTTTAACGAAGGCTGTTCCTTGTGCCTAAGGAGCAGGAAAATCACCCTTCTAGCCACCGTCATCGTGGCCTAATGCAGTGAAGTTTGTGCTGGAAAGCTTAATGACACGGAGTGTATTTTATGTTTTAAAAAGCTTTGTTTTATTTATTTGAAAGGCAGAATGACGCAGAGAGAGGGAGAGACAAAGAGAGACTGAGATCTTCCATCCACTGGTTTACTCCCCAGATGGTTACAGTGCTCAGGGCTTGGCCAGGCTGAAGCCAGGAGCCTGGAACTCCATCCTGGTCTCCCACATGGGCGGCAGGGACCCAAGCACCTGGGCTATCTCCCACTGCTTCTTCAGGCACCTTAGCAGGGAGCTAGACTGGGAGCAGAGCAGCTGGGACTCCAGTCGGGGCTCAGGTGTGGGATGCTGGCATTGCATGTGGCAGCTTAGTCCCCCGCACCACAACACCAGCCCCAACACTGAGTTGTTTGAAACAGAGTCATTATCTCTATAAAACTCACATATCTGGTAAGTCATATGCCCAGACTTCCTGGGGAAGTGTTACATTTAAAAAGGTCTCGCTGCCTAGAAACAAGTGCCCCGCCAGGAAACATAGCCAGTGCTTCTGATGAGGATCACTTGTGCTCCCTTAGGAAATGTTTTTGTCAGTGTTGAGAAGAGAGTCAATTGTGTAAAAGGAAGAGGGGGCTGTCCAGTTAGCGCGCACCCCATTAGAAAGATGAGGGCTTTTTCTCTGACATCTCTCCTCCCTCTCCCTGCATCCCCCCCCCCCCCCCCGCCGTCCCCAGGATCTCTCTCCCTGACAGGTGACTGAGTCCATGCCCATGTTTTTCTGTTGTCCCTTGGTGTCACACCTTTGTTGGGAATAGGGAGAAGGAGTCGCTTGGCATGTGCTCTTGTGCTCCTCCTGTGAAAACTCAACCCGTGCATCATGTGGCTTGTGTTCAGGGACGTTTCCAGGGAGGTGGGCCAGGGTTGCACACCCAAGCCACCACCATCCTTTGTCCAGGTGAAATCTGACTTGAAGGGGGGATGAGCGGTGTCATCAAAGTGTATCCTGGCTGTGCAGGAGGGAGCGGTTGCATTGAAAGCAGGACCCAGCCAGTACTTAATTCATTCTCTGATTCCTCCCACTGTGGGATTCTGACTTTCACATAGAGTCCTTGGCCTTTTGATGAGACTATCGCCGTCTGTTTATCCATGCCGCATCCATCCCCAGGGCCGTTCATACCCCATCGAGGCGTCTTTCCATCCTCCCTCTCAGAACAGATGCTTACCAAAGGGCAGTGGTGCCTGTGGAATGGCAGCAATGCTGCGTGGCTGAGCCCAGCTCTCCAGCTGCCTCACCACCAGGGTAGGCTCCCCTCATCATCCACCCGGCCCCTATGGCTTCACGTATCCAAAGACTTCAGCTACAGAACAATCGTCACAAGGCACCAACTCATTTGCTGCCTGGTTTTTCTTAGTCAAAGACAGCTACAGCTATGATTTGGAGCCTTTGCTATCCAGAAAGAGGTCACGGGGCAAAAGCAAAGAAAGGAGGCCCCCACCCCGCAGTTTCTACACTTGAGGGACCTCTGGAGTCCAAAGCACAGAGCATAGGAAGACAATCCTTAGAATGCACTCTGGGCCAAAGAATAGCTTATTTATTTCTAAATACTTTTTTTAAGATTTATTTATTTGAAAGTCAGAGTTACAGAGAGAAGGAGAGGCAGAGGGAGAGAGAGAGAGAGAGAGAGAGAGAGAGAGAGAGGTCTTCCATCCACTGGTTCACTCCCCAATTGGCTGCAATGGACGGAGCTGCGCCAAACCAAAGCCAGGAGCCAGGAGCTTCTTCCGGGTCTCCCACGTGGGTGCAGGGGCCCAAGCACTTGGGCCATCTTCTACTGCTTTCCCAGGCCATAGCAGAGAGCTGGATTGGAAGTGGAGCAGCTGGGGCTAGAACCAGCGCCCATATGGGATGCCAGCACTGCAGGCGGTGGCTTAACCCACTATGCCACAGCACCAGCCCCAAAGAATAGTTTAAAAACAGATTCAGTCACTGTAAAATTGCAGCTTTACTTGCGGGGAGAGAGGGGGGGTAGTGACACCCAGCCCTGACCCTGTGTAGCAACGCTCAGCAGCCATGCCCCTTGTTGAACAGGGCTTTGCCCTCTGAGTGGCCACTGTCTCTGCTCAGCCAGTGCCCTTTCTGTCTCCTTTGGATTGAGTTTGGGACGACTGTCGTTTATAGATAAGGAAGCAGACTTCAGAGAAATGAGCTTATCCATGGCTACACAATTAGGAAGCATTAGAACTTGACCTGAATCCTGAGATTTCCTGCGCCGTGCTCAAGTGTCTGCGCTGCTCTCTCCTGTTAGTCTTGTGTGCCCACGGTCCTGGGGCACCACCGCTGTCTCCCTCACGGCATGGCAGCCACCCGGATTTCCAGTGTTGTGTCAGATGTGAGAGAGAGTCCTCGCTGGCCCCTAAGGGGTTTACAGGAGATCCTATCTCTTGACAGGACAGCCTGGGAACTTTCATTGCGGTTAGGATGTAGAAAGGCACGCGACACCAATCTCTCCTCGCAACGAAACAACAGGAAAATGGATAAACTACGAAATCACACTGTTTGAGCCCATCTGAGAGCTGAGGGTGTAGAGAGGCCTAACTGTACTGAAGTTCAGAATTGTCTTCCGAGGAGGAGACTCACAGGTCGCTTCCCTTTCTGGAGGAGAGTGGGGAGCAGGAGGAGTCGCCCTAGGGGTGTGTGTGTGCGTGTGTGTGTGTGTGTGTGCACAAAGTTAGTGAGCTCTCTGGAGTCTCATGGATGCTGGGATCCCCAGCGCTGCTGAAGGGAAGATCCTAGGAGCACTCCCCCTACATTGGAAACCAGTGGTTAGGAAAATCGAATGAAAGTTGCAGCAAGGCTCAATCTAAGTAAAGCTGCAGCCACACTGCAGGAAAACATAATCTAACTCAAGCTGAGAACTCTACTTTGCAGAACCAGAAAATGATTATGTTGGTCTTCTACCTATGCATTTAATTCTGGAACCTGTATGCCCAAATGGAGCAGGCAGAGCCAAACCCACCCCCTCTTCTTCCCACTGAGCTCCCCCAGATTCAAGCCATGGGTAGCAAAATCATTCTACATTATACTAATGTACTTTAATATCATCTCAATTAAAAATGTACATTAATATTCACCGATATTTTGCATTTATTCTTGGGATGCTGTTGATTTTTATACCCTATGTAAAGGTATGTGATTGGAGGATCAAGAACAAAATGTTTGTTTCTCTTTCCTCTTTGGATAAAAGTATTCGAGACAGGCAAGAGGGAGCTATCTAGCTAAATACATAAGTAATTGATCTCACCAAGTATATTAAGGAAGCACGTCTTTGGAGAAATGTTGGTATTTTAAAAAGAATTCAACTGGTCTTTACCTAGAAATGTCTCATCAGAGACACTATCAATCTTACCTGACCATTTCCTGGTGACATTTAAAGGATAGAAAATCGTTGTTTTCCATTACCAAACAGTGTTTTTGTATTTTTTGCCAGAAGCTAATGTCCAGTGAGAGAGAGAAGGTTGGGGGGCAGATATGGAAAACATTCCCATTTAATTGATCTGAGTGTGTTCTTGGGAAGTGGATCATGAAGTGGTTTTTCCCTAGGTGAGCCCAGGGCCTCCCAGGTGGCCAGTGCTTTGGGGGCCTCTGCCTTTTTCCCTTTGCTTTTGGTTCTTTTGCCTCATCTGAAACCCTGCAGTTAGCATCTCCTTGTGCACAGGATGTTTCCTAGTCCGTCTTTTAAGTGACTTGCTGGTGGAGAGCTGCAGCCACACCCAAAGCAGTGACACCACTTGAGGACGTTGATTGTAAAGGGGGGCTTCTGTTGTAAGTATCTCAGTGTCCTGTCTGACAGTTCTCAGTGTAGCATTTCTTTCTTTCTTTCTTTCTTTCTTTCTTTCTTTCTTTCTTTCTTTCTTTCTTTCTTTCTTTCTTTTTTTTTTTTTTGACAGGCAGAGTGGACAGTGAGAGAGAGAGTGGTCTTCCTTTACTGTTGGTTTACCCTCCAATGGCTGCAGCGGCCAGTGCGCTGCGGCTGGCGCATTGCACTGATCCAAAGGCAGGAGCCAGGTGCTTCTCCTGGTCTCCCATGCAGGTGCAGGGCCCAAGCACTTGAGCCATCCTCCACTGCACTCCTGGGCCATAGCAGAGAGCTGGCCTGGAAGAGGGGCAACCGGGACAGAATCCAGCACCCTGACCGGGACTAGAACCCGGGGTGCTGGTGCCGCAGGTGGAGGACTAGCCTATTGAGCCGCGAAGCTGGCCCAGTGTAGCATTTCTGACGTCAATCATATGCGGGTCTAGCAAGGGGACAGATTCTATTCTCAGGGTGAGAACGGTGCATTCTGTGTGCCAGGCACTAGCTTATCTACCTTAAAGACAATTCAAAAATTTCATGAAAGTTGGAATTAAAAGACCAGTTTATTTTGGCGCAAAAAGTTTTTGAAATCTGTGTGTATGAAACATCTTCAAAAATTTGTGGAATACGTGTACTATCAAAAAAGCTATGCCTTGATTTAAAAAATTTTTGTGCCAAAATAAACTCGATCTTTTAATTCCATTTTTCCATGAAGTTTTTGAATTGCCCTTGGATCTGCTTAATTTTTACAGCAAACCTTGGAGGTAGGTACCATTTTTTACTTCATTTTACAGTAACAAATAGACATAGCTTCTCAGAGTTTCTATTCTCTTGTTCTGGTTCAGGACCAGGGTTCAGCAAACCTTTTCTGTACTGGGTCACGTGGCGAATTTTTGTTTGCTGTTTGTAGAACGTCCAGTCTCCATTGCAACTCAGTTTTGCTGTTGTAGTGTAGGAGCTTCTTCATTTATGGGGTGGGCATTTTGCCTAGTGTTTAACATTGCCAGTTAAGACTTTTGCACTACTTGGGTTTGATACCTGGCTCTGGCTCCTGAATCCAGTTTGCTACTAAAGCAAACTCTGGGAGGCAGTGGTGATGGCTCAAGTAATTGGATCCCTGCCATCCATATGGGAGACTTAGACTGAGTTTCTAGCTCCTGACTTTGGCCCAGCCCAGTCTCGGGTGTTGTGAGCATTTGAGGAGCTGGTGAGTAGAAGCTCTCCTTCTCTGTCTCTTGCTTCCTGCCTCTCAAATAAAATAAATCAATAAAATTTTACACATTTATTTATGGATACTGATATTTGAATGTCATGTTTTCATGGGTTATGAAATATTCTTCCTCTGATTGAGTGAACCCATGTAAAAAGATGTAAAAACCATTCCTGGGGCTGGTGCTGTGGCATAGCAGGTAAAGCCGCCGCCTGCAGTGCCAGCATCCCATATGGACACTGGTTCTAGTCCTGGCTGCTCCACTTCAATGAAGCTTTCTGCTATGGTCTGGGAAAGCAGTAGAAGACGGATCAAGTGCTTGGGCCTCCACACCCATATGAGAGACCTTGAGGAAGCTCCTGGCTCCTGGCTTCAGATCGGCCCAGCTCCGACCATTGTGGCCATCTGGGGAGTGAAGCAGCAGATGGAGGATCTCCCCCTCTCTGCCACTGCCTCTCTATAACTCTGCCTTTCAAATAAATAAATAAACTTAAAAAAAAAAAACATTGTTAGCTTCAGGCTGTGCAGAGTTAGACATTGGCTTGGACTTGCATAGTTTGAGATTAAAATGGAGACTCCAATCTAGTCTCAATATTAGTCACCTGAATTGCTTTCTCTTGAGTAGGTGCAGTGTTTTGGACTTGAAAACATTTTTCTGTAAGAAATGATTTAATATGAGTATGAAAGGTTTTGCCATGGCACTGAGGACAGCAGATGGCTTTTAGCCATAAAATATTGGTGATGATGGGCAGCCTGGACCCTGCATTGCACTTAGTGGCCGTGTGGCCTTGAGCAAGTTATTTTCCTCTTTGAGGGGGAGAATTCTCATGTATAAAATGAAGATAAGAATCCTTCCTTTGAATCTTAAAGAGCATGTGTACTACTTGGCAATACAGACAATATTTTCTACTTCTTGGGATAGTAGGGTTTAGTAATAGCTACTTCTATGCCTGTCTCTATGGAATACATCACCAAAACTGGCAGTTCAGTGGGGCTCTCAGACTGCATATGGCAGCTAATGACTCTTTTATTACAAAGCCAAGAATTTTCTCTGTTGATCACTACACAATTAGGTCATGCATCAGAGTGTATGTGACAGGGCATATGTGATACAAATATGATGTAAAGAATAATTGCAAAAACACCCACGACCCCTAACTCTGCTTATGCATGAGAATGTCATGAGCTGCTCTGAGATTTCTTTCTTTTTTTTTTAAGATTTTTTTATTTATTTAGGGGGTAGAGTTACAGACAGTGAAGGGGAGAGACAGAGAGAAAGGTCTGCCATCCGCTGGTTCACTCCCTAAATGGCCACAACAGCCGGAGCTGTGTTGATCTGAAAGCAGGAGCCAGGAGCTTCTTCCAGGTCTCCCACATGGGTGCAGGGGCCCAAGGACTTGGGCCATCTTCTACTGCTTTCCCAGGCCATAGCAGAGAGCTGGATGGGAAGAGGAGCAGCCGAGACTAGAACTGGTGCCCATATGGGGTGCAGGTGCTGCAGGCAGAGGATTAACCTACTGCGACCAGCGCCAGCCCCACTGCTCTGAGAATTCCTGTGTGTCCCTCCAGGCCCTGTCTCCCTCCTCCCATGGTGTACTCTCAACGTTTGGGTTTGTAATTCCCATGTGTTGCTTTTACAAATATCCTTCATGCGCCCATGTCAGTGAGCAGTATTGCTTTCCTTTTGCCTATCTTCACTTCTGTGTTAAAGCACTCACACTTCATTCTTGTGTCTTGCTTCTGCCCTATTAGTCCGATGTGTTTGAGGTTCTTCCGCCTTGGTGTGTGTAGTCGTGGATGTTTTTTCACTGTGGGTCCTTCATTTTCTGTTGTGTGCACATGCCGTGTCTTGGGAAACGGCAGCTCGTTTCCTCATGGGCTGGCTCCGGCTCGGGCTCTCACCAACAGTAGGTCAGGTTCCCTGGAGCTTCACCTCCTCTTCCATTGCTTTTCACATCCTCACCAGTCCTTGGTTTTGTTCATCTTTTTAATTTCTTTTTTTTTAACTTTTATTTAATGAATATAAATTTCCAGTGTACAGCTTATGGATTACAATGGCTTCCCCCTCCCATGACTTCCCTCCCACCCGCAACCCTCCCCTCTCCCGCTCCCTCTCCCCTTCCATTCACATCAAGATTCATTTTCAATTCTCTTTATATACAGAAGATCAATTTAGTATAAAGATTTCAACAGTTTGCACCCACATAGAAACACAAAGTGAAACATACTGTTTGAGTACTAGTTATAGCATTAAATCACAATGTACAGCACATTAAGGACAGAGATCCCACATGAGGAGCAAGTGCACAGTGGCTCCTGTTGTTGACCCAACAAATTGACACTCTAGTTTATGGCGCCAGTAACCATCCTAGGCTGTCGTCATGAGTTGCCAAGGCTATGGAAGCCTTTCAAGTTTGCCGACTCTGATCATATTTAGACAAGGTCATAAAAGACAGAGTGAGGATAGTAACCAATGATCCTAAGAGTGGCATTTACCAGGTTTGAACAATTATACAGCATTAAGTGGGGAAGAGGACCATCAGTACACACAGGTTGGGAGTAGAGCCATTGGTGGTAGAGTAGAGGTTATGATTACAAAGGAATGAGGCCCAAGTGCGCTAGACAGGGTCTAGAACAAAGGACAGAGTCATTATTAGAGGAGCTAAGAAAGGTGCTGTCTAAGCTACAATTAAGTTTTCTGATTGAGAGGCAAATAGAACCTGATAGAAGGGGCTTGATAATAATCTGTTGGGCTTTAGGCCTTGTAAGTTAAGAGGCCCAGACCTATCTATCTCTTCACATGGGGTATATCCTAAGGGAGGTGTGAACCTCCTAGGGGAAGGCACTCTGTTGACTTTCATCACTTGGCTGAGCTGGGAGGAGAGCTGGCCAGGTAAAGGCAGGTGGCATCTCTAACAAGAAATTACAGTTCTGCCTGCAATGTTGCTGACCCTACTTGACCATCCCCTCAGCTGCAGTGGTCACTTTGGAAGTTGGGCTGAGTGAAGGGCTTTTCAGCTTATAGCCAATAAGATCTGTGGCTCTGACCTGGGCATCCTTCGACTCCAGGGCAGGTCCATTTCCAGTGATCCAACTCTTGGCAGAGCTGCCAGGGCTCTTCACAAGCTGACTTCTGCTGAAGCCCAGGCTTACCACATTGAAAGCCACTGCAGTGGACTGGCCTGTTGGGTCTCCTTGAGGGCAGATCACTGTACAGATCAGCCATTAATAGGCCTGCCACCTATCTCTACTTTTCTGATGCCGAACTTTCTTTTCCTCCTGGTTTGTGTTAAAGCAGACCAGAGGATGCAAGTCAAGGGAGTACCCGTGTCCCATCTCTAATCTTCGGTGGCCTGAACTACAAGTCTATAGTCACAGGCATGTTCTGTAGTAGTTTTTCTAAGGTAGACAATGCCCATGAGGAAAATTATATTCTCACTTTAAAACTTTCTTTCCCTTTGGTCTGAAAGGGAGGTTTTTTCTACTTACTGTATACTTCGCTGATGGCGAAGTGAATCTAGCTATGAGATTATTATTTAAGTTCTTATTTTGGCTATGCTATTACAGAAAAATGTTAGCCATCTCTTTTATAAGGTCTAAAGATTAAATTGTACGTCCTACAGATTCCTTCATAATAGAATTAGTTTCCTACCTTGAAGAGAATAGAGAAATGAAAGAACAAGTTGGGCTTAGAATAGAGAAATGAGGGAGCAAGTCCTAGATCGCTTGCTGACAATAGCAATATTACATGAATACTTAGCAAACCGTTTCAACCATTAGATAACAACTTAAGAAAACATTTACCAGAAGCTCCAATGCCTTCTATAAATTTTAAGAATCATGTATTTGAAAACACCTCTTAAATATCTAACATGGTGTAGTTTGTTTAACCAGTAAACTTAGGCACAACCATATAAAATGTTTTTAGTTTCTTTCTACCAAGAAGTCTAAAACATATGATACACAGATTCAGGTCCCACAAATTAAAATGTATCTTTGATTGATTTTAGCAGCTTAAATTTATGGACAATCTTATCTATAAGCCATTTAAAATAAAACTCTTAATAAAATTTCCTATGTGGACATACAATATGTACACACATATAACATAGCATAATAGACCAATATAGCAATTTTAATAATAGCTTTTAAAATCTTTTACTCTTTTTGTAGATTGCCAATTGATTTGAATTGCTTTTTGTTTTTAGATTACTTTAACACATTGCTTTAACAGAGCATCAGAGTTTAATTCTATGTCAAAGAGAAATTGAGCTTCCTGTGATCTTTTGCTATGAGGTTTCCTTCCTTTACCTTCTTTCATATTGTTGACCATGTTTCTGTGTTTCTGTGTGTAACACATCTTTAAGCATCTTTTGCAGGGCAGGATGAGTGGCAACAAATTCTTTCAGTTTCTGTTTGCTATGAAAAGTCTTAATTTCACCTTCATTCACAAATGAGAGCTTTGCAGGATATAATATTCTGGGCTGGCAGTTTTTCTCTCTTAGTACCTGGGCTATATCTCGCCATTCCCTTCTAGCTTGTAGGGTTTCTGATGAGAAGTCTGCTGTGAGTCTAATTGGAGATCCTCTGAGAGTAATCTGACGTTTCTCTCTTGCACCTTTTAGAATCTTTTCTTTATGTTTCACTGTGGTGAGTTTGATTACAATATGTCGTGGTGAGGATCTCTTTTGGTCATGTTTATTAGGGGTTCTATAAGCTTCCTGTACTAAGATGCCTCTGTCCTTCTCCAAACCTGGGAAATTTTCTGCTAGTATCTCACTGAAAATGCCTTCTAATCCTTTCTTCCTCTCCATGCCTTCAGGAACTCCTAGAACCCGAATATTAGGTTTTTTAATAGTATCCTGTAGATTCCCGACAATATTTTTTAGATTTCTAATTTGTTCTTCTTTTCTTTGGTTTGCCTGTTTCCTTTCCTGTTCTCTGTCTTCTAAGTCTGATATTCTCTTTTCTGCTTCGCCCATTCTGTTTTTAAGGCTCTCTAATGTGTTTGTCATTTGATATATTGAGTTCTTCATTTCATTGTGGTTTTTTGTCACTATCATAGTTTCATGTTCTACTAGTTGTTTCATTTCATTTTGATTCCTCCTTAATATTTCATTTTCACGAGAGAGATTTTCTATCTTGTCCATTAAGGATTTCTGTAGTTCAAGAATTTGTTTTTGAGAACTTCTTAATGTTCTTATCAATTTTTTGAGATCCGCTTCTTGCATTTCTTCTATCTCATCATCTTCATAATCTTGAATTGGGGTGTCTTTTTCATTTGGGGGCATCATAGTGTCTTCCTTGTTCTTGTTACCTCGGTTTTTGCGTTTGTTGTATGGCATGTTGGAGATATTTGGTTTCTTTACTGTGGTGTTTTTTCTTGTTACACTATGGCTCTATATTAAGTGGACTGTCTGCTTTCAGTGGAGCCTTAGAGGCTTGAGATAAGTGTGGACTGAGAGCTGTGTTTGGTTCCTCAGGGTTGAGGGTGTGTCAAAGATGACACTCCCAGGTTAGGCGTGGTAAATCTCTCTCTCTCTCTTTTTTTTTTTGATTCAAAAGGGAAGTAATTCCGCACAGCTGAACGTAATTGGAGGTAGTTAGCAGGCGAATGATATACCCACAGGAGCCAGAGATCGGAAGCTCTTTCCCTGGGACCACACAGGGAATCTCTGCTGCCCTCGGTGTGGGCTCCAATTCTCCTGCAGTCTCCCACTGAATTGCCAAGTTAGATCCTAATCTCCTGTTATTTCACCCCTCCCCCCAGAGTCAGGTTTTTCTGCTAGGCTCAGGGCTGGTGCAGACCTGAGGTCGCCCTGCTTATGACGTATGTCAAAATGGCGCCTGCTCTTTGTCTTGCTCGCCTTTGAGGGGTGAGCAGAGAGAGAGAAACTCGTGTCCGTATCGGTCACTTTTTTTTTTTCCTCTCTCTCTTCTAGTTAGCCTGGTGAACTTTTCCCCACGGGGTTTCAAGCCTCGTTCCCTGTATTCTCCTCTTTCTTCTTTCCCGCTGGTGTCTCAGGCTATTGAGGTTCGGCTCACCTCGCGTTCCAGCGCTGGTGTGTTGAGTCTGCCGCTGGTGTCCCGAACTTGGGCTCCCATGCTCTCCACGCAGGTCCACTGTGAATCACTAGTTCCGGAAGAGTTTCCTATGCTGTTTCTTCCCCTACTCTTCCTTGACCCTGCAGTATCTCCACTTTTATTAACCTGTGTGTCTTGCTGAACTATCAATGTGCTCCCTTCCTATTCCGCCATCTTGCCCATTCCATCTTTTTAATTTCAGCTGTCAGATGAATTACGTTAATAGTTTCTCAGGGTTTTAACTTACATTTACTTGATCATAAAGAGATCAAACACATATTCACATAGATGATGGCTATTTAGACATCCAATGTAAGTGCCTAGTTAGTCTTTTAACCATTTTTTTCTGGATCACCTGTAAAAATATTTGTGGCCTTTTGATTTACAGGAGTTTTAAAATCTTCTAGATAAGGGTTATTTGTTGGTTGTGCTGCCGTCTTTCACCACACTTGCCTTCTCTCACCTTGGGCGGCGTCTCCCGGTAAACAGAGATCCTTGGGTTGAATGGGAATCCTCTGGAGCTGGTGGGTACCCTGCTGCCATCTGGGTTTGAGTGTTGTTGTTAGAGATTAGGTGCCCTTCACACTCAGGAAGGACAGGGAAGAAGTCAGAAAGAGACCGCCTTGGCAGGAGAAAACTATTCACTTTCCAAGGTGAGCGTTCAAATTATCTTTCACAATTAACCTGTTCCCACACTGCGTGGACAAGGAGATGTGCTTCAGCTGAATGTAAAAAAAATATTTATTTATGTGAGAGATGGAAGAGGAGAGAGAAAGAGAGAATGAGAGAATGAGAATATGAGAATGAATCTTCTGGTTCACTCTTCAAATTCTCAAATGGGAGTCAGAAATTCAATTCAGGTCTCCAACATGGGTGGCAGGAACTGAATTACTCGAGCCATTACTACTGCTGTCTCTGTATTAGCAGGAAGCTTGGGATCAGGGAGCTGGAGGCTGGAATTGAACCCAGGTACTTTGAAATAGGATGTGGATGTCTTGTTGTTTTCCGAAGCTTTTCTGCTACGTGCCTAGTTGGGGAGAGGGTGAGACGAGTGTACCAGGATTGCGTGTGTGTAAGGGAAGGGAGAGAGCAGAGGTGTGAGAGAATGCACAATAACATTTGAATTCAATAATTATCTGCATTTTACTTTACGATGAGGAGCTTTTTCCAAACATTCCTTCCAGTTCTTGTCAATATAGTTGACCACTTCCTTGAGTTCACTGTTACTTTATCAAGAGGAGAATTAATTACAATGACTTTATGTCTTAAAAGAAAAGCAATCCAGAAGGGATCAGTGATATGAACTGCTGGATTGGAAAAGGCCCACGACTGGGAGGACTAGAGAAAGACGCTTGCTGTAGTTGTTCAGTTCAGACGCTGAAACCGAAGGGAACATCCTGGAAAGCTATAGAAAGCCTTTGTGTTCCTGAATGAGGTATTTGAGTTAATTCCTCGGGAGCGTTCTGCAGGATGGATTAAAAAATGATCTCTTCTGTTAGAAGAAAAAGGAGCACAGGAGACAACCTTTCCTTCCACCCCCAAGTCCCTGTGGGTGGCAGAGAAAAGTGTCACAGAGCAGCGGGGTGTAAGGAAGAAGGCCCTTTTTGTACCAGAAGTCCAGAGATAGCTGTGTAAGATAAGAAACAGGGGATCCCAGTCAAAAACATACACAAGATCAAAAGTGTCTCTGGATGAGTTGAGGACTAGATACACAGAGGTGCCCTCATGAGTGGGCAACTGCATTTGGAGAAACCGGGGAACTCTGACCCCTTCCCTTGGTTCCCTTGTGCTAAGTCATGGGTGGAGCAGATTTGAGCTGCAAGTGCCTTGTGTGTGGGCAACACCCCCAATGACTTTGAATCCTGAACCTCAAAATTACTGATATGCACTGTTCCCATGTGGCACATTCCACCTCTCCCTACAACCCCCGGGAGGCTACTGCTGTCATCAGAGACATGAGACACAAAAATGGGCATCCCAACAGCAGCTCAATGCATGAGAGACTGTGACTCGGCACACAAAAAGGCCCTCCCCAAGAAAACACCCCTCCTAGTGCAAACAGGATTGGATCTTGAAAGACATGTTGTGGCGACCCTCCGAGGGTTAAGAAGAATTTGTGTCCGTGAAATTAGTGCAGGTTGCTGGTTGAAGAGCCAAACAGATCTTACATGGAGAGTGAAATGTTTAATTGATATTTTAAAAGATTTATCACAGAGATGAAAAAGCAGAACGCACACATGTGAAGAATAAATTAGCAAGCTTTGCAAGCTGGAAGTTTAAATGGAGAAATTTTCAGAATGCAGGACTCCAAGACAGAGATACAAAGAATGAAGCAAAGATTAAAAGGCAAGGGAGGATGGAGCTAGCACATTCAAAACTCACGTGCCAAGGGGCTCTGGAGCAGAGAAGAGAGAAGGTGGCTGGGGTGGAGGAGGTGGGAAGAGAGGGACGGAATCAAAGAAATGATCAAAGAAAGGTAGGCGAAGTTGGATTAGAAAGGGTCCATACCGTGTTGAAGGCAATCCTTGGACATGAGTCAGCTTTAGTGCACTGAGAGCAAGGAGAAGATCTGGAAGACTTCTGGGAGGAAACAGCACCCTATTGTGAGTTAGAGGTGTGAAGACTCTTAGGGGTTTGAGGTAGGGGGGACAGCCCCCCTGTTGGGAGGAGCTGCGGAGGAGGTGGACTGAATGTTGCAGCATAATCCATACTTCAAAAGCGTGTGTTCTCCCTCCTGCTGTTTCCCAGGGCAAACTGCTTTTGCTTGTGAGAGTTGTGTAATCATCCTCAGGTTAATGGCTGATGTTCTCTAACATAGGTGTGTGATATTAATGCTGTTTAAAGTGGGATCTTTGGAATATTGCGCAGTCCTAGTTAGGAAGTTAACTTTGGAAGGACTCCACAGTCGTCCACATTGGGAGCCTTTTCCCCATCCTGAAGCCATGACCTTGTTTACCACCCTGGAGGTCAGTGCCTGGACCAGTGGTTGAGATTGCCTTCCTAAGTCCAGGGCTTCCTGCGGAATGGCTGATAAGTCTTCTCGTCTGAATGGCTCTGTTTGGGCTTGTTGCTCAGGTAACAGGGTTGCCCAGTTTCCACCCTGAGCAAGGAGTAGTAGTAACACCATTTACCCTGAGTCATCTCTTAAATGCTTAGGAAAGAACAGATGTGGGGTTTTAGCTCATATTAAGGTTGCATTTGCAAAGGCCTACTTAACAGTCACTTGGTCACCTTGCTTCACTGTTCCGGTCACAGGAGTACTCAGAAGGTGTGTGGGTTGATTATAGCCAGGGAACAGGAGCTCAGATTCCTTACCTGGGGGTTCCATATGGCAAGAAGTCCTTGACTTACCGATTAATCTTTATGTGGGGATTTTTCCTTAATGAAGTGTCGTATATTACTGAACAAATGGATGCCATATTTTTGTTATTTTCCCTTTTAACTCTCCAAGCTTCTCTTGTGTCATTTAGAGGCCAGAGCCCGCCGGTTGCTGAATTTAACTTACTCCTGAAAGCTCATGCTTTGGAAACCTATGGGGTGGATCCTCATCCGTGTAAGGTAACTGTCCCCCATGTGGCCGCCGCAGAGTGGTCCTTGTAGCCCAGAGAGAATTCCATGGTATGCAAACCACAGATCCCTCTGGGAAGATGTCCACAGCCTGACCCACAGCCCTTCAGCGGAATTGGGCTGCACTCACATACGCTGGCAGTCAGTTGTCTCCGTCGGTGATCTTCCAGTCGCTGGGTGATTGCAGTGGTAGCCACATTCCCCCAAATTAACATATATGGGTTCTTTCTTGAAGTGTGTGGTTTTTATCCCTGAGCAGTGACAGGATCCTGACAAGTTTACTTTCAAGACTGTTGCCAGGAAGAACGCAGTCTTTAACAATGGGACAGGGGTCTCCAGTTCCATCCATTTTGTTGTGGATGCCAGGGTTTCATTATTTTTTATGGCTAAAGAATATTCCATCATGTATGTCAGTCACATTTTCTTTATCCAGCATCAGTTGATGGATATCTATGCTAAGTGATGTAAGCCAGACTCATGAAAACAAATATTACATATTTTCTCTGATTTGTGGCAGTTAATATATAGAGTATAAGAACTGTATGCATGCCATTTCATGTGGTATATGGTTACAAATAATGCTTCACAGAATCATACCACATACATGACAATATACCCATCTTTCCCTATGTTATGATCATTGTCATGAATCCCTTATTTTGTGATATTAATATCACTGTTTTAAAAAATATAGAATACTTGTATGCATATGTATATGTCTACATATAATGTCTACATCTGAAGTGAATGGGGCAAAAGTTAAAAATTGTTAATTTTTTTTAATTGTTAAATTTTAAACCAAAAAATATAAAAAGGGAAGTAGAAGAAAGATTTCAAAGTGCATTTTGGCATTAGGAGTCGTTGTGTTTTGTGTCTTGTTATTCCATTTACTGGCCTTGTTTGACAGTACCTCTCTCAGGAGTGAAACACAGACCCCATGTATCAGCACCCTCTGAGCCCCAGCCCACTGGGACTGAATCAGAATTCAGGGTCGCAGCTGGGGCGCCCACCTTGTTTATGCTGATGGACACATTGCCCAGAAATGTTTTATGCAAGTGTTCTCTCTATATTTTAAGCTAACTGTGCATCAGCCAGATGTTAACTTTTATCCAGAACGAGGCATCTCTGTCAGCTAGGCGCTGACAGAGGAGTGATTGAGTTATTCTGGATCATTTCTTTGCTCAGATCAGAGAAGTGAGTAGTGGTTGGCCAAGGACTAGCCCTGTGACTCTCTGCTCAGGCTGCTCCCGAGAAATACCTGCTCCCCCGAGCGCAGCCCAGCCCCAGTACATCAGGAGCTGAGGGGGTGGAGACCAGGCTCCCAGGTGATGGCAGTGAGCAGCCACGCAGGGCACCGGGTCACTTGTCCACAGTGACATTTGCCCACACAACTGTTTGAGAATGCTTGCCAGGTGCTCCTTTCCCTACTGATGTAATCAGCAGATTAGAATTTATCCAGAAAATTGCCTCTCGGTTTGTTTTGTTTATGATTTGGAGTTTGACTTGGCTCTTGTTGTAGTTACTTCCTTTGTCTTCACTGAACTTATTCATGAGATGCTAATCTTCCTCATCTTGGGTGGAAGCAAAGGAGCTTTTCCTGGATGTTCTATCCTGGAATTGTGGGCTGGGCTCAAGTTCAGTGCAGTGCTGAGAACTTGTTTCATCGCATCAGCGAGTTAATGCCACCGCACACAGTTTGCTGCAGTGTAGAGCAGACCTGGTAAACACACGACCCAGCAAAGCTTGCTAGGCGACACAGTGTTTGGAAATGGCCTGTGTTGATCCAGGAGGCTCTTGGTCCATCCTCACAGGGAAAAGCTACATTTCCTGGACCTCGCCCTGACTCTGGTAGTCCTGCTCTTAGAAATTCCAGCTTAGGAACTTCGTTTACCGCTACAATCATTAACCTGGAAATAACCCAGGTGACGATGACACCATTTGCCACTGACTTGACTTTCTCAATCCCAACAGAGCTTTCTCTCTATTTTGTCAGGATTCGACAGGCACAACAACGTTTTTGGGATTCACTGCGGCAGGCTTTGTGGTATTCCAGGGAAATAAGAGAATCCATTTGATAAAATGGTGAGTCCTTCTTTGCAAAACTGGCGTATTGTTATTCTTACTCTTTTCCCCTCCCCCTCTCTGACATTTTGGTGTTGTTGGCGGGGAGCATGGTGGGCAGGGGGTGTTGTCAGGTAGAATATCTTTGTTTGCTTTGGAACTTCATCTTAAAGGGACTTCCCATCTGAAAATGAATCCCAGTCTAGTTTGCCCTTGGTGGGGAATTGGAGTTTTCAAACTCAGGAGTCACCTTGGGAGACCTGGGCTTAGCGACTTGCTGTCGGAGAGAAGGCATTCAGTGTTTCTCACCAGTAGCTTCTACTGCTCTGGCCAAAGAGGACACACAGCATGGGTCAGGATGGAGTAAAGGTGTATGCTCCTGTATGAGTCTGTGTTCTGTTGCTGTAACAGAGGGCCTGAGGCTGGGAAATGTATAAAGAAGAGGAGCTTGTGTGGCTCATAAGAGGGGTTTGTGTAGCTGGCGAGGGCCCCCTGGCTGCCTCACAACGTGGCTGAGAAGCAGAAGGGGAAGTGGCCACGTGCAAGGAGCACCTGCTCAGGAGAGATGGCCAGAGTGAGGCTGGGGAGAGGCCCTACGCTGGGCCCGGCACCATGGTTCACATGGTTAATTCTCTGCCTTTGGTGCCGGCATCCCATATGGGCACCGGGTTCTATCCTGGTTGCTCCTCTTCCAGTCCAGCTCTCTGCTGTGGCCCGGGAGGGCAGTGGAGGATGGCCCAAGTGCTAGGGACCCTGCACCCGCATGGGAGACCAGGAGGAAGCTCCTGGCTCCTGGCTTCAGATCAGCACAGCGCCGGCCGTGGTGGCCATTTGGGGAGTGAACCGACGGAAGGAAGACCTTTCTCTCTGTCTCTCTCACTGTCTATAACTCTACCTGTCAAATAAATAAATAAATAAATAAATAAAAATAACCTGCCCTGAAGGAAATAACCCTCTCTGTGAGAGCTAATCCACTCGGAGAGACCAACATTAATCCCTTCACAATGCACGTTCATGACCCATTCACTTCCTACTTGGCCCCACTTCAAGATTCCACCACATCTTAATATCGTTACACTGGGGACCAAGATTCTAGCACATGAGCCTGTGAGGGACAAACCACAGCCAAAACCATAGCTGTCCCCTTCAGCAACCCAGGTCCTGCCCCTCACTCCCTTCAGTCTGCTCCCCTCCTCTCTCTTGTTGAGCCTGAGCTGCAGACTCACCCTCTGTTACCAAGTGTATCAAACAGCAGAACATGCTTTTTGGCCAAAGAAAAATAATAACAGAACTGTATACTCCCAGATAACAGGACTGTTTAACTCACAGAGCAAATGTTCCAACGCTGGGGCATTTTTATGGTCTGTTAACTGCCTGATAATACCAAGAACTCAGATACCTGCTTTCTTCTTTGCTATCCCAGGATTGTCTCCATAGTCAGGAATAGCATACTCTGTGTGAACATGTGATCTCAATGAAGCATAAAGTCTAGGTTGTGTCGGTGAAGAAGTGGAAGGTGAGGAATGAGAGGATGGGACCAGGAATACTTGTTCTCTTCAACCGAGGGGAAAAGTGGTTTGGGGAAAGGGTGAGGAAGACAGAAGTCATGTGCTCACTGGAATGTTGCGAAGGCTCCTTGTTTGTGCTCACAGCTTGTCTCAGTTCTCCACCCACTGGCTTATCTTCACATCTTACCAGACTGTGGACTTAGCCTGAAGACTGAGGCCTGGGTGGCTGGGTCTGGAATACCTGATGGGCTGGAAATGCTCTCACACTTGTCTCATGCTCAGTTTTAGGATCCTGTTAGTGTAGGACTTTGTGTAGCTTCTTTATCAAGTCCGCTCCCTTTCTTAGTGCTCTGCTCTTAGCACAGCTTTCCGTTCAAGCCTCTGTACCAGATTAGCATTCTTCAGACAATTGCCTGCTGCTTCAGACACCTGCTGCTCTGTTTTATGATCAGCCCTCCCTTTCTAAGATCCTGGATTTCTAAGATTCCCTGCTTTCTTTGTCATTATCTTGTGCTCAGGCTCTACTTTCAACCCTCTCTATGCTCCCTTGTTCTTTTCTCTCACATTTAAGATTCTCAAAACTTATTTAAGTTTAATACATCTCTTAGCTCCTCTAAGTCTCAGTGTACTCATCCATAAAATGGGAATTAGTTGTAACTAGCTGCTTAGAAAGAGGACCAAAAGAAATGATATTTGTGAGTGCTTTTTAAATCTGGTGTGGCTTGTGAGCTGTACAGTGTGACGTGGTGATGTGATGTTATCTAGTTTCTAGTTTTTTCTCTGTATCTTGCAGAGATGCTCCAATATTAATCTTCAGTCCATGTCCAGACAGCTTCCATAGGGTTTCACTGAAAGCACCTGTTGTCTTTGGGACATGTGGGAAATTTGGAAGCTTCCCTCATCCTACCCTAGGACTGCAAAAGGCTTGGGTTTCTGAGTAGCTTGAGACCTAGAGAAGTTAGGTTAGAATCAGATGCGTTTCAAGTGCAGATTAATTGCAGGTCTCTCCCATCTTTGGGTTTCATTTCCTTCCTGAGTGCATTGAAGAGTGAAGATGGATACTCAGTGGATGGAAAAGCAAGTGGGATGTGAGGCTGTGCGTCATTTGTAACAATCTCAACCAGCCACGTTCTTCTTACCGTGCACCATGGACTGGCCGGTTAATGTTTTTTGCTCGTTAATGTTCACAAATATTCTCAAGCTTCTTGGAAGGACGATGCAGCCTCACTGTACATACTGGAGTGAGTCATTTTGAGCTGATAGTGCTCCTCTCTGGGGAAGAAGATGCTGCGTAATTTCTCTGGGGCCTCTCATTGCTCATTAGCCCTTCAGTGCTGAGCAGATGATACCTTGTTTCATGCAGCGCTCCTGGCGGTTGTGAGTCAGTCCGATCCCTGTGGGAAAGCCAGGTCCCTTGGAGAGCTGCCCTGTTTTCCCTTCTCACCCAGAAATTTTCTTTTCTTAGGACGGATGTCTGTAAATTGAAGTTTGAAGGGAAGACGTTTTACGTGATTGGCACCCAGAAGGAGGTCAGAGCCTGCTTTTCTACACACCTGTTGTTGTGTGTGCGTGTTTGATTGTTGTGCATGGGAGATATTCAGGAAGAATATGCCTTTGGTGATTTCAGAGTATGGGATGATAAAGAAAGCTATGCACTGAAAACATGCCAGAGGAAAGCAAATCATCACCCGGCTTCCACACATAAGAATAAAGTCAGCGAGCATTGCTGACTGGTATGTCTATGTGCAAAAGTAGCTTGGCTGGCGCCGCGGCTCAACAGGCTAATCCTCCACCTGCGGTGCCAGCACACCGGGTTCTAGTCCCGGTCAGAGTGCTGAATTCTGTCCTGGTTGCCCCTCTTCCAGGCCAGCTCTCTGCTATGGCCCGGGAAGGCAGTGGAGGATGGCCCAAGTGCTTGGGCCCTGCACCTGCATGGGAGACCAGGAGAAGCACCTGGCTCCCGCCTTTGGATCAGCACGGTGCACCGGCCACAGCGCGCTGGCCGCAGTGGCCATTGGAGGGTGAACCAACGGCAAAAGGAAGACCTTTCTCTCTGTCTCTCTCTCTCACTGTCCACTCTGCCTGTCAAAAAAAAAATAAGTAAAATAAAAGGTAGCCTGGGAGAGACTTGAAAAGAAGAGGATGGAAGCCCTCTCAGTCTCTTCTTGCGGAGATACAGATCTATGCAACAAATGAAGACTCTGCCAGTGCTGGCTAAAGTGTCACAACCAGAACCTCTAAGTCCTAGGAATCTTTAAAATAAAGGTGTTAGCAGGCAGAGGTTTGGGTTCATCAGGAACTGCATTTGGGAAGGGGCTGTTTTTTGAGCCTCAAGTTTGCAAATTTGCTTGACCCTAGCTTTCAGCTCAACTACGCCTCAGCCAAGGTAAAAAATAATTGGCAAGCACCCAAATAGGTTTTTAGACCAAGCAAAAGCTGATAGGGAGGTGGGTGCCTGGGCTGTGGAGGAATATTGTGAAGCTGCTTTGCTGTCTGCTTCATGCTTTTTTTTTTTTTTTTTTAAATAAGAAACAGGGCTTAGCTGGGTGGGACATAGGAGAAGACCATCTCCACAGCGTCTTGGTGATGTTTTAAGTTGCTTTAAATCTGTGTGCTGGGAGGCAGGATCCAGACAGGTAAACCACCTGAAGGGAAACATGAGACACAAACTGTGTTTAACTTGCCCTTTCTTGTTTTGTTATTTTCATTAGAAAAAAGCCATGTTGGCATTCCACACTTCAACACCAGCTGCCTGCAAGCATCTCTGGAAGTGTGGGGTGGAGAACCAGGCGTTTTATAAGTAAGTAGCTGGTGTTCAGTTAATCATAGCTTTTCAAAGCACCCATGGAGCCGTTTATGTTTTGTAAGCAGCTGCATTCCATTTCTTTTACTGTTTCTGTTATATTTAAGCAAATTATAAATTTGTGCATTGTTTGGGGTGATTATTGTTGGCCTGACCTCGTCCTGAGCAATATGTTGTGTATTACTCATCGACTTGCTCTGGGCTATTTTTTTAATTGTTATTTCTGTTAAGTGATGGCAGAGAACCTGTTTTTGATCATGTGTCTCCCAAAAGCAGACCTTGAGATCCAAGAAGCTTCTTTGGGATGTAGTTAGGGGACATTCTGTAGGGGTGTGGGAAAGCAAGGTGGGGTAGCAAGCCCTAATGGGGGTACTGTGGAGCCCTGTTGAGCCCGCTTGTGAGCGGCTGGGCTCAGCTGTGCAGGGGACTCCGGGAGACTGTACAGTATGCCTCAGAGCTCTACCGCTGGAGGGCAAAAAGGTTGGGACTGTTTATCTGCCAGCTGCCCATTCATGCTGGCTGGGGGCAGCACTGGGGCACAGATCCCAGCCCCCCTGATTCTGAAGCGTTCCAACTGTGTGTACCTCAGGGCTGGGTGCCTGCTTTTCCTTGCTCCAGACTTCCCCAGGCTCAGGTCCTGGCCCCGCCTCCAGCTCCAGCTGGCTGGCACTGTTATTCTAATGGATGCAGCAGGCAGGGAAAGGCCCAGATCTGTTTCCTGGTTGGGGGTAGTTTGCTCTTTTTTGTTTCTACAGCACCTGCATGGGGGCAGCGAGGTCCCGTGCAGTCCCCAGTGTGCTCTGAAGATACAAATGTGCTGGGCGTTTTCTGGGGCAACCCATCTGGTTTGAAAGCCCTGGGAACAGAGCCGAGAAACAGAATCTCTGGTTTTCCCATCTCCTTCAGGCCCCGGGGATCCCCAGCACAGCCTGAGTCACCAAGTGGGAGCTTCCTTTAGGCCATGTGTGGTCTAGGTGCTGCCCACCGAGAGCACTGAAGTGCATCATTTCTGTGTCACTGAGTACTTGATGGGTGGCAGGGGCGCGGCTCCCTGATGTCTTCATTCACCGAAACTTTATCTGACACCTACTGTATACTGTGCACCACCGTGCTAGGCGTTGGAGACTTGGGGGAGGTCTCAATTGACCCTGTCTGTCCCCATTTAGTAGAGAATTGTTTGGGAATGAGAATGGCAGGCAGTTCCATTGGGAACTTGCTGTGCTAAAGGAACCCAGACCGGCTCCCTCCCCCAGTGCCTTGCCCACTTTAATGAGCACATGAGGATCTTGTTAAAATGTGGATTCTAAGTCAGTGGGTCTGGGGTGGCTGTGAGATCCCATAGTTCTAAACAGCTCCAAGGTGAGCTGTGCTATGGGTCTGCAGTACATACTGTGAGTAATAACGCTCTACTCCCATGGTTTTCAACCTGACTGCACTGGGACCATCTGTGGGAGCTTTAAGTGCCATTGCTATAGGTCTTTAAGGATCTCACCCCAGAGTGAATGAAATCAGAATCACCACAGCTTGCCCACAAATGTTCATAGTAGCATCATTCATTGCAGTCAGAATGTAGAAAGAGCACCAATGTCCATCAGCTGATGAATGTATAAACAAAACGTGGTATATCCATGCTACGGAATACTATTCAGCTATCAGAAGGAATGAAATCCTGGTAGATGCTACAGCGTGGATGACCCCTGAGAACACTGTACTAAGGGAAAGAGGCCTCTTGCAAAATGCTACATTTGATTCCATTCATAGTGCGTTCCAGGGATAGGAACTGTGTGATTTCATTGGTATGGAGTGTACAGAATAGGCAAATACAGAGACTGAGTGTAGGTTGCCTAGGGCTGGGGTTAGGGGTGGGGTCAGGAAATGAAAATGTTTCAGAATTAGATAGTGGGGATTAATTCTTTAAAATATTTTTTTGAAAAAACTTTGTGAATTGTACTATTATAATTATGCCGTAATTATATACTATACTATATATAAACTATATACTATATATATACTATATACTATGCTATATATAAGTGTATACTAATATATAAGTATATACTATACTACAATATACTATGCTATATATAAGTATATACTATATTATACATACTATACTATATATAAGTATATACTATACTGAACTATAATTATACCATAATTACACTATTATAGTCATGGTACAGTGGGTTAAGCTGTCACACAGAACACCTGCATTCCCCATCAGAGTGCCTGGTTTGAGTCCTAGCTGCTTCGTGCTTCTGATCCGGCTACCTGCTAATGTGCCTGGGAAACTCAAGTACTTGGGTTTTTGCTACCCATGTGGGAGACCCAGGTGGAGTTCCTGGCTCCTGGCTTTGGCCTGGACTACCCCCAGCTGTTATGGGCCTTTGGGGATGGAATCCCTCTGTCTGTCTCTTGCTGTCTTTCTTTCCTTATCCTCTGCCTCTCTCCCTCTCCATAGTTCTGCCTTTCAATTGAATCTTTTTTTTAAAAGCCTCTGAAGTGTACAATCTAAAAATGGGTGAAGTGTTTGGTAGGTGAATTATCTGTCAATGAAACTGTTATTTTAAGAATTTCCAAGCTTGGATGAAACATCTAAGTGTTCTCAATGATAATAATTTCCCAGGTATTACTATGTGTAGCTGAGGCTTGATAATATTGTTCTAATTCAGGGAGTCTCCAAATTCTCTGGAGAATTTACTGGAAATGCAGATTCTTGGGCTGCACCCCAGAGTTACTGAATGAGAAGCTTGCATTTGAAAAGCCTTCTCAGGGGTGGCCATTGGTGCAGCAGGTAAGATGCCACTTGGTATCCCGTGTTCCTTTCAAAGTGTTTGCTGCCTCTGATTCCAGCGTCCTGCTAATGCTCACCTTGGAAAGCAGCAGGTGATGGCTCAAGTACTTGGGTCCCTGCCACCCCACATGGGAAATCTGAATTGAGTTCCTGGCTCTTGGTTTCAGCCTGGCCTGGCCCTGGCTGTTGTGGGCATTTGGGGGGTAAACCAGCAGGTGAAATATCTCACCCCTTCTCTTCACATATAAACATATATTTAAAAAAATCCTTCCAGATGGTTCTGATACTTACTTCAGTTGAGAGCCTCTGTGGCTAAAGCAGTATTTCAAAATGCAGAAATCTGACCGTCTTGGGTTTGCAGTCTGATTCCTATGGCTTCTGTCGTGGAGCTGTGAGTGAATGATTTGACCCTTCTTTGCCTCAGTTTCCTTACTCTTGATTGCTCCAGAAGCTCTAAGCCCAGGTTTCAGTGGGAAATTGTTCTGTTCTTTCAGGAGGTGGCCCTTGTAGTACCATCCGGTGTTCCCCAGATCCCTGGGGTAACAGGTACCAGAGAAGTGGGAGGCTGGGGCAACGGGAGGTGTGTGTGTGCTCCTGCAGGGCCTGTCTGGATTTCTCTGGGAGGCCACATGTTTGAGCCTTGATGCTTCTGGTGAGGAGCTGGAGGCAGAAGTGGAGAGAAGGCAGGTGAGGAAGGTGATAAGGCTGGGAGAGGGTGAGTGCTCCTCTAACCAGGTCATGAATTCATAGCTTCCGGTGGCAAGAAGACTCTTCCATGGGCTCACTGTTTTATTTACTTGAAGGACAGGATGAGAATGAGAGAGAGTGCTGTTCCATCTGATGGCTCACTCAAATGCCCACAACAGCTAGGGCTGGACCAAGCCAAAACTGGGAGCCAGGAACTCAATCTGGGGTCTTCCACGTGGGTGAAAGGGACCCAAGTATTTGGTCCATCACCTGCTGCTCCCCAGAGTGCACACTAGCAGAGAGCTGGAATCAGTAGCAAAGCTAAGACTCAAACTCAGGCACTTTGATAGGGGATTGCCGACATCTGAACAATGTCTTAACTATTGCACCACACACTGGGGCCAACAGCCCTGCCAAAGAGATAAGGAGGGGATAACGTGATTACTTTCCTTGGTTCCTGTGGATAAGATGCCAAACAGCACTCCAGAGCAAGGGGCAGATGGGCCCATGAGAGGTTGGTCCTCATGGAAGGAGGGGGGCGATGCACCTGGACCACCTTAGTGGGGCTCGCTAGGACTTTTCATCCTCTCAACTAGGTGTGATCTGGAAGGAAGCTCTGTCCTACAGGCTGCACTGCCCATCCCAGGTGTCAGGAGCCGCCAAGATGTGCATCTCCCAATCCGTCCTCAGGGGTTCCATGCATCTTCTCTGGGCCCTGCCATGGCAGGAATCCACTCCCACCTCCAGCCTGCAGCCCCTCCCCTGCCCATCTCACCTCCTGCTAATCGCTGTAGCCAGGGCCCAGTGACACACAGAGTAGGGTGGGGAGGAAGGGGCTTCTTTGCAAAAAGTATCACTGTTGTTTTCCATTGTTCTGTGAGCAATGGCAAATCCTTACCTGGGACAGGCTGAGGTCAGGCCCTGCAAAAGTGGACTCTGGCTGTCTCTCTGGGTTTGCTGTACATGGACTTTTCCTTCTTTGTAAAACTCTATGTGGCAGCTTTGATAACAATAGCTGTATGGGGAAATACCCTTATATCTTTGTTCCCCAGCACTCAGGCCGAGTGCTGTGTGCCTGCCTGGCACATCCACCACCACCCACTGCTGGCCCCTGGGAACATCTGCCCACTCCTGGATCTCGGCTCTGAGGTCCTTTCCTCAAGGCACCTTCCCTGGCTGGCACTCCATCTCTTCCTTCCCTTCCTATTTGCATGTTTTATGTGGTCACTGGATGAATAGCCAATAGGAATACAGATGCCATGTGTCTTCCCTGGTCTTAGGGTTAAGTGCAGAGCAGCTGTGGCACCTGCTTAATAATGGCTGAGTAAAGCCTCAGAGAGAGGTGTGGGGCTCTCGACCTGTGCTGAAACTTCTAGAAGCCTTGCTTGGGGTGTGTCTTGTCTCAGAAGTTTCTGGAATGTAATGGCTCTATGTGTTTGTGCTTTAAATTATTGTCGGTATCAGTATTTTAAATGATCCTGAACTCTGGGAGACCTGTTCTTTCCAAATTGTTGGATTTAAAGTGGCCAACTGCAAAGAGGCACCCTCAGCAGTCACAGTAAACGGAATGCCCCCAGTGTGGTCTCTGGGCAGCCTCGTTCTAGAGTGTTTTCCAGAGTATTGTTGCTTTGTTCTTATTTATGGGTAGGGCTCGCAGGTGCTAAATCCGTACTTGGCTGGGCTTCTTGTCCCTCGTGTATCTTAGTCATCTACCACTGTGGATTCTTTAAAGGGCACTGGGTCATATTGACACAGCAGCCAGTGGCTGTGTTGACACAGGCCTTCGGGTCCTCTGCCTGGCTGGTGTACAGGGAATTCTTTGTAATGCACTGGGAGACATGTGCCCCCGTGAAACTGTTTCCTGCGGCAGTGTTGACACAGGCCACAAAGTACCCTTGTCCTAAAACTCCATCTTCCCCAGCACTTCCAGTTATACGCTGGGGAGGAATCTCTTCAGATCATCCACATTGCCCAATACTCTTGCCATGACCAGAAAAGGATATGAGGCCAAAGGCATGGGTTATGACCAGACTTTAAGGAGAACAAAATAAAATAGCGCAGAAAATGTTGGGTTGCAGTGCATCCATAGTGAAGGTTCACTGTTCTTCTGTGAAACCTTTATTTCGGGTCCTGTGTGTGGGCTGAGCTGAGGGGCAATAGACCATGTATTTCTTTCTTACAGTCAAGCTATCTGATGACCAAAGCCCTATAGCATGTTTATTCTTGGATTTTCCAATGTCATTACCGTTTCTGCTCTTTTTCTTAAAGGTATGCAAAATCCAGTCAGATCAAGACTGTATCCAGCAGCAAGATATTTTTTAAAGGAAGTAGATTTCGATATAGGTGGGTACCAGTGGTTCCATTGTGGTGATGGGGTTGGGGTGAGGGCGGCCATTTATGCTGGAAAAATTTGCTTGTAAATAAGTGTACTTTTGGGGGACCCGTGTTATGGCACAGTGGCTTAAGCTGCCACTTGCAACACCAACATCCCATATCTGAGTGCCAGTTTCAATTCTGGCTACTCTGTTTCTGACTCAGCTTCCTGCCAATGCACCTGGGAAGAAAGGTGCTTGGGCCCCTACCACAACATGAGAGACCTAGATGGAGCTTCAGGCTCCTGGCTTCAGCCTGACCCAGACCTGACTGCTGGGGTTATTTGGGGAGTGAATCAATGGATGGAAAATATCTCTGTTTGTTACTCTGCCTTTAAATACATAAATCTTTGTAGAAAATAAGTGCACTATTCACTCTTGTGTTAGTCTCCTGTTTCTACCCTGTGTTTTGTTTTTGTTTTTTATGCCCACAGGGCTCACTCAACCCCCTAGGAACTTCCCCTCATGGAAAACAGGTGGATTCCTAGAGCTGTGTCAAGTGTGAAGTTAAAAAATAGATACATGCATGATATATATACCCCTTCTGCTTTGAGCATGTACATGATGTTTCCGGGTTTTTTGTTTTTGCAGTGGTAAAGTTGCCAAAGAAGTAGTAGAGGCAAGCTCCAAAATCCAGAGGGAGCCGCCCGAGGTGCACAGGTGAGTGTGGCAGCCACCTTGAGCTTCTGCAGTGGACACAGGGATTTAAAAGTGGCTCTTCCAAATCCGCTGGGATAGTTCTGTGCATGGAACACCCAGTGTTAGGACACTCTCCTCCCGGAGCTCTCCCCCAGGCAGATCGGACAGGCCAGGGTGTGAGTGCAGCCCGGCTCCAGTTTCAGTTACTTGCAGTATGGAAGGTCATTGGTCAGGTCTAGAGGGTCCCGTGCAGGATGTGTGCCATCTCCTGGCCAAAGTCCACTGGCCTGTCCTCTTCGAACTGCTCTCTGTCCCTGCCTCTGCCTGTCAAATGTGACCAGTTCTCGTCAGTCTGACTTCCAGGCTGTTTCACAAGAGGCTTGCCTGTCACTGGACCCTTATGTGCAGGGATGAGGGGCTGGGTTGTTATGAGTTCAAGGAGACACATCTTCATTAAGGTGACTATCTATGGTGATGCTTAGGAATTAGTCCCTTGGTTGTGCTGGACACTAAAGCCGCATGTTCTCGCCATGACAGCTCCCCCTTTCGAAGGTGGGATCATTGTAAGCCAGGTTCTCTAGGGAGTTCCCCACGTACTAGATGGGCCTGTCTTTCCCTCCCCATCTTCGAAGCCTGCCCGTGGAGGAGAAGAATCTTTTCCTATTGTGGTTATTTGGTGCCATAGAAATGAGGACGAGGAAGTGATAAAAAGAATCGTTCCGACTTTTTCCGAACCTTTGAGCTGGACATGCCTCAGCGCTGACCCAGGGCTGCTTCTGCTGTATACACGAGTGCAGTGATGCAGCAGTGGTCTTGCATTTTTGGAGGGGCAGAGCCAAGCCTGCCATGCCTGTGTCTTGCGTCTGGGTCCTGAGCACGTTTTCTGCAGTGCTTCCCACCCTGAAGGCCTCTGGCATTGTCCTAGGAGCTGGTAGCAGAGGCAGAGCTCCCCCAAGAGGCTCCGCTTGGGTTTTATTCTCTGAGCTTGGAGCTTGAGTGTTTTATTTTAAAAGAAAGAAAGGGAGAAGGAATACTTGATGCTGGGGGGTGCTCCCTTGATGGGACACAAAGCAGGAGAGTGTTTTTTAATAATAGACTTTCAGAGATACAGGTTCCAAAAGCAGGAGACTTTCTGAGCAACCACCATGGGTGCTTAATGAGATCAAAGACTCATTTTTTTTTTTCCCGGATACTTCTCTTATAAACTGAGGTCCCTTGACTTAGGACTTCTTAAACTGAACTTACACAGGGATCTTGTTAAAATCGAACTCTGATTCCACAGCGTCACTTGGTGCTCCCGAGTGTGTGCATGTCTGAGGAGCTCCAGGTGATGGCCGTGTGGCTGGTCCATGGACCACACTTCAACCTCCCGGGCTCTCAGTGGGGGCAGGGGGTGGCGTGAAGGGAGCAGGTGAGCCAGAGTGGAAAGTGATTCCTGGAGGTGACTGGATCGCCAGAGGGGAGGGAGATGGACTTATGCTGAACTGTCAGTCAATTGATGGTTTCCTTTTTCTGGAATCTTCTAAAATCTGCCAAGGTATTACTGCAAACAGAGGCTGCTGAGACCTGGTTTGCATGCTCTTTCCCTGTCTTCCACTACACCCGATTGTGTGCGTGTGAAAGACTGTTGGGTTCACATCCTCAACCCTCTCTGTGCTCCCTGGTTCCTTGGCAGCATCTCTCACGTTTCTGACACCACCAGGCAGACGCTGGTTAATGCACTGCTATAAAGCAAGCTCTGGGAGGCAAGAGCTCTGTCTGGCTTGGTCACCCCGTGTCCCTCAGCACGTAACACAGTGCTTGGTACCTAGTACAAGTCAGTATGTGTTTGTTGAATGAATACATGGACTAAGAGTGTGCGTTGGCAGCAGTACCTCTGTCATCTTAGATCAGGGGTCTGTCCATGTGCTGTCCCGGGGACCTGCACCTCCTGAAAGGTAGCACTATGGTCAGGGCGACACCTCCGTACAGGTGTGTTCAGTTAGAGATAGACACAGGTGGACTGGGAACACTGGAGTTTTCTTTTTCTTCAAAAAGAGGCGCAGAAGCTACCCTGATGTTAGCTCCCTGAGGATTTTTTTTTTTTTTAAGATTTATTTATTGGAGCTGGCACTGTGACATAGTAGGTTAAGCCTCAACCTGCAGTGCCGGCATCCCATATGGGTGCCAGTTCAAGTCCTGGCTACTTCACTTCCAATCCAGCTCTCTACTGTGGCCTGGAAAAGCAGTAGAAGATGGCCCAAGTGCTTCAGCCCCTGTACCGACTTGGGGGACCTGGAAGAAGCTCCTGGTTCCTGGCTTCAGATTGGCCCAGCTCCAGCCATTGGGGAGTGAGCCAGCAGATGGAAAACCTCTCTCTCTCTCTCTCTCTCTCTCTTCCCCCTTCCTCTCCCTCTCCCTCTTCCTCTCCCTTTCTCCCTGTCTGTAACTCTGCCTCTCAGATAGATACTCATGTGGGTAGCATGGACCCAAGTGCTTGGGCCATCTTCTACTGCTTTTCCTAGGCAGCTGGATTGGAAGTGGAACAGCCAGAACATGAACTTGTGCCCATTTGGGATGCTGGCATTCCAGATGGTGGCTTTACCCACTTGCCACAGTGCAGGCCCCAAGTCACTTATTGTTAATGGTGACAGAATACCCAAGCCAAGCCTTCCTGGGCTGGCTCCTGGGTGAGAGTAACCCTCTGATCTCAGAGACCCAGGGTGGCATAGGGCTGCAGCTTGCTGAGTCCTGTGCTGGCCGTGTGAGCTCCCTGGGAGTAGCAATCACTCCAGGGGACACCCAGAGGCAGCATTTGTTCCTGAAACAAGGACCTGTCTGGGAGGAATAAATGGGTTCTTGGCTATGTCACTTACCAGCTGTGTGGCCCTGGGTAAATCACTTAACTTTTCATATTCTCAATTTATTCATTATAAAATGAGATACTTGGTATAACTTTACTTACCTTCTAGGTTTTGAAATAGAAATTAAAAGCAGCATGCTCTAAGAATTACCAAGTGTCATAAAAATACGAAATGGTAACATTATCGCTGATATCTCTCATCCAAAAATGAGAAGCTAGATGGAGTTTTAGAGGCTCGACAATAGGCCAGCACTACTTCCGTCTGTCCCCAGGAGTGGTGCAGGGACTCCGTGGCTTCATTTTAGTCGCTCTATTTTATGCCCCCTTTTCAGTCCTGCATCTGCCAGTATAAGCATCTTTAACGCAGTTACAGAGCATAACCTCAGTTTTGTAAACATGGCATTTTCTTGTCTGTCTTATGTAAGAGCCTGCAGAGAAAAGCCAAGAGTGTACCAAGCATAATTTGGTCTTAGAAGCCACTTTCAGTGCTCAGGGGAAGTCTTTCACCCCTGTAGAATTCCCAAGGGCAGTTTCTCTTGGAAAGGTTCTCTGCTGGGGTACGTGTGTGAGTGGGCAGGCAAGTGGGTCATGTTTGCAGTCAGCTGGTGGGTGGCTCCTGAGAGTGGAGAAACATGGCTTGGATGGGGGAACCCCCACTGGGGAAGACTGGGTGTTGGAAGTGGTGTCCTTAGAGATTCAAGTGGAAGTCAGTTGGGGCTGTTACTGATTTGATTATTAATAATTTGAAATATTAATAAGCCTTGTGGGTTCTTGCCACGAATTCAGAGAAGAATTCTGAATACTGGCACAAATGAACCAGGCAGTATGTTAAGTTTTAAGCTTTTTATTCAGTGAGAGAAGTGCATAGAGGAGTGAGGGCCCTATCTGAAAGAGAAAGGCCAGAGCTCCAAGCCCTCGTGTTGGATACTATGAGAGCTTGGGTGGAAAGAATACACCAAATAAGAATGGGGAAAAAACAAACAAACCTCAGGCCTCCCAGCTTCCCTATTGGATGCTTGTGTCCCCCCACCCCCGAATTCATTTGTTGAATTCTCCAAGACGAGGATACAAGAGGCGTTCCCCCTGAGGCATCACTACAAAAGGGCTTGCCAGCCTCCAGCGGATAATCTCGAGGAGAAACCGGCACACTCTCCTTGCCACCTACTGCCTGTCACAGCCACCGAGACAGCTGCGTGCTTTTCTAAAGGAGAAACGGGCCTGGGTGCTGTGGCTGGCTGATGGGAATACTGAGCCCTGGATGTCTGCAAAGTGCAGGGAGCTCGTTGCCGAGAGCTGCTGAACTATCCACAGGGGCTTTTGGTGGTTGTGCGGTTACTCTGGGCCGCGTGCTCGGCTTACCTTTCTGTGTCTCTGGTTCAGTGGCAGCTGACTCCAACGTCCTATTGTTTCCTGTGTCTTTTGATACACTCTTGCTATCACCTAGCATGCCCAGGGCTGATGGCGTGTGAAGAGGTAGATTTTCTTTCCCTGGGTTGTGCTAGAACATGGGAATGGTTCGTTCGCAGTGGATGGGTCCAGAGGGCTGTGCACCCTGGGTGTTCTGTCATTTTTGCCTCTGACTTAATCCAGTCTGTGTGTCTACAAGCTTGGGTGGCCCCCTGAGGTGAAGGGGCCAGTGTTCCAAATGGACACTCACCCCTCTGGCCTTGTGTCTGTTTTCAGAACCAACATCACGCAAAGCCGCAGCTCCCACTCCCTGAACAAACAGCTCATCATTAACATGGAGCCCCTGCAGCCCCTGCTTCCTTGCTCCAGGGAGCGGGAGGAGGAGCTTCCTCTGGGTGAGGGTAAGTCAGCTACTCCATTCCTCAGGCCAGCGCTGCAGGCTGGCCCTGGAGGAATGAGGGAGGCACCGAGTCTTTGTGTGTTGGGTAGTGGGTTGGGGCAGGGGCTGGGAGTGGATCAGAAGCTATGGTTTTAGTAAATAAGAATTTTGCACCTGGAAGACTGTGTTATCTTGGGGGTCCCGTCAGTTTCTCCTGGAGAGTGTTTACTGGTACAAAGTATTTCTAAAACTACTTGTGGAAGCAGTAATAGTCTCAGATCCACAGTGTCCAGTCTGGTAACCGCTAGCCACGTGTGGATATTTACAACTGTGCTTAAATTCATTACAATTACAATTTATCGGTTGCCCTACCCAGATTTGCAATGCTTAAAAGCCACGTGAGGCCTATTGGAGGGCAATATTTTTCCAATCAAATCGCAATGAAATTGTGATTGTAAAGGATTCTCCACAAGTATTTCTGCCCTGGTCATCCCTTTTCTGCCTCAGCACTTCCCTGGCCTCTTATTTCCTTTTCCATGGGTACTTTGATGGTTTGGATGCAAGCTAAAATACATAGTGTTCCCTTCAACCCAAACTTTGTCACATATTTTTAAATGATAGGGTCTGCATTTCCAGAGCTCTTAGCTTGTTTTTACGGACTTTACTTACTTCAGGGAAGAATCTACATCAGTGCCTGCTTGCAGACACCCTGTGAGGCAAAATCACAGCCATTAATTTTGAAGTAAACACAAAGGCACACAAAAGAAAGTTATTGGGACCCTGAATGCAAACAGCATGCTTTGCCTTAACTTTTTGTGGTTTTGGCTTCATCTTTGGAAATCTGGATGCTGAGCCTCTCCTCGAATGTTCCCCTTCTCACCTCCAGTATCCAAACAAGAATTCCTCCCACGGAGAAAACTCAGTGTGTCTTGGGATACGGATACTCTTGAGGGAGGCAACAGCATCCAGTTCACATCAAAGTGTGGAAGTTTTGGAAAATCTGTTGCTACTGCTTTGAGGGGGAGCTGAGAATTGGGTGCCCAGAATTCCCTGGGTAGAGGGAAAGTGTGTGGAATGTGGAAGATGGGGTCTCACTGTCTTTGAAACCCACACCTGGACCACGAGATGATGATGATGAGGATGAGAGAGCGGAAATACCTATGCAAGATCCATGCCCAGCTAATTTTCTCAGCCTGTGGACTCTCTGGATCCACGTTGCTTGGCTATGTTTTTCGGCAGATTGTGTGTGTGTGTATGTGTGTTTTGCAAATGAAAGAAAAGAAAAGAAGCTTTCATTTCTGGCCACTGATGAGTTTCTGGGCCTTCTCTTGCGTCCCTGGAATATTTCTTTGAATGAAAATTTCTGTGTAAAGGTCATGGCTATTCAAGATTGACTGAAGGAGAACAGGAGGTGCTAAGGGGAAATCCATACCTGGAATTGTGTCTGTACATTGTTTGCAAAGATGGAAGCCTAGGTGGGGATACAATTTGGAAACCAGATTGGTTGCATGCTTATCATGGGAAATATGGAAATTCAGCCCATGGCTTCCCCAGGAGGCCCCAAGATATGAAGGGGATCCCAGGAAAGCTTTCTTCTGAATCTGTCACCCCATTGAATTAAAAATTTTCATTTTGCTTTACCTTATAATATGTGGGTGCAGGGTCCTAAGTACTTGAGCCATCTTCCACTGCTTTTCCCAGGTGCATTAGCAGGGAGCTGAATTGGAAGCAGAGTAGCCAGGACATGAACTGGTGCCCCTATGGGATGCTGGTGTTGCAGGCAGTGGCTTCACCCACTGTACCACAATTAGCCCCACTGCTCATCTTTGATGTTGCTGTTGTCCATCTCTATATAGTGGCTGAGATCTTTGTTTTGGCAAGTTTCAAATCACTCATAAACAGGTCAAGATTTTCAGCCTGAGCCCTGTTGAAAGAACTTCTGATTAGGAGTTTTCTGATAATCAATCTGGGAGAAGAAATACTGTCTTAACCTGGACCTTCCATGGCCGTGAGGTTGTGGGAAGGACCTGGTCCCTTGTCTCAGATGGTGCCTTTAAGATGGCATCTTGGGGCCGGCGCCGCGGCTCAATAGGCTAATCCTCTGCCTTGCGGCGCCGGCACACCAGGTTCTAGTCCTGGTCTGGGCACCGGATTCTGTCCCGGTTGCCCCTCTTCCAGGCCAGCTCTCTGCTGTGGCCCGGGAGTGCAGTGGAGGATGGCCCAAGTCCTTGGGCCCTGCACGCCATGGGAGACCAGGAGAAGCACCTGGCTCCTGGCTTCAGATCAGCGCGGTGCGCCGGCCACAGCGCGCCGGCCGGGGCGGCCATTGGAGGGTGAACCAATGGCAGAGGAAGACCTTTCTCTCTGTCTCTCTCTCACTGTCCGCTCTGCCTGTCCAAAAAAAAAAAAAAAAAAAAATGGCATCTTGGCCAGCTCTCTGCTCTGGCCTGGGAAAGCAGTAGAAGATGGCCCAAGTCCTTGGGTCCCTGCACCCACGTGGGAGACTAGAAGGAAGCTCCTGGCTCCTGGTGTCAGATCAGTGCAGCTCTGGCCATTGTGGCCATCTGGGGAGTAAACCAGCAGATGGAAGTCTTCTCTCTCTGTCTCTATCTCTCTGTGTAACTCTGACTTTCAAATATATAAAATAAATCTTTAAAAAAAAAGATGGCATCTTGGGGGCTGGCACTGTGGTATAGCGGGTAAAGCCACTGCCTGCAATGCTGGCATCCCATATGGGTGCTGGTTTGCGTCCCAGGTGCTCCACTTCTGATCCAGCTCTCTACTATGGCCTGGGAAAGCAGAAGATGGCCCAAGCCCTTGGACCCCTACAGCCCCGTGGGAGACCCGGAAGAAGCTCCTGGCTCCTGGCTTCGGATTGGCGCAGCTCCAGCTGTTGTGGCCAATTGGGGAGTGAATCAGTTGATGGAAGGCCTCTCTCTCTCTCTCTCTCTCCTCTGCCTCTCCTCTCTCTTTGTAATTCCGACTTTCAAATAAATAAATCTTTAAAAAAGATGGCATCTTGGCCATTGCCATGGCTCTCTGGGGTCACAACCACTCATCTCTCTGACATGGTCCTTATATTCTTCCCATGACTTCAAATTTCCCAGAGACAGCTGGGCAGAGTATTCTTGCCCAGATAAGCCCAGAGGTGTTCTGGAAGAGCCTGTGACCCCTTGCACCCACAGGACAGCTGGAGGATTAGTTCTGAAGCTGGCTACGTCAGCGTGGAGACAAAACAAAGTCAGTTCCCCGGGCACCACTTGGCAACAAGAATGTTTCCAGTGCTAACCCAAAAGTTGCTTGGTTACAGGATCCGAGAGAATTAGTGCTGTGCAAAACATTAGATGAGAAATGGTAAGCCATTTGAAAATTGCTGTTTAGAGCTCATGAGAATTTCAGGAGATGAAAAATTTGAGAGTGGGAACTTATCCTGGGTGAAAATGACATTTTATTGAGTCATTAATTTGAATAAATTCACATGCAAAATGGAACAGATTCTCCATAGTGACTGTAGAAGGCAAAAGGCTTCTTTTTTTTCCTTTTCCTATGGTATTTTTCTCACTAATAAAGAGTATTGGATCATGATATAGAAGGAGAATCACATTAATTATGTGAGTCTTGGTAACTGGCAATTACGGGCATAAAATGAGGTTTATTGCTGTCTGCTGTGGCAGTGGTACAGGCTGGCTTAATTAAACATGGCGAGAAAGCCATGGTGAATAGAGCTAAGTAAGAGTTGAAAAAATTTGACTTCTTTCTGCTGGCAAAATGCAAGAATGTCTACCAGTGGGGATCTCAGGTGTGGCCATGTGGTTGGATCAAGGAGTAATTTGGAGCTGTATTTGAATACGATTGAGAACGTGTCTGTGTAGAAGAACAGAATGTGTGTGTGTGTGTGTGAATGCACATTTATATCCTGGATGTGACACTGTTGTGTGGGAAGCAGGCACAGATGGGTTTTTGCAAGAGCTGCAGTGTCTAGCCCTAACCGTAGATGGGCTAAGGTGTCTTCATGAAATTTTAGGAAGTCTGTGTGTGAATGTGGGAAGGCGTTGCTAGCAGATAAGCGAAGTGTCCTCATCCCCCAAGTATGCTGTCCTCTTGATCCGTCCTCCACCTCAACACATAACAGGTGGCCGATGGTCCTTCTGTGTTGTCTATGTGCAGGCCTTTCAGCTTCACTCAGGGCCGAGTTTTCTGTGCAGGGTACAGCTGCTGCATTCTCACCCCGGGTGAAGTCTCCCAGGGCCCAAGGCTGCTATGATGCCGTGTGTCCTTGTCTCCCTGACTGAGTCTGGTCTCCTCCCTGCCTATCCGATGTGAACAGTTTACTCCTTCTTTCTGCCTCTGTGGGGTTCCACAGCCATGTCTCAAACAGGTTTACCCTCTTCCCGTGATTTCCCTGTCTTTCTTCCCTGCCATTTAATCACACATTTAACCATTTCTTCTCTTTGGCCCATGTATGCCAGGATACATGGCATTAACAGTAATGCACTGGTATTTTTTGAGATCATTTTTATGTTTTGTTACACGGACCAGTAGGAGCTGTTTATAAATCCCATGGAACTATCTTTCACCTTGTAATTACCGATGCTTGGTGATGGCAGTCCAGTTGGCACCAGTTCTGACTACACATTTCTCTGCCATTTGTTTTTTTTTTTTTTTTTTTTTTGACAGGCAGAGTGGACAGTGAGAGAGAGAGACAGAGAGAAAAGTCTTCCTTTTCCGTTTTTTCATCCCCCAATGGCTGCTGCGGCCAGCACGCTGCGGCCAGTGCACTGTGCTGATCCGAAGCCAGGAGCCAGGTGTTTCTCCTGGTCTCCCATGTGGCTGCAGGGCCCAAGCACTTGGGCCATCCTCTGCTGCACTCCCTGGCCACAGCAGAGAGCTGGCCTGGAAGAGGGGCAACCGGGACAGAATCTGGCACCCCGACCGGGACTAGAACCCGGTGTGCTGGCGCCGCAAGGCGGAGGATTAGCCTAGTGAGCCGCGGCGCCGGCCATCATTGGGTTTTCTGATCACTGTTTGCTTTATTCTTATTATAAAATGAGTGCATCATCTTCTAGAAAAGTTATAAAATACAAAAAAAAGTGTAAAAGAACATAAAGAAAAGTCTCCTCCCAGATTGTACCTCTCCCAGTGACAGTCAGTGTTAATGTATCAACAATTCCCTTCTCCACATTTTCATTTGGTTGCCATTGTCCTGTGTGTTCTTAAAATGCCTGCTTTGTTTACTGAATGTTAAGAATAGTAGTGCATGAAAGCATGTCCTAAATTTATTATAGATCAAATAGCAAATTGTGAGCATTACACAAATGTAGACAAATATGTTAATACCCTAAATTAGAGGACCTCAAACAAAGCTCTGTTTTTAGCATTGTCTTACTATTGGACATGCTTGAGCTACATCGAACTTTTTCATTTAATGAAAGTCACAGTTTTCTACTGTTGACAGGCACAGAGCAGCTGGACTTGCTTCTGCAGATGCTAGGGAGGCATCAAAACGCAGAAGACAGGTTATGCTTTTATTTACGATTCTGGTATTGAGTTAGCAAAATTGGAATTCAGCACTTACTGTCGGACCTATTGAACACTGGATGAAAACACCGCAGTTTGGGTCAGCAGCTCCTGCAGGGCAGGGGATGCTCAGGGCAGCTCTGGACAGGAGCAAGGCCTGAGCAAGCTCTGCAGACTCCCATTTTGTCGTCTCTTTTCTCCTTCCCCTTTTTGTGATTTTCTCTGGAGCTGTTCTCATCTTGGCAACTCGCTTCTGGAATGACTGTCAAGTTCATTTCTCACAGGAAGTTTGTATCACTGAAAGCGATCTTTGAAATGTTGATATTTACCATGCTGTAGGAAGCTAACTGCCTTGTCCCTGATGCAAGTGAAACATATATTATCTTGCAGATAGCTTGTATTTTTGCATCTTAAGACTCCAACAGTTAGTGTGTAGTTGGCTACAAATAGTTCATTTTGAGAAATACAGTGGTTCAGGTAGCTGCTCCTTGAAGCAATAAGGCCTTGGTCAAGTGGAGAAATACAGACTCTTCTCTTAGCTTCTCCACCAAGCAGCTGGCTGGCCATAAGCAAGACCCGTCACCTTTCTCATTTTCTTGTCTGGAAAACATGAGGATTGGCCTTGGGCACCACTCAGAGGCTTTCTAGCTGTAAACACTGATTCTTTGGCTGAATGTCAAGGTGCAAACCCCAGAGTAAGGCTTTGAAGTCTTTTACAAGAAGCATGGAAATTTGAGGATGGGAATACTTCTCATAGCTTTGGAGGCTTAGAGGCCCTGTTGAGTTTAGTCCTGTGCAGGGTTCAGCAACACATGATTCATAGGCAGCCCAGTGCCTGTGTATTGCTGCCCTTGAGCTAATAATTTTAGTTCAATGATTATACAAGTACCTATATACAGCTTGATTTTGGCCTCTTGGCCTGCAAAGCTTACAGTTTACCATCTGAGGTTGGGCTTTTGTAGAAAAACCTTGCAATGCCTGGTCTAGCACATCCATTCAGGATTCTTCTATAAGTAGGAAAGGCTGGAGAGGTGAGAGGGTTTGTCCAAAATCACACCATGGTTGAGTGTTGGGGCTGGGCTCGTGCCCTGGGTCTCAGATTCCTGGGTCACGTATCCTAGATGACACCGTGCCCATCTCAAATGACTCAGCTACTTCTTGTTAGAACCGTTAACCGAGAGACTACATTTATTTTTCAGTCAAATCCAGTGATCAACAGACGACTCCATTATATATAAACTCAGGGAATCTGTGATTCAGTGCAAGCACTTTAATGTATTGGGGTGGTATTCAAGCTTTGGTCTTCTACCCCAGCAACAAGACCCTGGTTGCTCCTTGAAAATGTCCATCACCTTGAACGAGGGACGAGAAGGCCGGGGACCAGGACCGAGTGTGTGCAGCTGTTGGAATTCTCAGCAGAAGCAGGCTGTAGGGAAAAATCTTCCCTCTGGAAGCTTGGCACCTCCCTCCTGGGAAACATGGCCTGATTTTAGAGTTGAATTCATTAAATAAAGAGTGGCCGATGGCGGGGCTGGTTGTAATTACTCATTTGCTCAGTCTAGGGTTGTTGTCCTGTAGTGCAGGGGATTCAGAAACAGCTTCCCAAGTCATCGTGTCTGTGCAGGTCGTTGTTTTGCTGCTGCATGCAACTGTTACTAATTGTTTTAGAGGATGCAGCTGGGGTAGAAGAAAGCTCTCAGTCGAAGTCCTCTGAAGTAATGCAGTGAGGGCTGGGGCTTGAGCCGGAGGAGAGCGTTGTCCGTGAGACCAGCTGTGATCACCAGAGTGTGCTCCATGAGGGGAAGAGGCTTTGCTTGGCTCTCCGGCAAGTAAACACTCTCACCGCTTTCTAAGAGACCGCAGGGAAGACGCAGGGAAGATGGTGCTGAGCCCAGTGTCACTGGAAAGCAGAAGCCAGAATTCCCTGAGCTTTAGATGCATTCTGCGATCAGTGTGGGTTCTGTCTTGTAACACTTTTATCTGTAGTTAGTATTAAATAGATTTTTTAAAGATTGATTTATTTGAAAGAGATACAGGGAGAGAGGGAGAGAGAGAGAGAGAGATAGAGTCACACACAGGTAAACACACACACACACAGTTAGAGAGAGAGAGAGAGAGAGGGTCGAGAGCCTTCCATCTGCTGGTTTATTTCCCAGAAGGCCTCAACAGCCAGTCCTGAGCCAGGCCAAAGCCAGCAGCCAAGAGCTTCATCTGGGGCTCCCACATGGGTGGCAGGAGCCCAAGCACTTGCATTGTCTTCCATTGCTTTCCCATTCGCATTAGCAGGGAGCTGGATCAGAAGTGGAGCAGCCGGGACACTAACCAGTGTCCCATGGGATGCTGGCATTGCAGGTGGTGGCTTTACCATCTATGCCACAATGCCGGCCCCAAGTAGATGTTCTTTGTGATACTCAGGCATAAACTGGGGCTGGTTCTCACAGCTTCTCCCTTCTTGCCCCCCTCCCCTGTCTTCTCCTCAGTGCCACTTACATAGAAGAAAGCCTCAGACAGCATATGCTAGTGCCATTCTTTTAGGTCCACCTGTTAGGGTAGGTCCTTGACAGTCCCAGCCGGGTTGAGAAAAAGAGACTCTGGCCAGTTGGTACAAAGCTGCTGTTGGACGTGTCCACAGGCAAGATGCGATGACTGATACTGTATATATCCAGTGCTGTGTATATAGAGCTGCAGCCTCCTGCTTGTCTTGGCTGATGGAGAATCGGTTTCCACAACCATGGCTTCCGAAATGAGGTGTGTGATGTGCCGTGGGCTCATATAGCAATCCTCTGGATTGAGATGTCTAATGGTATTTTCTTTTTATCACCTCCTTGTAGAAATTGTATTGTGTAGGTTTTATAATGCATATAACATAAGAAGATAGCTATTCACATACTTAATTTATAAACATATTTTATTTATTAATACGTGTGCACACATCTATTTTTCTGTCCAAAGATTAGGATGTGATCACTGTCCATCTTACATCTGAGTCATGCACAAAAGACGGGGTGTGTGTGTTTTTTTTTTTTGACAGGCAGAGTGGACAGTGAGAGAGAGAGACAGGGAGAAAGGTCTTCCTTTTCCATTGGCTCACCCTCCAATGGCCGCTGCGGCTGGCGCGCTGAGGACACTACACTGCGCTGATCCAAAGCCAGGAGCCAGGTGCTTCCTCCTGGTCTCCCATGCGGGTGCAGGGCCCAAGCACTTGGGCCAACCTCCACTGCCCTCCCGGGCCATAGCAGAGAGCTGGACTGGAAGAGGAGCAGCCGGGACAGAACCAGTGCCCCAACCGGGACTAGAACCTGGGGTGCCGGCGCCGCAGGTGGAGGATTAGCCTAGTGAGCCACAGCGCCATCCGACGGGGTGTGTGTTTTTTTTTTTTAATTATTTTTTGTTGTTGTTGTTGACAGGCAGAGTAGACAGTGAGAGAGAGAGAGAGAGAGAAAGGTCTTCCTTGGCCATTGGTTCACCCTCCAATGGCCGCCGCAGCCGGCGCGCTGCAGCTGGCACACCGCGCTGATCCGAAGGCAGGAGCCAGGTGCTTCTTCTGGTCTCCCATGGGGTGCAGGGCACAAGCACTTGGGCTATCCTCCACTGCACTCCCGGGACATAGCAGAGAGCTGGCCTGGAAGAGGGGCAACCGGGACAGAATCCGGCGCCTTGACCGGGACTAGAACCTGGTGTGCCGGTGCCGCAGGCGGAGGGTTAGCCTATTGAGCCGCGGCGCCGGCCCGGGGTATGTTTTTGAAACTCTGAGATCACTGCTCCTGCCAGAGCTCCAGGCTTCTGAAGGAGGTGTGACATCCGCCTGCCCCGGTTCTGGTGGCAATGTGCCATTTTACACACTTTGGGTCTGTTACTCTTGTAAACCAGTGTTAATAACGGGGTGCAGGTGTGGCCTTTGCCATGCTGTTGGTCCGTGCTGTGCTACTTTTATTTAAACGTCTCACAGTGGTCTTGGGATCCCAGTTCCCATGGGTGCTGGACTGCAGCTGAGTGGAAATAGGACACAATATTAATGGGGATTCTTTGGTGATGGGAAGAGAGTTGCACAGAGATGAGGGGATTCATTCATTCATTCATTTGATAAACGTTTACATCTCACCTGGCACTTGCTGGACGCTGACTGCCTGGACCTTATTCATTTGCCATAAGGCAAGATGAGGTGACTGATGCGTTTCTTCCCTCCCTAACTGATTGTAATAATTTCCCTCCAAATCATGACTGTTCTTGCATATGTCCTTTGGAATCATTCATCTTTGTTTTCTTTTTTTTTTTTTAAAGAGGATATCTCCAAGGGCCTTCTTTTTTTTAAAAAAATATTTATTTCTTTATTTGAAAGTCAGAGTTACACACAGAGAGAAAGAGAGGCAGAGAGAGAGGTCTTCCATCCACTGGTTCACTCCCCAATTGGCTGCAATGGCCGGAGCTGAGCCAATCTGAGTCGAGGAGCCAGGAGCTTCTTCTGGGTCTCCCATGCAGGTGCAGGGGTCCAAAGACCTAGGCCATCTTCTGCTGCTTTCCCAGGCCATAGCAGAGAGCTGGATCGGAAGTGGAGCAGCTGGGACTTGAACCAGCACCCATATGGGATGCCGGCACTGCAGGCTGCGGCTTTACCCGCTACCACCATGGTGCTGGCCCCATCATTGCCTCTGGAAGCAAAAGGCACAGCCATCTTCTTTGTAAATGAGAGAAGTGCCCAGCACCGTGATCTCTAAAAGCAGGGTTCCAATTTTTTCTGTTTCTTTTTCCAAGTGGCAAATTTCCAGCATAAAATTGAAAATTAATGGCAGCAGGTTTAAAAGGGAATGTGAAATGAATCTTTTTCCCACTTGAAGAGCCCTCACTTCTTTTAACATCTTGTCTCCTCTTAGAGGAGAAGTCCAGTGGGGGACTTGGTTAACCCCCAGATGTCTGTTTCCACATTGGAAATGAGAAGATAGCAGATGCTTTGGCCGGAAGAGAAGCAGAGAGCAGTTTTTAGGGTGGCCCTCTATGCTCTGAATGTGGACTGGGATTTCTCTATGAAAGAAAGCACTGTCTTTGCCTTGTGGTCTTGCCAGTCCCTGTCTGGCCCCCTCAGCTGTATCTGAACAACTTGGCCCCTACATACAGACTTGTCTCTGCTCCGACTCTAGGACTGGTTATACCCTTGCCTGGGAGAAACCAAGAAACTGAGGCCCAGCCCTTAGACTGAGGTCTGCCTGCTCTGTTCTGACGGCTGGCGCCCAGGCCAGCCTGGCTCCCTTTGCTGAATCCCTCCCTGTGTGGTCCCAGTGCTATACTCCTTCTGGACCTTGGGCCCTTCTCCTTGGGCAGGCCCATGTTCCTGACCCTGCCCTAGTGCCTCAGGCTTCATCCTGATCTGATTGACAACCTGCTTGGGTGCCTTCATGTCCTGTGTCCTCTGGGCCATGTTCTACCCTGCCCCCCCCGCCCCCGCCCACCAGAGTAGGCTGTTTCTCAGCACTTGCCCTTTCCTGAATAGCAGAGTCTGATTTTTGTTTTTAAAAAGTGCGAGAGTCCTGAAACTCAGACCATGAGACTCATTGTGGGTCTTTCATGTTGGGACCCAAGCACCTGGGCCATCATCTGCTGTCTCCCAGGATGTGCGTTAGTAGGAAGCTGCATTGGAAGCAGAGCTGGGACTGGAATCCTATGGATTCCTACAAGGGGTGGGGTTCCAGTGCAGTGTCTGACCTGTACCAAATACAGGTCCCGAGTCAGCTGTTTAAATGCCTGTCATCTCCCGTCAAACTTCTGCCATTGCCCGGTGGTCATAAAGTACTGACTCGTCAACTCCGTCTGCAACGTGCTCCTCCCTTTCAGCGCTCACATGTACTCCCGCTTCATTCCCACGACTCTGCCCTAGCGGTGACCGCTCCTGCCTGGTTCCAGACTGAGCCTCAGAGCTTCTCTGCTCCCACTCCTACCCTCGTCCACACAGCAATCGTGGTGATTTCTTCTAATTGGAAGTCGGATCTAATGACACAATCTAAACTCCTTCCTCTGACTTAGGAGGCCTGAATACTTTGCCCCCTGCCCAGCACCTCAGGCTCTTTCTCATCCCTCTCCCCCACTTTCTTGTTCATTTGAAAGGCAGAGTCCAGAGAGAGAGAGAAAGAGAGAGAGAGAGAGAGAGAGAGAGAGAGAGAGAGAGAGGAGTCTTCTACCTATTGGTTCACTCCCCAAATGGCTGCAATGGCTGGGGCTGGGCTGATCTGAATCCAGGAGCCAGGAACTCCATCTGGGTTCCCACGTGCGTGGCAGGGGCCCAAGCACTTGAGCCATCTTCCAGTGCTTTCCCAGGTACATGAGCAGGGCCCTGGCTGAGAAGTGGAACAGCTGGAACTCAAACCTCTGCTCACTGGGGACGCTGGCTTTGCCAGTGGTGGTTTAACCTGATATGCCACACCTTGGTCTCTGTGTTCCCACACCCCAGCCTTCCCTTCATCAAATACGCCAAGTTCACTGGCACCTCAGGGCCTTTGCTTGACCTGCTTCCTGTGCCCCGAATGGGTTTCCTTTGGTCTGTGATGCCTGACTTTTTTATTTTTTTCATCTAAGTTTCAGCTCGAATTTCAACCCTTGAACATTCTTTCCTGAGGCTGCATTCAGAGTATTTCCCACAGCCTGCTCTGTTGTGCCATCGTCAGGTTTTATTTTCTTCAGCGCACTTGGCACTATTGAATACTCACGTGTTTATTTATTTGGCTTCCTGTTTGTTAACTGTATCTCCCAACTAAAATGTCAGCTCCCCGGGAGCAAAGTCTTTGCCTACATCATTCCCTGTGCTATTGCCAGCACCTAGAGATATCTGGCACACAGTGGAGCTAAATTAATACTTGCTGAAATCGTGAATAAATGGATGATTTCTAACTGCAGCAGGACAGCTTCTGTTTATTTGGAACAAAGCATGTAAGTAGAATATTCTCCTGGCATTAGGGCTTACCAGGAGCCATGCATTTCCATTGCTTTTTTCAACTTTATTTTAAAGGCAGAGAAACAGAAACAAAGATCTCTCTTCTTCTGGTGCCCTCCCCAAATGCCCGGAATAGCTGAGACTGAGCCAGGAGCCAGGAACTCCAAGTGTATTCCACTTGAGTGGCAGGGAACCGAGTACTTAATCCATTACCTACTGCCTTCCTGAGTGCAGGTTAGCAGGAAGCTGGAGTTGGGAGCAGAGCTGAGACTTGAACCCAGGCACTCTGATAGGGGACGTGGGTGAACCAGTGGCATCCTAACTGTTGTGCCAAAGGCCCACTCCCAGTATTTTATGTTTAATGGACTTGTGTTACTCTGTTAAATAAATATGCAACATTACCTCTTAGCCACCCTTCCCATCACCGAATTATAAATGAGAATGTCTCTAATTTTAGCCTTGCCAAAAAAAATATGAAACTTTGGAATGACAATTTTTAAAAATCTTTAGTCATTTGAAAGGCAAAACCTAGAGTGGCTAGACATTTCTCTTGCATTTCTGACCCTTTGCTGTTCTCTTTTTGAGCATGGAGCTGGAATGTGTGAGAGAGAGGCCCTGGGCCCACTGTGGGGGTGGGAGAGGAATAAGCCCACACATTTGCAGTTTTTTGATCACAGAGCAACAGCACAAAGAATCCACAATTCCAGAACAGTCTGGATTTTTCCACAGGGACACCCAGATGCTCTGTTTCCTACTACCATCTGTAAAGCTATGGAGAATTATGGAGAAAAAAAAAAATCAGAGCTCCATTTATTTTATGCAATTTAATCTAATTTCCTTTGTCGAGAGAAAAATCTGTAATAATGGTTTGTGCCTGAAGGTAGTGAAATAATGAAGCAGAAGTGATGGGAAAACAAATTCATCCTGTATAGAAACCAAGGAAGTAGACTCGTATTTGAAATTGTTACGGATAAACCCAGGGAGGCTGTTCCAGCTAGGACAGATTTGTCCTACATTCCATCTTTGAGAGACACCCCAGGAGACTACACTGGCATCTGAAAAATCTTCAGTATCAGTAGATCACCTTGCTGTGTCCAAGCCATGCAGCATCAGGGCATTTTCAGGCACTGCATTTAACCAGGACAGAGGAAGACCAGTTTAGATGCAAGGAGTATGAAGGATGGGCAGCCCTGGTCAGTGAGATGCTTTAAATTCCACTGCAAAGGAATTCTTCATGCATGGTTCTGAACACTGCCCTGCAGTTGTGGCATTCCTTGTCCCTGAGCCATCCCTGTGGGGGAGTTTCAGCTGGCTTTATCTAAGGATGGCTAGGGAAGTTTCCTTTCACATCTAGAGAAGTGGTAACAATAAGAATTCAGGTCCTACTTTTGTTCAGGGGGTTTTAGTGTGTCTTGGGCCATGGAGTAGGAGTATTTTTTTTTTTGTAGTAGATAAGTCAAGAGATGGATAATTATTTTGCTGCATGATCTATGATGGAAAAGAATGTGTGTGTGTGTGTATGTATGCATATAAATTTTGTTTATTTGAGAGACAGAGAGAGATCCCATTTGCTGTTATTCCCCCAAGGAAAGGAACTGGGAACTCCAGTCCAGGGCTCCCCCATGGGTGGCAGGATCCCAATCACTTGAGCCTCCCTGCTGCCTCCTAGGGTCTGATTAGCAAGAAGCTGGAGTCAGGAGCTAGAGGAAGGTAATCAAACCCAGGCACTCCAGTATGGGATACAGACATTTTTTTTTTAATTTATTTTTCCAAAGATTTATTTATTTATTTGAAAGTCAGAGTTAAACAGAGAGGAGAGAGCGAGAGCGAGCGAGCGAGAGAGAGACAGAGACAGAGACAGAGAGAGATCTTCCCATCCATTGGTTCACTCCCAGTTGGCCGCAACAGCTGGAGCTGCGCTGATCCGAAGCCAGGAGCCAGGAGCTTTTTCCAGGTCTTGCACATGGGTGCAAGGGCCCAAGGACTTGGGGCATCTTCTACTGCTTTGCTAGGCCATAACAGAGAGCCGGATAGGAAGTGGAGCAGCCAGGTCTTGAACCAGCACCCAAATGGGATGCCGGCTCTGTAGGCCAGGGCATTAACCCTCTGTGCTACAGTGCCAGCCCTGGGATACAGACATCTTAACTGCTAGACCAAACACCCACCCCATAATAATATTTTATATTTAATATCTTTGTACTTGGGGTTAATAGGTAGCTAAAATTTCAGTGAATCTCTACAACCATTTCATTTAAGACTAAATCCATTACATTTTGGAAATCTGTTATTTTCCACAACAGCAAATAAAATCCATGACAGTAAAAGTAACAGCGGCTGCCGTTATTATTGAGTGCCTACTATGTATCAGGCACCCAGGTATGTAAGCACCAATATCATCCCAGGTAGGAGCATTTCAGCAAGCTGGTGTCACTTGCTCCAGGCAATAGGGAGGGTTAAGTAAACTGCCAACCACCAGCAATACTGCTTCCTACTCGTAATGGTATGTCGAAGAAACAGTGGGTGATAGAAGGACAAGGATCCAGACTGTTTAAGATCCCACTGTCTTCCTCCTGAGCAGTTAAAAGAGACAGAGGAATGAACATGTGTTGACAATGATGCTGTTGAGTAACGCTGGGCAGGCACTGATCGGAGTGTATCCCATGTGCTTTCCTGACCAATCCTTGGAGGTACAGTTGAGGTTCAGAGCTAGAACCCAGTGGCTGCTCCAGAGACTCTTTGTTAAACTTTGCTTTCTACAGGCACTCGGTAAGCCCTGTCCCTTGCCTGGGAACCAGCACTGTATCAGGCACTAGTTAAGCATATGCTCAAGTCTCTGTCATGACGCCCATGAGAGGAATTATCATCTCCATTTCACAGCTGAGACATCAGGGCTCCAAGTTGCTCAGTGATTTCCAGTCACCCTCAGAGCAGATGCAAGTGTATTGCCTTGCCCATCTGTCAGGACGTTTGTCATAGTAGTGGACATGGCATTTAGGCCCAGGAACAGCTCTTATCATTGAAATCTGTCCCTTCTTTTGATTTCTGCCTGATTTATCAGTGCTTCTGACGGCTCACTATGGAGCATCAATTCTCTTCACACAGCGTCTGCTTTCCTTAGCCTCTTCACTCCCCAGGCAGGCATGGCTAGTTCTTCAGACACACACACGGACTGAAACAGGAGAAATAGTCAATGGTGTCCAAATGTTGTGCTGCTGATATTGGAGCACAGTGCCCCAAACAAAACAGGCACTCATGACGCTGTATCATGCAGAAACTTTGGGTTGGTGCCACGTCCCTGTCTTCATTTTCTTGTTCTTGAAAAGTGGTAACAACACTTTTCAGACAGAGTCAAAGGTGGACAGAACTGGCTGGGACAATATAGAATTCTGATCTTGCTAGGCTCTCTTTGTCTAAACAAAAGCAGGAGAGCCACAAAAGAAAGAGAATAAAGAAATCCATGTAGGATCTCTGAAAAGTAGCAGAGAGAGGAAGAACAAGTTCATGGGAGGGGAAAATGAAAAATGTATGAAATGCTAAATATTGTGATTGATGTAGTTCAAACAATAATAATCAAAATAATAATTTTAAAGTGATAAAAGGAGGAAGAAGGCATTTGAAACTATTGCAGAATTTTAGACTTGATAGTTAATGGAAAGGAACTGTTCTGGTGGGAAAGAATGGTGGTTTTGTTTTAGGTTTTTCCATTGGCTCTCTGTCTTTGGAACCTCTGTTCTAAGTGAGCTATCAGATCACCTGTTATTTTAACACGATAAGTGTAAAGATTTGTTAGAAAACAAAAGTAAAAGGAATCTAGTTTTGCAATGTAATGCCAGTTCAGTCGTCCCCAAAGACCACCAAGGGGCCGACACCGCTGTAAAGCACACGAGAGTTTTATTGCAGGTCCGGCCTGGTCTCTCAATCAACACCGACGCAGCGGGTCTGAATTGAGAGCCCCGACCCTTCAGTGAACAGGGTTTGTATAGGGTTTCCAGAGACATTCTATACATCATGGTACCATCTAGCAAATCATCTCATCCCGCGGGAAATTCCAAGGACATCTGCTAGAATTGATTAGTGCATCCAGTGGCGGGAATGGACCTACTAAAGGTGGCTGGATGGCTTTGGGGTTGATGCCTTTTGAATTGATTGGCCGAAGCATAGGGTCTAAACTGCTGGGGTGTACGTGCCAACTGCAGGGTCTCGGGTAGCTATCAGTCACCTTATCTGCACTGAGAAGACACCAGGAACTCTAGGTATTTCTCTGTTATCTGTTAATCGGCTGTTGCTAGGAGAGTTTATTGCAAGGTAAGTTCGTTTATTTACTTTTAGGAACTTCTGGCTTAGGGTTCAGGGCCTGGTCAGGCCCAAGTTACAAGATGGAGGCCTAATTTAAAATAGTTACACCTTGATTCAGGCTCAGGTCTCACAGCAAGTCTTAATTGGCTTGATTTGTGATTCTAGAATCTGACAGCTGTCTGGACTGAATGTGGTTCTGACTGTTCTGTTCCACCACATGAACAGGCTGTGTTTGTGGCCAGAGAAAAGAGAGTGACCTACAGAAAAGGGAAGTCAGGTGCGGAGACAGCCCGGCTGTTACAGCTCCCATCTGTCCTATCAGAACTTACTACAAGAGTACAGTCTGTTGTACATCAGGTTGGGTTGTAGCTCACTATGAATGGAGAAATCTTGAGCCAAACTTAATTTAATTGATTATATTCCTTCCCAAAAGGTCAAAGGGCGATTTCCTAAGTATTGTACCCTAGACTACTGTCATGCAAATGAGCCTTTTTATCTTTGAACTTCTCCATCTGTGTTAATACAAAGCAGTGGTTCATCTAGAACTTTGGTTTGCAGATTTGCTCTGTCATACTAAGGGTTTTCAGTAGTTCTTCAAGAACCACTGTCATGACTAGCGAGGGAGGCCTGGTAAATAATATTCCAGGGCCCACTTTGGGGTTAGTGGATCTGTTTTATATATGAGGATTCTGCTCAGGATTATAGCCTAAGGGACATGGCAAAGGAGTGAAGATTTGGTGAATTTCTAGGTTGACAATGGCAGGTACTAGGATTGAAATTTTGAAGTTTCTGGTTCATTTCCAACTTGAAAATGCACTCATCTTTGTGAAAGTATGAATTGCTGTGCCACGCCTGGGATGGAAAACCTGTGGAAGGGGAGTGGGAGATCCCTGTGAAGTCTCCAGAAGTGACTCCCCCGCCCCACCCCACCAGGTGCTGAGCACCCCCAGCCATGGCCTTCCCCTTCCTGGACTTATGGTACAGTCTTGTCTGTTTTCCAGTATGTGTTTTTACATAGTTGACGCCACACTGCTTATACAAAATGTGCCTTTTCTCTTAGTGTGCTGCAAACAGTCCTTCACATCATTCAGTTCTTGAAGTACGATTTTTAGTGCCTCTATAGAACGCCCCATCAGTGTAACCAGTTACATTGAGAATTTAGATTGGCTTTTTTTTGCCATAATTAATGATACTTTAATAAACATCTTTGTGGTATTTTTAGTTTTATTTATTGAACTCTTTATTTGGTAGAGCCATTAAGCCTTTGACTATAATGTAAATTGAAAGCATGTTGTCTCAAAAAATAAATAAAATAATGTTAAGAAAAGAAAAAAATTTTTTCATCAACATTTCTGACTGTTTGTTCAGAATAAATTACTGAAAGTGGAATTTTGGGCTCAAAGAATGCCATCCATGTAAAAAACCCCACATATTTGATAAATTTTTTTCCAGAAATTCTGCATCATTTATATTCCGGAAATGAAGTGTAGTAACACAGAATTTCAGTTGACTGCTCTGAAATGTAGCTGTTTGTTTCATTAGGAAAGAAAAAAAGAACATTTTTATTTAAAAAATTGCTTTTTGAAGTACTGGTTACTTAAAGTAGAAAAATGCACACATGCATGCTAAAACTGTGCAAGGAACATATTTTCCTTCTGAATATCAAGCTGGGAAAAATCCAGCAGCAAAGAAGCATTTACTGAAAGAGAATATGTGGAGTAGAGTGATTAAACAGTAGAAATTTTTCCCACTGTAGCAGATCCTAAAAAAATGAAAACAGTTTGCTCCGTGAATGCTTATATGGGGGTGCCAAGCACATCAGATGCCTCAGATGAGCAAGCGCAGGGCTTCCAATCTGCTAGGGGTTAGAATGCACTGCTTGCCTCCTGCGTGGAAAACACATTTGCTTAGAGCAGGCAGCATTCAGTCACATCAGAGGGTATCAGTTGGATGCCTAGTTCAGATCATGACTTTGCCACTTACTGCTTCGTACGGTCAGGGCTTTTTCTCTAAGTTGTATGTGTAAGATGAAGATGTTAGTGCCCTCATGCTATGGAGGTTATGTGTTTAAGGAAGTCAGCACTTTGTTGGGAGCTGGGTTGCTGAACATGTGGAATTGGGATGTGTTGTACATGTACACTGCCAGCTCTGACACGAAAGAACGTAAATGATTTTTGTAGTTGCATGCTATAGTGATACCACTTTGGAGACCAAGCACATTATCAAAATTAATTGTATCATGACTGGGCAGTCAACTTTTTAAGTGCTCCCATACGGGTGCAGGGGCCCAAGGACTTAGGCCACCTTCCACTGCTTTCCCAGGCCATAGCAGAGAGCTGGATCAGAAGAGGAGCAGCTGGGACAGGAACCAGTGCCCATATGGGATGCCGGCACCGCAGGAGGAAGATTAACCTACTGAGCCATAACCCCAGCCCCAACTAAAAAAAAATTTTTTTTTTTTTTGGACAGGCAGAGTGGACAGTGAGAGAGAGAGAGAGAGAGAGAGAGAGAAAGGTCTTCCTTTTTCCGTTGGTTCACCCTCCAATGGCCGCTGCGGCCGGCGCGCTGCGGCTGGCGCACCGCGCTGATCCAAAGCCAGGAGCCAGGTGCTTCCCCTGGTCTCCCATGCAGGTGCAGGGGCCCAAGGACTTGGGCCACCTTCCACTGCTTTCCCAGGCCATAGCAGAGAGCTGGATTGGAAGTGGAGCAGCCAGGGTACGAACCAGTGCCCATATGGGATGCTGGCACTGCAGGCCGGGACTTTAACCCACTGTGCCACAGCGCCAGCCCCAGCTTTTTCCTTTTTAAAATGTGACATACATTGTATTTTTATTTGACCACAGTGTTCTAGAACATAATAAAGACTCAATAACTATTTTTAAACAAATCAAGGTGAATTGTTTCTCCATTCTGGAGTTACCCAGTTGTCTTCTTATCTGGGAGCATTGGATTCTTAGTACATGTAAGGCTGGGGGCCGGGATGATGCGTAGTATTCATTGTTTGTTAGAGGAGCGAGTGGAGAGTTTAAAAATAGCACCCCCTCCCTCTGCCCTGGCCCATGCCTATCCTCATGAGTTATTTCTGTTGGCTGCATTAGGAATCTGACATTTGATTCATTCAGTGTGCCCAGCCTCGGAACTTTAAAACAGAATGGACAGTTAAGGAAGGGTCAAAGCCGCTATGGCTGGTGGTGGCTACCCTGGGCCGTGACAGGCAGAGGGAACCCAGGGAGACCAGAATAACCAGGATGGCAAAATGCTTGGTCAAGATCCAGACGCGACGAAGCCTTCACTTGCACCTGGTGAACCACTGCAGCGGTAACGTGTTTGTCCGTCTGCTGAGACACGGCTCTAAGATCACAGCTCGAAATGCAGGTGTGTGTTCTGCCCTGGGCTGTCATCCCACTCCTGGGAAAGCGTGCAGGCTTCCAGCTTCCTGCTTAGCGCTGGAGACACACAGAGAAGCCAGCGGTGAACCTGGTCAGGATGGGAAGAGACAGGGGGAGGTTGAGAAGCTGACACAGTGGGAAAGAGAGTGAGTAAATAAATGGGAAAAGGAGCCGGGCGGGCGTGTTCTTCTGTTCAGTGGAAAGTGCTGTGCGCCAGTGACGCCCCAGTCAGCCAGGAGTCAAGGAGGGAGGCGGTGGCCGGTGTGTTCTTTCAGACTGCTCAAAGATTGGAGGAGGCAGACGGGGTGGGTGATCAACACACACACACACACAGCATTGTGTGATGGTCAGGTCTCAGATCTGCTTGCCAGGGTGAGACGAAGCACTTCTTTATGTTCAAAACAGAGTTTCATTCATGTAAACTCTCAGCTTAAGAACTGCGATCGAACAGCTGTTCTGTTTCTTTTTCCTTGCAAAGATCATATTGTGTGTTGCTTCCGTGATTCTTCGAGTAAATATGAATTGAAATAGACATTTAAAACGTCAGTGCTTACAGCAGCCAAGAAGCTGCAGTTAACATGGTAGTGTACTTCAACAAGTTTGTGGAAGATGGAATGAAAAGGTAAATTTATTTTGGTGCAGAAAACTGAAATCTGTTTTTTTTTTCTAAAATGCACATTTCCCTTGAACCTTTTGAAGATGCTTCGTATGCATGAATTTTAATTTTTTTGGCAGCAGAATAAATTTATTTTTTCATTCCATTGTCCACAAACTTTTTGAAGTCCTTTCATATAATGTTGTTTACACAAGTTAATTAAAACAACTTTTTTTTTTTTTCTGGGAAATGTCTGGAATTGGCCAAATCTCATGTGTGTGTGTGGACTGACATTAGAATGAATTCAGATGAAATGAATTCTGTCTGTATAATAACATAAGTAATATATGATGTGTTCTTGTTGCAAAAGAACATGTAACAGCATAAATATATAGAATGTTTTTCTTTACCCTCGTACTCCCAATAGCCACTCTGTGAAGCTAGACACAGAGGATATGGGTATTTTTCCATGAATAGGATTGTTCTTGGTATATTATTTACAATTCTTTTTTCACTTTATCATGTGAGTTGAAAGACTTTTTTATATCGGCACCTTTTAATGTACATCTTTTTTTAAATAGCCAAATAATTTTACATCATAGATACAATTCACTTATTTAATCACCAAATTATTGTTGGAAGTTGGTATTTCCTATTTTTTGACTCTGACAAACTGCCGCAGTGAGTCTATATGAGATGGATTGGTGCAGGTGTAGTTGCTGGTTGAAGGACACATAAATTTTAACTTTGGATGCAAATGGGTGAATTATCCTCTTAAGAGACAAGTACTAACCAGGTGCGAATGAGAATGTTCTTCCTCACATAATTACTGAACTTGGTATGACCAGTTTCTTCAAATATGGCAAAATGCTTGAAAGAAGAATGAGATTTCCTCGTTTTAATTTCATATTTTTTACTAGTAAAAAATGAGAGTATTTTCAAATGATGATGGTCTATTTACATGTCTTCTGAGAATTGCCCATTTGTTTACTTTGCACATTTTTGAGTTTTTTGTTCCCTCCTTATACATTGTAGGAGTTCTTTTGTAACCTGAATATTAATCCTTTGCCTTTTATAAATGTTTACCTTTTTTCTTCCTGATTGGTTATTGGCTTTTGGCTTTTTTTATGTTGACTTTGTGACATAGGCTGACATAGGCACATTTTTTATGTGCAGACTACTTAATTTTTATAGATTCTAAATTTTATTACTTTTTCGTTTGTCAGTTTTCCTCATGCCAAGATTATAAGTTTCTTGTATCTTCTTCTTCATAATTAATGCACTTGCTTGAACTATGAGATTGCTGATAGTCATTTTTTTTGGCCTATAAAATTAGCAGTTTCCTGGGGTGTGTAATATTTGCTCCAGTTTAATTTTTTACTACTTTAGAATTGTTATGTGTATATAAAATGATGTAGGGCTATACACTTTGCCCTCAGTGTTAGCAGTTCTTCACACAATTATTTATGAACGAATGTCCATTATATCCAAGGGAGTGTTTTGTGGTTTGGTGTTTCTGCTCCATTACTATATTTATAATGCAGATTTGATATCGGGTGGCTCATTGCTCCTCATTGCTTTTTACTTAGGGATTTGCGTTCTTTACAGTCACAGCACAATAAACAGGAAGGCACAAAGATCTGCATACTTCCTGCTCCCACACATGTGTCTGCCACCAGAGTGGAGCTTCAGTTACAACTGATGAGTCTGCACTGGCACATCAGTATCATTCAGAATCCAGAGCTGACCCTCGCGACCACTATGGTGTTGTACATGCTGTGTCTTTATATCAGTGTACAGTGACATGCATGCATCATTGTAATGTCATGCAGAAGAGATTCATTGCAATCAAAGTCTATGATCTATCTCTTCACCCTTCTCTTCCCCCAGTCCCTGGCAACCTCTGATCTTTTTACTGTTGGCATAGTCTTGTCTTTTCCAGGTGTCATAGCGTTGTAGTCATATATAGTATATAGCTTTTCCACATTAACTTCTTGCACTTATGCATTTGAGATTACTTTCCACAGCATTTCTTTTTAGCACTGAATAATATTCCATTGTCTGGTGTACTCACTGCCTTTTTTCATCCAAAAACTTTTGATTATTCATGTGGGCTTTTCTCCATTTGTCTTTTTTGACAGTGTGTTGAAATTGCATGAAATTTTAGATTAATGAGAGGAGAACTGAATTTTCAAAATATTGAGGCTTGCTATGCAGGAGCGTCATATTTCTTCACTTATTGAGATTTTCTTTCGTGTTCCTCAGTTATGTTTTAACATTGTCTTTGTGCAAGTTTTGTAGATTTCTTTTTATGAATATTCCTGGATATGAGATGGATTTTTAAATGTGTACACTCAGCTATTTTAAAATGGATTTTTCATTGTCATATTTTTGTATTCTCTTCCTGGCATGTAGTAAACCACGTGTCTTGATATGTTGATTTTTGCACATGAACACCTTTCCAGTTTTATTAATTGCCTTGGGCTTCTCTTAGCTCTAAGCAGATCATCTCAATCACCTGGAATCCTGAGAGTTGGGTGCCTTCCTTTCCAACATTTGTATCTCTTGGTTTTTGTCTTTATCCTATTGTGTCATCTCAAGCCATTAGAATGATACTTTATGTTCTTGACTCTGGTAGGAATTCTTGTAACCTTTTGCTGTTACGTCTGTTTGCCCTCACACCTGGTGATTTCTGCAAGTCACTAACTTTCAGGAGATAAAGGACTAACAAATACCTATACTAAAATTCCAGCACAGTGCTCTGGTGGCAAACAGACCTGCAGGGAAGGGTGACAGCTATGGTCGCTTAGGATGCCCTCAGCAGCACATAGGTGAGAGGATCCTACTTAACTCTGCTTTAATTAATAAGGTGATTTGTTATCCAAGATGAAAAGAAGTCCAGGGTGAGCGAGGGCTGAGAACCAGTTCCACTTCCGCTCCTCTCCACTCTTCACGCTGGGCCAGTCTGTCCCTCAGAGCAGTGGCCGTCAGCCTCACACAGGAAGGCAGCCAGGGTCTCTGCTCGCTCCTTCAGTGACAACAATATCCAGAGAGAAAGGGTCTGTACCTTTCTGGAATGACCTTAGAATTAGAAGCAAATCCCTTTCTCAGGATCCTCTTTCCCCCGCAGCCTCCCTCCCTTTAGTTTTAATTTTCAGCATCAGCTCATATGCCCATTTCTAAATCAGATGGGAACTACCATGATAGGCTTAGTCTGATGTTTTGGGGAGAAATGGCTGATAAGGAATCTACTGTGGAAACCGTCAGATAAGAAGTATCTGTGCTGTGGCGCAGTGGGTTAAAGCCCTGGCCTGAAGTACTGGCATCCCATATGGGTGCCGGTTCTAGTCCCAGTTGCTCCTCTTCTGATCCAGCTCTCTGCTACGGCCTGGGAAAGCAGTGGAAGATGGCCCAAGTCCATGGGCTCCTGCACCCACATGGGGAGACCCGGAAGAAGCTCCTGGCTCCTGGCTTCGGATCGGCACAGCTCTGGCCTTTGCAGCCATCTGGGGAGTGAACCAGTGGGTGGAAGACCTCTCTCTGTCTCTACCTCTCTCTGTAACTCTGTCTTTCAAATAAATAAAATAAATCTCTTTTTTTGTTTCTGTTTTTTTTTTTAAAAAAGGCCAGCGCTGCGGCTCAATAGGCTAATATTCCACCTGTGGTGCTGGCACACCGGGTTCTAGTCCCGGTCAGGGCGCCGGATTCTGTCCCGGTTGCCCCTCTTCCTGTCCAGCTCTCTGCTGTGGCCCGGGAGTGCAGTGGAGGATGGCCCAAATGCTTGGGCCCTGCACCTGCATGGGAGACCAGGAGAAGCACCTGGCTCCTGGCTTCAGATCAGCATGGTGCGCCTGCAGCAGCACGCTGGCCGCAGCGGCCATTGGAGGGTGAACCAACGTCAAAAAGGAAGACCTTTGTCTCTCTCTCTCTCACTGTCCACTCTGCCTGTCAAAAAAAAAAAAAAAAGTGTCTGTATGGAGCTGGCCTTGTGTTGCAGTAGGTTAATCCTCCACCTGAGGCGCCAGCATCCCGTATGGGCGCCAGTTCAAGTCCTGGCTGTTCCTCTTCCAATTCAGCTCTCTGCTGTGGCCAGGGAAAGCAGTAGAAGATGGCCCAAGTGCTTGGGCCTTTGCACCCGCTTGGCATACCTGGAAGAAGCTCCTGGCTCCTGGCTTCGGATGGGTGTAGCTCTGGCCATTGCAGACATTTGGGGAGTGAACCAGTGGACGGAAAACCTTTCTCTCTGTCTCTCCCGCTCACTGTTTGTAACTCTACCTCTCAAATAAATAAATAAATAATCTTTAAAAATTTTTTTTCATGACTTCTGAACCTATTATTCATTTCTAAAATAATAATAATAATAATAATAATAATAATAATAATATTACTAAGGACACTACGAAAACCCTTTGCAGTGGGATGCATACCTGACTTCATATCGCTAGAGTGCATGAGGTATTGAAGAAAAAGAGTGGAATTATCACCTCCTCTTATTTTTAACTCCGTTTTCTCCACTTCCCCAGCCACCCCTGCTCTTCACCACTTTGGTGGGCATGACTGTGTAAGGCATCATTAAATTGTTATGATCACCAATTTTCTCTTCCTATGGGTAAAGTATAGGTACAAATGCTTTCATTCACACTTCAGCAAATATATATAAAATGCCTGTGCTGAGGTTCTGGTCAAAGGGCTGACGTAGAACATTCCTTCATGGTAAATAAAAAAATCTTAAAAAAAAAAACAACAGTATCTGTATAACCTGGGCTAGAGATAAGAGTCTTTCAGAGAAGACCCTTTTGAGGTCCTAGAAGGTACCAGGTGCACATTCCAGGGAGAGGCAACAGTTTGTGCAGAGGTCCTGGGGCATGACAGGTGTGGCACATTTGGGCACCTCAGAATAGATGGATGAGTGGAAATGTGTGGGTTAGAAGAGAAATTTTCATGCTAAGCTAAAGACTTCAATTTGACTTATAGTCTGAATGGCATGAGAAACCTTTTAAGAATATTAATATCATATTCGCAAACTATGCTACAGATAAAGGATTAATAACCAGAATCTACAAAGAGATCAAGAAACTCCACAACAACAGAACAAACAACCCACTTAAGAGATGGGCCAAGGACCTCAATAGACATTGTTCAAAAGAGGAAATCCAAATGGCCAACAGACACATGAAAAAATGTTCAAGATCACTAGCAATCAGGGAAATGCAAATCAAAACCACAATGAGGTTTCACCTCACCCCGGTTAGAATGGCTCACATTCAGAAATCTACCAACAACAGATGCTGGCGAGGATGTGGGGAAAAGGGGACACTTACCCACTGTTGGTGGGAGTGCAAACTGGTTAAGCCACTATGAAAGTCAGTCTGGAGATTCCTCAGAAACCTGAATATAACCTTACCATTCAACCCAGCCATCCCACTCCTTGGAATTTACCCAAAGGAAATTAAATTGGGAAACAACAAAAAAAAATGGTCTGCACCTTAATGTTTATTGCAGCTCAATTCACAATAGCTAAGACCTGAAATCAACCGAAATGCCCATCAACAGTAGACTGGATAAAGAGATTATGGGATATGTACTCTGTAGAATACTATACAACAGTAAAAAACAATGAAATCCGGTTATTTGCAACAAAATGGAGGAATCTGGAAAACATTATGCTGAGTGAAATAAGCCAGTTCCAAAGGGACAAATATCATATGTTCTCCCTGATCGGTGACAACTAACTGAGCACCAAAAAGGAAACCTGTTAAAGTGAAATGAGCACTATGAGAAACGGTGACTTGATCAGCCCTTGCCCTGACTGTTGATGAACAACTTAATACGTTACCCTCTTAGTTTTTTTTGTTTGTTTGTTTGTTCTACTTAATACTATTGGTTGAATTCTGTAATTAATACATAGTTATTCTTAAGTGTTGAAACTTAACTGAAAAGTGATCCCTGTTAAATATAAGAGTGGGAATAAGAGAGGGAAGAGATGTACAATTTGGGACATGCTCAAGCTGACTTGCCCCAAACGGTAGAGTTAGAAACATACCAGGGGATTCCAGTTCAATCCCATGAAGGTGGCATGTACCAATGCCATCTCACTAGTCCAAGTGATCAATTTCAGTTCACAATTGATCATAATGATAGGACTAAGAGTCAAAGGGATCACATAAACAAGACTAGTGTCTGCAAATACTAACCGATAGAATAAAAAAGGGAGAGAATGATCCAACATGGGAAGCGGGATACACAGCAGACTCATAGAATGGCAGATGTCCTAAACAGCACTCTGGCCTCAGAATCAGCCCTTAAGGCATGAGGATTTGGCTGAAAAACCCATGAGAGCATTTCAGGCATGGAAAGCCAAGACACTCTGGCAAAAAAAAAAAAAATGACCTAAATGAAAGATCTCTGCGAGTGAGATCCCAGTGGAAAGAACAGGTCATCAAAGAAGGAGGTACCTTTCTCTGAAGGAAGGAGAGAACTTCCACTTTGACTATGACCTTGTCTAAATATGATCAGAGTTGGTGAACTCAAAAGGCTTCCAGAGCCTTGGAAACTCATAACAAGAGCCTAGGGTGATGCCATAAACAAGAGTGTCAGTTTGTTAAGTCAACAACAGGAGTCACTGTGTACTTACTCCTCATGTAGGATCTCTGTCCTTAATGTGCTGTACATTGTGATTTAATGCTATAACTAGTACTCAAACAGTATTTTCCACTTTGTGTTTCTATGTGGGTGCAAACTGTTGAAATCTTTACTTAATATATGCTAAACTGATCTTCTGTATATAAAGAGAATTGAAAATGCATCTTGATGTGAATGGAAGGGGAGGGGGACGGGAAAGGGGAGGGTTGTGAGTGGGAGGAAAGTTATGGGGGTGGGGGAGCCATTGTAATCCATAAGCTGTACTTTGGAAATTTATATTCATTAAATAAAAGTTAAAAAAAGAATATTAATATCACTAATGAGGGATTTTTAAATGATTGTTCTGGAAATAATTCAAAAGGGGCCAGACTGAAGTCAAGGAAACCAGCTGAGATGCTATTGCTGCCATCTAGTCACAGGTGAAAAGGATGGGGGCGAGTGCTGGGGAACCTTGAAGGTGACAGCATGACAGTTTGTCGCAGTTGGAGACAGAGGTGAGCAGTGTGTACAAGTCCTGGACAAGTCTCAGACTGCTGATTTGGGACACCGATTCGAAGAGCAGGCGGTACCCCTTAGTGTATAGATGTGGCTTGGAGATGCTGTTTGGGTTAGCGCATGTTGAGGTTAATATTCTTACGCATGGTCAGTCTGGAGCTTATTGGATGATTGTGAGTTGAGATAGACTAACAGTTCAGAAACATGCATCTCCCACGCTGAGTGGTGTCCTAGGCTCTCTGGACAAATGGCTCGGGGAAAGGCTGAGTTAAATGAAGTAAACTTGATTTCTTCTCTTCGGGACTGTGCTTATAGTAACATTGTTGAGTGCTTGTCACATATGAGTCTCTGTACATGCATTGACCTAAGCTTTTCTTGCCACATAATACCCCATGCAGTATGTCCTGGATTTTGTTTTCCTGTTTTATTGATTAGGGCATTGGAAGAGAACAGTTAAGGGACTTATCCATGGCAGTTAGTTGACAGCGAAGATTCAGGTGTCAGAGCACTTGCTCTTCACCTTGATGGCAATGTCTTAAGTGTTGATAGAGGGAGTGGGTATTTGATGCAGGGTTAAGGCACCACTTCAGCTGCCCACATCCCATTTTAGAGTTTGAATCCAAGCTCCTTTGCTTCTGATCAAGCTTCCTGCCAGCGTGCACCCTGGGAAGCTGTGGATGATGGGTCAAGTACTTGGATCCCTGCCACCATGTGGGAGACCCAGATTAAATTTCAGCTCCTGGCTTCTGCCTGACCCCGCTCTGGCTATTGCAAGCATTTGGGGAGTGAACCAGTGAATGGAAGATTCCACCCCTCCCCCATCCCCCAAGCTGCTGCCTGGCTCTCTGCCTTTCAAATGAAATGAAAATTAATTAATTAATTTTTAAAATAACAAAAGGGTGATAAAGTGTACCATTTTTCAAACTTCTTTTACCATAGGGCAGCCTTAAAGAACAAGTGGCAGTGCTGCAGGGGACACTGGCGACCTACAGTAGCTGGCTGAGCAATGCTGTGGAGGTGTACTGGAGTCATGTGTGTGATTTAGATTCCAGGGAACAGGGTGCAGAGTGAGAAGAGCGAGAGGTGAGGAGACTATGAAGACAGGAAGTTCAGAATCTTTGGATGAAAACCAAGAATGTAGAATCTCAAAGTCTGAGTAAATCAGTAAGAAGGTAGAAAAAAAAAATAGCAACTTTAAGGGCTGGGGCTGTAGCATAGCACGTAAAACCACTGCCTGAAGCGCTGGCATCTCATACGGGCATTGGTTTGATTCCCGGCTGCTCCACTTCTGATCCCGCTCCCTGCTAATGTGCCTGGGAAAGCACTGGAAGATGGTCTAAGTGCTTGGGCCTCTGCACCCACGTGGGTGACCCGAATGAAGCTCCTGGCCCTAGCCGTTGTGGCCATTTGAGGAGTGAACCAGCAGAGAGAAGACCTCTCTCATTCTCTCTCTCTGCCTCTACCTCTCCCTCTCTGTGGCTGTGACTTTCAGATGAATTTAAAAAAAAAAAGTAAAAAAACCATGGTGACTGTAAAAATACGGTGGTCATTGGAGACCTGGAGAGAGGTTCGTCTGTGGTCTGGCAGGAGCAATGAATCATGGATTGCATGGATCGTCGTCATCAAGTTCAGAGATTGAACTCACGCAAGATGATGTGAGACAGTGGGTGTCAAAACAGAGTAGAAGCATAACCAGGAGGTGGGTAGATGACGGCCATGAGAAGGGAGTTGAGTCTGGCAGGCTGAAGCCCCCAAGGGGGAATAAGGAAAATGCTAGCCTACTACAGCCCTGGGTGTTAAAAGACTACCTAAAGGAGGCCAGTTTCATCTGGGGTACAGAGACAGGGAGAACATTAGACTTTGCTCTCTCTCTCTGCCTGTGTCTTTGTGTCTGAGTCTCTGCGAATGCTTTCCTGAGTCATTGAGATGACTCTTCAAGGGTTTAAAATAGAGTGAATGGGCAGCTCTCCAGGGATATTTAGAGGCGTTGGGAACATTTCTAGTATTGGATATTCTGCAATGTGCATGCCTGAAAGAGAAAACCCTCATCTGGAAAAGTAAATGTCCTTCTGAAGATTTTTCTTTAAATCCATGAATGTGAATTTCACTCAAATGATTGAGCTTTACCCTAACACATGTGAGGCTAATGGCATAGTCTTACTATGTTTTGGAAGTTTACATGCTGCTTGAAGTGGACAGAGGACTTTTAGGGACTGATACGAGATGCAGATTATATAGTATGTTTTATAGCTTATTATATTTCTCACCCCAACTGTTAATCCCCACAATGACAAGTGATTTTTTTTCCTCCTGTGTTGACTATGATACAAAGATAGAAGAGCTGATCTGTAAGTAACTGATCATAACCTTGCTGGGCAAGCCTTGTGAGAAGGGAAGTGGTGTTCTGATCATGCTGCCGAGACAGCCGGCCTGGAGTGGGCTGAGCGGTAACCATACCATACGCAATAGCACCACGGTTTCCACAAAGGAAATCAGGCCCACAGAGAAGGCTCTTCCTCTTAGGCAAGAACTGAGGGTCTCTCTGGGCCTCTCAGTCCCCTTCGCTCAGGGAGCCTGGTGGTTTGGAGCAGCATGGGCTTTGGAGCCGGATGGGTGTGGCCCCTGGTCGGTTGCTTCCTAACCTCCTGACCTTGAGCAAATTCCTCAAGCCCTTTAAGCCTTGGTTTTCTTGTCTCCTCTTAGGAGTATCTCATTATTCTGTACTCCAAACTACTCAGCCCTGTAGAAATTCCTTACAAGTCTTAGTGCCCTTGTCTTACCGCCAGCCCTCACCACCCCCTGTAGATGGGACAGTTTATTGACAGACATGGACCAAGCTGAGACCAGAGACTGATGACCTGCTCCATTCTGTAGGTAAAACGTCTAACTCCCTCTGACTGAAATGGACTGTCTGCTGCCGCTCAGACATCACACGACAGTGTCTTGGCTGGCTTACGAGTGCAAGGGTCCTGAGTGCCAGGCCACTGGTCTTCCCACACCAGCGTACTAGGAGCGGTCCTACTTGCCGCTCTCACTCTACCTTTCTCTTCCCTACCCTCAGTTCAGCAGGACAACACACCTCCCAGAGCCTCTCTGCCAGGCCGATCAGCACAAAGCAGACCAATGAGATTTTTTAAAAAAAATATGTATTTATTTACTTGAAAGTCAGAGTTACACAGAGAGAGGAGAGGCAGAGAGAGAGAGAGAGAGAGAGAGAGAGAGAGAGGTCTTCCATCCACCAGTTCACTCCCCAATTGGCTACAATGGCCGGAGCTGCACTGATCCAAAGCCAGAAGCTTCTTCCGGGTCTCCCACACAGGTCCAGGGACCCCAAGCACTTGGGCCATCTTCCACTGCTTTCCCTGGCCATAGCAGAGAGCTGGACTGGAAGAGGAGCAACCGGGACAGAATCCGGCGCCCCAACCAGGACTAGAACCCGGGTGCTGGCGCCACAGGCAGAGGATTAGCCTAGTGAGCCGTGGCGCTGGCTGCTGTAGGAAACTTTTAAGCATCTATCATTTAAGAAAATATGGTGGCCAGCACTGTGGTGTACTGAGTAAAGCCGCTGCCTGCAGTGCCAACATCCCATATGGGCACTGGTTTGAGCCCCAGCTGCTCCACTTCCCATCCAGCTCTCTGCTATGGCCTGGGAAAGCAGTGGAAGATGGGCCAAGTCCTTGGGCCCCTGCACCTGCATGGGAGACCTGGAAGAAACTCTTGGCTTCTGGCTTTGGATCCGTGCAGCTCTGGCTGTTACGGCTGACTGAGGAGTGAACCAGTGGATGGAAGAGCTCTCCTCTCTCTGTGTTACTCTGACTTTCAAATAAATAAATAAATCTTAAAAAAAAAGAAAATATAGATGACCAACTGTAATAAAATCCACCTTGTATTCTGTATAGTGGACTTGGTAGAAAACTGATGTATGTGTTGATAACACTGTCTGATAATAGATAAAATGTAGTCTGATATTGTTGATATAGTAACATCTCATTTCTATATATTTTTTACAGATTAATTTATTTTATTTGAAAGTCAGAGTTAGAGAGAGAGAGAAGGAGAGGCAGAGAGAGAGAGGGAGAGAGAGAGAGGAGAGAGAAGTCTTCTATCCACTGGCTTGCTCCCCAGAAGGCCACAATGGCCGGAACTGCGCAGATCCGAAGCCAGGAGCCAGGAGCTTCTTCCAGGTCTCCTACGTGGGTGCAGGGGCCCAAGGACTTGGGCCATCTTCCACTGTTTTCCTAGGCCACAGCAGAGAGCTGGATCGGAAGTGGAGCAGCCAGAACTCCAGTCGGCTCCCATATGGGATGCCGGCGCCGCAGGCCGTGGCTTTACCTGCTACACCACAGCGCTGGCCCCTGTATAATTTTTTTTTTTTGGTCTTTTCTTTTTTGCTATAAGCAGCACTTACATGACCGTTCTTTTACTTTACTTTCACCCCAGCCTCATGAGGTAGGAACGACTCCTGTTTTCTAGTTAAGCCAACTGATATCCAAGAATAGCAATAACTTAACACTGAAGTCTCAAAAGTAAAGTCTTCAATCCAGGGTTGTCAACCTTTGCTGGGCCCCTCCCACTCTACTCCAGCTCTCTTACAAGGGTAAAGCAACATGTATGAACTTCCAGCACACCTGACATGTATGCTTAGAAAATGCACAAAAGGGAAGAAGCCATTTGTTCCTTGCCCAACTCTTCCTTTCCAGAAAAGTAAGTGAACATTTCTGCCACCAAGATCCAAGTCCTGGGACACCTGAGTGACTAGAAATATCAGGAACCTTGGTGATTTTAATTGCAGTAGCAGGTACACAGCTTGTGTACACAGACCCAAGGGTGCATGTAGCATAGAATTCACAGATTTTTTTTAAGATTCAGTTGATTTATTTGAAAGGCAGAGAGACAGAGAGAAAGGAGAGACAGAGATCTTTCACCTGGTGGTTTACTCCCCAAATGGCTGCAGCGGCTGGGGCATATCAGCAAGGAGCTGGATCGGAAGTGGAGCAGCCTGGACTTGAACCGGCGCTTTGAAAAGAGATGCTGGTGCTCCAGGTGATGGCTTAACCCTTGTGCTATGACACCAACCCCTAGATTATTCTTGTGAGAGGGGGGCTGATGGGGAGAGGTAGGGAGGGGATAGGGGAGCTCCTATATATGCTAGTTGACTCCCAAAATGTGTGCAACAGCTGGACTAGGCTGGGTCTGAAGCCAGAAGTCAGGAACTACATCTAGGTCTCCCACATGGGTGGCAGAAACCCAATTGAGCCCTCACCATTGCCTCTCAGTTAGGAATCAGGAACCAGAACTGAGGTTTGAACTCGATATTCCAGTGTGGGATGTGGGCATGTTAACCACTAGGCCAAACTCCTGTCCCTTAAAGACTTTTAGAGAGCATTCAAAGGGGTCATTTCACTAGTCACCACTACTCCCTATCATCCTGTTCCTGGCAGCTGGAGGCTCTTGTCTTAGTTATTATGTCTTCCCCAGAGGTCTGTGGAAAGCAGAGAAAGGCAGAAGGGGTTGCATTTTAGGACACATAAGGAGGAAAAGATAATACCAGGATACTTAACCTTTCACGGAAATCAGAATTAAAACATCAGCTTATGTTGCTGCGATGTTTTTTGAAATCCATGCATAATACTTTCATGATAGTCATTTCCATGAACTATATGAAGAGCCTTCATATGGAGTTATTTAAAAATATTATACATGCAATCTTTTTAATCTACATATATAAATCTGAAAGGCAGATCACCAGAGAGGGAGAGAGATAAAACATAGGGAGACCGTCCATCCTCCGAGCCTCTGGTTCACTCTCCTGGCCAAAGCCAAGGGCCAGGAATGCTATCCTGATCTCCCACCTGAGCGTCAGGGCCACAAGAACTTAACCATCTTCAGCTGCTTTCTCAAATGCAGGAAGCTGGATCAGAAACAGAGCAGCTGGGGTCCAACTGGCACTCTCGATATGGGATGTCGGCATCACAAGCAGCAGCTTAACTCACTGTGCCACAGTGCCAGTCCAGGTTTGTTTTTTAAGTCCATTTGTCCATGAACTTGTTGAAGGACCTGTGTGTGTGTGTGTGTGTGTGTTGGCGGGAAGAAATACTGTTAGGCAAGAACAAAGAGCACAGAAGATCCGTGTGACCTCAGGAGCAAAGAAAGCAGCAAAAATGGGTGGAAGTGGTCTCTGTAGAGCCTGATAGCACTCCTGAATGAAGAATGCTAGAAATGTTCATAGAAAAACGTGTATTATGAAAACTATGTATGGATTTCCAGAATAAACATATCTTTGAATCCTGTTTCCTGTGAACTTTTTTGGAATCCCTTCATATAATACATGACTTCAACTGTTTTTCTTTTATTTATTTATCTGAGAGGCAAAGTTACAGAGAGAGAGAGAGAGAGACAGACAGACAGACAGATATCTTCCATCCTCTGGTTCACTCTCCAAATGGCCACAACAGCCGGAGCTGGACTGATCTGAGGCCAGGAGCTTCATCCAGGTCTTCCACATGGGTGCAGGGTCCCAAACACTTGGACTATCTTCCATGGCTTTCCCAGGCACATTAGCAGGGAAGTAGATCAAAAGTGGAGTGTCTGGGACTCAAACCAGTGCCCATATGGGATGCCGGCACCACAGGCGGAGGATTAGCCTACTCTGCCACGGTGCTGTCCCCTCAACTGCTTCTCTGTGGTGATTACCACAAGGCTACTGCTGGGAATAGGGAACAGCCACACAGGTGAAGATACTCAGCATTGCACAAAGTCATAACTCTTCACCCTTCCCTGCAGTGGGAACATTTTCTCCCTTCAAGTTTCATTTCATGGAATACATTTTAACTGGCAATAGGCAATTTGTGGATTGTGTATTTTTGAGGTGAAATTCACATAACTTAAAGTTAACCATTTTGAAGTGAACAATTCAGTCATCTTCAGTACAGTCACCGTATTTTTGTCCAGTTCTCAGAGATTTTCATCACCTCCAAAGGAAATACCTCACCCATTAGCGGTCACTACTTGTTCTCTCCCCAATCCCTGGTGACCGCCAGTGTGCTTTTTGTCTCTCTGAATTGACCTACTCTGAATATTTGATTTCAATGGAGTAATACATTATATGAATCTGTGCTAGCCTTCTTTCATTTAGCATGTGCATTTTTTAAAGATTTATTCGGCATTCCATTTGGGATGTCTGTTTGTGTCCCAGCTGCTTCTCTTCTGATCCAGCTCTCTGCTATGGCCTGGGAAAGCAGTGGAAGATGGCACAAGTGCTTGGGCCTCTGCACGCACTTGGATGCAGAGAAAATCCTGACTTCAGGTTGGCCCAGCTCTGGCCATTGGGACTATTTGGAAAGTGAACCAATAAGTGGAAGATGTCTCTCTGTGTTTCTCCCTCTCTCTCTCTCTCTTTCTCAACTCTGCCTCTCAAATAAGAAAATAAGTATTTTTTAAAAGAGTTACAGAGAGAGACAGAAAGAAATCTTCCATCTACTGGTTCACTCCCCAGATAGCTGCAATGGCCAGTGGTGGTCCAGGCTGAGCTGGAGTCAGGGGCTTCATCTGGGTCTCCCACGTGGGTGGCAGGGACCTAAACACTTGGACTGTCTTCTGCAGTTTTTCCGAGGCCATTAGCAGGGTGCTGGATCAGAAATGCAGCAACTGAGACATGAACTGCCACTCATGGGATGCTGGCAGTGCAGGTGGCAGTTTTACTCAGTACATCACAACACTAGCCTTTAGCCTGTGTCTTTGAGGTTCCTCCATGTCGTAGCATGTATCAATACTTCTTTGCTTTTTTATAGCTGAATAATATTCCATTGTATGAATAGACCACATTTTCATTATCCATTGGACATTTGGGTTGTTTTCACCTTTTGACTATTGAACATTTTCATACATGGATTTGCTTGAATACTTATTTGCAATTCTTTAGAGTATCTCCCTAAGAATAAAATTGCTGGATCATAAGGTAATTCAATATTTGACTTCTTGAGGAGCACCAAACTCTCTTCCACAACAACTGAGCTATTTTATCTTCCCTCTAGGAATGTACAGGGTTTGAGTTATTACACATCCTCACCAACACTTTTTTTTTAAAAGAATGATTTTATTTATTTGAAAGACAGAGTTATAGAGAGAGGTCTAGAGCGAGAGAGAGACAGAGGAGGAGGAGGTCTTCCATCATCCTCTGGTTCACTCCCCAAATGACTGCAGTGGCCAGAGCTGCGCTGATCCAAAGCCAGGAGCTAGGAGCTTCTTCTGGGTCTCCCACGCAGGTGTAGGTACCCAAGGACTTGGCTCATTTTCTACTGCTTTCTTAGGCCATAGCAGAGAGCTGGATCAGAAGTGGAGCAGCTGGGTCTTGAACAGTCATCCATATGGGATACTACAGCACCAGCCCCCTCACCAACAGTTATTTTCAGTTTTAAAATTATCATAGATATGAAGTGATATGTTATTGCAGTTTTGGCTTACAGTCCTTTAAGAATCAATGATGTTGAGCATCTTTGCATGTACTTGTTGGACATTAGTACATGGTTTGTATTTTGTGTGGTATTTTTCACTGGACCACCAGTGCTGTCAGACCAGAGCTATCTTCAGACCAGAGCTATCAGGAAGTATCCACTGATGTCTGAAAAGTCAAACCAGTTATCCACTCCTGCACACTTTTTTTTTTGACAGAGTGGACAGTGAGAGAGAGAGACAGAGAGAAAGGTCTTCCTTTTGCTGTTGGTTCACCCTCCAATGGCCGCCGCAGCCAGCACGCTGCGGCCAGCACACCACGCTGATCCGAAGCCAGGAGCCACGTGCTTCTCCTGGTCTCCCATGGCATGCAGGACCCAAGCACTTGGGCCATCCTCCTCTGCACTCCCTGGCCACAGCAGAGAGCTGGCCTGGAAGAGGGGCAACCGGGACAGAATCCGGCGCCCCGACCGGGACTAGAACCCGGTGTGCCAGCGCCGCAAGGCGGAGGATTAGCCGATTGAGCCGCGGCGCTGGCCTGCACACTTTCAAGAGGGGAAATCCTGAAATATGTTAACCAAAAGCTGTCTCATAGTTACCAGGTGCATCTGGTTGTCCATTTGAGATCGCATTGTGCATCCATCCTGATGGACACTTGTTTGATGCTGTCTTATTTCCCACTAAGAACCCAAGACTGAAAGCTTGGAGAGCTGGCCAAGGCTTGACAGTAGCTAGCTAGACTTCCCATCTGAAAATGAAGCATTGAGGAGCACTTCTTCCCCAGCAAACTTGAAAAAAATAAAAAGAGTTCATACCCTTTGTCCAAGCCATTTCCCTTGTAACATCTTTCTAAGGAAAATGAACTGAAGCAAGGTTGGGAGGGGCATTATAGATGAAGATCTCTTACAGCATTTTTTTTTTTTTGCAATGGCAAAACAATTTAAATGTTGGTCAGTATGCAGCAAATTTATTGTATTAATTAAATAGAAAATTTGACAAACTGTATAAATAATACCAGTGGGAGTTTATTTCCACACAGAAAAATATTCAAATTAATATGGTAGATAAAAGGAGCAAAGTGTAAGTTTGTCCATGCAATAGGATTGCAATTACAGGTTAGGTGTCCCTTTTCTGAAATGGTTGGGAACAGAAATAGTTCAGATTTAAGGGCATTGCAGATTTTGAACTTTCAGATTAGAAAAGACCTGTATATAAAACTAGAAACCATGACTTTGTGCCTAAAATGAAGACTGGAAAGCAGTACTTCAGAAGAATAATGTGATCATCATTGGGTAGTAGCTTCTGTGGTTTTAGTATAATACTATGCTAAATGCTGGTGTTGACTTCTAAAATATAGAAGCCATGAGGTGGGTGTTAGGCCTAGCCATGAAGATTCCTGCATCCCATATTAGAGCGCCTGGATTTGACACCTGCTTCCATCCACAGACTCCAGCTTCCTGCTCATGCAGACCCTGGAGGGCAGGAGGCGATGGCTTAAATAGTGGGGATTCCGTCCAACCACATGGGAAACCTATAGTACGTCCCTTGTTCCTGGTTTTGTCTCTGGTGCAGTCCTGGCCACTGTGGGCATTTGGGGAAGTGACTCAGAGGATGAGAGCTCTCTTTCTATTTCTCTCTCTGTTTCTACCTCTCACATTAAGAAATTTAAAATAAAAGATACCACTCATACTTGTAACATGGAAGAAGGATTTATTGTCATTTTATTCTTGCAAACATGACCCAAGGTGGAGGTCTATGGACTGGAATTACAACATAAATGTTGTAAATATTACCAGTCTTTGGAGAATTAGTATTTATTTTGTATTTAAAATGAATACCTTAGAATTTATGGTACACAGTACAATTTCATGGCTATCTTGAATTCTGTTCTTTTTTTGTTTGTTTGTTTTGCTTACTTCTACCTACAGATGTTTTTTCCATATATAAATTCTTTTTAAATTTTTTTCTAAGAAACCTTTTAATTAAGGAATACAAATTTCATGCCTTTCACAGATACAACTTTAGGAATATAGTGATTCTTCCCACTGTATGCACTCTCCCACCCCTCTTCCTCCTCCCTCTCCTATTCCCATTCTTATTTTTTGCTAAGATCTATTTTCAATTAACTATATATGTATACAATTAACTCTACACTAAGTAAAGAGTTCAACAAATTGTATGAAAGAAAAAAAAAAAAAAACTTCCTCAACAGTTGAGACCAGGGCTGTTCAAAGTCATTGCATTTTGAATTGTTAATTTCACTTCTATAGATTACTTTTTAGGTGCTCTGTTAGTTCTCACAGATCAGGGAGAACATGCAGTTTTTGTCCTTTTGGGATTTGTCTTATTTCACTAAGTATGATGTTTTCCAGTTTCACCCATTTTGTTGCAAACTACAAGATTTCATTTTTTTAAACTGCTATGTAGTGTTCCACAGTGTATATACCCCATACTTTCTTTACTCAGTCTTCAGTAGGCATTTGGGTTGATCCCATGTCTTTGCTATTGTGAACTGAGCTGCAATAAACATGGGGCTGCAGACAGCTCTTTCATATGTGACGCCATTTCCCTGGGTAAATTCCCAGGAGTGGGGTGGCTGGGTCATATGGCAGTTCTGTATTCAGGTTTCTGAGGTCATACTGTCTTTGACACTGGCTGTACCAGTTTACATTCCCACCAGTAGTGGAGTAGGGTACCTTTTCCCCTACATCCTTGCCAGCATTTGTTGTTTGTTGATTTCTATATGAAAGCCATTCTAACGGGGGTGCAGGGAAACCTCATTCTGGTTTTGATTTTCATTTCCCTGATGGCCAGTGATCCTGAGCATTTGGGTCTGTTGACCATTTGGATTTCCTCTTTTTGAAAAATGCCTGTTTAAGGCCTTTGCCCATTCTTAACTGAGTTGTTTGTTTTGTTGTTGTTGAGTTTCTTGATCTCTTTATATATTCGGTTATTAATCCTTTATTAGTTACATAGTTTGCAAATAATCTCTCCCATTCTGTTGGTTACTTCTTCATTTTCCTGAGTGTTTCTTTTACAGTGCAGAAACTTCTCAATTTGATATAATCCCATTTGTCAATTTTGGCTTTGATTTTCTGTGCCTCCGGGTCTTTTCCAAGAACTCTTTGCATATGCCAATATCTTGCAGGGTTTCCTTGATGTTCTCTAACAATTTGATGGTGTCGGGTCATAGATTTAGATCTTTAATCCATTTTGAGTGGATTTTTGTGTAAGGTGTAAGGTATGGGTCTTGTTTTATACGTGGAGATCCAGTTTTCCCAGCACCACATATTTAAGGGACTGTCCTTGCTCTAGGGATTGATTGTAGCTCCTTTGTCAAATATAAGTTGATTGTAGATGCGTGGGTTATTTCTACTCTGTTCCATTGGTGTATCCATCTGTTTTTGTACCAGTACCAGGACATTTTGATTATAACTGCGCTGTTTGACTACAATGTGTTGTGGTGAAGATCTTTTATGGTTATTTCTACTAGGAGTTCTTTGTGCTTCCTATACTTGGACATCCCTTTCTTTCTCCAAATTAGAGACGTTTTCTGTAATTCTTTCACTAAAAAGGTCTTCTAATCCATTCTCTCTTTCCACACCATGCTGCCACAAGAACCACACAAAGGATCTGTGAAGTCCTCAGTGTGAGCACAGATCCCACGGCAATGACCCTCACCAGGGAATCAGGGAGCCCCAAACATGTGGAGCCACCCACAGTGACTGCCCAAAGTGCCAGCCACACCCTGTGCCCTCCCACACAACCACAGTGTTTTCACAGTCCGAGCACACAAGGCTCCCACAGTCATGAGCTCTCAACCTCCTGCTGATTTTCCCATTCAGACTCAGGCATCTCTTGGCCAGTTGCTGGGTGCACGGATGTGAGCTGGCTCAGCTGTTGCACATGTCCCACATGGTGCCTGCCCTTTCTCGTCTAGTTAATGGTGCTGGGTGGTCAGGGAGAGAGAAACATTCTCCCTTTTTCCCCCCTGGTTTGGCAGGTGTACTGTGACCCACTGGGCACCAAGCCAGACTCTGCCAGGCTCTTCCTGCAGCTTTAACGCCAGTGGCTTGGGCTGCTGCAGTCTGGTCTCACCTCACTCCGAGGCTGGTGCTGAGGTTCTTGGCTGCTGGGGTCCTGAGTTGTGTGCGTCCACACCTTTCACATAGGCCCACAGTGTCCCTCTAATTTGCATGGAGTTTCCTCTGCTGTTTTCTCCTGAACTCTCCCCTGAGACTGCGTTCTCTCTCAATTTTTTAAAAAACTATCTTCCTCTAGACTAACCAGATTTTGATCAAAAAAGGAAATTTAAAATTAAGAAAATAAATGTGTCTTTTCAGGTGTCCCATTGCCTAAAGAGGAAGAGCTCCCTGCTCCCCTGACAGCCAGTTCACCAGTGAAGGAAGCCCGGGAGTATGAAGATTCCCCAAGTGAAGAGGAAGATAAAATGAAAGAAGAACCCTTGACCATCTCTGAACTAGCGTACAACCCAAGTGCCAGCCTGCTCCCCACCCCCGTTGACGATGACGAGATCGACATGCTCTTTGACTGTCCGTCCAGGCTTGAGCTGGAGAGAGAAGACACAGATTCCTTTGAGGAACTGGAAGCTGATGAAAATGCCTTTCTGATTGCCGAGGAAGAGGAGCTGAAGGAGGCTCGCCGAGCGTTGTCGTGGAGCTATGACATTCTCACCGGCCATATTCGGGTGAACCCACTGGTCAAGAGTTTTTCCAGGCTCCTTGTGGTGGGCCTGGGACTGCTGCTCTTTGTATTTCCCCTGCTCCTCCTCCTTTTGGAGTCAGGTATTGATCTCTCCTTCTTATGTGAAATCCGCCAGACACCAGAGTTTGAGCAGTTTCACTATGAGTACTACTGTCCCCTCAAGGAGTGGGTGGCTGGGAAGGTGAGCCTCATGCTCTACATGCTGGGTTGCTCCTGAAACTGCTGTCTCACCAGACTAAGGGCTATATTCAATACTAGTGATTCTTTTTTCAGTAAATTCCTGGTTCTGAATGGTCCTGCGGCTGTCATCAGGCGTTCCTCACTCATAGCTGATTATCCGAATCCTTAGGTTAACTTTCCGTAGATCACTGCACCTAAATAAGTTTAAATCAAGTACAGTCATTTTAGTTATGGGTCAGGAAGATGGCCTTTAAATAACCAAAAACGTGCTTATTTTTTATTGTAGTATAGGCAAACTCTGTACTTATGTATCATCATACATAACTCATTGGGTTGGATTAATTTTTCCTGTTCTTAATAGTTGGCACCATTAAAGCTATAAGGTTCAGAATCAGAATTTTTAGTGAAAACCCAAGGGAAAGTTTTTGAATATAATCCTTAGTGAAAAAAAAAGTCTTCTAACCAATGCCTATACAACTAAATTTATGCTGGGTTTTACTTTATGTTTTTTTTTAAAAATATTTTTATGCGTTCAAACTATTTTGGTAAATTTTTAGCAAAAAAAAAAAAGAAGCCTCTTGGAGTTATTTAAGTATACAGATTGTTAAGACTAATGCACACAGGTATATTGGACATTTTTTAATATTTTGGCACTGGTTTGTTTTTTAAAATATTTTTGGCTGAACAATCCTATAATTTGTTATTACTTGCATATGAAATAGAAAATGGGCAGAAAGACAGTGTAGTAAGTGAGCTCCCAGAACAGATAAGGGATGTAGAAACTGAGGATATTGAGTGGACACAGGGTGATCCATTTTGCAAAGTGTATGGACATGATGACTTGATATTTTCATTTGCATTCTGTCCATAGAGTTTGGCTGGGGAAGTATAAGTATAAAGTGAAGCTTTGAAGAAAAAAATGGTAAAAGATATGCCAGTTAATTGCATATTATTGTACATTAATCTAGGAGTGGAAGCAGAGAGGAACTGGGCAAATGGGAAGTAGCAAAAAGAGTCGTGTGAGGCTGGCAGGCAGGTACTGGTAGGCAAGGGATGGTGATGGCCAGCATGCAGTGATGGGAAGAACAGTGCATCGCTATCAGTTGACATGAACATGTTTCAGTGGATCTAAATAAAAGTGGAGAAACTTTAAGGTAATTGACTTGGTTCCTCATGCCATTTGTTGTTTCTGTGGAAGGAATTTCAAAAGTGTGTGTGTGTGTGTGTGTGTGAGAGAGAGAGAGAGAGAGAGAGAGAGAGGGCTTTTTGGTAAATGCCAGTAATTGTTCTTCGTTGTAGTCTTTGTACTCCTTTCCTTTCCCCATTTCTTGAAGAATTTTAGCTCATTCTCAACTGGGGCTTCCACTGAGAAAGTGGAAGGGGCTCAGCAGATGATAGGCCAGCTCAGCTTGGGTGAAGTAAGCAGTAGAGGGGAGATGTTCTGGTTCCTTTCTCCAGACCAGTAAGTCCGTGACAAAAATGATCTGGTGTCATTCCATGCAGAATCCCAACACTGTGGCATAAGAGAGAGAGAAGAGTGTGGTGCTTATTGCATGGGGAGTAGTATTTCTCCATGGACAGAAGAATGTCAATTGCTTTCATTTACAGAGATAGGGCCCCTGTTATCTCTCCCTGACACTAGTGATGCTTGAATCCTTCCATTAATGTAATTTCCAACTGGCATTTCCAGTCCTACTCGTTTAATGGATCTCTGAATACTTTATTAGACATTTAATTTTGAAAGTGAGTTTTCAAAGTCAATTCGTGAAGCCTTCATTTGGACAAACTATAATATATGTGTGCTGTTATTAGGTTTGCAAGATTTTGCTTCTCATGGGATTTCAGGGTTTTATACCAATATAGAATTATGTTTTCTATGGTTAAAGCCCTCAACAGTTTATTTTTGAAGTTTACAAATGGCCAGCTTTGAAATTGAAGGTTTTTTTTTATTTTTCCCTTCTTTTCTTATATGACTTCTAAGTCATCCTTTCTGAAATCAGAGTGCTCCATTGTAGTCTGAACAAAATTAGTCCCCCTTCTGTTCCATATTATTTTCTTTGAAGTTCTAACCATGGCAAATCATCTAGCCCTCACCCTTTTAATATAATATTGAAACCTACTTTTTAAATTATGGAACTAATAAATTTTACATGTGAGGTATTTGAAATATACAACAAGATAAATATCACATGTAATCCAACCATGCAGATTTATATTAAGGAGTAATAGATGTATTATTTCTTGCTAGCACCTTTGTTTCCCCTAGGCAGAAACTTCACTATTGAATAGCTGTGTTCTTAAGTGGTGGTGTTGACAGAATAGGGTCTGCTGAATTTGAACAATTAACACCAGATATAAGACTGGGATCCTGAAAATGCCATTTAGCTGGCATAGGATCAGGATCAGAGCCTTTTGGAAACATCTATTTAAGTTTGTCAGAAGACAGTCACCCGTTGCCTGAATCTATTGAAGAAAAGACTGCTTCCAAAGATGGGCAGTATATAATCTACTGAGATACAGAGTTCAAAGCAAGTGTGTGAGTATATGTATATTCCATATTATTGCTACATATGTGTTTATATATGAACCTGTACATACGTGTGTATTTGTATAGACATAACTGATAGCCTTTCATTTACAGTTAGGCTATTTTGCCCCAATTGAGAAATTGAGGAATTATGACACGTGTTTTTCCCTCCCTCTCAGATAACATGGTTTCTAGGGGGTAAAAGCCACAGCATAAAAACTAGTGTGTGCTCATTTGTGGAAATATATATGTGTGTGTGTATACATATACACATGTATACACATGTGATGTGTATATATATATACACACACGTATATATATATCTCCACACATACACAGACACACACATATACATATATGGCAAATACATATACACACACAATCTTGATTTAGTGCTTATGCAAGTTGGGTCATGAAAACAATGTAGGTAAAGTATCATGTGTTTCTGTGCTTGGAACATATTGTAAAATGTCATGTATTTGGAGTGCATTTTGTGGTTTGTCTAATATTTACAAACACAACTCTGGGGAGAATTCACTATGAGTTGATTTCATTGATATACTAGAGGTATGGGGGCCATGTGACTGTGATTGGAGCCTTATCTTTGTACAGTGAAATTTGCATTTCTATGTCAACAATCCAGGTTGTTTTATATGTTAATATGGTGGCAGGAATCCCTAATAAAATTACTCTGGGGTAAACATTTTTGCAATCACTCAATTTTATTTTAAGTAGAGTTGCACAGTCAGCCTGTTGGATCCTCTCTAGGACTTTGAAGTGAGGCCACATTTTAATGGTGATAGGATGAAAAAACATCATGGTAATGGTAGGAGATTAATCCTTTGCAGAAGTCAGTCAGGCCCAAAGCTGACATATTAGCACTGGAAATGAGCTCAAACATAAAAGAAGCTACAGTCTAATGAATGGTATTAAGATAGCTAGAGAAATAGAAAAAAAAAAATAGGAGAGGGCTATTCTGCCTGATTTCACAGTGCTAGATATTAGCATGTCATTGCCAGTGGGCCACAGAGAGTTGCACCATGTTAACGACTCTTTCCACCTGTTCGTGGGCCCTTCTAGAGTCCCACTAATTCCTTTCTGTCCTCCCCTCTGCACAACGTATCCTTGACTGGTTTTCTGGTTAGGTTTGGCACCAAGCTGACAGCACCCCGCTGACAGTGGCTTTGAGCAAAACCAAAGGGAACCTCGTTTAGTGAGAGGAACAGCATAGATGTCAAGTGGAGTTGGCCCCCAGCTGGGGTGGCTTCTTGGTCTGTCGGGTTCTTCAGCAGCAGTACAGGCAGAGAGCAGGCAAGAAAAGGAACTCAGTGGTTAGTGCTCAGGTGTGAGATGACTTGTGGACCTGTAGTCCCAGCTCCTTGATGTGACGCTGTCTGCTGACCCAAAAGCCTCACATGGAACGGTCCTTGGCCACTTACTCATCAAGTACTTCATTGAGCTCGTGACCCAACCTCACCTCCTAGAGGAAACCCTTGTTCTTTTAGTCCTGCATTTTTTGCTCACCTAAGCAGAGGAAGGATCTGCCAGCAGCACTTCCACCCTGCAGAGAATATTCTAGGGTGAGGCTTCCACCTCCTGGGTGACCACTGGGATGGGTGTGGTGGATGGGGCTTGAGTCTCTTTGGGCCGTCTTTCTCTACTGGGTGCAGGTAATGTGCTGAAGGCCCCTGCTTACTTGTCCTCCTACTTCTTCTCTCTCTATCTCTCTCTCGGAACTGCTTTGGGATTCCAGTCTCCATGCAGTAAACAGACCCAGCAGGACCTGCCCTTGGTGGGCCCAGCCAGGACCCAGCTCTCCATGTGCCAGCCTCGGTCTGTGACTGGGTGGGTAAGTTCTGCGAGCTCTGCCCGGTGAGCTCAGCTGTCATCACTTCAGAGAGGATGCAAGAAAACTCACTTAGGCCTCAGCCCCCTGATGTGTTCTCCAACCCCTAAATAAAGCTGATTTTAGCCCTCCCTGGCCACTGTGTCTGTTATCTGCTTGGAATTCGGGTCGGGGAGATAGGGGGCCAGATGATGCTCAGTATGTAGGATCTCAGTAGCCTGCAGTGTTGCAAGTCATGAAGGAGTGGAGAAGGCTGCCCCGGGCTGCGCCACAGGCATCAGCAAATGTCCACCATCCACAGTACCCCTGACAGGCCTCAGCCGTCGGGGCGGGAACTTGGGAGGAATATTAATAAAACCAGAGGGTTGGCTGCAACCATTCATCCCTATTCTTTACTGATGGTTACCCCGAATATCTCCTAGGAAAGGGATCCAAGGCCATTTTTGTGGTTATAAAGGAAAACTCTGGGTGCAAAGTATGTAAACATGCCTTACAATTCCTAGAGCTCCTTCTGCTGACATCCATTGCCTTAGTTCCTCTTGCCCACAAAATTGTAATGACGGTCATTGGTTTTCCAAGGAGACCAGCTGTCAAGGGAGAGAGCACACTTAGAAACCAATGAGCGCTTCCACTCTGCCTGACAGCTTTATGAAGCTGAAGCCTCAGTGTTCAAGTTTACCCATCCATCTCCTGTCACTGCCTTGGTGAGAATCAACTTCCTCTACTCTTCAGTTAGCTTGAGATTCCTGACACTCTTGAACTTCTGGTTCTGCAAAGTTGCAAGCCAGACCCTGGACAGCAGAGGCCATGTAAAAATATCTCTTCCTGGTCATTGGGTCACCACGTATCATCCAGTCCAGGGCTCCAGCAAGCAAAAGGGAATGTTTTTAATGATTGTGTCACAGTAACAAGTATTGTTAGCTGGTGCTCTTCCAGACACCCTACTTGAAAGGATTTGTCTGATGCTTTCTTTCAATGACTCCTCGAGCAAGTTTTTTAATGATGTGAATGAGTGAGATATGGAAGAATTATTGCCCTGTAGTTAAAACTGTCCTGCTGGCTATCTAAGAATCAGGTTCAAATTCACCAAAAATTTTAAAAAGATTTATTTATTAATTGGAAATGCAGAGTTAGAGAGAGACAGGGAGAGGCAGATCTTCCATCCTTTGGTTCACTTCCCAAATGGCTGCAATGTCCAGCGCTGGACCAGGCTGAAGCCAGGAGTCTGGAACTCCATGCAGGTCTCCCATGTGGGTGGAAGGAGTCTGAGAACTTGGACCATCTTCCACTGCTTTCCCAGGCAGAGAGCTGGATTGGGAGTGGAGCCACAGCTGCTCATATGAATGTTGGTATTGCAGGCAGTGGCTTAACCTGCTGCACCACAACACTGGCCCCCAAATTCACAAAACTAACTGCATTGTGTGTTTTAGCACGACACTATACATTACAAGGGAAGTCATTTTAAATGTAATTTCTGTCTTACACAACACATTCAATTTGTTTACTATTCGTAATGCTTAATTTCTTGTTTAATATGAGGCAGGTAGAAAGTTCGATGGATCTCAGTGAGGCTCTTACCTCCTCTCTCCTGAATATCATCTTTACAATCTGTACACACAAAACGTTAGCAATCAGTTATTTCACTGTGAGTAACATGCGCACTAAGGACACTTGGGACAGAGTTTCCCAGAAAGTCAACTTTATTGCTCATCCTGAGAAGCGCCAGTCTTCCGGGCACTTTTTGATGCTGGATGCTTTTCCTGGAAGATCAGCTATAATGTGAAGCAAACACCATCCGTGATGGCAAGGAATCATGGTCGGAAACCTGCCTCCCGGGGAATCTGTGCAAAAGATCTCCTGCTCCCACATGCATGCCTTTCTCAAGTGAAGACACACTGCACACAGGTTACTCCAGATCTCCTGTTTTTGAAAATTTCTTATAGCAGAGGCTGAAAGATGATTACCAAAAACCATTTCCTATCCACCCTGGCACAGAATTCGGCAACATTTCCCGTGAGTTAGGTATGACTGCGTTCTGGCCAGTGGAATGAGACTAAGAAGGAATCCGTTATTGCTTCCAAGCCCTGGGCTAGGTGTGATTCTGTCACTGGATGTCAACACCTACGGTGACTTTTAAAGCACCAGCTGAAGAGGATAGATCTGCCAGAAACTTGGATCCTTGAATGATTTTGTGGAGTAGACCACATACTCCATATCCCCCAACCCCTCCTCCAACTGGACCCATCTTGGACTGTTACAAGCAACAAAGTGTTACCTGGGCTATTTCCATGTCAGTTGCTGTCAACCCTCCTTATTTCAACATTCAAGTTGGCTATCTATTCCAAGCAAGGGGAATACAGCTGAAAGCAGGTATAGGAGATTTCTTGTGCTAGAGTCTTCTAGGAGATTATGTTGGAAAACCAATGCTGCTGTGTCTGAGAGTTCCAGACCTGGGACAGGGGCTATTTTGGTGCTAACATTGCTTGTCACTCTTCCTTTCAGGGGCTCAGTTGGAATCTCATGCAAGAAAACTCAAGGTACCTGATCCTGATGGGCAATATGAGCCTTGGTCAAGAATCGCTGGTTTTGGGAGTGCCTTCCAGGTCATGCTACCTGTGCACCCTGATCTTGGAGGGCTTGTTTAATGCTCTGATGTCACCATATTGAAATTTTTAAAAAGATTTATTTGGAAAGTAGAGTTACAGAGGGTGAGGGGAGAAACAGAGAAAACTTCCGTCTGCTGATTCACTCCCCAAATCACCGCAGCAGTTGGGGCTAGGCCAGGGCAAGCCCAGGAGCCGGAAACTCCATCTGGGTTTACCAAGTGAGTGGCAAGGTCCCAAGTACTTGAGACCACCTTCCATTTCTTTGCCAGATGCATTAGCAGAGAACTGGATCGGAAGAGGAGCAGCTAAGACTCCAGCTGGGGCCCATAGGGGATGCCAGCATTGCAGGTGGTGCTTATTTGGCTGTGCCACAATGCTGGCCCCACACCATCTTGTAATTCTTAGTAATTCTCTTTGAGCTTGTACTTTGTGAGTGAAGTCTGGTAAAATAATGAAATACATTAAGGAGATCAGCCGGGCAGGAGTGGGCACTATGCATGCTGGGTAGTTGGCCTGGATGCCAGAAACACACACACATGCATGTGCACACACACACACACACATGAAGTCTGTCTATGGAGATCCTCAGCAACTGCCTGTACCAGAACCTGGAGTCCAAATGAATAGCAGTGGTGGCAGTAACAACAGACTCCAGCCCTGGGGAAATGAAAGATGCTTAGTGGTGGTGCTGGGACCCTGGTGGGAGGCTAGCTTGATCACCAGCCTTTGAAGCCCATCCCTGAAGCATGTACACAGGTATGAACTCTGGCCTGAGCGTTGGTAAGGAACTGCTGCCACTCCTTTAACTTCTTAGGCCATTACAAAAGAGTGTCAATGTGGACACTGAAAATACATGATTTCAGGGAGTTATTACAATTATTTAAAGAGTTATACTTTCTATCCTTGAAAATCATTGCAACATTGGAAAGCAAATACCTGCAGATTTAGAAGTAGAATAGAAAGATCCTTGTGCTGCATAGAAAAGAAGACTATTTTCATATAAAAAGTTGCGTGGTCCAATTACTGACAAATTGACCATTTTAAAATTAATGTTCCTTATATTTGAAGACAAAGGGTTTGGACTGATAAACAGGGATTTCAAATCATATAGAAACCCTAAGCCACTTTCTCACTTGCAGTTTCTGCTAACTTCTGCACGATGTGAGAAATGACAGAGGAAGCATTTCCTGTGAGTCTATAAATTAAAAGTTAAATCTACATTCAAACTTTCGGGAAGATGATTTTTAAACAGGTTTTTAAATTTATTTAAAAGGCAGAGACAGAGCCAGAGAGAGAGAGAGAGAGAGAGCGAGAGCGCGACAGTGAGAGCACTTCTCTCTGCTGGTTCTCTGCTGAGAGCTGTGACAAGCCAACTCCATCCAGGTCTCCTACATGTGTGGCAGCGGCCCAAGTACTTAAGCCATTTTCTGCTCCTTGCCAGGCGCATGAGCAGGAGCTGGATTGGAAGCAGGGCAGCAGCTGAGACTGGAACCTGTCCAGCAACTGGCTGTTGCAGACATTTGGGTAGTAAATCAGTGGATGAGAGATCTTTCTCGGTCAGTCTGCCTCTCTGCCTGTCAATAAAATAAAATCACAATTTTATTAAAAAGTTTCAGAAAAACCTGTTATGTTTTAGTGTCTTTAACTGCATTTCCCCTTGTGTGTATGTGTGTTTGTGTGTGTGTGTGTGTGTGTGTAAGATTTATTTGAAAGGTGGAGTTACACAGAGAGAAAGAGGAGAGGCAGAGAGAGAGTTTTCCAGCCACTGGCTAACTCCCCAGTTGGCCACAATCGCAGGAGCTGCGCTGATCCGAAGCCAGGACCAGGAGCTTCTTCTGGGTCTCCTATGAAGATGCAGGAGCCTAAGGACTTGGACCATCTTCTAGTGCTTTCCCAGGTCATAGCAGAGAGCTGGGTTGGAAGTGGAGCAGCTGGATTTACTACCCAAATGTCTGCAGCAGCCAGTTGCTGCACAGTGGGCTGGACAGAAGCCAGGAGCCAGGAATTCATGAGGGACAGGGACCCAAGTACTTGAGCCATCACCTGCTGGTCCCCATTGTGTGCATTAGCAGGAAACTGGAATCAGGAGTGCTGCTGAGACTCACACTAAGTCATTCTGATACGGGATGTGGGCATCTCAAGCAGTATCTTAACTGCTACACATAATACCTGTTCCTAATTAGTTTTGTTTATGAAAGATCATCAAATGGATAACACATGAGTTGCAAAAATTGTTATAATATGCAATGTTAAAAACTGCAAAAAAATTTCACAATTTTAAAATTGTAATGATACTTTATTATTCCTGTATGTATCTATGTATAAATAACCTTGACTACTCATAAAATTTCTTTTCTGGCTCCCTCTTCTGCAGATTCACTTAATAAGTTGGATCTTACTTAATAAGCTGAATCTCAAACCAGCGCCCATATGGGATGCCTGCACTGCAGGCGCTGCCTTTACCCACTACACCATAGCACCTGCCCCATCCCCTTGTGTTTGAAGAAGAAATTCCATGTTTATCTTTCACTGAATCCTACAAGTTATGTAGCTATCCCTGATGGGGTTGGAGGAAGAGGGGCTGGGAGGCACAGAGAGAATCCTGGTTATCAGAAGACAAAATTTAAATGTGAAAGCAAAATGGCACAGCTAGTTTTTCTTTCTTTGAAGAATTTATCCTTTTTCTTCAAAAAATTTAAAACCATCTAGATAATGGATAGGAATCCTATAGGAAAAATTAATTTAATTTAATTTATTATAATTTCTTGTCTTATAGGAAAAATTTATCTTTTATAAAGATAAGCAGTGAAAGAATTATTTGATTTTGCTAATATTTTATTTTCTAAAACCTTAGTGGGTGGTCAGATCAGGCTAAGCAAGTTGTCTCTGAGTAAAAAAAAGATAAAAATGAAAATTCAACATTTAGGATTTAGCACAGCCTTTGGATATATTAGACAAAGACATCCAATTCATTGTATTAAGTGTATTCAATAAACTAAAGAAAAATATGAGAAAAAATTCTAACTAAATGCATCACAATGCAAATTATGTAGCAGATTAATTCTCTCTCTCTCTCTCTCTTTCTCTCTGTTACGTGCACACACACATGCACACACACACACCAAGGGAGATGTCAAAATGAAAAATGAAATAAAAAGATAATGTGAATTTTCCATGAACTCTGAAACCCGCTCATACATGTGTGGGGAGAGAGAGAGAGTTTACTTTTTTGAAAGGTAGAGTGAGGGCCAGGCTGAAGCCAGGAGTCGGGAACTCCACGTGGGTCTTCCACGTGGGTGCAGGGGCCCAAGTCCTTGGTCCATCATCTGCTGCTTTCCCAGACATATTAGTAGGGAGGGAGCTGAGTGGGAAGTGGAACAGCCAGGACTGGAAGCTGCACTCTGACTCGGGCTGGTGATGCCACAGCTGGGGCTCAATCCTCTGTGCCGCCAGGCTGGCCGAGTTACTCACTGGCACACGAGAATTTGGAGGCTTACTTCTCAAACCTGCAAGATAGGGCAGCAGGCCAGAGACCCCGGGAAGACCTTGTCTTGCCAGCCTTGTTTCTGAAGGTCTTCAGCTGGTTGGCTGAGGCCCACCCACATTATGGAGGGTCATCTGCTTTACTCAAAATCTACTACTTGTGTCTACTGATTTGTTTCATCTAAAAATACCTTCACAGAATTGTACGGACTAGTGTTTGATTGAGTATCCGAGCACCATGACACAGCTAAACTGACACAGAAAGTTAGGCATCCCAGACAATATTAATTGAAACTTGATATTTGAGGATAATATTTTAATTATGGTCGTTAGTATGTTAAGAAAATATATATGGTTGGCCGGCGCTGTGGCTTAACAGGCTAATCCTCCACCTTGCGGCGCCGGCACACCGGGTTCTAGTCCCGGTTGGGGCGCCGGATTCTGTCCCGGTTGCCCCTCTTCCAGGCCAGCTCTCTGCTATGGCCCGGGAAGGCAGTGGAGGATGGCCCAAGTGCTTGGGCCCTGCACCGGCATGAGAGACCAGGAGAAGCACCTGGCTCCTGGCTTCGGATCAGCAAGATGCACCGGCTGCAGCGGCCATTGGAGGGTGAACCAACAGCAAAAAGGAAGACCTTTCTCTCTGTCTCTGTCTCTCACTATCCATTCTGCCTGTCAAAAAAAAAGAAAAGAAAAAGAAAATATATATGGTCAATTAAGAAAATCACTCAAAAATAAAGAAGCAAGACTCTATAATAGATGAATTTTACATTATGTGAATTATACCTCAATAACAGTTATAAAATTCTAATATTTATGTTTCCCTGTGTTATTTTTGTAACATTTTATTAGGAATACATTAGTTGAGTGACTTTGTTACAATGAAAAATCTTCCTATTCCCTCCTCTTTATCAGCAAGCTTTGTTAGCACTAATCTATCAAAATGGAAAACAGGTGACAGTGAACCCCCGTTTCATGTTAGCAATAGGCAGTACTTATTCATGGCTAAACAGTAGAGAACGAGGTCATTTATATGATTAAGAGATGGATTTCTAATAAAATTTTAGTCATTAATGGTCTAGTTATTATAAAGTAACTGTCAATCTTATATTATGAAGTAACAATTAATATGCAATAGTAAAATAGTAATATAGTAAAATAGTAATATGCAATAGTAAAAATGATTTAAAACAAATAAAATGTTTTACAAAAATTACTATGTGGATTGTGTGACATCATTTATGTCAATATTGATTGTAACCATAGGGTCAAAATTTTGTCATTTGGGTAGACATAAAAACTAATAACAAATAGCTGTGTTTTTTCCTTTTTATTAGTTCTTCAACTTGCGTAATTTTATTTATTTTTAAAGATTTATTTTTATTTGTTTTAAAGGCAGAGTTATGGGGGGGGTGGAGGGAGGGAGAGGGGCGGGGTGGGGAGAGAGAGAGAGAATCTTCCATTTATTGGTTCACTCCCCAGATGCAACAGACAGGGCTGTGCCAGGCTGAAGCCAAGTACTCAGAGCCTCCACGTGGGTGGCAGGAGCCCAAATAATTGGGCCATCCTCTGCTGCTTCCCAGGCGCATTAGCAAGGAGCTGGATGGGAAGTGGAGTAGCCAGGACCCGACCCAGCACCCATATAGGATGTTGGTGTCATAGGAGGCAATGTATTCTATTATAAAATTAATTATATTTGGTTTACAAGAAGAAAAATTTCACTGTTTTTGTTTTTCATTTTTTAACTTCTTTCAGAATAGCTTCTGATTGATAAAGCAAAATTGTGAACAAATAGAGATCCTACATATGTCACATCCAGCTTCCTGTGTATTATAGGGCACATTATATATATTATAATGATATAATTATCATCATATTCATGACCCTTATGGAAAATGATTTGATTGTACAGAGGAGGGAGGTGTTAAGAATGATGTCATTGGCCGGCGCCGTGGCTCAATAGGCTAATCCTCCACCTGCGGCGCTGGCACACCAGGTTCTAGTCCCGGTCCAGGCGCTGGATTCTGTCCCGGTTGCCCCTCTTCCAGTCCAGCTCTCTGCTGTGGCCAGGGAGTGCAGTGGAGGATGGCCCAAGTGCTTGGGCCCTGCACCCCATGGGAGACCAGGAGGAACACCTGGCTCCTGGCTTCGGATCAGCACAGTGCACTGGCCTCAGCAGCCATTGGGGGATGAACCAATGGAAAAGGAAGACCTTTCTCTCTGTCTCTCTCTCTCACTGTCCACTCTGCCTGTCAAAAAAAAAAAAAAAAAAGAATGGTGTCATGTGTAATAGGTACTGCCAGGACCCAGTCCTGATATCGCATGGAGCAGGATATTTGGAAGCTTGAAACAGGGTCAGTGGTGAAGTGACTGACAGAATTTGCATTGTGTCAGAGTTAGGAGTATATTTTCACTCTGAAAATCCTAATTTGATAAGTGGAAGAAGGTAATGATCCAGACTTGATAGTAGAAGAAACAGGATTTTAAATTTACTACTGATGTACTGTTTAGTTGTCAAGTTATTTATGTTGCGTCTCCTTGTGATGTCTGCATCATGCACACTCTTTTTTTTTTTTAAAGATTTTTCTTATTTATTTGAGAGGTAGAGTTACAGACACAGAGAAGGAGAGACAGAGAGAGAGGTCTTCCATCTGCTGGTTCACTCCCCAAATGGTTGCAACGGCTGGAGCTGCGCTGTGTTGATCTGAGGCCAGGAGCCAGGAGTTTCTTCTGGGTATCCCACGCAGGTGCAGGGGTCCAAGCACTTAGGGATCTTCTATTGCTATCCCAGGCCATAGCAGAGAGCTGGATGGGAAGAGGAACAGCTGGGACTAGAACCAGTGCCCATAGGGGATGCCGGTGCCTCAGGCAGAGTCTTAGCCTACTATGCCACAGCACCAGCTTCTAGGTTTTTCATAATAAATGCTTCCCATGAACTTTATGAGGATCCCTCATAAACATTTCTGAAATTTTCTGTACCAAAATAAACTTACCTTTTAATTTAATTTTCCATGAGCTTTTTGAAGTACCTTTTATATAAGAAACCTGTTAGATAGTGATAAATGCAAAAAGGGGGAAAAAAAAGTAAAGGTGGTGAAAAGAGATGCTGGGCAGGTGGTTGTGGAGGCTTACTGCAAGGAGACCTTCCACATGGGACCTCAAGGGGCACAGGAGTTAACTGCAGGATTGGCAGCTGGGCTGAGAGGACAGCAGGTGCGCAGTCCCTGTGGAGGGAGCACAAAGGGAGCCAGTGTGGCTGCAGAGGGCTGAGCAGGCAGGAGAGCCACACTGGACATAGAGTAGGTAAAGCGCAGCACAGAGCCGGCACAGAGGCAGGGAGGAGATGGGGATATTGGGAAACTGCAATACCCAGACAAGGGGGCAGTGGGGACTCTGTGTGTGTGTGTGGGGGGGGGTCTGGTGGGCGTGCCTAACAACCCTTGGACCTGCATATTTCAGATCCATGTCCTGGGCCGCTGTAGCAGACCTTGACACTCTTCCGGCTGAGTGACAGAGGACAGGAGGAGTGAGGGTAGCAGGGCCATCTAGAGGCTGGAAGGAAGCCCCAGTGAGGGCAGCAGCAGAGGCCAGGGACATACTCAGAGCTCCTCTTCACATGCTGCTGAGCAAGGGTCAGGATGGTTTCTGAAAGGCTGATGCTGGGTCCCAGGGATAGTCAACTGCGGGGCCCAGGAAGAATGTTGTGCCTGTGTCTCCCTGCCTTGAGCTGGTGAGAGACATCCTTGGGAAGAGGAAGTGGCCTTGAGAAGGGACACTACAGAAGGCTTTGGACCAGGGCAGGGGCACATACCAAAGAATCTTGGGGTGGAGAGAGAAGGGCATTTAGGGAAATGCAGCTTCTGTATCTTGGTTGTATGACTTAGTTCCCATGAGTTGGAGTAGACCACAGAAAGTATAGTCAGTGCCATCCTGAGTTTTCCTCCTCACTTGTATGTACAGGAGGGTCCAGTTGCCTGGCAACTCCTTCTCTTCCTTGAGATCATTACTTTGAGCTGTGTTTAGTCTTCCTGAAACAGAATATTCTTTGCCTCCCTACTTTCAGAGATTTCTATAGCATATTCTGTAAAATTCACATCAATTGGGTCTTTCTTCCTGAAATTAAATGAGAAGACTGTGAAAAGAATCTAAATACAAAGTAGCAGGCTTGGGAAAGAAAGTCACAGAGAGCAAAATAAAAATCCCAAGGGTAGGCCCCTTAGGATGCTGCAATCTACATCAGAGTGCTTGGGTTCAAGTCCTGGGTCTGCTTCAGATCCTAGTTTCCTACTGATGTGCAACTGGGAGGCAGCAGGTGATGCTCAGGTGGCTGGGTCCTTGCCACCACGTGGGAGACCCGGATTGAGTTCCCAGCTCTTGGCTTTGGCCTGGCCCAGCCCAACCCAGCTTTTATAGGCATCTGAGGAATGAGACAGTGGATGGGAGTGCTCTATCAGAGTCTGTCTCCCTCTCAAATAAAGAAATAAAACTTAAAAAAATTAAAATCACCCATAATCCTATCAACTCAGGCATAGTTGGTGCTAACTTTGGACTCCCACATTTCTTTGGAATTGGAATAATGTGTGTTAGGAAACTGGTGCAGTTTTGTCTATGGCATGATCTACACCCTGATTTACATCCTATGCCCTGGCTCCCCCTGCCATTGCCGGAAGCCAGGTGGCCACATGGCCCAATCACCAGTGTCAAGCTCCACCCCCATCCTAATGGGATTCCATGCTCCTGCTTCCCTGCTCGCCCTCCGGCAAAGTTTTAAAAGGACCTGTTCCTGAATACTGGCTCTCTTGGCTCCTCTCCTCCTTTTGTCTCTCTTCTCTCTCTTCTCTGTCTCTCTCTCTTACAGTCTCCTCCTCTCTCTTTTCCCTCCTTCATCCCTTCCCTCCAGCCTGATGGCTTTTCCCCAATAAACTCTTTCCCTTACTCCTGTGTTTGGTGTGTTTTGTGATGGCCTAACAGAAATATATAACAACATGGATAATAATAAAGTTCAGTGTGGGGCAAGGGGATTGAGCAGAGGGTGTTTCAGAACATCCTGCTGCGAGTCTCCCAAATATTTCCACACCCATCTGTGCACACCTAGCCTCCACAGAAGCATGGGACCCTCATTTAAGGAAGACCCTTAATTTCCCTCGCTGCATGATTTATCCTCCTTCTACTCTTTTATGTACCCTAGCTGCCTGCAAGCATCCAGCTCTTTTGATAGCTATTGGCCATCCTGGAGACATATTGCTTTGGCCTAACCATATCCAAAGTCAACTCCTCTTTTGAACTGTTGTTTCTGCTCCTCTAAACAGCTCTGCTGATAGATCTCAGGCCTCCAGCCTGCAGGTCTTGCCACAGGATCAGGTTTCCAGAAGTTTGGCCTCCATATCTAGATCAACTTTAACTTGGGAGGAAGCTACTCCCTTCATTGGAGTCTACATGTGCTTTTGCTAACAATTCAGCCAATTTAACCTGGGCCAAACCCTTTTGCAGACACACTAATTCTAGTTCCAAGGAGTCTGTATTCTTCCCGACGATAATTGCATAAATGGCTGCATGCTATGCTTCAAGAACAAGAGGCAGCCAAGTGCTCCATCCTCCTCTCAAAGTCCTTTCTCTATGAGCAGGACTGGCCTGATTTGATTTTAGCCGCTTTCCTCGATGAAGGTTTAGCTCCATGTGCAACTGAGCACCTAGCAAAATGAGTTTCCGATTTTCCCCCCACCACATATACTCTGAAGAAGGATTACCTCTTGCCCACTGTCAAACACTGAGAAATAGGGGCTTTCCTATGCACTTTGTGAGCTGATGGCCTCTCATTGTTAATTACTTAGGTGACAAAAATCAAAGACAAAAATCAGTTCTCCTACTGCTGCCGGTTGTCTGCTGCTGATCTGAGAACATCAGTATTCTAAAGATCTTGCTCTCAACAGCAGCCCCGTCACCTCACTTACTGGCCATGGGATCTTGTGGTGATACTAATTCTTGCCAGTTTATCTGTAAAATGATAATGTGATGATGGGATAATGGCTGTCCACCTCTGAGTGGCTGTGAGGAATAAAGCATGCCACAACTTGACACATTAATGTTTCAGTGTCCCCTCTGCCAACCTCTTTATCCTCTCTAATTCAATATGCCACTCCCATTCTTCTTTGGAAGAAGGCAGCCCAAATCTAAGCCTCCAACAGCTCTGTACCATCCTATCTTCCAGATACATCTTGGAGAAATCCTTATTATACCAGTTCAGTGTTGCCAGAGCATGTACTGAAGTATAGTTGCTCTGCATGTCGCTGTTAGAAAGAAGTTCCGCGTGAAAGGTGAGAAACGCTGCAGGTTGTAGCTTTAGCTTGAAGAGTCGCCATATAGACCAACTTGTTAGTTTCTGAAGAAAGTCCTCCACTAAGGAAATACATTTAAACAAGTATTTTACATATTTATTTGAATGTGGACCCTGTTTTGTGTAAAAGTATGCAAAGCTATAGATTATGGTGTGCTCACTTGGATCTAACTATCTCAGTCCCTTTGTTATATTTAAAAATTAATATTTTGCAGGGCCAGCATTGTGGCGTAGCGGTAAAGCCGCTGCGTGCAGTGCCGGCATCCCATATAGGTGCTGGTTTGAGACCCGGCTGCTCCACTTCTGATCCAGCTCTCTGCTATGGTCTGGGAAAACAGTAGAAGATGGCCCAAGTCCTTGGGCCCCTGCACCTGTGTGGGAGACCCAGAAGAAGCTCCTGGCTCCTAGTTTTGGATCGGCGCAGCTCCAGCCAGTTGTAGCCATCTGGGGAGTAAACCAGCAATGTAAGATTCTCTCTCTCTCTCTGCCTCTGCCTCACTGCGACTCTGCCTTTCAAATTAATCAATAAATCTTTTTAAAAAATTAATATTTTGGCTCCTTGTCTCAAGCTTAGAGAGGCATTCTAAACTTAGACATAGACAAGACAGGCAACATAGGATAGCTCAAAATTTATTTGGGGAAGTGAGAGAAATACACAGAATGTGAGGGCTTTATTTAAGGGAAAGAGGGGTCAGAAAGAAGAACCAGGAGTTCCACACCAAGTAGTGAGCAGACCAAGGGCTATGTGCGGGAGTCCACTGGCTGAAGCCGTGCAGAGAAACCACGCAGGCAGAAGTGGCCACTAATAGGGGTAGCAGCGTGGGTAAACAGGGGGAGAAGTGGCCAAATGGTCCACGCCCAAGAGGTGCCCAGGAGAGCAGCGGCAGGCCCCAGGTGCTCCATGCTTCTCATTCACTTCCAAAAGGGGAGTGGTTACCTAGTCTGATTGGCAGGTGGGTGTATACAGGTGAGATCAGGCTGGTCTCCAGCTCATGAATTTAATCAGGCTAATCCTATTGCCTGCTCATCTCACCTTTAACCTCTTTAGGCAATAATTAATGATTCAGAATTCGGAGGAAGTACATACTGGGTTACTATAGAACAAGCTGCTCTTACTTACACTCCCTACCAGGAATAACATAGACGTCAGACCTAGGAACAGGTTATCACAATAAGGCCCGGGAAATACAAAACGTTGCAGAGACCAATAGAGAATTTTATTGTATTAAGACGAGGTTCTCTTCAACCCCTGAAAAGTGGGCAGATATCACGGGTCCTTACTTGGCAGTCAGGATCCCTGTGAGTCGCACAGGTGCATCCCACGCCATCCCCATGCTGTCTCCTTAAGGCTCAGGGTTCCCCAGGATCCGGCCAGGCCCAGCGGTTGTCTGTGCCAGTCTTGAAGCCCTACCTGATTGCCCAATAAAGAGTAAAGCGCCGAGGAATCCATCTTCCAGTCGGCTCATTACCCTCAAAGAGATCATTGCTTGACGAGCATGGATTCTTTGTTTTGAACCCTGTGAACAGGAATCGGGAGTTAAGAGCGTCTTCCAGCTGTGATACTAACCCCCTTCTGCCTAACGCGCCTTCTCCGCCTCCAAGCACTGGCTTCTGGTAGTGCTTACGTTAAGCAGACCGCAGGAGGGATGAACCTGAATCCATCGGGTGGATTCCTGCTTCGGGGAAGGCCTAGGAGCAAAGGACGCGGCTGCCCCCCAGTGGAAACCCGCAGGAAGCAGCCATGCTTCCAACCAGCCCATTAGGCCGGGTTTCCAGGTGGTGAAAGGGCCAGCTCCAAGGGCTGCCCCCGCCCCGCGCAGCCCTACCCCACCCCACCCCACCCCACCAGGCTCTCTCCAAGAGCCGCTGCGAAGCAAAATGGGGTGCGGATCCTTTTACTCTGGGCAGAGTGGTGGAGTCATTGATAGAAATGTATATCCGGCCCCAGCATCTACCCCATTTCGGGTCCTACAGCCTCCCCGGGGAAGGCCAGATCGCGGGTCGTCGCCTGGGAGGTTTTGGCTTTGCAGGGCAAGAGCGGGAAGCTGGGATGGGTCTGGGGTTCCGACCAGCTTGATTCTGATCATCTGGCAAATGTGAGTGTTCTGACCTGGCAAGCGAATTTCTGTTTCCCTTTCTGCATCCGGCTCAGGCATCCAGGTCTCCAACGTCAAGAAAACCCAGCAGTGACTCTCCGAGCTCCGGGCTCCGGGCTCGCTTAGCCCTGGCAGAGGCTTGCGCATCTCCAAAGCAACCACAGACAGACCCCACCCACCGCAGGGGCTGGAGCCTCCGGGGCGACGGGACAGCGCCTTCTTCCATCCCTTCTTAGCAGGCTGTAAGGGATCAGGTGTCTGTTTGGGTGCGGGATTCTCTTCCAGAACACCAGGCTAAGAGGTGACTTTATTATGATTATTGTTTGGCCTAATGGTTTGAGTGCTACCTGTGCCCAGAATTACAAACAAGCTTTAAGGGGTTTTTGTTTTACAGATGAAGAGTATATACCTGACATGTCTTTGAAGCAACTGTCATGAACAATTTACCTTCACATTCAAATATTTTGGACTGACCACCTAGCTGTGAGAATCCATGCAGTCCGCCTGCTTAGCAAGGTACCTTTGCAGTCCCGTTAGGGGGGAATGCTCAGGCTTGTGCTCTGTGAATCCAGCCAGACCTGGAACTTGCCTGCACTCTCGAATGTCTCCAGTCATACCTTTCTCTGGGAAGGCTGCTGCCTCGGGCTGATCCATACGAGGAGGGCAGGTGGGTGTGCAGTCTGCTCTCAAGCATCTTCATGCAAGTGACTTAATGTCAGTTTCCCATTCATAAAAGACAAGAGCAAAGGTGGTGCAGACACTATTTTCCTGTCTCATGGTGCCAGGAATGAATGGGGATAAAATATCTCAGGTGCTTGGCACAGAAAAGATAACTATGAATATCATTTATGTCCTTTGGCTAATTTGTATGATAAATGAAAAAATGCCTGCAGTGTTCACTCCCTTTGTACTATTTCATTCAAGAAACCTTCTTGGGAGCCCACTCTGTGCCAGATAGAGAGCTTCATCAGATGGTGTAGCTGTCTCTGTCCCCATGGACCTTCAGTCACAGGTTGGAAACAGCTCACCAGGAAATGATGGCATGGATTTGGCTAAATTTGTGGGTGGAGAGCATGAGCGAATGTAATAGGTCAAAGAAAATTACATTCAGGGAAGTTTAAGCTTGGAAGCCAGGCTGTGGGTGGATTTGATTCTGTCCTCCGCTGCTGGGCACATCTCTGGAATTCTCTTGTGCAATCCTTTCCTTGTTTCCTGCAGAATGGAGATCATAATGGTTCCTCATGTGGCTACTGTGAAAAGTGACACAGCACCAGTCCCTCTGGCTCTCACTGCTCTTCTCTGTGGCCACTCAGGCTGCATGTCACCCAGGTGCCTGAGATGTCTGGATTCCCATGAGCCTCCGGCCAGCTCAGGCAGCTGAAGGGCCCCCAAGAGAGTAGCCTGACCTGGAGGTCCTCCAGGGTCCTGATGTCCATCACGCCATTCCAAATATAAGTCCTGGCAGACCTCTGGGGTAGGACCTGCCTAGCTGGGCTGCCTATGCTGACCAAGCTACACAAAGCACCTTATGGGGTGGAAAAGCAGGAGAGCCAGCAAGTCCAGAAGTGCATCTGGTATGGGGCCGGTGCTGTGGCGCAGTAGGTTAATCCTCTGCCTGTGGTGCCGGCATCCCATATGGGCCCTGGTTCTAGTCCCAGCTGCTCCTCTTCCAATCCAGCTCTCTCCTATGGCCTGGGAAAGCAGTGGAAGATGGCCTAAGTCCTTACACCCCTGTACCCATGTGGGAGACCAGGAAGAAACACCTGGCTCCTGGCTTTGGATGGTGCAGCTCTGGCTGTAGTGGCCATTTTGGGAGTAAACCAATGGAAGGAAGACTTTTCTGTCTCTTCCTCTCATTGTCTGTAACTCTACCTCTCAAATAAATAAATAAAATCTTAGAAAAAAAGTGTGTCTGGTAAGGGGAGCTGATTGCAATAGTTCTGAGGGCTTCTGAGCACCAAGCCTCTCCCTCCCCAGATGCTCTGAGAGCACAGCCTTTGTATGTCCACCTGGCCCCTGACAACCCAACCTCCTCGTGTGCATCAGGCTGAGGCAGCATCCCTGGAGGGAACGGCAGCCTTGGAGAGGGGGCTGCAAGTCCGAGGTGTGGGAACCACCTCAACGTGGTAGGTGACACAATGAGAGGACAGCCTGCTTCCCAACAGGGGGACACTGCCAAGGTAGATTGCTGGGCAGGCAGACCGCATGGATTCTCGCAGTTGGGGGTCAGTCACTCTCTCCAATGTGAGGGTGAATTGTTAAAAAAAAAATACTAGGGGCCAGAGATGTGGCATAGCAGGTGCCCTGGCCTGCAGTGCCGGCATCCCATATGGGCCCTGATTCTAGTCCTGGCTGCTCCACTTACGATCCAGCTCTCTGCTATGGCCTGGGAAACAGTAGAAGATGGGCCATGTCCTTGTGCCCCTGCACCCACGTGGCAGACCCAGAAGTTGTTCCTGGCTCCTGGCTTCGGATCGGTGCAGCTCTGGCCATTGTGGCCAATTGGGGAGTAAACCATTGGTTGGAAGACCTCTCTCTCTCTCTGCCTTTCTTCTCTCTGTGTAACTCTCACTTTCAAATAAATAAATAAATAAATATTTAAAAAATACTAAGTATATTCCCTTCCCTTTCAAAGTAAAAATCCCCCAAAGCTCATTTTTTAAATACCATTATTATAATTTATTTATAGCTCTGTCCAAAAATGATACAGAAGATATTATTTACAGAACCTAACTATAATACATAAAATAACATGCTTATACAAAGAAAGACTTCTAATTGACGAATCTTATAAAAAAAAATACTTCCTTTGCCAAGGCAGAAGTCAGCTAACAAGTTGTCATAGTTCTGCAAGAAACAAACCAAAAAACCAAAAAAAAAAAAAGGAAAAAGAAAAAGAAACAACTATAAGGCTGAAGGAAGGAAGAGGCTGAAAGCAGCGATGGCAATTGCAGGGAGAAAGAAATGAAGGGCCAAGGAGAAAAGCATGCTTCTTTTTGATGATAAAACCCCATGGACAGGGATCGGCAGCTCCTCCATTCAGTCACTACATGGCCAGCCTTTCCCTTGTATTGCTGAGTATGATCTCTTTCCTATCTAGTATTGAATGTTACATAACTTTCCTGCATTATTCTACCCCCAAATCAAATACTTAGCTTGTAGGGCTTTTTTGATAACGCTAATGGGGGGGAGGGGAGAAAAGCTCCTTTTTATCCCTACCTACATCATTATAATTCACATTAAAAGAATGTCATTAGCCAATAAGCTACTGTCTCCTTCTTATATTTTATATTAATAACTAGGATAGAGATCAGAATCTGGAATGAACAAGATGAAAAGGGAGAACAAGGTTTCACGCAGTACCCATAGCACTAAGGTGATGTCTGGACAAGGAAAGAAACAGCCGCTTTAATCTTCTCTGCCAACATTTCTACTACTGGAGAGGAATCATCACTGAACTAAGGTGAGCAGAGCTGGAGACAACAAAAGTAAGCCCTCTCTAAAACCACGGGCTCAGATAGCTGGGGTAAGGAGCCGTGCTCACAGCATCAAACAAAACAGTAACAACGTTATCTCCCTTCTGGACGGAACCCCCTCCTTGCAGGCTGGACCGGTGGGTGCCAGGACAGCTATGTGCGTCCCTTTCTGCTTCCGGAAGGACTCTGGACGCGGTGCCTTGGTCACCATGGAAACAGCTGCGGGCGGAACAGCTGCCCGGAAGGCGGGGTCTGGCCTTGGTTGCCCTGGAAACGCCGGAAGTCGCGGCGTGGGGGGATGCCGGAAGTGCCTAGAGAGACTTTCAGCTTCCTTGCCTTGCCCCAAGCCGGAAGGGGAAGCCGGAAGTGGCTTCTGGGCACAGATGCTTAGATTTGACAGATGGTCAGGATCACCCAGGTCAGAATCCCAGTCATCGCAGTGTACTCCTGTCCTGCTCAATCAAGATCTCCATGCCGGGCCGGGAATCTGGGTTTAACCAGGAGGCTTTTATAGTGTCCACAGGTTCGTAGAAACGGGGTTCGGATATTTCCTTTTCTCAGCTCTGCGCCATCGTCATCGTTCCACATAGGGGAAAGAAATTCTGCACCCCACACCCCATTTTCCTTCGCAGTGGCTCTAGGGGAGGGTGCCGGGTGGGTGGAGTGGGTCCTTGGAGCTGGGCTATGAGGAGCCCTTTCAGGTCCTGGAAACCAGGTGTAGGTTTATTGGAAGCATGGCTGCTTTTTGCGAGTTTCCACTGTGGGGCAGCCACGTCCTTTGCTCCTAGTCCTTCTTCAAAGCAATCCACCCAGTAGATTCCAGTTCATTCCTTATGCAGTCTGCTTAAAGTAAGCAGCCAGAGCTTGGATGCAGAAAATGCTCATTAGGCAGAACGGGACAATTCTGAGAGCCTAGGGCTTTACATGGAAGACTCCCTTAACTCCCAATTCCTGGTCACAAGGAATCTGTGCTTGTCAAGCAATGATGTCCTCTTTGACGACTGCACGCATTGGAAGACAGATTTCTCAGCCCTCTGAGCTTTATTATTTACTGGGCAGTCAGGTGGGGCTTTAAGATTTTCACGGACAACTACTGGCCCTGGTTGGAATATGTCCTTTGGAATGTTCAAATATTTTTTGTGTACAAAGGGGCCCATAGTCAAATAAGTGTGTAAATATTTTATTAAATGTTTTCCTGTACTGGAGATTGTGTTTTGGAAACTCCAGCAATATAGTATGTTTTGTGACTCTTTAAACTAAAGCTACCACGTGTAGCATTTCTTTTTTTTTTTTATTAAACTTTTATTTAATGAATATAAATTTCCAAAGTATAGCTTATGGGTTACAATGGCTTCCCCCCTCCCATAGCTTCCCTCCCGCCCGCAATCCTCCCCTTTCCCGCTCCCTTTCCCCTTCCATTCATGTAAAGATTCATTTTCAATTCTCTTTGTATACAGAAGATCAGTTTAGTATATATTAGGTAAAGATTTCAACATTTTGCCCATATAGCAACATCAAGTGAAAAAACTACCATTGGATTACTAATTATAGCATTAAATAGTAATGTACAGCACATTAAAGACAGAGATCCTACATAATTTTTTTTTCAAATTAATTAATTTTCTATGCCATTTCCATTTTAACACCAGGTTGTTTTTTTTTTTTTTTCATTTCCAATTCTCTTTATATACAGAAGATCACTTCAGTATATAATTAGCAAAGACCTCATCAGTCTGTGCCCACACAGAAATGCAAAGTATAAAAATACTGTTTCAGTACCAGTCATAGCATCACTTGGCTTTAGACGACACATTAGGGACAGATCCCACATGGGGTGTAAGTACACAGTGACTCCTGTTGCTGACTTAACAATTTGATACTCCTGTTCCTGGCGTCAGTAATCTCCCTAGGCTCTAGTCATGAGTTGCCAGGGCTATGGAAGCCTTTAGAGTTCGCTGACTTTGATCTTATTCCGATAGGGTCATAGTCAAAGTGGAAGTTCTCTCCTCCCTTCGGAGAAGGGTACCTCCTTCTTTGATGGCCCCGTTCTTTCCACTGGGATCTCACTCACAGAGATCATTCATTTAGGTCTTTTTTTTCTTTTCCATGATATCTTGGCTTTCCATGCCTACAATACTCTCATGGGCTCTTCAGCCAGGTCCGAATGCCTTGAGGGTTGATTCTGAGGCCAGAGTGTTGCTTAGGACATCTGCCATTCTACGAGTCTGCTGTGTATCCCACTTCCCATGTTGGATCTTTCTCTCCCTTTTTGATTCTATCAGTTAGTATTAGCAGGCAGTCAAAACCAAAATTAACATTTGGGATTGCACGTGTAGCATTTCTAACATTTCCCATGGAACACTCACTGTAGCAGCAATGTGTAGAGCAACTCTTCTGCCGAACATGCTGTGGCAAACAGTTAGCTGGCGTAATGATGACCTCCCCAAGGTGTTTTTTGTAAGGTGGAGTGGTACAGAGCTGTAGGACACTTGGAGCTTTTCAATGTGGCAAAATAGGATTGGGCTGCCTTCTTCCAGAGAAGGATGGGTGTGGTCTTTTGCAGCAGAGGATGAAGAACTTGAGGAGAAGGACCCAGGAACATTTATGTGTCAGGTGTGTGGCATTCTTTATTCCTCACATACCCATGATCCCATGGCCAGGAGTTGAGGTGATGGGACTGATGTTGAGAGCCAGTTCTTCCCCAGCTCAGCACCAGGCAGCTATCAGTGATTGAGGAGAAGAACTGAGTTGGTCTTCATGGTCCACCTAAGTAATACATTCGTGGTGAAAAGTAGGAGTAGAGGGCAGTGGGCTTGCAAATAGCACAAGAGAGCCTCCATCATCAGGTTTGGACTGTGGACAGGAAGTCATCTCTCTTTATAAGAAAGGAAAAAATTGTGAAATTCATTTTGCTAGAACTTCAGTTGCAAATAAAGGAAAACCTTACTCGAGGGAGAAGACTGAGGTGAAAGGAAGCCATTGCTGCTCATGTGGACCTAGGAAAGCTGGTGGTGTGGTGCAGTCTAGGTCTGAGTGCCTGACAGGGGAGTCTGTGGTGTTAAGTCTCAGTAGAGGGCAAGAGAAGACTCATGTCCCAGCTCATTCAGGCAGATAGGACAGGGTGAATTCTCCCTCCTGGCCATTTTGTTCTATTCAGGCCCTAAAGGGATTGGATGATGCGCATGCACACTTTAGAGGGCCATGTGGACTCAGGTCCACCACTTCAAATGTCAGTCTCCTTGGAAAATGCCTTCTCAGACACAGAAATAATGTGTATTTAGTTATCATGATCCAATCTAGTCCCAGCTGTTCCTCTTCTGATCCAGCTGTGCTATGGCCTGGGAGGGCAGTGGAGGATGGCCCAAGTGCTTGGGCCCTGCACCCGCTTGGGAGACCCAGAAGAAGCCCCTGGCTCCTGGCTCCTGGCTTTGGATCAGCTCAGCTCTGGCGGTTGTGGCCATTTGGGGAGTGAATCAACAGAAGAAAGACCTCTCTCTCTGAACCACATGATCCAATCACATTCACACAGTAACTTAAGCATTTTACCAAGGCTTTACAGGGGAGTGGGTCCCTCAGTCCTCTGTTCCTTGAAATATTCATGGTAAAGGATGGGTTTGCCTTCTTCTCCACCTCCTTCTGTGCACTGTGGACTGATACTTGTGTGAAATACAATAAAAATGAATCAGAGGCAAAATGACACACAAAGCAAAGACATACAATTCTCAAGTTTCATTCAATTACCTTGCAAATTGCAAGACATGTTTCTAAGAACCCTTCATTTTATAAGTTGGTCATAAATATCTTTGGTTTAAAATTACTTTTATTTTTTTAAACTTAACATTTTATTTTTTTGACACTATATTTTTTTTTCTTAACATTATAATCAAAAGCTAAGTGGCTCTGCTAAATAATGAGTTCTAGAAATGTTTCGTTCTTAATTTGGGGTATTGATTATGTATGTGATCAGATGACCAAAAAACTCATTTATCTGTATACTTACATGCATTTTTTTAAAAAAGAATTTATTTATTTGAGAGGTAGAGTTACAGACAGTGAGAGGGAGAGACAGAGAGAGGTCTTTCTTCTGTTGGTTCACTCCCCAAATGGCCACAACCGCCAGAGCTGAGCTGATCCGAAGCCAGGAGCCAGGAGCCAGGAGCCAGGGGCTTCTTCTGGGTCTCCCAAGTGGGTGTAGGGGCCCAAGCACTTGGGCCATCCTCCACTGCCCTCCCAGGCCATAGCACAGCTGGATCAGAAGAGGAGAAGCTGGAACTAGAACTGGCGCCCATATGGGATGCCGGCACCGCAGGTGGAGCATTAATCTACTGCTGTATGGCACCGGCCCCTACATGTATTTCTTAGCATGTAAATTGTATGTCCATAAATTTTTTTTAAAAAAGTAAAAATAAAGAGTTTAACAAATAAAAAGTAAAAAGACCATAGTCCATCAGGAAAATAGGCAAGAGCTATAACAATAATCAAATGAAAATATGTTCAATTTAAAAATAGTCACAGAATCAGATTAACTGTAGTAGTATATAATTCCTGTCAATTTGACAAAGATTTAAAGCAGAGTTTGACAAAACATTGTATTTGCAGTAAAACTGATACACATGGGCATGTCTGTCTGTATCTGTCTTACTTCACTTAACATGATGTCATCCAATTCCAGCCATTTTGCTGCAAATGCTAGAATTTAGTTCTTTTTTATAGCTGAATAATATTCCATTGTGTGTGTGAGTATGTGTGTGTGTGTTTGTGTATCATATCTCTTTATCCATTCATCTGATGATGGACACGTTGGTTGATTTCATATTTTGCCTACTGTGAGCAGTGCTGCTATAAACACAGTATCTCTTTGATACAATGAGCTATGTCTTTTGGGTATATATACCTAGTAATGGGATTGCTGGATCATATTTTTAGTTTTTAAGGAAATCTGTATATTGTTTTCTATAGTGGCTGCACTAATTCAAATTCCCCCTTTCTCTACATCTTGCCAACATTTATTACTCTCTTTTTGATAATAGCCGTTCTGAAAGATGATCTTCTCGTTGTGGTTTTACTTTGCATTTTTCTGATGGCTAGTGATATTGAGCATCTTTTCATGTATTTATTGACTGTATCTTTCTTTTGAGAACTCTATGTTCAGGTCCTTTGCCCATTTCTTAACCAAATTTTTTTTTGATGGTGTTCTTGTTGAGTTTTTTGAGTTGCTGATATATATATATATATATATATATATATATATATATATATATATATAAATCCTTTGCAGGATAAGTAGCTTGCAGATATTTTCTCCCATTCTGTTGCATCTACATCTTCCCACTCTATTGATTGTTTCCTTTTGCTGTGCAGAAGCTTCTGAGTGATATAATCCCATTTGTCTAATATTGTTTTTGTTGCCTGCACTTTGGGGTCTTATCCAAGAAGTCGTCACCTACACCAATTTCTTGTAGCATTTCTCTTACATTTTATTCTAGCAATTTCATAGTCTCAGGTCTTAAATGTAAGGCTTTGATTCATCTCGAGTTGAATTTTATATGTGGTGAAAGTTAGGGATCTAATTTCATTCTTCTACATTTATACATCCAGTTTTGCCAGCACCATTTATTGAAAAGACTGTCCTTTCTCAAATGTATAGTCTGGGCATTCTTGCCAAAAATCAATTGGCTTTATTACATGGATTAACTTCTTGGCTCTCTATTCTGTTCCACTGATCTTACTCTGGTTTTTATGCTGGTACCATATTGTTTTAATTACTATAGTTTTGAAGTATGCATTAAAATCAGATATTATGATGTTTACAGCTTGGTTTTGTTTCTGTGCTCAAGTTTGTTTTTCCTATTCTGGGCCTTTTATGATTCCATTTGAATTTTAGTGTTGTTTTTTCTAACTCTGTAAAAATGACACTGGTATTTTGATGGGGATTATACTGAATCTGTAGACATTTAATGATGTTAATTCTGCCAATCTATGAACAAGGAATATCTTTTCATATTTTTTTTTGTATTCTTGATGGTTTCTTTCATGAATGTTTTATAATTTTCTTTGTGTAGATCTCTCACTGCTTTGGTCAAATTTATGACAAAATATATTTTTGTGGCTATTTCGAATGCCATTTATCTCTTTTTTTATTTTTTTAAATTTTTGACAGGTAGAGTGGACAGTGAGAGAGACAGAGAGAAAGGTCTTCCTTTTTGTCATTGGTTCACCCTCCAATGGCCGCCGCGGTAGGCGCGCTGCGGCCGGCGCACCGCGCTGATCGAAGCCAGGAGCCAGGTGCTTCTCCTGGTCTCCAATGGGGTGCAGGGCCAAAGCACTTGGGCCATCCTCCACTGCACTCCCTGGCCACAGCAGAGAGCTGGCCAGGAAGAGGGGCAACCGGGACAGGATCGGTGCCCCGACCGGGACTAGAACCCGCTGTGCCGGCGCCGCAAGGTGGAGGATTAGCCTAGTGAGCCACGGCGCCGGCCTTATCTCTTTTTTTTTTTTACAGGCAGAGTGGACAGTGAGAGAGAGAGAGACAGGGAGAAAGGTCTGCCTTTGCCGTTGGTTCACCCTCCAATGGCCGCCATGGCCAGCACGCTGCTGCCGGCGCACTGCGCTGATCCAAAGGCAGGAGCCAAGTGCTTCTTCTGGTCTCCCATGGGGTGCAGGGCCCAAGGACTTGGGCCATCCTCCACTGCACTCCCGGGACATAGCAGAGAGCTGGCCTGGAAGAGGGGCAACCGGGACAGAATCTGGTACCCCTATCGGGACTAGAACCTGGTGTGCTGGCGCCGCTAGGTGGAGGATTAGCCTATTGATTTGTGGCGCCGGCCGCTGTTTATCTCTTGATTTCTCTTTTGGTGATTTCATTTTTGATCATAAAATCCTATTTTTTTTTGTTTGTTTACTTTGTGACCTGCAACTTTACTGAATTTGTTTATCAAATCTAATAGATTCTTGATGGAGTGTTTAGGGTTTTCCATTTACAACATAAAGTCATTTGCAACATGGGTATTTTGACTTCCTCCTTTCCAATTTTGATGCCATTTATTTCTGTCCTCCCTAATTGCTCCTGCTAATACTTCCAAAACTGCATTGAACAACAGTGGTGAAAGTGGACATCCTTGTCTTGTTCCAGATGTGAAGGGAAATGCTCTTTCCTTATTCAGTTCAATATTGGCTGTTGATTTGTCACATGTATGTAGTTCTGCAAAAACAAAAAACAAAAAACTAAACAAAAAAACCCCCAAAAACCAAAAAGCCAAGAAACAACTATAAGGCTAAAGGAAGGAAGAGGCTGAAAGTAGTGTTGGAAATTGCAGGAAGAAACAAATTAAGGGGCCGGCGCTGTGGCTCACTAGGCTAATCCTCCGCCTGCAGTGCTGGCACATCGGGTTCTAGTCCCGGTCGGGGTGCTGGATTCTGTCCCGGTTGCCCCTCTTCCAGTCCAGCTCTCTGCTGTGGCCTGGGAGTGCAGTGGAGGATGGCCCAAGTGCTTGGGCCCTGCACCCGCATGGGAGACCAGGAGAAGCACCTGGCTCCGGGCTTTGGATCAGCGTGATGCGCTGGCCTCAGCGGCCACTGGGGGATGAACCAACGGAAGGAAGATCTTAATCTCTGTCTCTCTCTCTCACTGTCCACTCTGCCTGTCAAAATAAATAAATTTAAAAAAATTAAAAAAAGAAAAATTAAGGGCCAAGGAGCAAAGCATGCTTTTTGTTGATGATATGAATCCCGTGGATAGGAATCGGCAGCTCCTCCATTCAGTCACTACATGGCCAGCCTTTCCTTGTATTCCTTGTATTGCTGAATATGATCTCTTTCATATCTAGTATTGAATGTTAAATAACTTTCCTGCATTATTCTACCCCCAAATCTAATACTTAACCTGTAGGGCTTTTTTGATAATGCTAATGGTAGGGGGGGAGAAAAGCTCCAAAATTTTTATCTCTACCTACATCATTATAATTCACATTAAAAGAATGTCATTAGCCAATAAGCTACTGTTTCCTTCTTATATTTTATATTAATAACTAGGATAGAGGTCAGAATCTAGAATTTACCCATTTCTTCAAGGTTTTCCAATTTGTTAGTATATAGCTGTTCACAGAAATTTCTTATGATCATTTATATTTCTGTAGTATTGTAATCTCTCCCTTTTAACCTCTAATTTATTTCTTTGAGTTTTTTCTCTTTTTCTTTGTTTATCTTGCTAATGGTTTGTCTATTTTGTTTCTCTTTTCACATAGGTAACCTTTTATTTTGTCAAATTTTTGTATTTTTTCAATTCCATTTATTTCTGTTCTGATTCTTTATGATTGTTCACCTTCTAGTAATATGGGTTTTGGTTTGTTCTTCAAAAGAAGAGTCCTTGAGATGCATAATCAGACCATTTGTATTAGATATTTCTTTTTTTTAAATTTATGTATTTTATTTGAAAGTCAGAGTTACACAGAGAGAGAAGAAGAGGCAGAGAGAGCGAGCGAGAACGAGAGAGAGAGGTCTTCCATCTGCTTGTTCACTCTTCAACTGGCCGCATCGGCCGGAGCTGTGCCGATCCAAAGCCAGGAGCCAGGAGCTTCTTCCAGGTCTCCCATGTGGGTGCACTGGCCCGATCACTTGGGCTCTCATCTACTGCTTTCCCAGGCCATAGTAGAGAGCTGGATGGGAAGTGGAGTAGCTGGGATTTGAACCAGTGCCCATATGGGATGCCGACACTGCAGGCGGTGGCTTTATCCACTATTTCACAGCACCGGCCCTGTAGACATTTCTTTTTAAATTAAGCACTTCTTTCTATAAACTTCCTTCCTAATACTGTTTTTGCAGGTTTTGATATGTAGTGTTTTAATTGTTGACTCATGTATACCTTATTGGCAGTCATATGGATAGTCCTTGGAAGCAGATGTTAAGAGCGTGATAGAGAAGAAATATTCAGACACTTATGTTAATAGTGGGAGGAGAAAGTTACTTAAGAGGTGACAAGGATACCATAAGAACTTTTTTTATTTCACATATTTCAGCATTTGCTGGACAAAGTGGATATTCTTAACCATACAATTAATTCTTTAAAAAAAATGTTTATTTATTGGAAGGCAAAGCATCAAAGACAGAAGGAGAGAGAGAGACAGACAGAGAGACAGAGATTGATCTGGAGAGAGATCTTGGGGAGTAACCACTCCCTAAATGGCCACAACAGCCAGATCTAGGCCAGGTCAAAGGTTGGATCCAGGAAGTCTGTTGTGGTCTCCAACGTGAATGGCAGGGGCCCAAGTACTTGGATTATCTTCTGCTGCCTTCTCAGGCTCATTAGCTGGATAGGTGACCAAATAGCCAAGACTCAAATCAGCAGTCCTATTTGGGATGTTGGCATCGCAAGCAAAGGCCAAACCAACTGTTCCACATCACAGACACCAACACAAACTGCTTTAATCTTAGGCCCAGGACATTTGTATTACATACAGCTGGCATTAATAGAAGGTGTGAGAGCTATGAATCTGAGCCATTCAATATCAATGGTTATTTTTGTTGGTACCAAAAAAGTTGTATTTTGAGTCTTTTGTTCCTTTACGTTTTGAAGAAGCTTGTGCAAGGTTATGAAAAGGAATCTTATTAGCATCTGGGGAAAAGCTTTTTTTCTGAAATGTCTTTTATGCTGTATGTAACCCTTGTTACATGTATTATGGAAGGCTGTCAGAGATTGTCATTTTAAAAGAGAATACTGTTCTTTGGCCATCTTCTCAAGGAAACTTTAATTAGCGTCAGAAAATCTGAAAGGGTAGTCAAGGAGGGATGCCTGGTTAAGTAGCAGGTTGTGTTGGAGTCCTTATGACCCACAGTCTCTGATCTAGTCCAGAGATGACTGACAATAAAACTGGGGGCCGGGAGCTCTCTGTATTTATCTAGCTCTTGATCTGGGTGGGAATTTCACCTGTGACCACACCATTTGGTCCAAACGACAGGCCAATGACTTATAGATGCATGCATCTCCCAGTTTCTTGCAGTAAGTACTTATTAAATGCATAGTTGGCTGAGGCTGCATATCAATCAAAAGAGGAGATGGTACCTGTTGGCCCATTTTCACTTCCAAGTAAGAGATGTGTTCCTGAATAATTGAGAAGAGACTGCCAGACAGGGAGCTTGTCCTACTCTTCAGCAGAGATCAGGAAACAGTGCCGTGTCACAGGCAGAACACAAAAGGCTTTATGTTCAAGAAAATCATGGGAATAGGTGAGAGGTCAGGGGACAGCTGTCATGGCAGTAAAGAGTTTAGACAAGCAGGTGTAGACAGAGTGGTGGAGGGATGTTGGGATGACATAAACTTGACAAGGAGCCTGAGCAAAGTGTGTAGGGGAGTTGATTTCTAGATTCTTGCAGATCTTCCCGTTCTTTTCCCATGGCAAGGCACTCTATGGAAATGTTTGCATTTCCACGGCCCACAAAGGAAATCTCATGAGGCTGCTTCAGACCAGATTCTTCCCAAGACTCTGACCCTCCTAGGATGCACCCTGCCACCCAGGACTGCGGGGAATTAGCACCTTAGCACCCTGTAACCTGTACCTGTTCAAAAGAGTCTTTTATTTATTTACTTATTTGACAGATAGAGTTAAACAGTGAGAGAGAGACAAAGGTCTTCCTTCCCTTGGTTCACCCCCCAAATGGCCGCTACAGCCGGAGCTACACCAATCTGAAGCCAGGAGCCAGGTGCTTTTCCTGGTCTCCCATGCAGATGCAGGGCCCAAGGACTTGTACCAGCCTCCACGGCCCTCCTGGGCCACAGCAGAGAGCTGGACTGGAAGAGTAGCAACCGGGACTAGAACCTGGTGCCCATATGGGATGCCTGCAGCACCGGTGGAGGATTAACCAAGTGAGCCACGGCGCCGGCCCTGAAGGAGTCTTATTATTACTGAAAGTCCAATCCTTGTCAACAGTGCTGAATCAGAATAATGAAGACAAGGTTTGAGGGTAAAGGAAAGAGGAAGTTTAATTCACTGGTGAATGAGGGTGGTAGGAGACTGAGGTCTCAAGAACTAATCAGTGTGGGAGGTCTGAGGCTTTTAAGGAGTGCAAAAGGAGGGTTGGGATGCTGAGGAGGTAACTAATGGCAAGTCAGTAGTAGAAAATCAGGTCCCAAGGCTGGTTGTGAGTCTCAGAGTATTTTATCAATCTTGAATGTCAATGTGGTTCCTTGAGAAACTTGTTTGATGACTTGCCTTTGTGATGAATAGGGAGTAGCAAGATTTTCTGTACAACTAAACAATTACAAAATGTTATTTGACTGGCATCTGAATGAGTCAAAGCATTGTATCAAGAGATTCCCTTGTTGGGGCTGGCGCGGTGGCATGGTAGGCTAAGCCTCTGCTTGCATTGCTGGCACCCCACATTTGGCACCAGTTCCTGTCCTCGCCTCTTCTCTTCCAATCCATCTTTCTGCTTGTGGCCTGGGAAAGTTGGAAGATGGCCCAAGTGCTTATGCTCCTGCACCTGTGTGGGAGATCCGGAAGAAGCTCCTGGCTCCTGGCTCCTGGCTCCTGGTTTTAGATCATCTTGGCTCTGGCCATTGTAGCCATTTGGGGAGTGAACCAATGGATGGAAGACCTCTCCCCCACCCATTCTTCTTCTTGAGTAAATAAATAAAAAATCTTAAATATATTCTCTTGTTTCATTAATTAGGATGAAGTGCACTCAACTTTAAGTCTATATTTATTGTGACCTTGGTTATTCATACTCCTTTACATACTGTTAAAATACATTCAGTCCTCTGGTCGTGTTGACTGGGAAGGACCAGATTACTTTGCAACTTCAATTGGCTTTCCTAAGGCTGATTTCTGGAATTTACAGCAAGCATTATTTATGCATTTGTACAGACAGCAGCAAGCCTTTGTTAATCAGAATAAGAAAAAGAAAATAATGATATATTTGGTGCAGTTACAAGACACCTGTGGTGATGTTGATATGGAAGCCAGGGACTGTCTGTAATTTAGGCCACATTAGAAAAAGTGAAATGATAATATGGAAGAGAAGATCGAAATAAAAGGAGGAAAAGATTGACCCTTACATTTGAAAATATGGATTTGTCAAATTACATGTATGTGCATGCACATAGATAAGTGAATTTGATATGTATCAAGTATGTTTCAAAAGTGTACAGTCCAAAGTTCATTAACATCAGAAAAATAAGTGGTATAAACTTATTTATGATATTCCTATTTATGACATTTATAGAAATTTATCCTACTCTCATTATTTTTGTGATTTTTGAATAAAGAACTGTTAGTAGTTTTAATGTCAGCAAATGCTGATTGGAATTGAACTGTTCAACATTTACAAGAATAAATAAGCATAAAAGAGTGTTAGATTTACATCTGGGTTAGTGTAAGGCACACACATTGTGTAGGTCAGATGGACTTGAGGATGTATGTGATCCTCTGAGTGTAGATGTCTGTGTGCCAGCAAAAACCCCAGGCAGTGTTTCAGACTTTTAAGGCCATGGAATTGGTGAGGCCCAAGTCAGGGGCTGCAGACATGGAAGGGGTCTCAGTTCACATCTGGGTTACAGAAGGAACAGACAGAAGAATTCTCCATCATGGAATGGAGTGGCTGTGCTGGACAAAGGGATCTGGGGGCTGCATGTGGGGGAGGGGCTGTGACCACAGCCTCTTCTCCTTGTTCTTTATCAACCTTCACAAGCCCTTTGTGACTCTCCGTGCTCTGTGATGTAGGCCTGGGACTTTGGTGGAGCCTGCACACTCTCAGAACTCAGTTGCCTCAGGGAGCCATGCAGTTCTGACAATGGAGAAGGTTCTCTTGTTTCTAAAGAGCCACACTGAGCCCTGGCTAAGCTTCAGCTCTGTGTACTTAGATACTGTCCCCAACTGCATCTTTCTGATTGTGGTGGGGCTGCTGCTTCTCTACCTTTGCTACCTGCTGTTACCAACCAAGGTAGGGAGCCATGGGGGAACCCTCAGGAGAGATGTTTTGTTGCTGGTGCCTCCCGTTTCTAGTCTCACATGTCTACAGAAATGTGTTGGGTCAGAGATGGCTCAGAAGGGAAGTGTGAGGAAAGGACAAGACCTCACTCTTGTAGGGGAAGAGGTTGGGTAGAGACAGGGTTTCAGAGAGTATTATGGTTTCCATCTGAAGCTCACAGAGTACCTATCTTGTGAGGTAGAGGCTGTCAGGATACAATCCCAAACACAGTGATGCTGTGGTCCTGTCTGGCTTCATCAGAGGTTCTCTGATGGAGAAGTGTGTCTCTTCATCCTATGCCATGAGTCCTATTCCCAGAACGGGGTTCCTCAACCAAGCCTTCCTTCCTGTAGGAATGAGCAGGACAGCAATGCTGAACCTCTCAGAGCCTTTGAGCAGAGGCTGTAGCCTGAGCTCTGTCCCCAGCACAGAGCATCCTCTGAGAACACAGATGGAATTGATGTCACAGATCCTATGCCCTGCTTGAGCAGAGGACATCAGGCTAAGAACATTGGATGTGTTTTACAAAGAAGGAAAATTGAAAATATTTGGTCACCTTGAAAAATTAATAATAAAAGGAACATATATTTGTTAATTAAAATAGAGAAGCATACAGTTCCTGAAAAATGAGTGTCAGATCCTCCTAGAGAAGAACGAGAGATGTGAGTCCCAGGTCTGCATTGTTTTCTTTCTGTTTCCAGCATCCGGGTAGAGCCAAGAGGAGGCAGAAAGGTGGAACATTCAGAGGTATGGTTTTCCATATTTGACCTGAGCTTTCTGAAGAACTTTCATATTTGACCTGAGCTTTCTGAAGAACTTTCATGTTCCTTCCATTGAGTCCCAAGTCATGATCTCTGAAGCTGTAAGTCACTAAAGTCAGTACTTCTGCAAACAGAGGTGCAAGGGAAGGCATTGAGAACTGAGGCCCTTCTCATAGTCCCTGCTCTTTCCATCCATGGTCAGGAAGCATGGACATGAGCAATGGGTACTTCCCAAAACATGATGTGAGATGTGGAAGAAGTAATCCTGGTTGGTTTGTTTGGCATAAAATTTTTTGTACACAACTTGTGTAAGTCATTTGACATCCTGAATTATCACTTTTCCTCTTTGAAGTCACCACTGGCATCTGTGTTTTGTATGTTGGTTTTTACTATCACGACAGAGGATATATGTGGAAATACTTTCTTAATGAAGGCACATGCACATCAGAATCTTGTTAATATTGTTGGCCATTTTGGGATTTCAGAGTTTCATGACCCAAATGTTTCCAGGAAAGAACATCTTTATGATTCCTATACTTCTATTTTTTAACATATAACCCATCTCCTGGTTTTCCAGGTTGGAGATCTCACAGGAGAAAAACAGAGGAGAGAAGGAAGCTGCTTTCCATTCTGAAAAGGTGAAGTCTTTCCTTTTCCTGTTTCCTTTTATAGCCTTCCTTATGCGTGGCAAGGATTAACAGAGCCTGCCATAGTCATAGGGGAGGGTAGGCGATTAAGGCTTGGGGAGGACTTATCAAGTGGTTTATAAAGTCATGGATGTGGGAAACATGAAGCAGGAAATGGGCTTGGGGTCTCCCCAATCCCATTAGGCCAGTGGGCCCTCCTTTCCTTTTTGTGGTCCTGGCTACAGTTTTGTACTTCTTTTCTTCTGCAGTCCCCTGGGCCACCACCATGACAGCTCACCCTTCCGTCACATGTTGTGTCCAGAGCCCTCCTGTGAGGTGTGTAATAGAACAACAGCAGAAATCCAGCAGCTGCTGTCCCAGGGGTCCCTGCAAGATGCTGCTCTCTCTCAGTATTTTTCACCATCCTCTGATTCTATGACTGAGTCCTCAGTAAGTCTCACCTCTGACCTCTTGGCAATTGCTCCAGGAGACCCAGTACCACCCCCTGTGCCTGAGCCTTCTCCATCTCCCTGTTCAACTCTCTCAACTAACCTGGACACCTCCTTGGAAGACTTAATTTCCCCCTCAAATTTGCCCCCAAAGCCTACTCCTGGTTTGGATTTCTCATTCCCAGGGGGACATTTCCCAACACAGCCACTTGGCATTCTCCCTCCTCCACCTTGTCCAGGCCAGGGAACAGATCCTGTTCTCCAAGGAGAAGTCACAGTTACTCTGGAGGACAGCATTTGTGAGTTGCCAACCCATGAGCCAAAATCCAAAGCCACTCACTCTTCTGACATGGCAACATCAGAAATCTGGCATCAGGCTCATACCAAGCACTTACCCACCTCAAACTGGGCACAAGGAGATGCCAAGCAGAATATTCTTGCCCTCAATTCATCCAAGGCACCCATTGGGGTTGACCATGAAGCCAACCTTCTAGGTCATCTCTTATTTCTCAGTCCAGATACCTTGGCACTCCTAGAGAGACAAGTCAGAAAGAGGGGTGACTTTCTGATACACAGGGAAAGGGAAAAGACAACAGGATCTTTTTCAAAACAACATAGGCCAGATGTCCCACTTCATTCTCCAGGGAAAATGCTAGAGTCAATTTCTGTCAAGCATGACTCAGCAGTCTCCCTTCCTCACTGGAGCAGCAAAGGCAAACCACAGGAGATGCACTTGGATCAGCAGTCCCTGTATGCTAAGACCTTTGAGGACCATCTTCAGAAAAAATGTATCCGGCTGTCCTCGGATCGCCCAGGTCTGCGCCATGACTTCCTGTACCCTACTGGCCTTGTCTCAGGTAGTTGTTCATCAACCCTTGTTGTCTTCAGTAGTGTGTATGATACCTCCACAGCACAGGAACCCCCAGCAGTTCCTTATCCTCAAGCTCAGGAATCCCCAGAACTTCCTGATCCCCAGGCCCAGGAATCCCCAGAACTGCCTGATCTCCAGGCCCAGGATTCTCCAGAACTTTCTGATCCCCAGGACCAAGATTCCCCAGAACTTCCTGATCTCCAGTTTCAGGAATCCTCAACAGTTCCTGATCCCCAAGCCCAGGAATCTCCAGAGCTTCCTGATCCCCAACCTCTGTTGGAGCCTGAAATCCAAAGTCAACCCTTGCCTCAAGATATGCCCCAACCTCAGTCTCAAGTTCCCACTGAGAATCAAGCTCAATCCTCTGTCCCAATCTTGCCACCTTATCCTATAGCTCAGATTAGCACCAGTGGAGTGGGTCTCCATGAACTCTTGAATGAGGCAGAGGCTCTCCTGCCTTCTGAAACTCAACACTTGGAACATCACTTGCTGAAGAAAAAGCAGGAAAACTTGTGGGGTTTACCCTCTGTTGTCTGTAAGTCTCAGAAAGACTTTTGTCCTCCAACTCCCAACCTTTCATTGGTGAGCCAGTCCTCCAAGCCTCACATTTCAATTTCCATCCTTCCTGGAGATTTTGCCCTGAACAGTGAGCTTCGGGAGAAACTAGAGCACCACCTTCTAAAGAGGCTTATCCAAAACCGGTGGGGCCTGCCTTGTAAGGTCCTTGAGTCTCTGTTCCTGATTAACCCTCAGAGAGATGGTTCTGATACATCTGAGTCAAAGAGCAATCAGAATCTCTCAGGGATTTGTTTATTTAAAGGTCAAATCAGCAAGGATGTAGTGGATTTGGGATTGAGCCAACCTGGAAGCTTCTATAAGAGGACCTTGGAAATGCTTCCTCTAGAAAAAGCTGTGAGGAAGTCCCAGAGACCTACTCAGGAGAGTGGTTTAAGTGATCATTTGATGAGTGACTCAGAGAAATCCTCAGATATGGATCTGTGGTCTGATTCTGAGGAAGACCTGGAAAGTCAAGTGTTGAATCTGTCAGGAAATAATTCAAAGGCCTCCTGGATGAGCCTAAATGAGAAACAACTTGAAAATGAACTGAAAGCAAATTTGAGCAAGAAAGTGAAGGAAATAAAGGAGAGTCCAATCCATAGGACTCTTCCTGGTTCACAGCATTCTATCAAGAAGACATTGCCTCTTTCTGAGAAATCCTGTAGACGAGGGAAACAAAAAGATTCGGTCCCATTGGTTAGTAGAACCAGCAATGTCAATACCTCCAATGAAATTTCTTTCCTTTGTTCCAGCAGCAAAAAGATGTTGGAATACCATATCAAAAGTTTTCGTCTGAGGATGATATGGGGCCTTCCCAAAAAGGTCCTTGATTCCATTGAAGTCTTTAAAATGAAAGAGGAGCTAGCCCAGTGCATTGACCACTATAACTTTCCCTCCTCTGCCAATCTTATTTCAGAAGTGGATTCCCAACTTAATGTCTCCCAGTCCTTTACAGACTCCGTATCTTTGCTTGAAGACAAGGTGGGAACAAGAATCTGTGATTCCGATTTGGATCATCAGTTCCCTGCCACCTCACCTGTGCACAAGCCTTACAGAGGAAGCTCTATATCTTTGCATGGAGACAAGGTGGGAACAAGAGTCTCTGATTCCAGTCTGGATAGGTCTTTCCCCACCACCTCACTTGTGCACAAGCCTTATAGAAGAAGCTCTATATCTTTGCATGGAGGCAAAGTGGGAACAAGAGTCTGTGTTTCCGATCTGGATTGTCCATTCCCTGCCACCTCACCTGCGTGCAAGCCTAGTAGAAAAGGCTCTGTAGCTTTGCATGGACACAAACTGGGAAGAAGAGTCTCTGTCTCTAGTCTGGATCATTTTTCCCCTGCCACCTCACCTGTGAGAGAGCCCTATAGAGGAAGCTCTATATCTCTGCATGGAGACAAGGTGGGAACAAGAGTCTGTGTTTCTGATCGGGATCATCCATTCTCTGCCACCTCAACTGTGTGCAAGCCCAATAGGAAAAGCTCAGTAGTGTTACAAGGACACAAAGTGGGAAGGAGAGTCTCTCTCTCCAATCTGGATCGTCCTTTCCCTGTCACCTCACCTGTGTGCAAACCCTGTACGGGAAACTCTCTAGCTTTGCTTGGAGACAAGATAGGAAGAAGAATCTCTGTTCCTGGACTAGATCATACATCCCCTGCCACCTCACCTGTGTGCAAGCCCCACAGAGCAAACTCTGTAGCTTTGCTTGGAGACAGGACAGGAAGAAGAATCTCTGATCCCAGACTGGCTCGTCCTTCCCCTCCCACCTCACCTGTGTGCAAGCCCCACAGAGCAAACTCTGTAGCTTTGCTTGGAGACAGGACAGGAAGAAGAATCTCTGATCCCAGACTGGATCATTCTTCCCCTCCCACCTCACCTGTATTCAGGCCCCTTCGAGGAAGCCCCATATTTTTGCATGGAGACAAGGTGGGAATACGGATCTCTGTTTCTGATCCAGATCGTCCTTCTCCTGCACCCTCACCTGTGAATGAGCCCTATAGTGTGAGCTGTACATCTCTGCATGGAGACACAGTGAGAACGAGAGTCTCTGATTCCAGTCTATATCGTCCTGCTGCCACCTCACCTGCGCCTGTGCCCTGCAGAGGAAGCTCCATATCTTTGCATGGAGGAGAGATGGGAAGAAGAATCTCTGTCTCCAGTCTGGATCATCATTTCCCTGTCACTTCACCTGTATCCCAGCCCTATAGAGGAAGCTGCATATCTTTGCATGGAGACAAGGTGGGAATAAGAATCTCTTTTTCTGATCTGGATTGTCCCTTTCCTCTCACCTCACCCATGTACAAGCCCTATAGAGGAAGCTCTACAGCTTTGCATGGAGACAAGGTGAGAAAAAGAGTCTCTGATTCCAGTCTGGATCGTCCTTCCCCTGCCGCCTCACCTGTGTGCATGCCCTGTAGAGGAAGCTCTATATCTTTCCATGGAGACAAAGTGGGAATAAGGATCTCTGCTCCTGGACTGGATCATGATTCCCCTGCCACCTCACCTGTGTGTAAGCCCTATAGAGGAAGTTCTATGTCTTTTCTTGGAAACACGATAGGGAAAAGAATGTCAGTTTCCAATGTGGATCATCATTTCCCTGACACATCAACTGTGTGCAAATGTTATAGAGGAAGCTCTATATCTTTGCAAGGAGACAAGGTGGGAACAAGAATCTCTAACCCTAATCCAGATGGTCTTTTCCCTGTCACCTCACCTGTATGCAAGCCCTATAAAGGAAGCTCGATATCTTTGCATGGAGACAAGGTGGGAACAAGACTTTCTATGCCTGGTCTGGGTCGTCCTTTCCCTCCTCCTTCACCTGTATGCAGGCCCTATAGAGGAAACTCGATATCTTTGCACGGAGACAAGGTGGGGACAAGACTTTCTATCCCTGGTCTGGATCGTCCCTTTCGTTCCCCATCACCTGTGAGCAAGCCCTGTAGAGGAAACTCGATATCTTTGCATGGAGACAAGGTGGGAACAAGACTTTCTATCCCTGGTCTGGATCGTCCTTTCCCTCCCCCTTCACCTGTATGTAGGCCCTATAGAGGAAACTTGATATCTTTGCATGGAGACAAGGTGGGGACAAGACTTTCTATCCCTGGTCTGGATCGTCCTTTCCCTCCCCCTTCACCTGTATGTAGGCCCTGTGGAGGAACTGCAATATCTTTGCATGGAGACAAGGTGGGAACAAGACTTTCTATCCCTGGTCTGGATCGTCCTTTCCCTCCCCCTTCACCTGTATGTAGGCCCTGTGGAGGAACTGCAATATCTTTGCATGGAGACAAGGTGGGAACAAGACTTTCTATCCCTGGTCTGGATCGTCCCTTTCATTCCCCATCACCTGTGAGCAAGCCCTGTAGAGGAGGCTTTACAGCTTTGCATGGAGACAAGGTGGGGACAGGAATCTGTGCCACAAGTATGGATCATCATTCCTCTGCCACATCACCTGTGTGCAAGAAAAGGCAGGGGGTCTTAAGGAAAACATCCTGTGATATCACCTATGAGCGAATAGATGACATTCAGAGACTTAATGATTGCAGGCAGCACTTTCTGCCTTGCACAGATGATGTCATAGACAAAGCAAGACAGAAACCACCTGTATTAGCCAATAGAAGCAGTCCAATGCTACCTAGAAGTCAAATTATGGCAGAGCCTGAACCACGTGATAATACAAGAACCTCAAGAAATAGAACAGAAAGGCTTCAGGGAGAAAACTTGAAAAACCTAGAACATTTCCCAACAGGTAATAAGTCCGTGGAGATATTCAGGGTAAGGGAACGCTGTGCTCTTCCATCTCCATGTAGTAAGACCTTGACAACCAATGAGCCAAAAAGCTCCCCAGTGATAGGAATGACTTTGGGTGAAAAACGAACTATGTTGACCTCTAAACATCCTCCACCAAAAATATCTGAACCCAGAAATTCTAAATTATCAGGCATTAATACTAAGTTGCTCTGTGAGTTAAAGTTAAACTTGGATAACACAGATGATAGCCAGACTCATGACCATTCCACTGACTGGTCCCTTGCCTCAGGGAACTTAAAGTGTAAGCCTGCCTTGACTTACACCCAAGGCACCCACACTAGGCACATGGCAAATTCTCAGGTGTTGCATGTCCATGTGGAAAACACAGGGATCAGCAGGGAGCAGATTCAAGAGCCTGATGTCCCTGTGTGTGTTTTAAGGAAGGACCAGGATAAGAATCTCCCAGCAGCTTCAAAGACAGTAAGCCCTCCAGAATGCAAACCAGAAGAGCTTGGTGGAGGAGATGCAGGGTTAGGGCCATCCCAGCCCAGAAGGAGGATCCATGCTGCTCAAGATGGGACAGTGAAGGACATGCTTGAGAGCAAATATTCCCCAACCCAGCCACTGAAGGGGCGGCCCCCTGCTGAAAGCCATTTCAGAAAACGGATGAAGCACTTTCTGCAGTGGATTTGGCCTAGCAGAAGATGTGAAGGGCAAAATCGTTTCCTGGAACAGGGAAGTTCCCTATCATCTGAGCAGAGCAGGGGCCCAGGTAAAAATCAAGCCACCTGCATTGGGAACACTGAGGTTCAACCAGTGAAGCCAGCTAGTGGGAAGGTTCCAGGGAAGAAGCTGGGGCGTGATCACGGAACAGGTAAGACCTGCCACCAAGTGCCCCTTTCCACCCAGGTCAAATTTAGCAAAGCTCAGCGGCAGGCAGAATTGCAGATCGGGGCAGCACCTGTCCAGGGCCATCCCTTCAATCACAGGGTCACTTCCTGTAAAGGGACAAGTACCAAGTCCTGCCGCCAAGAAGCTGCATTTGCTGGCCAGAGTTACCCTGCAAGGAATACACAAATGAAACACAGAGACAGAGAGCCCAAGAAAGTCGTGCCATTCAGGGACCAGCTATGGTGTCAGAGGTATCCAGAGAGAGCCTGTGCCACATCCAAACCCCGCTTGTAGGTGTCAGTTTGGCCAGAGGCCTTGGGCTGCCGTTGCCACTGCTGGCGGCTCTTAAACAGAAAATGCTTCTCCAGCTTTTGCATGTAGCAAAATTACTCCACTAAAATCATTAAATCCTTTTTGAAAATACTGATTATTCCCAATAAATATTCTCAAATGAGAATGCTATCTTCTCTGTGTACTATGTTGGAGGTGTGGGTTTGGTCATCACAAGGTCTCTGCTTAAGGAAAGGAAGGGGTCAGATAAGCTCCTACTGTTCACCTCTATTAGTGTCTGAAAGGTGACCAGTCTCTCAGAGCTCCATTGAGAATGTATGTTTAAGTGTCTTTCCATCTCAATGAAGTTTGAGGAGATGAGCTCTGTTTCCTACCTCTTTGTTTTGCTTTAACGACATTGTATGGAAGCCTGCACCTCTCCCCTCACTGGGAGACTATTTCAAATCCTTTAGTATAGTAATCAAGATAGGTTTTTCATATCCAAAAAGATTGTCAAGGACTGATGCATTTTCTAGAATATAATGGCTTAGTTATTCTTGGGGAATGTTTCCAGTGACTCCAGAGTCACATCATTGGGTGTCTCTTGAGTTGGGAATGTCTGCAGAGTATTGCTTGTAGATACTGGGTTACTTGTTGTGAGGTCTAGGATCAGGATAGGTGATTCTGTAATGCAGGGCATGATAATATGTTGGGTAAGCATACTTTGTCCTTACCATTGAGGTTTGGAAAATCACCTTTTGGAAGTGATCCCTCATTTTGGGAATTTTTTTCATGCTGTTTGGATTAATTCAATCCTTTTTTCAGTACAAAAAGATCACACAGCTGTCAGGGGTAGGAATGTGCATCAGGAAGACACCCTTCTCCCGGGGCAAAATAAAACAGAGTGTAAGGAAGAAATGTCTTAGATCGTGTGGTAACTAAGGCAAAAGTGAAGAACAGGAAGGATGATCTTGGGGGAAGAAGAAAGGTTTATGCCTCATACTTCTCACATCATGGCATTTCCTGCACATCCCTTCCCACCCTGGTCTTTTCAACCCAGGTACCATTTCCCTGATGCTAAGCAGGGCACTGCAGGGCTCACTGAAGTCACATTTAAGAAGTGTACATGGGACTGTTCCTTGATCACTAATGCTTTATCTGCAGGGATTGTGTCAACCATGGCAACCTCTCTTTTTATTTTTTTGCCAGGCAGAGTTAGACAGTGAGAGAGAGGGAGGGAGGGAGAGAGAGAGAGAGAGAGAGAGAGAGAGTTATAGACAGAGAGAGACAGAGATAGAGGTCTTCCTTCCATTGGTTCACTCCCCTAATGGCCACTACAGCCGGTGCTGTGCCAATCCGAAGCCAGGAGCCAGGTGCTTCCTCCTGGTCTCCCATGCAGGTGCAGGGCCCAAGCACTTGGGCCAGCCTCCACGGCCCTCCTGGGCCACAGCAGAGAGCTGGACTGGAAGAGGAACAACCAGAACTAGTACCCAGCACCCCAACTGGGACTGGAACCGGGGTTGCCGGCGCTGCAGGTGGCGGATTAGCCAAGTGAGCCACGGTGCCGGCCATGGCACTCTCTCTTTAAGGAAGGTGATCTTGGTTCCTTTCTTCCATCCGTACTTGATGACAACTTGACAAGTTGCAAGCTCACACCTTACAAGATCTCCAATTCACCTTCCAGGGTGGAGCTGCCAGCTTTGATCTTCATGGCTTGCTGAATCCTTGGAAATTCTTCCCAGAACACCTGCAATTATGATTCAGAGGTGAATATTGGACAATAGGCCAGGATTACAGATTTTGAGGAACTCACTATGGGCCTCTATGGAATGCTTTTCTTGCTAAAACTGTGCACACACACACACACAACTTTAAGATAAGGGGCTGGAGGAAAGACAACTGAACATATAAGATTGGGTTCAAAATTTGGGTAATGTTTCTAGAGGACAATCAGACAGATTTTCTGGATAAATATGTGAATACTTGCAGACAAAATTAAGAAAAAAAGCAGATTTCTCCCATTTCAGCTCTCTTATTTTATCACACTTCTGCCATCCTGTCCAGAGTTATACCACTGAGCTTATAGTTTCTGAAGCTTAGTTTCTGAAGATTTTATGTAGATTATGGGGTTGTTATATGGTGGGGAATGAATGGAGGATCCCTATATCCATGTAGATAGTCCAGTCGGTAACCTGGCTTCTCAATTTCACTATTATCTCATCTCAGGGTCCTATACTTTCATTACAGGTCAGTTATGGCCATTCTCTATAACTTCTCACCTCTGGCATCAGAACAATATAGCCTGACATGCCATCATTCCACCTCTCTGCCCAAGATTACAGCATGTAATCTTGATTTACCAATTTCTCTACTTTGGGTGTGATTTTTCTACTCATTGTCTATCAACCAAGTCCTGGTCTTCATTTCCTCCCTATTCTAGGCAGACTTGTGGTCTCTTAGGTAGCCAACATTTAAGAGCTTCATTCCAAAAGGATCTCAGTCATGCTTTATCCTTCATGTCTGCCAAAATTTTTATCTCTGCATTTCCCAGAGAATACTTCATATAAATGAGTGGATCACTATTGTATGAAATATCACAAATATGCTGGCAGCATGGGGAACTTATGGTCAATGCCAGTACTATCTGGAACTAAATCACTCACTCATTCTATAATAATCCTACATGTTCTCACAGAGAGCAGAACCAGTGGCGCTTAGGTTACATTCATTAGTCTCTCTTCCATGCTACTCAAATTCATTTTAAACCTGCATTTTTTTCAGTTTATGGTAATCTCCAGTTCTTCAATAGATGTACTGGAGTCACTATTCACATCAGCACCAGAACCCATGAAATGTGAACTTGCATCCAAAAACCTTTAAAAAAGACTATATCCAGGCTGGTGCTGTGGCTTATTAGGCTAATCCTCTGCCTGCAGCACCAGCACCCCGGGTTCTAGTCCCAGTCGGGGCGCCGGATTCTGTTCCAGTTGCTCCTCTTCCAGTCCAGCTCTCTGCTGTGGGCCTGGGAATGCAGTGGAGGATGGCCCAAGTGCTTGGGCCCTGCACCTGCATGGGAGACCAGGAGGAAGCACTGGGCTCCTGGCTTTGGATCAGCGCAGCGAACCGGCCATGGCAGCCATTTGGGGGGTGAACCAACAGAAGAAAGACCTTTCTCTCTGTCTCTCTCTCTAACTCTGCCTGTCAGAAAGAAAAAGACTATATCCATCCTTTATTCCTGTTACAGAGTAAGAGGTTTCCTTCCAAGTCCCCAACCTCAGAGGAATTATCCTTCTTCAAGTGTCCTATTGAGTTTAAGTTAAATTACGGACCCACCCCTGCCAACTGTCCTTAGTTGCTACCTCTATCTTTTCATGGATAACAATGTTTGTCTTTTAAAAAGAATTTCAGGGGGCTGGCACTTCAGCTTAGCGGGTAAAGCTGCCACCTGCAGTGCTGGCATCCCAAATGGGCGCCAGTTCAAGTCCTGGTTGCTCCACTTCTGATCCAGCTCTCTGCTATGGCCTGGGAAAACAGTGGACGATGGCCCAAGTCCTTGAGCCCCTGCACCAAAGTAGGAGACCTGGAAGAAGCTCCTGGCTCCTGGCTTTGGATCAGTACAGCTCCAGACATTGCGGCCAGCTGGGGAGTGAACCAGCAGAAGGAAGACCTCTCTCTCTCTCTCTCTGCCTCTGCCTCTCTGTAAGTCTGATTTTCAAATAAATAAATAAATATTTTAAAAAAGAATTTCTTTAAAACATGTTTACACACACAAGAGCAAATATGGCAATAAAACTACTCAAGTGCTCATCACCAAACTTTCACTGTTTTATTTGGCATATGCAATACAGTTCACTTTTATACTATGACTGAAGTACAAGTACCCATTTAAATAGCTTGTCATTCACATTTTAGAATATATATTATGAATCCTATATCAGTGCCCTCCAATTTCTTAGATATTTATCTCATGAGTAACATACTCATCCATAATACATGTCTACAGCATTGCTGAATAAAAATGAACTTTATAGCCATTGTTTATAGCTATTGTTCATCAGTTCTGCTCTGCCTTTTAGTCTACCCTGAGGATTCTTTTAAGTGAATCCCTATCCTACCTCATGGGAGTGATATTCAAGGTAAATTCAGTGCTTAGTATTCCAGTTGATTAATCACACAGTCACTGCAACATGAAAATAGTGTACAAATAGAAAACTATGTGTGGATAGAAAGCTAAGATTCCCTTTTTCAAATATTTAGAAGAAAATTATTTTTCCTGTCCCACATTCAAAATGAGTTTTTGTGTTCCTAGGTAATAAATATGAAAGGGGTTCCAAAACTTCTTTGAAAATGCACATCCACTCGCCATGGACTTTTTGAATCCCCCATGTACAGGGGCTTCAAATACACATTTCTTTTCATTCCCAGAATAAGATTATTCAAAAGGTGCTTAATATCATTACTCTTTAGGGAAATGCAAGTCAAAACAATTATGAGATACCATGGCACACACCCAATAGACTGGCATGAATCAAAACAATCAGATAAATAGCCTCATAGAGACTGTAGAAAAATGAAAACCCTCATGCAGTACTGGTGGGAACATAAAGTGTTTGTTCCACAGCATAATCCAGCCGTACCTCAAAATGTTGAACAGAGTTTCCACATGACTTAGCAATTCCCATCTTTGGTATATGCCAAGGGGAATTAAAATACACATTTACACACAGGCTTGTACACAAATGTTCACAAGAACATTATTCATAATAGCCAAAATGTTGGAAAAACACAAATGTCCGTCAACTGACCAATGGAGAAACAAGTGTGGTATATCTATACAATGCGACATTCTCCAGTCATAGGAAGGAGTGAAGAATCGATGCAGGCTTCAACAAGGATGAATCTTGAAAACATTATGCTGAGAGAAGGACTCAGTCAGAAGTAACCACATAGTATATGTTTCTATTATGGAATTTCTAGAAATGGGAAATCTGTGGAGGCAGAAAGTGGATGGGTGTTTTTTTGTTGGTTTTTTTTTTTTTTTGACAGGCCTAGTTAGACAGTGAGAGAGAGAGAGAGAGAGACACAGAGAGAAAGGTCTTCCTTCCATTGGTTCACCCCCAAAATGGTCGCTACGTCCGGTGCACTGTGCCGATCTGAAGCCAGGAGCCAGGTGCTTCCTCCTGGTCTCCCATGTGGGTGCAGGGCCCAAGCACTTGGGCATCCTCCACTGCACTCCCGGGCCACATCAGAGAGCTGGACTGGAAGAGGAGCAATCGGGACAGAATCTGGCGCCTTGACTGGGACTAGAACCCGGGGTTGCCAGCACCGCAGGTGGAGGATTAGCCTAGTGAGCTGTGGCGCCGGCTGGAAAGGTGGGTTTTTCATTGCTAGACTGTCAGGGGTGACAAGTAAAGCTAAAGGGTATGGAGTTTCTTCCTGAAGTCATAAAATGTTTGAAACTGGACTCGGGTGGAGGGCACACAAAGCTGAATATACAAAATACTCCTGGGTTATACACTTCAAATGCATGACTTGTCCTGTATGTGAACTATGTTTCAATAAAACTGTCAGAAATGTAATGGGTTTGAAGAGACTAAGTTTTTGAGTTTGGTCAGAGGAGAGGATAGAACAGCAGAGGCCCACACATCTTTGGAAGAGGGAACATAGTAGAGGAGAAGCAGTTGACTGAACAAAGCAGACTAAATGCTTGCAAAGCAATTCACATCACAAAACCCCAGGGAACATGAGGCATGGGTGAATAAGAAAGAAATGGATTGCAAGCTGTAAACATGGTTCCCTGAATTTCTTTATTTCTTCTTCTTCTTTTTTTTTTTTATATTGTGTATCACTAAAAACATCTTTGTTTGGTGATCTTTTCCAGTAATGTGTAAAACCCTGCTGAAATGATAGTTGCTTCAAATGTGGAAAGAGTGTCCCAGGTTGTTGCCTGGGACAGAAACTGTGACATCTGTTTGCTGGGGGGCTGAGTGTGGTGGTGGCAAGTCCAGGAACTAAAGCCGAGTGTCTCAATGGTCAGGTGAAGCTCAGAATAACAGAGGCTATGATTTGTTATTAAAATGTGTTTTTTGAAGGTCATTAAACTGGAAGAAATGTTGCATGGGTGACAAGCATCATTATACTCTATGTTCAGATTTACCTAGTGTAAACTTGATTTGTTGGGGGACTCTTGTCTGTCTTTGTCTGTGTTTCACACACACAGACATATGGGCCAGAACAATATGCATACACTTGAAATATATGAAAGTACATTTTATGTATCATTTATTTTCTCTCTAAACATTTCATGGTATTTATTAAGACAATTCTCTTGTGCACTCAGTTATACCCATTAGCAAATTTAATATTGTTGTACAACTTTCAGTTCATCTCCCATTCATATTTTTGGCAATTTATCCAGTAGTATACTTTATGCCTTTCAAAGAATGCTTATGTATGTATTTTTAATCTACTTGCAAGGCAGAGTTAGAGAGAGAGAGAGAGAGAGAGAGAGAGAGAGAGAGATTCCATCTGTTGACTCACTGTCTAAATACCTACCACAGTCAGGGCTGGGCCAGGCCAAAGCCAGGAGTCAGGGACTCAATACAGGTCTCTCACATGGATGAAAGGGGCCCAAATGCTTGAACCATTGTCTGCTGTCCTCCAGGATGCATTAGCAGGAAGTTGGATCTGGCTTTCTGGTATGGCATGAGGGCATCCCAAGCAGTAGCTTGAGCTGCTGGGCCAACAATATCCACCCTGTGCACCTTTTTAAAAAGTATCAGCACTGCAGGATTCAGTCTACAATCATGTGCTATGTTTAATTTTATGTGTCTTTAGTCTCTGTTAATCTGGAACAATTTCTCAACTTTTTATTTTTAGTGACATGATTATTTTGAAAGAAAAAATTCAATGGGCCATGTTATAACCCCTTCTCACCTGGATTTTTTAATGAAATTTATCTTGCTCTGATTTCTAAGCATTTTTTTGCATTTGTGAGTCCCAGAGACCTAAGGGGTCTGCCAAGATTGTACTTGCTTCAAACAAACAACAAAAAGTATGAGAGAAGCAATGCTACATGGAAGGATGTTATGAGCAGAGAGCACTACCATTACTGGTAGATCTTTATCATAAGAGAAGGAAAGGATTAAGTGACTTGGTAAGGCAGATTCATCAGATTCAGGAAGGAATGTAGGCAAGCAATATAAGAAAATGACCTGGAGATTAATTTCAGCAATTTATCATTTAAATAATAACACTGTGAGAGTTATAACAGTTAAAAAATATCTAACATGGGATAAAACAAATTCAGATACACCATCAACAAAAATCACATCATGGTTAAAACCTGCATATATTTTGTACAAGGAGACTATTGGAATTTTGGTGAAAAGTTACAACAAAGATGGGAAGAACTCATACAAAACCTGCCATGGAGCAAGTGACCATTGTGTGAAAGCGTTGCTAAGTGTAAGTTCACATGTGCTCATCAGAGGTCACAGGTTGCTAAAGAGAAGACTGCTCCTTGAAGGAAGATGGGCTTGGCTGTGCAGGTTGTAGCCCAGCACAATCTCTGTAAAGCTGAAGCAGAATTTTTTTTTTTATTTAGTGAATATAAATTTCCAAAGTACAGCTCATGGATTACAAAGGCTCCCCCCACCACAACTTCCCCCCACCTGCAACCCTCCCCCCTCCCACTCACTCTCCCCTTCCATTCCCATCAAGATTCATTTTCAATTCTCTTTATATATAGAAAATCAGTTTAGTATATATATAGATTTCAACAGTTTGTCCTCCCATAGCAACACAAAGTGAAAAATATACTGTTGGAGTACTAGTTATAGCATTAAATAACAGTGTACATCACATTAATGACCGAGATTCTGCAAGATTTTTTTTTAAAAAAAGTTTGATTATTTTTCTATGTAATTTCCAATTTAAAACCAAGGGTTTTTTTTTTTCAATTATCTTTATATACAGAAGATCATGAAGCAGAATTTTAAATGTTGGGAAGGAGACAGGGTTTGGAAGAGGGAAGAATGAGGGAGCATCAGATAGTGTACAGCCTGGATGCAGGGCACTAACTTTGAGACCCCTTAGGGGCAGAATAACCCCAAAGGGGTTCTGAGAAAAAGAATTACTAAGGGATTATAAATATCTTACCATGGGCAGGTTGCTCCTGTCTCCCTTTCCCCCGTTTTTGGCTTTGGTTCAGGCTACTCTGTTCTCTAATGGAGATGCTTCTGAAGACATGGGGAATGGGGTCAGTTTCTGCTCAGTGGCCTCTTCTTTATTGTTATACAGATTATTAACAACACTGAGTATGTGGGGACAGAGTAGAACCTGAGGGTGCAACTCCCTGGGCCTGTCTGACATTGTGAGATTTTGTGGTGCTCAGAGGGGCTCACCAAGCTGGAAAAGGGTCTTTGGCAGTAGCTAGGTAACAGGTAGAATAAACAGGAAATGTCACTGAGGTCAAAACACCTTATAGAGCACAGGTCGGGATCAGGGGTAGGGAGGAAGACTTAAAGGGCCCCAGGGAGACGGACCCTCTGCTGGCCCAGAGGGTGGGGGGACGACTATAGGTTCATGGCCCAAAGCTGCCCCCTCCCCCACCCCCAAGAACCTCTGCTAGTGTGCTGAAGCTCTGTGATGTGGGCCTGGAACTCTGGTCTAGAATGTGCACTGCAGTGCCCAGCTCCTCCGCGCGTGGACCACCCTCCTTGTCCGAGGGGCCTTCTTGCACCATGGCTGAGCTCCAGCTTGACCTCCTGGGTCTTCCAATCCCCGACTTCCTGTGTGGGCTCGGGATCTTCTTTCTGTCCCTGTGCTACCTGATGAGGAGTCTGTGTTTCCCACTATTTTGGAAACAGAGAGACATCAATCAGGTAGGTGAACCAGAGCTGCTCAGGGATTCTAGACCTTTCTTCTTACTTAATTATATGAATTTCAAGCTCTCACTTCCCCTCTGAGAATGGCTTCTGATGAATCTCACACATTTGGATAAATTGTTTTTACATTTTAAATTAGTTTAAAATATTTTAAATTTGTCTTGATACTTCTTTGACCAATGAGTTGGTATTTTTTTTTTTTTTAATTTTGCTTATTTAAAAGGCAGAGGCAGAGTTGTAGAGAGAGAGGGAGAGTGATCTTCTAATCTACTGGTTCACTATTCAAATGGCTGCAATGGCGGGGACTGGGCCAGGCTGAGGTCAGGAGCTGGGAGCTTCATCTGGATCTCTCAGGTGGGTAGCTGAGGCCCAAGTACTTGGATCATTTTCTGCTTTTCCAGGCACATTAGCAGGGAGCTGGATTGGAAGTGCAGCAGCCAGGACTTGAGCCAGCACTCATATGAGATGCTGGTGTTGCCAGCCCCAGGTAGAGATGTAGACAGTGAGAGAGACAGAGAGAAAGATTCTCCTTCTGTTGGTTCACTCCCCAAATGGCCGCCACGGCCAGTGCTGTGCCAATCCGAAGCCAGGAGCCAGGTGCCTCTTCCTGGTCTCCCATGCGGGTGCAGGGGCCCAAACACTTCGGCCATCCTCCACTGCACTCCCGGGCCACAGCAGAGAGCTGGACTGGAAGAGGAGCAACCGGGACTAGAACCTAGTGCTCATATAGGATGCCAGCACCGCAGGTGGAGGGTTAACCAAGTGAGCCATGGTGTTGGCCCCTTAATATTTTTTATAGTCTGCAAGTATATCTAGATTTGTTATCTGTTTATTTTTGTTGATGTATAGTTTAATTCTGCTGGGAAATTTAAAACATTTTGTATGATTTCTGTTTTTTTAATGCTAAAGTCTTAAGGATTTATTCACTAAGCAGCATTCCTAAATCTATCATAGAATTATTCTTTATAGGTTTCTCTGCTTAAATTATTATTGCTATATAATCTTTGGGTAAGACAGTATAAATAAACAGTAACAATAACCCAACATATCTTAACAGTGTCTTTGTGTATGTGTGTGTATGTTTTAAAATGTGTTTAAAAGTCCAGAACATTGTCTTTCTTAGTGTGCTTGAGAAGGATGTATATTCTGCTATTCTTGAATGAAGTTTTAGATACATGTCAATTTGATCAAGTTGATTGATGGTGCTATTCAGGCATACTATATCCTTACTGATTTTCTTCCTGCTGAGACATGCCAAACATCTGCACCATGTGTCTCTTTATATTCAAATATTGTAGGCAGCATACAGATTAGTCTTGACTTTTTAAATCACTCAGAGTTTGCCCTTTATTTGTGAATTTGGATCATTCATATTTAAAATCATTTTTAATATGGTTGGGTTAACAGCTGCCTTTTCTGTAACTGTTACTCACCGAACCTGTACTTTCTGTCTTCTGCTTTTTCCTTCTGTTTATAGTTTTAAAGAATTACTTTTACTTTATTTAGTATACTTTTATTTGGATAATATTTTATATGATTTTAATTGTATGTATTTATGGTATATGACAAATTGTGTATGTTAAGTAACTGACTCACTTTCTCATTTCCTTCTTTTACTCCCTCTCCTCAGGTAACAAGGGTTCTACTCTGTATGTTTTCAACTTTATTTTTAAAGATTTATTTATTTATTTGAAAGGCAGAGTTACAGAGAGGCAGAGGCAGAGAGAGAGAGAGAGAGAGAGAGAGAGAGACAGAGATATTTTCCATCTACTTGTTAACCACCCAAATGGCTATAATAGTCAGGGCTGGGTCAGGCCAAAGTCAGGAACCAGGAGCTCTGTCCTGGCCTCTCACAAGGGTGGCAGGAACCCAAGTACTTGAGCTATCAACTGCTGCCTTCCTGGGCACACTAACAGGAAGATGGATTGGAAGTAGAGCAACTGGGACTCCACCTGGCATTCTGATATGGGATGCTGGTGTCACAAGCAGTAACCTAACCAGTGTGCCACAATGTCAGCCCCTCAAGTGTGTCTCTTAGAGACAGCATATTAGTTGGATCTTGTATTGTTTTAAAATCATTCATGGCCGGCGCCGTGGCTTAACAGGCTAATCCTCCGCCTTGCGGCGCCGGCACACCAGGTTCTAGTCCCGGTTGGGGCGCCGGATTCTATCCCGGTGGCCCCTCTTCCAGGCCAGCTCTCTGCTATGGCCCGGGAAGGCAGTGGAGGATGGCCCAAGTCCTTGGGCCCTGCGCCCGCATGGGAGACCAGGAGGAAGCACCTGGCTCCTGGCTCCGGATCGGCGCGATGCGCCGGCAGCAGCGGCCATTGGAGGGTGAACCAACGGCAAAAAGGAAGACCTTTCTTTCTGTCTCTGTCTCTCACTATCCACTCTGCCTGTCAAAAAAAAAAATAAAAAAAATTTAAAATCATTCAGTTATTCTGTCTTTTGGTGGAAATTTTAATTCTTTTATATATAAAATTATTGATATGTAAAGACTTACTATTTCTATACTGTTGTTTTCTGTTTTGTTGTTTCTTCATCCTTCTCAATGTTTTCCCTTAAGATATTGTCAAAAAAGCTTTTTATTGGATTCAATTTTCTTTCCTCTCCTAGCTTACCAATTATATTTCTTTTAAAAATTTAATGTTTCCCCTAGAGTTTGTAATACAAATTTACAGCCAATCAAAGTCCAATCTCAAACAACCCTAGACTGTTTCACAGATAGTCCAGTTTCCTAAAAATGAAACTTTCCAGATCCCTGTCTCCTGTCCCTTATAATATTGCTGTCAATCATTTCACTTACACATATACTGTGATCTCAGAATTTGATGTTGTTGCTATTGCTATTATTTTTTTTATTAAGAATAAGAAAAACAGTTTTATTTTACTTTCCTTTATTCCGTTGCTGGAGTCCTTTCTTTCTTCATATAGGTCTGTGTGATCAGCTCCTTCTCCTGATGGAGCTTTTAACATTTCTCACAAGAACAGGTCTGCTGATGATGGATTTCCTCTGTTTTTAGCTGTATGAGAAAGTTACTAATTTTTCATTTTTGAAAAATATTTTCCATTTTAATTTATTCTATGGCCCATTGTTCATTCAGAAGCATGTTGTTCAGCTTCCATGTGTTAGCATATTTTCTGGAGACTGGTAAATTGTTAATTTCCAGCTTCATTCTATTGTGGTCAGAAAAGACATATAGCATTATTTTAAGTTTTTTAAATTTGTTGAGACTTGCTTTATTGCTTAGAATATGGTCTATCGTAGAGAAAGTTCCATGCGCTGATGAAAAGAATGTTTATTCTACACCTGTGGATAAAATATTATATCAATTTGGTCCATAGTGTAGATTAACTCTGTTGTTTCTTTGTTTGTTTTCTTTCTAGTTGATCTAACCATTGGTGAAATTGGGGTATTGAAGTCCCCCATTATTATTGTATTGGCATCTATGTCTCCCTTTATATCTATTAATGTTTATTTTAAATAGCCATGCACCCTGGCATTGGTGCATATACATTTACTATAGTCAGTCTTTCTGTTGATTTGATACCCTAATCATTACATAATGCCCTTCTTTGTTTCTTTTAACAGTTTTTGTATTAAAGTCTATTTTGTCTGATGTTATAATGGCTACACCTCATTTTTGATTTTCATTAGCATGGAATATCTTTTTCTATCCTTTCATATTTGGTCTGTGTGTATCTATGCTGGTGAGTGTGTTTCTTACAGGCAGCAAATAGATGGGTCTTGTTTTTTTAATCCAGCCAGCAGTCTATATCTTTTAATTGGAGAATTTAAGTCATTTATATTAAAGGTTATTATTGGTGAAATACTACCTGATCTTGCTGTTTTTAGATAAATATTCCCATTGTTTGCTTTGGATTTCTTTTGCACTTTTAAGAGGAGATTTTCTGCTTTCACAGTCTTTCATAATGATGACTATGATTCTCTCTATGTGTAGCACATCACTGGATGAGTGGTGACAAATTCTTTTAATTTCTGTTTGTTGGAAAGTCTTTATTTTACTTTCAGTTATAAATGAGTTTTGCAGAGTATAGCATTCTGGGTTGACAATTTTTTTCTTTTAGGAATTGTGCTATATCTCTCCATGCTCTTCTAGCATGTAGGGCATCTGATGAGAAATCAGCTGTTAGTATAATTGGGGGTCCTCTGAAAATAATCTGGCATTTCTCTCATGTACATTTAGAATCTTTTCTTTATGTTTTACTGTTGAAAGTTTGACTATCATGCATCTTCACTGAAATAAAAAAATTCTAGAAAGAAGATGATAACACAGCATATCAAAATTTATGGGATACAGCAAAAGCAGGGTTAAGAGGGAAGTTTATATTAATTAGTGCCTAGAAAAATGAGAAAAAAAACCCAAATTAGTAATAGGAAATAAAAATAGGATTACAATTAGAGAAGAAATAAACAAATTTAAAACCAAAAATGATACAAAAAAGATCAGTGGAGAGCTGATTTTTTGAAGAAATAAGCAAAATTGATACACCATTAACCTAACTAACCTCCCAAAAGGAGAGGACCCAAATTAGTAAAATCAGAGATGAAAATGAAAATGTTGCAAAAGATTTGTAGAAATAAAAATAATCAGGGATTAGTAGAAACAGCTATATGCCAACAAAATGGAAAAATCTAGAAGAAATGGATAGATTCCTGGACACATACAATCTACCAAAATTGAGTCATGAAGACATTGAAAACCTAAACAGACCAATAACCAAGACAGAGCTTGTATCATAAATAAAGACCCTCCTTGTTGATAAGATCCCAGGACTAGATGGCTTCACTGCTAAATTCTACCAAATCTTTAAAGAAGAACTAGTTACAGTTCTTTCAAAGCTATTTAACATAATTGAAAGGGAGACAGCCCTTTGAAACTCCTACTATGAGGCCAGTATCACTTTAATTGCAAAACCAGAAAAATATGCAACAAAGAAACAGAGTTATAGGCCAACATCCCTGATGAACATGGATGGAAAAATCCTCAACAAAATACTACCTAATCAAATCCAACAACACATCAGAACTATCATTCACCCAGACCAAGTGGGATTTACCCCTAGTATGAAGGGATGGTGCAACATAGGTAAATCAATGAATGTGATACATCACGTTAACAAATTGAGGAGTAAAAACCATGATTATCTCAACAGATGAGGGAAAGCATTTGATAATATACTTTCTTGATAAAAACCTTAAGCAAATTGGTTATAGAAGGAATATTACGGCCGGCGCCATGGCTCAATAGGCTAATCCTCTGCCTTGCGGCACCAGCACACCAGGTTCTAGTCCCGGTTGGGGCGCCAGATTCTGTCCTGGTTGCCCCTCTTCCAGGCCAGCTCTCTGCTGTGGCCCGGGAGTGCAGTGGAGGATGGCCCAAGTGCTTGGGCCCTGCACCCCATTGGAGACCAGGAGAAGCACCTGGCTCCTGCCATCAGATCAGTGCAGTGCGCTGGCCGCGGCAGCCATTGGAGGGTGAACCAATGGCAAAGGAAGACCTTTCTGTCTGTCTGTCTCTCTCACTGTCTGTAACTCTACCTCTCAAATAAATAAATAAAATCTTAAAAAAAGAAGGAACATTGCTCAACACAATCAAAGCAATATATGACAAATCATCAGTCTGCATCATATTGAATGGAGAAAAGTTGTAAGTATTTCCATTAAAATCCAGAACAAAACAATGACACCAATATTCACCATCGCTGTTCAGTATAATCCTGGAAGTTTTAGCCAGAGCCATCAGGCAAGGAAAAGAAATCAAGGGGTTACAAATTGGAAAGGAGGAAGTTGAATTATCACTGTTTCCAGATGACATGATCTTATACATGGGGGAATCAAAATACTCGGCTAAATGACAATTGTAACTCATCAGAGAATTTTGTAAAGTTGCAGGATACAAAATTAACACACAAAAATCAATACCCTTTCTATACACAGACAATGGCATGGCTGAAGAAGAACTTGTAAGATCAGTACTGTTCACAATAACTGCAGAAAATTAAATACCTTGGAACAAATTTAACCAAGGACATGAAAGATCTCTACAATGAAAGTTACAAAACATTAAAGAAATTTGAGAATGTACAAAAATGAAAAAAATCTTCCTTGGTCTTGTAATTAGAAGAATTAATATAATCAAAATGTCCCTACTATGCAAAGCAATTGATAGAATCAATGTGATCCCAATTAAAATACCCAAGTCAATTCTTTTCAGATCTAGTAAAAATGATGCTAACATTAATTTAGAAACATAAGAGACCCAAAGAGCTAAAGTAATCTTAAATAATGAAAAGAATCTTGAGGGATCACAATACCAGATTTCAAAGCAGACTGCAGGGCAGTTATAATAAAAACATAAAAAATAGACATGCTGACCGTGGAACAGAATAGAAACCTCAGGAATTAATCCAACCAGTTAATCTTTGACAAACTTGCTAAAGTCAATCTCTGGAGGAAGGATAGTTTCTTCAAAATGGTGCTGGGAAAACTGGATCTATGCATGCAGAAGTATGAAACAAGACCCCTACCCTACACCTTATGTAAAAATCAACTAAAAATAAATCATGGATCTAAATCTACAGCCTAATTCCTTCAAAGTACTAAAGGAAAACATCAAGGAACCTCTGTAAAATGGCATAGACACTGACTCCTTGTGAAAAAACCCAGAAACACACTCAATAACTGCAAAAATAGACAAATGGGATTATTCAAGCTAAGAAGCTTATGCCTGCAAAGTAAACACTCAAGGAAAAAGGCAATAAGAATGGGAGAAAATATTTGCAAACTATGCAGCTGATACAGGATTAATATCCAGGATCTATAAAGAACCCAAGAAACTCAAAAACATCAAAACAAACAATCCAGTTAACAAATTGACAAAGGACATGAATAGGCATTTTTCAAAGGATGAAATTCAAATGGCCAACAGACACATAAAAAGATGCTCAGGATCACTAACCATCAGGAAAATGCCAGTTAGCATGGCCATCATCCAAAAATTAAAAAAAAAATGCTGCTGATGATGTAGGGTCCAAGACACCCTAATCCACTGCTAGCAGAAATGTAAGCTACTGCAATCTTTATGGAAGACAGTATAGAGATTCTTTAGAAATCTGAAAATAAATCTATCATATAACCTAGCTATCCAACTGTTGGGATTTTACCCAAATGAATTGAAATCAGCATATGAAAGAGTTATTTGTACCCCATGTTTATTGCAGCTCAATTCACAATAGCTAAGATATGGAATCAACTTTGATATCCACTCACTGATGACTGGATAAAGAAAATGTAGCATATATACACTATAGAATACTACTTAGCTGTAAAAAGAGTAAAATTCTGCCTATTGCAACAAAATGGATGCAATTGGAGACCATTATGCTTAGTGAAGTAAGCCAGTCCCCAAAATACAAATATATATTTTCTCTGATATGTGGTAGTTAATATAGAATACAAAAATATATAAGGATGAAAAGGACATTTTGTGATATGATTTTTGTGATTTTTGTTTTTAGTTCTTGTTTATTCTCCTTTGAAACTCTGGTCTCCCTACTTTCTACTTGCTCCATATTATGATTAGTGGTGAATTAAGCCTGTGAATATAGGATGGCTTAAAATTATATCTTTGCAAAAACTTACGAGAGGAAAGAGAGTTAGGGGGGTGAGTGTGAGGCAGGGAGTAGGGGACGTGTGGATGTCTTCTTGGAACTGTATCTATGGAATGCATACAATCTATTCTCTTTATATTAATAAAAAAGAATTAAAAGAGAGAGAGAAAGAAAGAGAAAAAGAAAAAAATTTTCCTTGATATAGAAGTGTAGTTTTTGGTGCATTTTTTGTTTTGTTTCAACACTGTAACTATTTCACTCCACTTTTCCTGATTACACTATTTATGATGAGAAGTCTATAATTTTTATTCTTGTTCCTCTATAGAATAGTGTTATTTCTCAGCCCTTGGAAGATTTGGGTTTTTTTTTTTTTGTATCTCCTGCAGTTTGAATATGATATGCCTAAGTATAGATTGTTTTGTATTTGTTGGGTGTAGTGTTGTCGGAGATTCCATGATCAATGGTTAATTTGTCACTAATTAAAAAAATCTCAGTCATTATTTCTTTAAATATTTATTCTTTCTTCTACTTCATTTCCTGTCTCTTCTACTTTCAGTTACTACAATTATACATATTTAGAAATTTTGAGACTGTCTCATAGTTCTCAAAATTCAGAGAATCTGGGTTTTAAAAGATTTTTGATTGCTTTCTGCTTGTGTTTCAGCTCAGGAAGATTCTACTTGTATATATTCAAACTGATTCATTCCTTCCTTGGCCACATGTAGTGAATTGATGAGCCCATCGAGGCATTCTTCATTTTTGTGATGATATTTTTTTCTCCAAAACATTTCCTTTTGGTTGTTATATTAACATTTTTCACCTGTTCTTCTATGTTTCCTACTTTCTCCATTAGAGCCCTTAACATACTCATCATAAACATTTAGTTTCCATGTATGATAATTCCAAAATTGGTGCAATATCTGAGTATGGTCTGATGCTCGCTTTGTCTACTCAGGTTGTTTTTTTTTTTTTTCTGACTTTTTGCATTTCATGTGAGTCTTTGCTGAGAGACATGATGAATTGGATAATAGGATTTGAGGTAAATAGGCCTTCCATGCTGGAATTTATATTAATCTGGCCAGTTTACTGTACCTTCAACAAACACAGGCTTCAGTTTCCTGTAATGTTCCCATCTTTGACTCCCTTCATCCCTTTGGCTTTCCCTAAAGTCACTTCCTTGGGCAGAGTCAACACTTTGCTGTTCTTTCAGGTATTATTTCCTGATACCATATTAGAGCCCTATTAATGTGGTGGTAAGGTGTGCAGGAGGAGACATGATTAAATCTAAGTCTTTCTGTGGTCCCGTGTCCTTGGGCTGTGGTTGTGGTGTTCACAAGTGTTTCTAAGCTTTTCTCGCACTTTTTGATGAGATATAAAGACTAGAGAGGGATAGAGTTGAGTACCCTGACTTCTCCCATGTGGGACAAGGCTCTTGGTAGACTTTTCCCTTGCTTAGTAGGTGTCTTAAGCAGAACATTCAGAATATATTAAAAAATTTTACCTCTCCTCTAACCTGTCATAAATGTGATGGTTTTCTGCTGGTTCTTTATTATGAGAACTTGAAGGGGGTCATAGATGGGAAAACCCAGGCAAACTGGAGACTCCTTAAGACTGTGATCTCGGCCGGCGCCGTGGCTTAACAGGCTAATCCTCCACCTTGCGGCGCCGGCATACCGGGTTCTAGTCCCGGTTGGGGCACCGGATTCTATCCCGGTTGCCCCTCTTCCAGGCCAGCTCTCTGCTGTGGCCCGGGAGTGCAGTGGAGGATGGCCCAAGTCCTTGGGCCCTGCACCCCATGGGACACCAGGAGAAGCACCTGGCTCCTGCCATTGGATCAGCGTGGTGCGCCGGCCGCAGCGCGCCTACCGCGGCGGCCATTGGAGGGTGAACCAACGGCAAAAAGGAAAACCTTTCTCTCTGTCTCTCTCTCACTGTACACTCTGCCTGTCCAAAAAAAAAAATACTGTGATCTCAGGAGCTTTCACTCTCATGCCAACCCATGCTCCTCATCCAGTAATTCACCAAACATCCATGGAAGTGTTCCTGCCATTTCTGGCTCCAGGGACTTCTGTTTGAAGTAGGCTGATGTCAACTATGATTCTCTTGATTCACTTTTTCTGAAGATTTTGAGGAGTGATTCTCTCTGATCTCAATTACCTGATTGTTCCAAAAAAGTCAATTTCAGATACTTCAGTGTCTTGCTTCTTCTAGAGATGGGAGTGTGACTTTCAAGCTTTTAAATGTCAGAGCTGGAAGCAGAAATCTCTCACCAGAGAATGATTATTTCCACCTGAAGCTCTCAGACTACCTATCTGATGAGGTGGAGGATGCCAGGATAAAATTCTAAACACAGTGATGCCATCCACGGTCCTGAACTGACTTTGCTGGGGAGTTTGCATTTTCTGAAAGAAGAGTTTCTCCTAACTCTTAATCATGAGTCCCACTCCCTTATCAGGTGTCCCTTGCAAGCCTTCCTCCCTGCAGGGCTGAGCAAGACCACAGTGCTGATCCCCTTAGAGTCTCTGAGCAGAGGTTGGGGCAGAGGCTGACCCCAGGATGTGAGGTCCTCTGAAAAGCAGAGATGTGACTGCTGGCCTTGGGTTCTGTCCCTTCTTTAATCAGACAACATCACATTGAGAACAGCAGGGTTGGATCCAACAGATACCATTGTCCTTAGCGATTTTGAAAGAAGGAAAAAGGAAAATATTTGATCACCAGTAAAAACAAATTAGAGGAAGGGAAAATGTTCTATTACTTATAATTGGGAGGAAAATGATTCTTGGATAATGAAAGGAGGGAGAGCAGTGAGCCTAGCCTCTCATCATTTTCTTTATGCCCTCAGTGTCGGGGCAGAGTCAAGAGGAGGAGGAGAGGTGGAACATACAGAGGTAAGGTTCTCTCTATTTGACCTGAGCTTCCCGAGGATGACCCTTCATGTCCCTTCCAGGAATGCCCAGGTGGCTGTAGTCACTTAATGCTGTCCTTTAGCAAGCAGAAACCTCAGAGGCTCAAGGAGGGCAGGCGGAGCTGAGACCCTTCTCAGAGTCCCTGCTTCACCCATCCATGTGCAGGAATCAGAGATGGACCTGAGCAACAGCTACTGCCCAATACCTGGTGATGTAAGATGTTGAGGAAAGACAGCTAGTTGTTTGGGAATCAGGACTCTGTTTCCAGTTTTGTATGTCTTTTGACATCCTAGATGCTCAGATTACTTTTTGAAGTCACCACTGACATCTGTGCTTTATGTATTGGTTTTGAGCACCACAATTCTTGATGTATGTAAAAATGCTTTATTAATGAATCTACATACACAAATGAACTTTTAAAATATTATTGTTGAGCATTTGATTTTGTATACCAATTCTGGACTCTTCAGAGTTTTCTAATCCAAGGGGCTCCTGTAAGGGAACACCTGTATGATCCCAATGCATTTACGTTTATTTCATATAGTAATCCACTCTCCTGGTTTCCCAGGTTGGAGAACATGCCAGAGAGAAGCAGAAGAGAGAAGGAAGTTGCTTTCTATTCTGGAAAGGTGATGAGTATTTCCCCGTCTTTCCTGGTTCTATTATGTAGCAGGTTCTCTGCATTCCAGGGGATCAATTCAGCCTGCTTTAGTCATGGGCAGAAGTGGTTCTGAAACAGGTATGTGGTGAAGGCCTTGGGGGAAAGTCTGTAAAGTTATTGTGAAGTCATGGCTGTGAGATAATGTGCAGGGGGTAGCAGCAGTCAGCTCATCTCACCCCAAAAAGCCCAGCAAGCTGTCCTTTCCCTGTTCTGGTGCTGGATAGAGTTTTGTACTTCCTGTCTTTTGCAGCCACCTGGGCCAGCATCATGCCATCATTCACTTTCGTCACCTGCTATGTCCAGACCCCCTCTGTGAGGTGTGTAATAGAGCAAGTGCTATGGTCCATCGTCTGCTACTTCAGGAGTGCCTGGATGATGCTTCCTCTGCCATGTCTTCGTCTTCCACATCTTCTGTGACTGAGCCATCGTTTCCTGTGACCTCCACCGTCTCTGCAATCCCCTCAGGAGACCCAGTACCAGACACTTCATCTGAGCCCTCTCCACGTGCCCCCTCCATCGTCTCACCTAAGCCGGCCACCCCCTTATCTGACTTTCTTTCACTCTCACCACTGGGTGACTCTGTGTCACCAGGGCCTATTTCTCCCTTGAATTTCAAGTTGCCAGAGGACCATTTCTCATCTCAACCACTTGCCATTCCCAGCCCTCAATCACATGGTGGTAAGAGAACAGTTTCTATTGTTCACACAGAGGCTGCTTTGTCCATGGTGAGTAACCCTGGTGAGTCATCCACCTATATCCCCACCACCAGCAGCACTGAAGCTTCAAGTCTGGCTACGTCGGGATTAGCTCAGTGGCAGGCTCCTACCAGGAATGTAATATTCCCCAGATTACAACACGGTGACTTTCAGCAAGCGCATGTTTCCCACCCTCCACCCAGGACCTGTTTCTGTAGAGACTTTGATACTACGAACATGGATGCCAGTAGCCTTTTTCTCCTTGGCCTTAACATAAAGTCACTCTCAGAGACACAAACAGGAAAGGGAGTGGCTTTTGAGATTTTGGAAAAGAAAGAAAATATGAAAGAAACACTTTCAAGCCAAATGGGGTCAGAACGCCGTCTGACTTCTTCAGGCAACTCTTTGCTGCCTCTTGTGCAAGAGCAGGATGCCACAGCCACCAAAAGTGGCTTGGGCACTGAAGGCAAACCAGCGCCACTGTGCCTTTGTCAGCAGCTCCTGTATGTCAAGAACTTGGGGGAACACTTGAAGCAGAAGTACAGCCAGCTCTTCTGGGGTCTTCCTTCTCTGCACAGTGAGTCCCTGGTGGCCACTGTCCTGGTCTCTAGGAGCAGTTCTTCATTTGAACGTCACTTTGTTCTATTCAATGGAAGCTGTAACGCTTTTGCACTCCAAATACAGGAGCAAAACCTTCCGCATCTTCCTCATGTCCACACCCTTCCCCTCACTAACCCACATCACCAACATTTTCCTCAAAGCGAGCTCCAACCGCAGATTCTATCCCCCACTCATGTCCATTCCCATGCCCAAGGTCAGTGCCCTTTCACTCTACTGCCATCATCCTCACCCCAGATCGAGGGCCACAGAGTATCTTTCCATAGACTCCACAGTGGAGCTGATTCTTTCATCTCAAATGAAAATCAGCAGCTGGAATGGCATGGGTTTCAGAAACAAGAAAGTTTATGGGAATTAGTTCCTGGGCTCCAAAAATGCCAAGAACTCCCTAGTTCTCCAGATTCCAACTTTCCATTGCTCAGGCAGCCCTCCCAGACTCCAGTATCCGTCTTTCCTGACCATTTTCATATCGACAGTGGACATCAGGAGAGACTGGAGCTCCATGTTCCAAAGAGGCTAACCCCATGCTGTTGTGTCCATGTTCACAGGAATCAAGAATTTCCAGCACTGACGGAGCCTCAGTGCAACTCAATAGAAACAGTTCAGCAGAATTTCAGACATGCTCACCCTCAGCCCTCTGCGCTTCAGTGCCACAGAAGCAAGGATTCAGGTAACATGGAATTGCCAATCCCAGGAAGTTTCCATGAGAGAGTCCACACAAGTTTTCAGCTGAGGAAGGACATGGCAAAGAATCTTGGAAATATCCTGGGAAAGTATTCATCAGACAACCCAGTAACAGTGTCTGAATGCTACCCAGTGAAGACTCAACGGGTTGTGTCTGAGACAAAAAATGACTTGATGAGAGACGACTCAACGAATGAATTACGAAGGATCTCAAGGAGGGCCTTATATGAGAATCAAATGAAAAGCATCCTCAGATTACATTTGAAAAGGAAGTTTTGGCAGATATCTGAGGGTAGGATTCCTTTACTAGTGTGTCGTTCATGGCTGGCTGGTGATGATACATTATCTCTTCCTCAGAGTTACCATGTCAATATGCAAAATGGACATTTGGCACCCATGGTGCATAGGACCTGCTACCAGATTACCACTTCTGTGCTTTCCTTTCTTGATCCCAAAACCCAACAGGTACTCGAAGCTCATATTATAAGGTTTCAGCTAAACCAGAAGTGGGGCCTACCCTTGAAGGTTCTCGAATCCATAAAACTCTTTACAACGAGAGAAGCAAAAACATGGGCGCTTCCACAATTAGGCATTCGCTTGTCTGCCACCCATATTCCTGGGTTGGCTACCAAGGCTAATGCCTCTAAATCCCTTGACAAAAGCTCCAAATCTTTGCATGGAGACAAGGTAGAAGCAAAAAGCCCAGCTCCCGGATTGAATTTTTCTCTTCCTGCCACCTCCCCTGTGGGAAGGGAAGGGCAGGAGTACCTGAGACAATCACCTGCTGATGCCAACTGTGTGCTTTCAGGGAAGGATGAGACAGTCGGAGATGGCAGAGGGGCTTCTGGGCCCCTCTGTCAGTGCATCTTCGACAAAGCAAGTCAGAAACAGGCTGTGACAGTGAAATGCGATGGTCCAGGGCAGCGCGCAGTGCAAGCTGAAGCTGGCTGTGGATCACGATGTGGGAAAGTGCGATTCAGTGATCGTAGTGAGAGTGTAGACATGCGTCAGGAAAAGAAGACGGACGATGAGGATTCAGAACACTTTTCCACATCCAACATGTACAGGGAAATATTCAAGGCCCATGACTTACCCCTGTTTCCACTACAAGCTGGTGACAGCTTAACCATCACCAACTCCCAGATGAAAACTGTGACTCCAAGTGCAGCGGACATTCCCACCACCAGTGAACACTCCCCACCAGGAATCCCAGGCCCTAAAGAGCCAGCACTACATTCCTGTAAGGAACAGCTGCTTAGGGAGCTGAAGCTTAAATTTCAGAGTGGGGATCAGAGCCAGAGTCAAGACTGTCCCAGTGATGCATCCATTTTTCCAGACAGTGTGACTTCTGATTCCTCACTGTCTGATTCCTACAGTGTTTCCAGTAGCGAGATGACAGATTCCCAGGTGCTGCATTTCCACTGGAAGAGCAAAGGGTCGGGCCTGGTGCCACATCAGGAGCTCTGGGACCATGATCACATCCTAAGGGGGTGCCTGCGTAAGAACACCCCAGCAGCGGAGAGGAGACTGTGCCCTAAGGGACTCATGGCAGGAGAGTGTGGATGTAAGGACGTGGGACTGGGGACATCTACAGCCATAAGGAGGCGCCATCTTGCCGAGGACAGGAAGTTAGAGGGGACGTCTGAGACCCTGTCACAGAGGGAGCCACATCCTCCTGAAAGCTACTTCAGAAGAAAGGTGAGGCAGTTTTTTCAGTGGCTCAGTCCCAAGAGAAGTAGCCCAGGGCAGGAAATCCCTGAGAAAGACAGAGCTCTCTTTATGAGCTGTGGACCTCCTGAAGCCTATGAGCTCATGGCAGCCCTTGGAAAAATTCTAGAGGACACTCTGGCCTGCAAGCGGGGACTCGAGGCCCTGCAGTTAAATCAGCAGAAGGAGGACCTGCAGGCCCAGGCAGAACCCTGTAGGAGACAGCTCTCCCCCTGTAGAGTGCCCTCCGACCTGTGGTGGGGAGAAAGGCCATGTCCTCACTTTAATAACCAGGAAGCCAGATACCATGGCTCAAGTTGTCCTACAAGAGCTCGATGGACATCAGACAGGATCAGGCGTCCCCAGAAAGTTGTGGCTTTCAAGGACCAGCAATTATTCTGTCGTCACCCCTGTCCCCAGCCTGCGGAGAACTGGTGACCTCTTCAAGCCTCACTCGCATGCAAGGACGCCAAGGCCTCCTGCTGCCCTCATGTCTGCTGAGGGCACCTGGTTGAGAGATTTCACTCTTCTATGCAAACAGGAAAAAAACCTGCACAGTACTTATGGGAAGGCAGAATTCTCCAGAATTAACCCAGGTCTTGTTCGAAAAGCTGCAGAGATGGCAGTACATCCTCACCTGAGAACAATCTCTCTCCTTACCACAACAGAGAATGGTGATCTCCCCATTAAACATTTCTTTTAACAGACAGCCTGTTCTCTGTGTCCTGCACTGGGAGCATGGGATTTATGAATCTGAACTTGTACTTAGGGAAAGGAAGAGAGTTAGCTTGGCTCTTGTTACTGTGTGGTTTCCTTTTTGGCTTCTAAAAGATGACCCATCCTGTACCCGACAGTCTGTCAATGGCTGCTTCTGTCTTATCCTGAGGCCTCCGCTTTGGTCATTTATTTTTCATAAAATGTGCATAACATACTGTAAAACCTTCTAGCCTTTTCAAAGTTAGGAAATCAAAGGTCTGAAACCAACAATTTAACTGCTTCCCTGGTCTCCTAAATGATACACAGCTGTGGAGGAGGAGACCATTCTGGAATAATAGAGCTGCAAATCCCTCTTGCTGCACCAGGAAGTCTGGGAAGTGGAGGCACGGGGACCTTTAGAAACGAAGGTCTGTGGTAGGGAGAAGTCCCCCTCCTGGGTTTCTTGGTGATGCATAAATGCTTCCTGCCCCACAGAGCCAGCCCTCTCTCCCTCATGAAATGTGCATCGATGAGTCATATTCCCTTCCTCTTACCTTACCTTTGTGAGCACAGAAAATGGGGAGTGGTTCACCAAGCCCCTTCTATCTACATTTTTTGAGGACAGAAAATGTAGTTTTTATTTTATTTTATTTTTTTTAACAGGCAGAGTGGACAGTGACAGAGAGAGAGACAGAGAGAAAGGTCTTCCCTTACCGTTGGTTCACCCTCCAATGGCCGCCGCGGCCAGCGCGCTGTGGCCAGCACACCGCACTGATCCAAAGGCAGGAGCCAGGTGCTTCTCCTGGTCTCCCATGGGGTACAGGGCCCAAGCACTTGGGCCATCCTCCACTGCACTCCCTGGCCACAGCAGAGAGCTGGACTGGAAGAGGGGCGACCGGGATAGAATCCGGCGCCCCGACTGGGACTAGAACCCGGTGTGCCGGTGCCACAAGGCGGAGAATTAGCCTATTGAGCTGCGGTGCCGGCCAGAAAATGCAGTTTTGAATGGGGCAACGAATAGGAATAATTTCCTGAGATGAGTGCTTGTTGTCATTAAAATGATGACTGATTCTAGCATGTCTCAAAGGCAGTGGTCATGGAGTGGGGCATGTATAGATGGATTTTTCTCTTGTGGACACTGTGTCAACTGGGGTGGGGTCCAGGAACTGGGTGGGTGCTGCTGACAAATCTGAAAGTTTGTCTGTCTGAAAAACACACTTGGAGCTGGAGAACGAGGCCTGCTTGCTTGTTGGGGGAACACAAGGCAAGGAAGGAGCACACCCCAGGGGATCTCTTCAGGTTGCCTGGCTGAGATCAAGAGGTCACCTGGCATTCTCCTGTAGGAATGGACATTAGACAGCTAACTTGAATTTAGGAAAGAGGAAGGTGTAATAATAGAGTGATGGGACAAGGAATACAACAAGGAGGAGAGGAAAGATAGAGCCCATCATCCAGACATGACCCTATCCTGGCTGTTCCCTCCCTTGCCACTACCTTTCCAAGGCCTCACCTCTTCAGACTCATAAGGGCAGGAAGCCTGCCTGCCTCCCTCCCTCCCTCCAGGTTTGTTTATTTATTCAAGTGGCAGAGAAGAGAAGAGAGAGAGTGCACGTGAGCTGCTTCACTCCCCAAATGGCTGCAACAGCTGGAGGCTGGATCAGGTTGAAGCCAGGAGCCAGGAGCTTCTTCTGGGTCTCACAAGGGTGCAGGGGCCTAAGGACCTGGGCCATCCTCTGCTGCTTTCCCAGGCTCATTAGCAGGGAGCTGGATCAGAAGTGGAGCATCCAGACTTGAACCAGCATCCATGTGGGATGCTGGTGCTGCAGGCAATGGCTTAACCTTCTATGCCACAGCGCCGGCCCCCTTGTAAGGGCTTTCTGGAGCACAGTGAGTGCATTTCCATGTAAGAAGGTGAGGATGCTGTTTGATCATGGGGACAGCTGCAGATACGTTACTGAAGACCATATCTTCCTGTTTGGGGAAGGTGAACTTGGTCCCTGCCTTCCAGTCATGCTACATCTTACATGCTATAAAATCACATTGATTTGCAGTTGTCTGTGTTTTCTATTGTTATATCATTGGTAACTTAAAATTGAATGACCTCCCCAAATTTTTAATTCACAGTTTTCTGGGTGAAGAATCCAGACATGACCCACTTGGGTTCTCTGCTTCCGGGTCTCTCCCCAGTGCTGCAATAAAGATGTTGGCTGTGGCCAGGGTCTTGGGAGGTTTATCTGGGAAAGGATAAATGTGCCTGTTCATTTTTGTGTGTCTGTGGGCAGGATTACACTTCTCAAGGCCTGTTGGACTGAGGGTCTCAGTTCCTTGCAGGCTCCTGGCTGGAATTACTTGGAGGTCACCCTCCATTCTGGGCCCTGTGGGGCTCTCCCATGTTGCAGTTTCATCAAAGATGGGAAAAGAGAAAGCTTCCAAGCATGACAGAAGTTGTAAATCTTTTGTGAATCACAATTATAAGTTATATCCCATAACATCTCCATTACTCCACTTATTAGGAGCAAATTAATAAGTCTTGATGACAGGAGGATGGAAAATTACCATGTGTGAGTATCTGGATGTAAGGGTTAGTGGAGCCATCTGAGAAGTCATCAGAACACTTCTTGGATACCACAGTGAGTCCACTGAAGCCAACACTGCCAAAGGCATCAGATGGATCTCTGTCCTCATCCATAACCATGTCTTCAAGGTGACAGTTGAGTAAAGGGGTGGATGGAAAGAAAGCACCAGAGCTTGGAGCATCTGAAGGACCAAAAGTTGGTGTAAAGGTAAATGCAGGTGTGGGGCCATCATGAATGGTCAAGACACAGGAGGCCCTGGAACCATCTGGCCTAGCACTGCCAGAGTCAGACCTGGAGGGAAGAGGAACTAGGGGCAACATGGCTCATGCCCACCAGAGTCTCTCTCCTGGGACTTCATTCCCAGACAGAAGGAAACAACCTTCAGCTACTGCAGGGAAAGCCAGGCTGATAGAGAAAACCAGTTTATAGCATTCAAGATTTAATTTCTGCTCTTGTGAATATATTCAATACAGCATACCCCTCACTTCAACTTTGATTCTCAGAGCTTGGACATCACAGAGGATGAGTCACCTCGCTGGTGAAAAAATTAGAAGCAACTCAGAGCATGCAACTTCCATGCGGGGATGTTTTCCATGTACCCATGGCCTGAAATTCTAACCAAGGTATATTTGGTGGCATAAAGAGGCTGAACTACTGGCCAGAGGGTCATAGAACAAGTCATACCTGGTGCCCATGTGCTTGCTTCCATCAGCGAAGCATTGGTTGAGGCAGTGAGACAGTATTTTCACTCACAGAGCACACAATGACCCAATGACAGCGCGGCACAGCAAGTGACCCCACTTAGTTATGAAGCACATTTCCCAGTCCTGCCCTGTGGGAGGGGCTGTGCTGACATGAATGAGGGGCAATTTCCCCTGTGGAACCCGAGCTCTCCTTACTCACCCAGTGTTAGGCCTTCTGCATTGGTGGCAGGATCATTTACTAACCTATTAGTTACCATTTCTGCTCCATGTCAATAATGATGCCAGAAACAATCAGAATTGATTTTCCACTTTGGTTGTCCAGAAAATTCTGGGTTGTTGGTCTCAGCATTATTAATAACTTTCATGTTTTCTCAACGCAAACAGAAGCTTTGGAGCACGCGAGAGACTCATTTGGGAGAGTAATTTGACTGGGTTTTCCTAGATGGCAGAAGCTGGGGGGTGACACAGGCGCCTGGTTTAAGAGGGAGAATTGACGAAGGATAGCAATGGTTCCAAAACTTTGAGAATAGGGTGAAAAGATGGGCTGCTTGAAGGGATCAATTTTGTGTGGGAATACTCTAGGATACAGCATGACCAATAGAAGGACAAAGTGATGTTTGTTGAGATGACTAAACTTCAAGCAAGTTGGCTTGAGGGCTGCTGTGAAACATCGCATTGCCCATGTTTAGCACCTTTGTTTGACAGTGAATACCAAGCTCAATATGCAAAAGGCCCCTCAAGGAATGACTGATGTTGGTTATCCTCCTACCTTTTGAAATGGCATCTCACAGGAGATGCTGAATCCTGGTGATGCCTCTGCCGCCCAAACTGCTCTGAAGCATGGGCACTGGGCTGTACCGGCTCTGAACAACTAATGGAATTTGACAGTGAGGATTCTAGCACTCAGAGTAGCACTAATTATATGACTATTGAGGCTTCATTTTGCACTGGTTGCATGCTCTTGCACATGGAATCTATCCTGAGTCATGAATTTCATCTGTTAATGTTGAGGGATACTAATACCCACTAATTGGGATGACCCTGAGAACTGGAAAGGACAAGCAAAGAGGTTTGTCCATTCAAGGGCCAAAGTTGAGGAACGGGCTGAAGGCCCTGACATGGTTACTGTTTGGACTTTGCCAGTCCTCAGAGAGCCCAGTGTCTTGGAAATGCCCACACTGGACACAAGACAGTGTAAGCCATCAAATGCCAACGCAGACACCATAGTAAGGAAGCATCATCCCTAGTTCTCTGCAGGATCAGTTGTAACTGGAAGAATGCTCACATGTGCTTTTTCCTCTTCCCCGTGTACACAGCAGTGAATTTAGTAAGAACAGGTTGATGGGAATCAGGGTAAAGGCTTATCAAAGCACTGTTCTAGAAGCCAGAAATGAAGCCTATTCTTGGTTGTGGAAATTGTGGAATCAGAACCTCTAGTTAGGCCACTTGAGATGTAGCATAGCAAACCAGAGCAATCGCAGAGCTGCGATTTGGGGACAATCTCAACTACTTTCGATTTTACATATGCCATTATAGTCACATGTTTACTGGGATCTACTATGTGCTTGTGCTCCCTATTAGATAGGAGCTGTATATTTATATTCATAAGATACGCATTTGTGACTATTTTCTTTTAAAAATAGTGTCTAGCAAATTCAAAGGACGTGGAAAAGTAAAAGGAAGAACCTCATAGATTCCTATCTTTAAAATAAGTACTTTTTTTTTTTTGACAGGCAGAGTGAATTGTGAGAGAGAGAGAGACAGAGAGAAAGGTCTTCCTTTTTGCCGTTGGTTCACCCTCCAATGGCTGCCGTGACTGGTGCACTGCGGCCGGCGCATCTCGCTGATCCGAAGGCAGGAGCCAGGTGCTTCTCCTGGTGTCCCATGCGGGTGCAGGGCCCAAGCACTTGGGCCATCCTCCACTGCACTCCCGGGCCACAGCAGAGAGCTGGCCTGGAAGAGGGGCAAGCGGGACAGAATCTGGTGCCCCGACCGGGACTAGAACCCAGTGTGCTGGTGCCGCAAGGCGGAGGATTAGCCTATTGAGCCATGGCACTGGCCAAAATCATTATTCTTAATAGTTTGATGTCCCTTTATATATTTTTCTATGAATATTTTTCATTATTTAACTATGTATTCAAAAGGAAAATCGCGAGCTGACACCCTTAGCATAGGTTACCACGTTGCTTGGAGTGCCTTCATCAGCTATTGTTGGAGTATTTGAGTGTTTGAGTTCAAGTCCAGGTTCCACTAATGATATCAGCTAATGCTCACCCTGGGATGCACCATGTGATGGTTTAAGTGATGGGATCTCTGCCGCCCACATGGGAGAACTGGATTGAGTTCCTGGTTCTCAACTTTGCCACCAGCTGGTGTTGGCTCTGGCATTTGGGATGTGAAACAGTAGATAGGAAGCCCTTTGTTTCTCTCTCTGTCTCAAAAACTTTTAAAAAGCACACTATAGGAGCCAGCACTGTGGCACAGTGGGTTAACACCCTGGCCTGAAGCTCCGGCATCCCATATGGGTGTCTGTTCGAGACCTGGATGCTCCACTTCTTATCCAGCTCTCTGCTTGGCCTAGGAAACTGGTGGAAGGTGGTTCAAGTCCTTGGGCTCCTACACCAGCGTGGGAGACCTGGAGGAAGCTCCTGGCTCCCGGTTTCGGATCGGCGCAGCTCTGGCAGTTGCAGCCAATTGAGGAGTGGACCATTGGATGGAAGACCTCTCTCTCTCTCTCTCTCTCTCTCTCTCTCTCTGCTTCTCCTCTCTCTGTGTAACTCTGGCTTTCAAATAAATAAATCTTTTTTAAAAAGCACACTATACTACACATTTATTCTATGAACACTTTTTAAAGATTTATTTATTTATTTGAAAGCCAGAGTTGCAGAGAGGGACACACACACACACACACACAACAGTCTTCTGTCCACTGATTCACTCCCCATATGGCCACAACAGCCAGGACTGAGCCAGGCCAAAGCCATGAGCCAGGAGCTTCATCCAGGTCTCTAACATGGGTGGCAGAAGCCGGAACACTTGGGCCATCTTCCACTGCTTTTCCAAGACTATTTACCTGGAAGGCCAGGAAGCTAGGTGGGAAGTGAAACAGATGAGACATGAACTGATGCCCTTGTGGGATGTCAGCATCACAGGCAGTGGCTTTACCTACTATCCCACAAGGCTGGCCCCTCTATGAATGCTTTTTGTAATGTTCTAGTAAATGGTATTAATTAATTAAAAAATTAAATTTAAAAATTAAATTAAAAATTCTAATTAGGGGCCAGCGCCATGGCTCAATTGGTTAATCCCCCACCTGAGGCGCCGGCATCCCATATGGGCGCCTGGTTCTAGTCCCGGTAGCTCCTCTTCCAGTCCAGCAGAGATGCTGTGGCCCGGGAAGGCAGTGGAGGATGGCCTAGGTGCTTGGGCCCCTGTACCCACATAGGAGACCAAGAAGAAGCACCTGGCTCCTGGCTTCAGATCGGTGCAGCGCCAGCTGTAGCAGCCATTTGGGGAGTGAACCAATGGAAGAAAGATCTTTCTCTCTGACTCTCTCTCTCTCACGCTGTCTATAACTCTACCTGTCAAATAAATAAAAAATTCTTATTAAAAAATTCATTTATTTGAAAGGCAGGGAAAGAGAGACAGCTGGGGCTGGGCCAGGCTCAAGCTATGAGCCAGGAGTCAGGAATATCATCCCAGTCTCCCACAAGGGTGGCATGGGTCCAAGTAGTTGGGTCATCATCTACTGCCTTCCCAGGTGCACTAGCAGGAAGATGAATTGAAAGCAAAGAAGCCACAACATGAACCAGAGCTCCAATATGGGATGGTGCTTGACTGTGCCACCAAGCTGGCTCCATTAAAAGTATCTACTATTTTGACTATTTGTTCATAATTGTACTTGATTATAAACTGTACTACCCTAAACAACATAAAATTTTCTCTAAATGTTTGATTTCTGCCTAACTCAGGATCCTGCCCTTGTCTTATTACTTTTACTTTGGCTCCTATAGATGAGTTATCCACTCATGGGCTTAGCAATTTCAAAACTTAATCCCCTCTATTTCAAGGTTAAGACATAGCTTGCTAATCACCCTCAATGTAGCATCTTCTAACTAAATCAATTTCTTCCTCTGTCACTACATTTTTTTCCTCTTTTGTTTCCAGTAACAGCTGTTAGCATGGGGACATCAAGCGTGAAGCAGAGGAGCCATGCTGTACTCTTTCTATTTTCCCCATGACTACCAGGATGATATGGACATGTGTGCCGGAGAGAGAATCTTGAAGTTCTCATGCACACTGCATTCCCCTAACTTGACTTCAAGGTCCTTCAGGTCATGAATGTGCTTTTGAAAGCAAGTTTAAGTATAGTAACAGTGCATGTTCACATTCTGATTCTAAATTAAGACATTCCTTTAAGTTAAATATCTCATTCAGCAACAAAAATGAATAGCCTATTCCATGTCAATTTTTCTGTTTCCTTCATTCCTTATGATTTATATTGATACAAACTCTTTCTTACCAGGTTACATTAGTCTGGTAATGTCAATATTGATTTTGGTGCCTGACCTGGCACAAATGTAGCCACTTACATCAATGTAGCCACTGACTTCTGTGTTTTTCTGATATAGCTCTATTATTTTTTCCTTTTAAGACACAAAATGCTGCTTCTGGCTCATTTTGTCCTTTCCTGATTTGTGTTCCGAGTCTAGCCATTTCTTTGTATAATTTTGCTTCCTTTAATGGAGAATGCATTTCCTAATCAAGGCCACCATGCTATTTGTGCTTATAATTATTAGCCTGTTACTCTTTCTTGGTCCTCTCAGTGGACAGAGCTATGGAGTGTGTGTGTGTGTGTGCATGTACTAGTACATTCAAATCTTCATCTGTTTCTCTATATTAAATGTTGAAAATCATGAATCCACACAAATACCTCCAGTTGCAATCCAACACCACAGGGTTCATTCTGGTGTTTTCCTTTCTGTGTTAGTTACTTCTTTCTTGAACAGTGAAAAATCTGCTCCCTATTATCTTTAACCTGTTTACTTGCTCAATCCACCCTCCTGTCTGTAAGCAATCTCTCTTGGCTACCATCTGTCTTTGTCACCTCTGTGTCTGATGTCTTCTTCCTCCCACTTGGGCTCATGCATCTATGCACCTGGCACTGTGTTACGCAGCCACCCTTCTGAACCCACTGTGTATCCAACACCTTGAACCAGGTAACACTTCCGCTCCACCATCATTGGACTGTGACTCCCCCATTCCAGGACACCGCCACAGCTCCCTAACTGTCCGCATCACTTCCTTTTTAAATGTTGATGCCTAATTAACTTGTTTTACCTAATGGTTATAAGATTAAAGTATTCAAAAAGCGAAATGCTGCAACATTCTCCCATTTTGTTGAGGTTTAATTACCATGAAAAAGACTGCACATATTTAAAGTGTAAAATTGGATAGATTTGTATATATGCATATTAAGTTATCAAAATCAAGATAACATATCCATATCTTCTCTGTTGAGTTTTTTAAAATGATTTTATTTATTTACTTGAGAGGCAGAATTACAGACAAAGAGAAGGGGAGAGAGAGAAAGAGAGAGAGAGAGAGAGGGGTCTTCCCACTGGTTCACTCCCCAAATAGCTGCAATGGAAGAGCTGGGCTGATCTGAAGCCAGGAGACAGGAGCCTCTTATGGGTCTCATGTGGGTATACAAGCCCAAGCACTTGCGCCATCTTCTACTGCTTTCCCAGGCCATCAGCAGGGAGCTGGATCAGAAGTGGAGCATCCGGGTCTCAAACCGGTGCCCATATGGGATGCCAGCAATGCAGGCAGATGCTTAACCTTCTATATTTCAGTGGCAGTCCCTGCTTTTTTTAAAATTAAAACTTTTTGGGGCCTGGCATTGTGGTGTAATAGGTTAAACTGCCATCTGCAATGCCAGGATCCTGTGTTGGCACTGGTTCGAGTTCTGGTTGCTCCACTTCTGATCCAGCTCCCTGTTAATGCATATTGGAAAGCAGTGGAAGATGACCCCTGCCACCCAGGTGGGAGACCTGGAAGGAGTTTCAGGCTCTTAGCTATTTGAGGAGTGAAACAGCAGATGGAAAACCTCTTTCTCTCTGTCTTTCCCTTTCTCTGTCATGCTGCCTTTCAAATAAATAAAATAAATCTTTAAAAAAGAAATCTGTGTCTGTACTGTTTTCAAATTTATTAGTGATGATTTGTTCATTAAATTTCATTATTCATTAGTATTTTTAAGGATGTTGCCTTTGTAATTCCTGATATAAGTCATTTAGTTCTTTAGTTCTTTCCTGGCCAGTCTGGAGAGAGGTTTATCAATTTTACTGATTTTTCAGAGGCTTAGCTATTGCTTTCATTGGTCTTATTGTTTCATATATTAATTATTTCTTTTTTTACTTTATTATTTTTTTACCGTGAATTTAGGTAACTGTTTTGTGATTGCTTCAGGTAGAAGGTAAGGTCATTGATTTGAGAAATTTCTTTTCTAATAGAGGCATCTAGCACTAGAAATTTATTTCTAAGCAGAGCTTTAGCTGCTTCTCAGAAGTTTCAGTATGCTGTGTATTATTTTGTTTTGTTTTTCCTCTTGGAGACCTATCTGGTATATTGATAAAATTCCTTTCTAGTAGGAAAATATATTTTGTCTAAATTGAATATTATTTGAGATTTATTTTTATAACTAAAGATACATTCTATCTTGGTAAATCATGTGTGTGCACTTCTATATACTCTGTTTTTTGTGGAGTGTTCTATAAAGGCTCATCATGTCTAATTGAATGATAATATTTTCAAGTATACTATGCCATTACATGTTCATAGTTTTATTTTTCTGGCAATTACTAAGAAGGAGGGCACTACCAAAATACTTCACTGTTCATTTGCTTCTCATGGGATGATGCTTTCCTTCATTCACTCTGGAGCTCTTCTCAGTGCAGCAATAGTTAGGGTCCTTATATTTGATTAATTCATCAACACATTCATCTTTTTTCAAAAAATATTTATTTATTCACTTGAAAGAGTTACAGAGATAGGGAGAGAAGTCTTCCATCTGCTGGTTTATTCCCCAAATAACTGGTGGAAGCCAGTATCCAAGAGCTTCCTTCAGGTCTCCCACGTGGTGCAGGAGCCTGAGCACTTGGGCCGTCCTCCACTGCTTTCCCAGGTGCACTAGCAGAGAGTTGGATCAGTAGTAGAGCAACTGGGACTCAAATTGGTGCCCACATGGGATGTTGGTGTTGTACACAGTGGCTTTACTCCCTACACCACAACACCATCGCCAATACCTTCATCGGTATAAAATGGATCCTTCTCTCTCTTTTTTTATTTGACAGGTAGAGCTAGACAGTGAGAGAGAGAGAGAGAGAGAGAGAGAGAGAGAGAGTTAGTTTTCCTTCTGTTGGTTCACCCCCCAAATGGCTGCTACAGCCAGAGCTACGCCAATCTGAAGCCAGGAGCCAGGTGCTTCCTCCTGGCCTCCCATGCAGGTGCAGGCACCCAAGCACTTGGGCCATCCTCCACTGCCTTCTCAGGCCACAGCAGAGACCTGGACTGGAAGAGGAGCAACTGGGACTAGAACCCGGTGCCCATATGGGATGCCGGTGCTGCAGGCGGAGGATTAACCAAGTGAGCTATGGCCCCGGCCCCATATTCTTCTCTTACATAATACTTTTTTTCTATGAAGTTTGCTTTGATGTTGATAGATACTACAGCTCTCTTTTTTACTTTCTTCTCCTCAGATTGGCTAATTTAATAATTTTCTGTTTTTCACAATATATTTCTTTTCATTTCATTTGAAAGGCAGAAAGAGGGAGAGAGGGAAGAGAGAGGAGAGAGGTGAGAGGAGAGAGAGAGAGAGAATAGATATCTTCACTCTGCTAGTTCACTCCCCAAATGCCCATAATAGCCAGAATTGGGCAAGGCTGAATCCAGGAGCCCACCACTCAATCCAAATTTTCTAGCTGGGTGCCAGGGATCCAGCTCGTTTAGCCATCGGTTGTTGCCTCCCATGTGTACATTAGCAGAAGCTAGATGGGAAGCAGAATTGCTATGACCCAAACCAGGCAAACCAAATGCTTGCTCCAGCTTTCCAAGTTCACTGGTTCTTCTCCATGCCAAAATCCACTGTTATCCCCAACAGTCAGGTTTTATTTCATTTATTGTAGTTCCAGCTTCAAAATTTCTATGTGGTTTCTTTTTATAATTGTTGTCTCTTTTTTGATTTTCTGTAATTGATGATATGTTGTTTTCCTGATTTCTCTAAGTTTTTTGTCCATGTTTTCCTTTGGCTTTTTGAATATATTTAAGACAGTTGATTCTTAAGTTTTTCTCCAATATATCCAATGTCCATACCGCCTAGAGATTTTATTTTAAATTGTTTGTGTGTGTGAATGGACCACAATTTTTTGTTTCTTTGAATGTCTTGGTTTTTTTTTTTTTTTAAACTGAGAATTTGATTTTGTGGATTACAGTGTGGTATTTGGAAATCAGATTGTTCCTTCTTCCCAGGATTTGTTATTCTCCAGGTAGTAGAGTTTTTGCTTGTTTAATAACTTTTCAGAGCCATTTAAAACAGCCTTATTGAGACATAATTCACATACCACACTATTCTCTTATTGGAAGTACACCACTCCATGACTACTAACATATTCTAAGATATATGGACCCACAACCATAGTCAATTTTGTTCTAAACTAATTTTTAAAAGCCTGCATATTTTTGTCCTATCTCTGAAGTTTCTGTTCTTTTATCTTACTGGTCTACTAGTGGTTTATCTTTTTTTTTTTTTTTTTTTTTTTTTTTTTTTTTTTTTTTTTACAGGCAGAGTGGACGGTGAGAGAGAGAGACAGAGAGAAAGGTCTTCCTTTTGCCATTGGTTCACCCTGCACCCGCATGGGAGATCAGGAGAAGCACCTGGCTCCTGGCCAGCGTGGTGCGCCAGCCACCACGCCGGCCACGGCAGTCATTGGGGGGGTGAACCAATGGAAAAAGGAAGACCTTTCTCTCTGTCTCTTTCTCACTGTCCCCTCTGCCTGTCAAAAAAAAAAAAGTAGAAAAAGTGAGACCTTCTGATGAGCCCTAAGAGTCTTTTTTAAAAAAAATTTTATTTATTTATTTGAGAGGTAGAGTTACAGAGAGAGGAGAGAGAGAGAAAGGTCTTCGTGTGTTAGATCATTCCCCCATTGGCCGTAATGCCTGGAGCTGAGCAGATCCAAAGTCAGCAGCCAGTAGTTTACTCTGAGTCTCCCACATGAGTGCAGGGGCACAAGCACTTGAGCCATATTCTATTGCTTTCCCAGGCCATCAGCAGGGAGTTGGATCAGTAGTGGACCAGCCAAGACTCAAACTGTGGTCTGTATGGGAGGCTGGTGCCGCAAGCAGAGGCTTAGCCCACTATGCCACAGTAGGGCCTCTAGGGCCCTAACAGTCTTAAACCTGTAGCAGCTGAGCAGCAAGGAAGCCATCTGACTTGACTCTGAGGCAGTCCTCACTGCCTGTCATGGAAGGTGAGACTCCACTGCTGCGGTTACTGGTAGAAGCGTGTGTAGCTAAAAAGGTGGCACTAAATTACAATACTGAACATTAACTATAGAGCAGTACACCTGAGGGCTGTATGGTCCTCAGGTGTTCTGTGTAAAGACAGATTAGATAAAGGGAATTGGCAAGTGAGTTATCTAAATAGAGTCTGTGAATTTGGTTTTTGTGATAAGATGAATTCATAACATGCATTTTGCTACTGATATTTCCCTAAAAGCTGCCAACTGTGCAAAAGTATACCTTGTGAAGAACTTCAATTGAATTGCTGAGGAAACAGCCATATCTGGTAGATAGTGACATATTCCCTCTTGTAGAAACTCCAAGAAATGTTTTGAGACAGTTTTGAAAATGGCAAATTAGGTCCTTTGTCCAAATAGGTACTGGATCACACAGAAGTAGCCCAAATCCGCAGTTGGTGAATTAAAATTGTTATCTTGTGAAACAAGGTTTGGGGTGGTTGAGTTTCTGTAATATTAGGAATATTTGTAATTCACTCCAACCACAGTAGGCTTTGCTAAATATGTTATGCCTGTGAATGAGAAAACAAGTGAGGGAGAAAATACACAATTAATTTGGAATGATGAAATAAACCAGAGACTGATGTCAAACGGGCAAGAAGCTGAGAAAATGCTTTGAAGGGGAAAAAAAAGTGAAAGGGACAGTGGGAGATATTATTAAGGCATCTGAAAAATTTTCACATGACTTTGGCTTATTATAACTATTTTCCAAATTTATTTATGTATGAAAGGCAGAATAACGGGAAGAGTGAGAAGCAAGCATTGGAAAACCAATGCAAATAGACTGAAAACCCTACACAGCAACCTCACAGCTTGCACGTGTCATTCAAATGTGACAAAGTGAGGGTCCCTCTCCCTGTGGGGTCGCACGTGGAGGGAACCTTTGCCCCCTCTGTCTCTCAAGAGGTGTGGGCGGAAGTTCCCAGCAAGGAGCAGGGCGTGGCGGTCCCCACTGGTTGGAAACGACCAGATTTATGTCGGCGGAGACCTGGGCTCGTGTCTGTATTGCCCCCGGACCTATGTCAACCGGCTCTCCCCAGTGCTCCACCTTATCCAAGACTGTTCAGGACGCAAACAAGCAGTGCGCGCCTTGCTTCTGGCGGGTTCTCAAACCTGCCCAGCTCTAGGCGTCGCTGTCCTGGGACTCTATATTCCGCTGACGTCTCCCATGCAGCACCGCCGGGCTTTCCCTGCGCCCTTTTCCTGCTCCTGGACAGCCCTCGGTCGGCGTGCTGCCTGCTCCTCCCAGCAGTGCTTGGTCCTCGCGCTCTCCGTGGAAGCTCAGTCCTAGTCGTCCAGGGTCCGCGTCGCAGTCCTAACGCGTGGCTCTCGTTGCAGCTGCTTCTCATGCCGCCGCCTCCTTCTGGGAAGTGGGGACCAGGGTGAGCGCAGCGCCGGGGATCCGCGTGTGCTGGGGGCTGCCAGCGAGGGCGCTGAGCCCTGGAGCCGGCTTCGCGATCCTGCTCCTGAGAGCACGGAGGCCGGGGTGGAAGCGCCACCGCCGGGGGAGCCGCGATGCCGGCGGCTTGCGTGGAGCCCTCGGGCAGCCTGGCTGCGCACTGCCTCTCCTGCGCCCGTGCAGCTGCTTCTCTGCAGGGCACAGGGCGCAGCTGGGAGAAACGAGGGCGAGCCCCTTGCTCTGCCCCTCAGGGAACTCCCACACGGGTCCAGACACACAAACTGGACGCCTCGGGACAAGGCGGGCCGTGTTCCCCGGGGAGCACCAGAGCGCCAAGACCGCCCGGTGCTCGGGGCAGTGGACGCGTGGAGGGCGAGTTTGAGCCGCTGCGCTCTGTGCAGAGTTTCGGGGTTCTGCTCCTGGTCAAGCGTGTGTACGTTGTTGTAACCCCGTGACTGTGTCCCACGGCGCTCCTGATGTAGAGTCAGACCGTTTCTTCCGAGTTCCGTGTCTGCCCTTCTGCAGACTTCACTCTCCTCTGTCCAGCTTTCTTGTGATTAGCACGGTTTGTCTTCTGCTGTTCTTTTCCATCGAACACATCGATTTATATATATATATAATTTTAACTTTTATTTAATGAATATAAATTTCCAAAGTACAGCTTATGGATTACAATGGCTTCCCCCCACCCCCCATAACTTCCCTCCCACCCGCAACCCTCCCCTTTCCCGCTCACTCTCCCCTTCCATTCACATCGATTTATATTTAAAGCAGATTTCTCAGGGGCATTTATAGGTGGATGATGATTCTTAATCGAGACTGGCAGTTGTTGTTGAATGACCCGTTACACCATGGCGCAGGCACACATAAAAAAGACCCCATAGATATCCATGCCCTAGTCCCTGGAACCTGTGGGTGTTCCTTTCCTTGGCACCAGGTCACCAGGTGTAAGGTGGAATTAAGGTTGTTTACCAGCTGACTTTAAATGGGAAGCCTCTGGTTTCTCCACATGGGTCTCATCTAAAGATAACAGCCCTCAAATGCAGGAGTCAGAAATTGCCAGCCAGAAGCAGAGGCAGAAGAGATTCCAGGTGTGACAGGGTCTCCTTCTGCTGCAGGTGTTGCAGGTGGAGGAAGGGGACTCTGAGCTCAGGCACCCAGGTGGTTTCTAGGCTCAGAGGCTGTATGAGTCCTGGGCTCACAGACAATGCCAAGGAGACCTCAGTCCCTCCACTGCAAGAGCCTGAATTCTGCCAAAAAATAAATGAGCAAGGGACCAGATGTTCTTGTCCCCAGGAAGGAATGCAGCCTTGACCTTGGTTTGTCCAGGTGAGACCTGCACCAGACTCCTGGTGGAAGGACCTGGGAAATGACAAATGTGTGCTCTATCCAGCCACTGAAATTATGGTAATTTGCTATGTCAGTGACAGAAAATATAGACTTTTTATGTTATTGTTAAAGACTTACATATTTGAGAGACAGAGTTATAGACAGAGAGAGGAGGAGAGGGAGGGAGAGAGGTCTTCCATCTGCTTGCTCATTCCCCAAATGCTCACAACAACTGGAGCTGGGAGCCAGGAGCTTCTTCTGGGTCTCCCACGTGGGTTCAGAGGCCCAAGCACACATTCTACTGATTTCCCAGGCCATAAGCAGAGAGCTGGATCGGAAGTGGAGCAGCTGGGTCTTGAACTGGTGCCCATATAGGATACTGTCACTGCAGGCAGAGGCTTATACTATGCCACAGCGCTGGCCCCAACTCTTTATGTTTTTATATGATGTTGTCATTGATAGAGTCATAATCACCTCTACTATGGTGTTCACTTTCATTCTCCACAATTTGGCCACATCACAACCACAAAAGAATCTCCATTCTTTAGCAACCCCATGCTTCAGACACTGCAGTATCATTGGTGTAACTCTGGACAGGATGCTAGATGTATGATAAAGGGAGAGGGCTGGAGTGAACATTTTTTTGTATTTTTTTTATTTTGATATTATCTGTACTTTAAAAAAACAGCCAAATGTCTCAATTGACCTGTAGAGGGGTCACCTTATTTTTTTAGTCCCAATTAGTATAAGTAATTGTTGTCTTCCCTCAAGGTCTCTAATTTCAGTGTAAGTTTATGCACAATTTTGGCTCAAAAACATTCTGTGAAGGTCATTATGCATTCTCAAAAGTCTGTAACCCTGGTGTGCAGTCCAGGACTGCCTTCTGGATCCTGAGCTGCCTGGGGCAGATCTACCATGCTTCAGAAACCCATGAAGATCAAAGCTGGAAGATCCACCCTTACAGGTGAAATTGACACACTAGGGTGAAATCTTGCAAGTTCTCATGTGGCATGGATGGAAGGAAGGCAGGCACCTGGATTGCCTGGTGTGATCCTTAATGACAGGGTGCCATAAATTAAGGTCTTTTTGCTTTTTACTTGTTAAACTTTTTATTCGGGGGGCTGGTGCCATGGCTCACTTGGTTAATCCTCCGCCTGTGGTGTCGGCATCCCATATGGGTGCCAGGTTCTATCCTGGTTGCTCCACATCCAGTCCAGCTCTCTGCTGTGGCCTGAGAGAGCAGTGGAGGCTGGCCCAAGTGCTTGGGCCTTGCACCCACATGGGAGACCAGGAAGAAGTGCCTGGCTCCTGGCTTTGGATCGGCGCAGCACCGGCCATAGCGGCCATTTGGGGAGTGAACCAGTAGAAGGAAGACCTTTCTGTCTCTCTCTCTCACTGACTGTAACTCTACCTGTCAAATAAATGAATTAAAAAAAACTTCTTATTCGGTGAAGTATTATGTCTTTTTACTATAATGAAAATTTAAAATGTTATAAAAAGTTTTAAAAAAAAGGGAGAAGGAAGGAGGGAAGAGAGAGGGGTAGGGAGGGAGGACGGGAGTATCATTATGTTCTTAGAATTGTTTTTTTTTTTTATCTGAAAGATAGAGTTAGACAGTGAGAGAGAGAGACAGAGAGAAAGGTCTTCCTTCCGTTGGTTCACTCCTTAAGTGGTAGCCTCAGCCAGCGCTTTGCCGATCCGAAGCCAGGAACAAGGTGCTTCTCCTGGCCTCCCATGCGGGTGCAGGGCCCAAGCACTTGGGCCATCCTCCACTGCCCTCCTGGGCCACAGCAGAGAACTGGACTGGAAGAGGAGCAACTGGGACTAGAACCTGGCGCCCATATGGGATGCTGGTGCCGCAGGCGGGGGATTAACTAAGTGAGCCACGGCGCTGGCCCCATGTTCTTAGAATTGTATCAATAAAGCACACTGAAGCTGTCAAAAACTCACTAAAATTGAAATAAATTAAAATAATATGTAAATAAATAAATCTTGAAATAATATAAAAAAGAGAGGATGCCGTACCTGACAACAGTCCTGTAGATGGTTTTAGTGATCAAAGAACAGCCTCATGTACAATTCTGACAATGTGGCCCTTGTAAGCTTTGTGGTGCCCATCAAGGAGATGGTTCTGGGTCAGATTGGGGGGGGGTAAGGAAGGGCCATGATATGGGGATGAAGGGGCATAAACCTTTGTTCCTCCAGGAAGATCATCTTTTACATCCCTTTTCTTGCTTACTTGCTCAAGGCATCTTTTCTCTACTGACCACTGATCCTTTTGAACTGGAATGATAATAATTAAAAAAAAAATCCTCATTATCCAAGAAGCACAAGGAAATGCCCAGGGTACAGAGCCACTTCCCAAAGGTGATTTTCCAAACTTCAGTGGTGAGAACAAGGACTGCTTCCCCAACAGATTATCATGCACTGCTCTACAGAATTGTAAGGATCATCTCCACTGATCCTATACCCCACCACAACCAGCCCAGTGTCTGGCAGAAATACTCCCTCAAACCTCCTTACTCAAGACACACCCACTGGTGTGACCCTCTGGTCACTGATAACAGACTCTAAAAATGACTCAGCCACTACATTCTGAAAAAATACATCAGTTTTTGACTCGCTTTTTGAAAGAACTGTCTTATTTACTGCACTAAGGGATGTGAAATAGCCAGTGAGGGGAGAGGTGCAGGTGGCCACGCAATGTCATTAAACTAAGAGAGTGGTAAAAAGAGCTCTTCTCGGGGCTGGCGCCATGACTCACTTGGTTAATCCTCCACCTGTGGCACCGGCATCCCATATGGGCGCCGGGTTCTAGTCCTGGTTGCTCCTCTTCCAGTCCAGCTCTCTGCTGTGGCCCAGGAGGGCAGTGGAGGGTGGCCCAAATACTTGGGCCCCTGCAACCACATGGGAGAGACCAGAGGGAGGTACCTGGCTCCTGACTTCGGACTGGTGCAGCTCCGGCTGTTGCAGCCATCTGGGGAGTGAACCAACGAAAGGAAGACCTTTCTCTATCTCTCTCTCTCTCTCTCTCTCTCTCTCTCTCTCACTGTCTAACTCTATCCATCAAATAAAAAAAAATAGAGCTCTTCTCCAACTTTTTTTGGAGGGAAGGGCACTTAAATACACATCCATGATAGAGCTCCAAGGGACTGGTCACCCTTCAGACACCAACAGAGGCAGACATTGAGAGCTTATCTGACTCCTTCCTTTCTCTAAGCAGTGGCCCTGTGATGACCAAAACCCACACCCCCCAACACAGTACACAGAGAAGACAGCATTCTTTGTGAATATTTATTGGGAAAAATCAGTATTTTTAACAAGGAATTAATGATTTTAGCAGGGCAGTTTTCCTCCCTGGAAATGCTGGAGAAGTATTTTCTATTTAAAGAGGCTTCAGCAGTGGCAAGGGCAACTCACGGCACTTGGCCAACCTGACACCTGCAGGTCAGGCTTGGAAGTGGCACAGGCTCCCTCTGGGACACAGCCGAGGGGTACCTCTGACACCATAGCTGGTCCCTGAATGGCACGACTTTCTTGGGCTCTCTGTCTCTGTGTTTCATTTGTGTATTCCTTGCAGGGTAACTCTGGCCAGCAAATGCAGCTTCTTGGCGGCAGGACTTGGTACTTGTCCCTTTACAGGAAGTGACCCTGTGATTGAAGGGATGGCCCTGGACAGGTGCTGCCCCGATCTGCAATTCTGCCTGCCGCTGAGCTTTGCTAAATTTGACCTGGGTGGAAAGGGGCACTTGGTGGCAGGTCTTACCTGTTCCGTGATCACGCCCCAGCTTCTTCCCTGGAACCTTCCCACTAGCTGGCTTCACTGGTTGAACCTCAGTGTTCCCAATGCAGGTGGCTTGATTTTTACCTGGGCCCCTGCTCTGCTCAGATGATAGGGAACTTCCCTGTTCCAGGAAACGATTTTGCCCTTCACATCTTCTGCTAGGCCAAATCCACTGCAGAAAGTGCTTCATCCGTTTTCTGAAATGGCTTTCAGCAGGGGGCCGCCCCTTCAGTGGCTGGGTTGGGGAATATTTGCTCTCAAGCATGTCCTTCACTGTCCCATCTTGAGCAGCATGGATCCTCCTTCTGGGCTGGGATGGCCCTAACCCTGCATCTCCTCCACCAAGCTCTTCTGGTTTGCATTCTGGAGGGCTTACTGTCTTTGAAGCTGCTGGGAGATTCTTATCCTGGTCCTTCCAAAAGGCACACACAGGGACACAGGGCTCCTGCATCTGCTCCCTCCTGATCCTTGTGTTGTCCATATGGACATGCAGCACCTGGGAAGGGGGTGTGTGTCCAGGGTAGATGCCTTGGGTATATGTCAGAACAGGCTTGGGTTTCAAGTTCTCTGAGGCCAGAGGCATGTCAGTGGGATGGCTATGGGCCTGGCTACAATCTCTGTTAGCCAACTTCAACTTTAACTCACAAAGCAGAAGATTTTTAAGGTCTGACAGTTCAGGATCTCTGGGTTCAGAGAGTGTTGGTGGGGTATGTTTAGTTGTCAGGGTAGTTTGTGTTTTTTCCAAAGTCACACCTATTACTGGGGAGCTTTTTGGCTCATTGGTTTTCAAGGTTTTACTACATGGAGATGGGGGAGAACAAAGTTCCTTTGCCTTGAATATCTCCCTGTACATGATATATGTGGGAAAATGTTCTAAATTCTGCATATTTTTGCTCTGAAGCCTTTCAGTTCTATTTGTAGAGCTCTCTTTCTTAGCATATGATTCCGGTATATCCCCATCCTGCCTTGTGGGCAGCATTGGTCTACTTCTATTTGTTAATTTGGGAGGTTTCTGTTTTGCTTTGTCAATGATGCTGTCTGTGCAAGACAGAAAATGCTGCCTGCAATCCTGAAATCCCTGAATGTTTCCTACAGGCTCCTGAGAGATATCACAGGGTATCTGCCTCATTTCCCTCAGTCTTTCCTTGCACACAGGTGAGGTGACGGGGACAGTGAAATCCAGACTGGGGCCAGAGACTGTTGTTTCCAACTTGTCTCCCTGTGAAGATCTGGAGCTTCTTCTGATGGGTTTGGAGACTCCACCTTGGGAATCAACCTCAGAGATAAAGTTGGTTGAGGAGGGAAAGTGTGAATGACAACTGCACTGGGATGGGTTCCCTTTTGTTTTAAAGATTTCTATGGATTCAAGGATTTTTTTGGGAAGTCCCCACATTATCCTTTTGCGAAAACTTTTGATATGGTCTTCCAATGTCTTTTGCTTGCTGGAACAAAGGAAGGAAATCTCAGAGGAGGTATTGATATTACTGTCTACACTCACCAACTGAGCCAAGTCATTGCGTTCCTCTTGGTTATATGATTTCTCAGGGAGAGGCAATGGTTGTTTGATAGAATACCATGAATTATATACACTCATAGGGATCTGACTGTCATTGATTTGCATAACTTTTTTGCTCAAATGGGCTTTCAAGGCATTTTCAAGTTGTTTCTGATTTACACTCATCCCTGAGACTCTTGAACTATGTCCAGAAAGATTTACCATGTGACTTTCTCTCTCAGAGACAGACCACGAACTCATATCTGAAGACTTCTCTGCATCATTAATTAGATGATCATATGAACCACTCTTCAAAACAGGGCCCTGGGACTTCCTCGCATGTTTTTCTAGAGGAAGCATTTCTGAGGTCCTTTCATAGAAATTGCCAGGTTTTCTGAATCCCAAATCCATTGCATCTGTGCTCTTCTGACCCATAAACAAATACCCTCCTGAGAGTCTCTTATTGCCCATTGATTCAGATATCTCAGGAATGTCTGTCTGAGGGTTAATCAATGACAGAGACTCTTGGACCCTGCGGGGAAGGCCCCACCGATGTTGGATTAGCCTCTTTCGAAGGTGGTGCTCTAGTTTCTCCCGAATCTCACTGTGAAGGGAAAAATCTCTACTAAGAATGCAGATTGGAATGCAAGCTTTGGAGGACTGGCTTGTCAAGGATAGGTTGGGAGCAGGAGGACAAAAGTCTTTCTGAGACAAAAGGACCGCTGAGGGTATATCCCACAAACTTTCCTGCTTTTTTGTCAACAAGTGACATTCCAAGTGTTGGATTTCAGATGGCATGAGAGCCTCTGCTTCATTTGGGAGTCCAAGGAAATGTACACCACAGGGGTTATACTGAGGTACAGGAGAGGGTGGCAGGTTCAGGAGAAAGGATTGAGGTTGGTCTTCAGTGAGAATTTGGGGCTGGGGTTGGGGCATGGCTTGCAGCAGGGGTTGAGCTTGGATCTCAGGCTCAGACAGGGGTGGGGGATCTGGAAGTGCTGGGGGTTCCTGGTCTGTGGAGCTGTCCTGCATACTACTGAAGACGATTAGGGTTGAAGAACAACCACTTGAGACAAGGCCAGCAGGGTAAAGGAAGTCATGGTTCAGAGCTGGTTGACCCCAGGTGAGTTGGATACATTTTCTCTGTAGATGGAACTCAAACATCTTAGGAGATACTGGCTGCTGAATCATCTGCAGCTCCTGTGGTTTGTCATCACTGCTCCAAAAAGGAAGGGAGACTGCTGAGTCATGCTTGACAGAAATTGACTCTAGCATTTTCCCTGGAGAACGAAGTAGGACATCTGGTCTATGTTGTTTTGGAAAAGGTCCTGTTGTCTTTTCCTTTTCCTCGTGTATCAGGAAATCACCCCTCTTTCTGACTTGTTTCTCTAGGAGTGCCAGGGTATCTGGACTGAGAAGTAATAGACTACCTGGAAGGTTGACTGCAGGATCAATCCCAATGGATGGCTGGGATGAATGGAGGCCAAGATTATTCTGCTTGGCATCTCCTTGTGCCCAGTTTGAGGTGGACAAGTCCTTGGTATGACCTTGAGGACAGATTTCTGATGTTGCCATGTCAGGAGATTGAGTGGCTTTGTTTTTTGGCTCATGGGTGGGCAACCCACAAATGCTGTCCTCCAGAGTCACTGTGACTTCTCCTTGGAGAACAGGATCTGTTCCCTGGCCTGGACAAGGTGGAGGAGGGAGAATGCCAAGTGGCTGTGTTGGGAAATGTCCCCCTGGGAATGAGAAATCCAAGCCAGGAATAGGCTCTGGAGGCAGAAAGTCACCAAGATTTGAGGAGGAAATTAAGTCTTCCAAGGAGGTGTCCAGGTTAGTTGAGAGAGTTGAACAGGGAGATGGAGAAGGCTCAGGCACAGGGGGTGGTATTGGGTCTCCTGGAGCAATTGCCAAGAGGTCAGAGGTGAGACTTACTGAGGATTCGATCATAGAATCAGAGGATGGTGAAAAATACTGAGAGAGAGCAGCATCTTGCAGGGACCCCTGGGACAACAGCTGCTGGATCTCTGCTGTTGCTCTGTTACACACCTCACATGAGAGGTCTGGACACAACATGTGACGGAAGTGTGTACTGTCATGGTGGTGGCCCAGGGGGCTGTAGGAGACAAGAAACATAAAGTTGTAGGCAGGACCACTAGAGGAAAGGAGGGCCTCATGACCTATTGGGGTTAGAGGACCCCTGGAGCTGCTATCCCCTGCACACTGCCTCACTTTCAGGACTTCACAATGAACTATCTTCTCCTTAAGCCTTCCCCATCTACTCCTCCCTACTCCTAGAGCAGGCTACACTGTTCCCCTGGAATGCATAGAACAGGATATAAAAGGAATCAGGGAGGGGAAGACTCTTCACCTTTTCAGAATGGAAGACAGCTTCCTTCTCTCCTCTACTTCTCTCTTGTGAGATCTCCAACCTGGGAAACCAGGAGAGTGGGTTATATGTAAAAAGTTAGAAGCACATGGATGTTCCTTTATGGGAGCCCCTTGAGTCATGAATCTCTGAAATCCCCAAAGTTGTCAGACAAAATCAAATGGTCAGCAATTATTAATAAGTGTCATACATGCATCTACATCTAATAACAAAGTATTTTTACCTGCTCCATTCCTTGGTGATGCTGAGAACCACCACATGGGTGCAGGCTTTGTGGTACAGCATCTTACGTCAGCACTTGGAATGCCTGAATCTCATATTGGAGTGCAAGTTCAAGTTTCAGCTGCTCCCCTTCCAATCCAGCTTCCTTCTATATATGTGAGGCACTAGTTGATGGCTCAAGTACTTGAGTCCCTCTCACTGACTGGGGAGGCTGGGATAGACTTCTAAACTGGCTTCAGATTGGCCTACCAGTAGTGTAATGAACTACATTGCAAGATCTCTTCCTTTTTCCTTCTGTTCCTGTCACTCTTCCTTCAAATAAATAAATGTGTAAATCTCTCTAGACATGTCAGTGGTTACCTCAAAGAGGAATGTGACCACTCAGGATGTTAAAGGAGTTATACAAAGCTGTAAGTAGAAGTTCTGGCTTCAAACATGCAGTAATCCTTCCTCAACATCTCATGTCACCATGTATTGGGCAGCACCCATTTGCCATGTCAACTCTGCCTCCTGCTTGTGGGTGCAGAGTTCTCAACATGAAGTTTCAGGTCTCAGTGCCTTCCCTGGGCCTTTGACATTTCTGTTTGCTGAGGGACAGTATTTAGTGACTGACATCCTCAGAGATCATGGACCTGAGCCTTCATGGAAGGGATAGGAAGAGTCATCCTTGGAGGGTTCAGGTCGAATGGGGAGAACCTTACCTGTAAGTGTTCCACCTTTCCTCCTCCTCTTGGTTCTGCTCCGATGCTGAGAACACAAAATAATGGGGAGTGGATGGACTGGGACACAATTCTCTCATTCTTCTCCCCAGGATGATTTGCACCACATTTCTCAGGACTCCTATACTTCCTTATTTTAATCAAAATGGGGTATTCCTCCTTATTTTTTATTTTTTCAAGGTGATCAAATATTTTCAAATACTCCTTTTTTTTTGGTAAAACTGAAAGAAGGATGGTATCTCTGGAATCCTCAGGTATTCTCACAGTTGGACGACCTTTGCTGGCACAGGATCTGTGACCACCTGTCCCATCTGTACTCTTCAGAGGACCCTGTGTCCTGGGGACAGAGCTTGGGCTCCAGCATCTGCTTGTGGGCTCTAATAATCTCAAGCCAACATGATGGAAGGCTTGGTTGAGGAACCCCTGTTCTGGGAATGGAACTCATGGTGTAGGGTGAAGATACGCCCCTCTCTGTTGGAGAATCCAACTCCCAAATCAAGCCAAGCCAGGACCACAGCTTCAGTGTGTTTGGAATTGTGTCCTGGCAGCCTCCACTTCACCAGGGAGATTCTCTGAGAGCTTCACATGGAAACCTTAGTCCTCCCTAAACCCCTGTCTCTACCCAACCTCTTCCCCTACAAGAGTGAGGTCTTGTCCTTTCCTCACACTTCCCTTCTGAGCCATCTCTGACCCAACACATTTCTGTAGACATGTGAGACTAGAAATGGGAGGCACCAGCAACAAAACATCTCTCCTGGGGGTTCCCCCATGGCTCCCTACCTTGGTTGGTAACAGCAGGTAGCAAAGGTAGAGAAGCAGCAGCCCCACCACAATCAGAAAGATGCAGTTGGGGACAGTATCTAAGCACACAGAGCTGAAGCTTAGCCAGGGCTCAGTGTGGCTCTTTAGAAACAAGAGAACCTTCTCCATTGTCAGAACTGCATGGCTCCCTGAGGCAACTGAGTTCTGAGAGTGTGCAGGCTCCACCAAAGTCCCAGGCCTACATCACAGAGCACGGAGAGTCACAAAGGGCTTGTGAAAGTGGGGAGGGGACAACTTGAGGAAGCTATGCCACGCTCCTCCCTCACCCATAGGCCCCAGCCCTGCCATACTATTGTCCGCTTGCTCCCTTCTTTCACATCATACATCCATCGTAGAGGACTTTTCTCCATTCCCTCTGTGAGAAACAGCCTCACCTGTCCATTCAAAGAATAAACTCAGACTCAGGGAGCACAGCATGATGGAAACTTTATTAATGCTCTGCAAGATCAGATGCTTGGTGGATGGTTTACAGCAAGCCATTTATTACTTTTATTTCATTTTTTTAAACAATTTTTTTTGGATAGGCAGAGTTAGACGGTGAGAGAGAGAAAGGTCTTCCTTCCGTTGGTTCACCCCCCAAATGGATGCTACTGCCGGCGTGCTGCACTGATCCAAAGCAGGAGCCAGGTGCTTCTCCTGGTCTCCCATGTGGGTGCAGGGCCCAAGGACCTGGGCCATCCTCCACTGCCTTCCCGGGCCACAGCAGAGAGCTGGACTGGAAGAGGAGCAACTGGGACAGAAAGGTAGAGTTACAGATGGTGAGAAAGGTCCTCCTTCCACTGGTGCACTCCCCAAATGACCGCAATGGTCAGAGCTGGGCTGATCTGAAGCCAGGAGCCAAGAGCTTCCTCTGGGTCTCCCACGTGGTGCAGGGGCCCAAGGACTTTGGCCATCTTCTACTGCTTTCCCAAGCCATAGCAGAGAGCTGGATTGGAAGAGGAGCATCTGGGACTAGAATCAGCACCCACATGGGATCCCATCACTGCAGACAGAGGATTAACCTACTGTGCCACGATGCCGGTCCCTATTTATTACTTATAAAAAGATTGATTTATTCATTTGAAAGACAGAGTTACAGAGACAGAAGGAGAGACAAAGAGATTCATCTTCCATCAGCTGGTTCATTCCCAAAATAGCTGCAATGGCTAGAGTTGAGCTGGTCCGAAGCCAGGAACCAAGAGCTTCTTCTAGATCTCCCTTGTGGTTATAGGGGCCCAAGTACCTGGGCCATCCTCTGCTTCTTTCCCAGGGGCATCAGCAGGGAGCTGGATCAGAAGTGAAGCAGCTGGGACTCAAACCAGCAGTCATACAGGATGCTGACTTTGTAGGTGGTAGCTTAAACTCCTTCGTCACAATGCTGGCCCCTTATTTGCTAATATTTTCAAAACACATACGTTGAGAGCTGCTTGTATAGAATTAGAGTTGTTAGAAGCTTTTGTTGGCCAGTGCTGTGGCTCACTAGGCTAATCCTCTGCCTGCGGCGCCGGTACCCCAGATTCTAGTGCCGGTTGGGGCGCCGGTTCTGTTCCAGTTGCTCCTCTTCCAGTCCAGCTCTGTTGTGGCCCAGGAAGGCAGTGGAGGATGGCCCTAGTGCTTGGGCCCTGCACTCACATGGAGACCAGGAGGAAGCACCTGGCTCCTGGCTTCAGATCGGTGCAGCGCGCTGGCCGTAACGGCCATTTTTTGGGGGGTGAACCAACGGAAGGAAGACCTTTCTCTCTGTCTCGCTCTCTCACTGTCTAACTCTGCCTGTCAAATAAAAAAAAATTTGTAGCTGACAACATGGACATTAATTTGAATACAGAGCTGCATTTTAAAACTGGCCAAACACAGAGGAAGTAAGAAAGACATCATTTGTCTTTTTTAAAAAAAATGCTTCCTGGCCGGTGCCATGGCTCACTAGGCTAATCCTCTGCCTCTGGTGCCCGCACCCTGGGTTCTAGTCCTGGTTGGGGCGCCGGTTCTTTCCCGGTTGCTCCTCTTCCAGTCCAGCTCTCTGCTGTGGCCCAGGAGGGCAGTGGAGGATGGCCCAGGTCCTTGGGCTCTGCACCTGCATGGGAGACCAGGAAGAAGCACCTGGCTCCTGGCTTCGGATTGGCACAGCGCCAGCTGCAACGCGCCGGCCGTAGCAGCCACTTGGGGGGTGAACCAATGGAGAAAGGAAGACCTTTCTCTCTGTCTCTCTCTCTCTCTCTCACTGACTAACTCTGCCTGTCAATAAATAAAAAAATAAATGCTTCCCAAGAATGCCTTAATTTTCACCACCTAACACATCCATAAATATTCTTCCACCCTTAGCAAATTCGGCAAATTCTCCATTCATACTTCCTAGAGAAACTTTACCATCATCAAGTTATCAAGTTCATCATCATTGTCCTCTCAATGTTACTGGGCATCTCTCTTGGTTGTTCCCCCATGGTTCTTTACCTTGGTTGGTAACAGCAGGTAACAAAGGTAGACAAGGAGCAGTCCCTTCTCTACCTTTGTTATTCTTAGCTCTTCATTTTTCCCCATGTTGCTGGTAAAAAAGAAAAAAAAATCTTGTAACTGAAGGTTGTATTTCCCAAAGTGTGTTTTCGGGACAAACTGGATTGTAGGCTGTTAAATGACTTAAAAAGAGACTTATGGAGCAGTTGGTAAACACACTATTGTGCATATAGAATCCAAAATGAAAGCACTGTGCCTACTCCCCAAACTTATTGGAATATATTTCCCTTACATTTCATATAGTTCTGTGGTCTACTGTTCTGAAGGAAAACACAAGGGAAATGCTCAGAAGAGTAGAGAAGACAGAAGAAAAGTGCTTTACCCCAGAGAAACAAGATCATCCTTTCCACTAGTAAAAACAGTTATCTTCTTCAAACATGTTTGCCAGAGAACAAGACACAAATTGTGAGATATAACAAACAATAACAAGGTTGACACATCTTATATGTGAATCAATTATTGTAACATACAATCATGATTCTGATGTTTATGACAAGTAAACACAAAAATGACATAAATGTGACCTGCTGGTGTGTCTTATTAATGTATATAATCCTATGAAATAATTAAACCCCTAAACTAAATTAGATTCTCATAAATCTCAGCTTCTTCCAATAGTTCTTTTGTGGTATGAGAGAAAAATGATATTTAGTAACTGCAATTCTTTTTGCTCTATTAAAATTGATTTTTAGTAAGTATTATACAGTGTGTCACAAAAATGAAATCATGTAGCCTTTCCAATTTTTCATGTTATTTTTACTTCAGTCTATTGAGTTTTGATTCAGCATGGTAGCTGGAAAGTTTAAAAATGTTAAGTGTAATAAATTTCAAAGATTTTTAAAAATTGAGAATTGTATTTTTAAATAATTTATTATTTTAAATTTATATATAAAATTTATATATATAATTTATATGTGCATGGTTTTAAGAGCATGATACTTCCCACCCCACCCTCCTTTCTCTTTCTATTTTTTAAAAAGATTTTATTTATTTATTTATTTGACAGGTAGAGTTACAGACAGTGAGAGAGACAGAAAGGTCTTCCATCTGATGGTTCACCCCCCAAATGGCCACCACGGCCAGAGCTACGCTGATCCGAAGCCAGGAGCCAGGTGCCTCTTCCTGGTCTCCCATGCGGGTGCAGGGCCCAAGCACTTGGGCCTTCCTCCACTGTTTTCCCAGGCCACAGCAGAAAAATGGACTGGAAGAGGAGCAACTGGGACCAGAACCTGGTGCTTATATGGGATGCTGGTGCCGCAGGCGGAGGATTAACCTAGTGGATCATGGCGCCGGCCCCCCTCCTTTCTCTTTATCTTATTTTTCTTTCAATTTTTACAATGACAAACTTTTGATTTACTTTATAATCACAAGCTTAATCCCCCACTTAATAAAGACTTCAACAAATCGTATTTTATGTCTACTTTTGTGTCATTTTTCTAATGATTCATTTTTATTGAATTTCACACAAGTACCAGTCCACAGTGGACAGCAGGAAGTGAGAACGAAAGCAAACTCCTCCTTTGCCAAGGATGTTTTAAGGAATGGTGGCCTGGTGTACATACGCCCCTATAAAGACTTGGTGAGATATTTAAGCGTCTGCGTGAACTTGACTGGATCATGTGGTGCCCAGATATGAAATACACATCACTTCTCTGTCTGAGAAGGTGTTTCTCAAGGAGACTGGCAATTGAATTGGTGGACTCAGTAAAGCACTTAGCTCTCCAAAGTGTGGGTAGGCCTCCCTCAATCCCGTGAGAACCTGGCTGGAACAAAAGGGAAGGGAGGGCACACCCACTTGTCCTCTGCCTGAATGAGCTGGGGCGTCCGTCTTCTCTCGCCCTGCACTGAGACTTACACTGAACACTCCCTGTCAGGCATGTGGACGTGCCCTGCAGCACACCACCAGCTTTCCTGCGTCTACGGGAGCAGGAATGGGCTTCCTTTCATTTCACTCTTTCCCTGAGTGGGATTTTCCTTTATTTGCAACTGAACTTCCAGCAAAATGAATTTCCTATTTTTTTCCCACCATATGTTATGCAGAAAGATGACTTTCTGTCCACCATGAAAAGCTGATATGGGGCCTCTTTTGTTCTCACTCTTTGTGAGATGAATGACTTCTACAACCACTCCTCAGCATTGGTTACTTGGGCGGCCAGGAACACAAAATCAGTTCTCTTCTGCTACTGCTGGCTTCCTGGCGCTGAGCTGGGGAACTCAGTGTTCAACATCAGCCCCATCAGCTCACTTCCTGCCCGTGGGACCATGGGTGTGGTGCTGAGTATTTCCTGTCAGACTCCCTATCTGTGGGGGTGATGGATATCTACCCCAGAGAGCGGCTGTGAGGAATGAGGAATGCCACACACCTGACACATTCTTGCTCCCGTGTCCTTTCTGTCAAGTTAGTTATCCTCTGTTCCAAAAGAACTGAAGAAAGCAGCCCAATTCTTTTTTTTTTCTTTTCAGGCAGAGTTAGACAGTGAGTGAGAGAGAGAGAGAGAGAGAGACAGAGAGAAAGGTCTTCCTTTTCCGTTGGTTCACTCCCCAAATGGCCGCTACAACCGGCGCACTGCGGCCGGTGCACTGCTCTGATCCAAAGCCAGGAGCCGGGTGCTTCCTCCTGGTCTCCCATGCGGGTGCAGGGCCCAAGCACTTGGGCCATCCTCCTCTGCCTTCCCGGGCCACAGCAGAGAGCTGGACTGGAAGAGGAGCAACTGGGACAGAATCCGGCACCCCAACTGGGACTAGAACCTGGGGTGCCGGCGCCGCAGGTAGAGGATTAGCCAAGTGAGCCTCAGTGCTGGCCTAAAGTAGCCCAATTCTATTTTGTCACATTGAAAAACCTGGATTTCCCAAAACGTACCATCCTACCTTACAGAAACATTTTGGAAAAGTTAAAGTTAGCTGGTTTAGTGTCTGCTGAAGCTGTTCTGTGGAATAGCTGATCTTGCTTGCACATTGCTTCATAAAGCATGGGAACTGAGAAATGCTGCTTTAGTTTAAAGCGTCACAATGCATGTCTTGCTGGAGTTTCTGAGGAAAGCCACCCAGGAAAACATTTAATGAACATTTTGTGAAACATTTACTCACCTTTGGACTCTGGGCCTCTTTCTTACATAAATCCATTTTTATTATCCCAAAGGACATATTGTGATCTACTCCCTTGGCCCTAACCATCTCAGTCCCTTTACCTCCTTTTAATAATCAATGATATGCAGGTTGGAGGAAGGACATTCCTGCTCCTATATGCCCTGCTTGCAAAAACACAGCAGTCAGTCTTATGAACAAGTTATCAAAATAAGGCCTGGGAAATGTGTATGGTACCAGGGAGCAGTGGAGTGTTCCACTCTATTAGGCTAAGAGGTGTGCAGGCATCAGTGGTCCCGAGTTTACAGTCAGGACCCGCATTAGTGTTGACGGGCATCCCGTGTCACCCTGTGCTGCGTCTTGAAGGCTCATGGTTCCCCAGAGTCCAGCCAGGGCCAGGGCTTGTATTTGTCAATCCTGATGTTCCCACCTGATTATTCAATAAAGGATAAAGATCAAATGACAGAAATCTATCTTCCAGTCCATGTATTATCCTCAAGAACAGTATTACTTGAGAATCCACGAATCCCTTATTTTGAACCCTAACTGTGAACCAGGAATTGGAGCTTAAGAGCTTCTATGCAAAGCCCATTCTGCCTCAGGAGCCTTCTGTCTCTGCATCTAAGCTCTGGCTTCTAGACGTGCTTTATCAACCAAGTGGCAGGAGCAATGAAGCACAATCCACAGGGTGGGTCCCTGCTTTGAGGACGGCATAGGAGTAAAGGTCACATTTGTCCCCCAGTGGAAACCTGCAGGGAGCAGCAATGTCTCCTATCAGCCTACACCTGGTTTTAAGGAATTGAGTGGGCTCTGTGTTCCCAGCTCCAAGGACCTTGCTTTCTAGGTTCACACACACACACACACGCTCTAACCTGAGCTTCTGTGGGCTGTGAAAAGAACAAAGGAAGGGCTGCATCTCCAGGGGTCTGACTGACACTAGTCAGCTCTCCAGGCTGAACTAAAGGTCAGTGGGTGACTGTGGGGTTCCCTCTCAGCTAAGACTGAGAGCAATGGGATATCTGGCAGCTTCTTCCTAACTTGGGTGGTAAGAGGACAGCTCACAGCTGGAAGCCTGCAGTGCTGCATACCTAACTGCACCTGTGTCCCTGTCTTCTCTTGTCCCAAAGGGACTATGTTTGTTTCTTTTGTTTTTCATGTCTCCTCTGACAATTTCCATCCGTCAGACCCCTGTGCTCTCAGAATACCTGGGGAGGGGTGGGCTTGGCACAAGGAAGTCCTCAGAACTATTCCAATCAACTCTCCTTACCTAGGGGTGCTGGCTTTCCTGCTTGTCCACCCATAGGATTGGCCATACCCCATAAGGTGCTATGAGTAGCTTGGTCTGCATGTCCCAGCTAAGCAGGTCCTACCCCAGAGGTCTGCGATGGCTTATATTTGGAATGGTGTAATGGACATCAGAACCCTGGAGGACACCAAATTCAGGCTTTGATTTTGGGGGTCCTTTGACTGTCTAAGATGGCCAAGACTGCGCGGGAATCTAGACATCTCAGGAACCTGAATGACATGCGGGCTGAATGCCCATGGAGAAGCAGAATGCTCAAAATGTTGCAGGTGTTGTGGCATTTTGGATTTAAGATTTCCAGATTATGCATACTCAACTGTTTTTGGTAATGGGCTCTTTGAAGAAAAACGAAATGAAGATGAGCTGCCTGCACTCAGCAGGGCCCAGGGCAACTGTATGAAGACATTCGCCATCTGCATCTTTCGGCCATTACACAAGCAAACACCTTTCTGGGGTTGACTTGTAACAGATGTCTTCCACAGCTTGGTTCATAACTTTCTAGATTTCTTTTATGAAGGTTAACTAATGCCAGGGTGAGCACCTCTGGAGCCTTATCCAGGTCAAGAAACTGACAGTAACTCCAACAGGAAACCCCTGGTCATGCTTCCTGGAGCACAATGTTCTGTACGCTTTCTGAGCATGTCACTCATGAAATCATCACTCTACCTCCAGAGTTTTACAAATCACACAGGCAGTTCTAAAAGTGCACAATTTAATGCACTTAAACTGAATACGGTAGCTTGACACTGCCATATCATATTTTTTTGCTCAACATTATTTGTGAATTCCATCCATATTTCTGCTCATAGCTTATTTAGTCTATTCTCTTTGTTGTATGTACAGCTTTCCACACAATAAATGTGCCACAATTTATTTCTACATTTATCTGTTGATGGGTTTTTGACTTGTTTACATTCACTATATACTCACAGTGCTCCCAATTTTCAAAAGCAGTTGCACCAGTCCACATTTCAATGACCAATGAATTAGGGTCTCTGGTGCAGTACAGCTCTTGATATTTTTAGAGTTCTTACTTTCCACCAATTTCTAAAGTATTTTTTTTCAAATTTCAGAACTAAAGAGATTAAACAGTTATTTCCATGTTTACAGAGTATTTGGATTTTCCCCTTTTGGGACAATTCTGATTAAACTTTTTGTCCATTTCTTTAAGGACTACTCACTGCTTTATAGAGATTGGCAGAAGTTCTCTATTTACTCTGGATACTGGTCATATTTTGTATTTATGCATTGTAAACAGATTCTGCTATTCTGTGGCTTAAATTACCACATTTTTCATGTAGTTTAACATCCAGAAGAAATCCCAAAAGCAAAACTTGAAAGGATCAAACTACTTCCAATTATTATTAATTATTATAATAATAATCAATATAATAATAATAATTATTAATCTTAAGCAAATGTCCCCAAATTTAAAATAATGCAACATAATCTAGCAACCAAAATGCATGAAGCAAATAATGAAAAGAACAGAAAAAGCCCAATTATATTTGGACTATAAGTCTTTTTTTAAAGATTTATTTTTGTTTATATGAAAGATAGAGCTACATAGACAAAGACAGACAGAGAGGTTTTCCATTTGCTGGTTCACTCCTCAGACAGCTACAATGGCCAGAGCTGAGCCAATCTGGAGCCAAGAGCCAGGAGCCTCCTCTGGGTCTGCCACATGGGCACAGGGTTCCAAGGACTTGTGCCATCCTCTGCTGCTGTCTCATGTGAATCAACAGGGAGCTGGATCAGAAGTGGAGCAACCGGTACCTAAACTGATGCCATATGGGATGCAAGCACTGCAGGTCGGGACTTTAACCGGTTGTGCAACAGCACTGGCCCCTGGACTGTAAGTCTTGTCTCAATAATTAATAGTATAAATAGAGAAGAACATAATAATGATACATAAGATATAAGAAATAACACCCCATACTTGAATTTAATTTTTATTTATAGAATACTAGATCCCAAACAAAAGAAACTCCATCTTTTCATGCACAAATGGAACAGTCACAGATTATATAATGTGCCCTAACAAAGTCTCTATAAGTTAACAAGTTAAAGTTACAGGGTATCTTGTTTGAATAAGAATAATTAGGTTAAATGTCTATAACCAAAAAATTGGGAAATATGCAAGTATTTGGAAATTAAACTTCTGAGAATCAAAAGGTCAAAAACAAATCACAAAAAAATTATCACAAACTATGTGAAAATAAAAGCACAACGTATGAAAATCTGCAGAACGCATCAGAAGTAGAGATTGCAGTTAAATATATAGCCTTATAGCTTCAAATGAATAAATGAAGAAAACACTCAAATAGTCTAAGCTTCCATTATACTGAGAAAAAGAGATAAGAAAAGGGCAAATTAAACCAATTTAAATACAAGAACAACAAGAAAATAAAAAAAGTCTGAAGGAAGTGTTAAGAGTTGGAATGGTTGCTATTCCTAATTTCAAAGGTTACCACACACATTTACAGCAGTGGACTTCACAGAGATCATGGAAAAATGGAATTAAATGTTTACTTTGGGGTGGGATTGTGTTACGCAGGTTAAGTTGCTGCTTGTGAGGCTGACATCCTCTATTGGAGTGCCAGGTTTGAGTTCTGGCTGCTCCACTTCCAATCCAGCTTTCTGCTACTGTGCCTGGGAAAGCAGCTGATGGTGGCCCATTTGGGGAGGGAAGCAACAGATGGAAGATCTCACTCTCTCTCTCTCTCTTCCTCTTTCCCTCTCTCTTAGTCACTCTTCTTCTTAAATAAATTTGTGAATGCTTTAAAATTCTTGATTCCAGAAGATGGTGGAATAGGAAGGGAGCTTACTGTTCTAGTCTAGGGAAGACAGTTAAAAAAAAAGTGGAGAGAATGCAATCTCAGGGACCAGGTAGGGAGAAAACTGTAGTGGAAACTCCAAGCAAGTTAGAGGGATACTGTGGATTTATGTGTAGAGTGTGGATGCATACCATGAACATCGATAAAACACAGGACTCCAGCAGCCAACTCAGCACCAGCTTTGGAGAATGAGGTGAGACCAGACGGCAGCAGCCCAAGCCATTGGTGATAAAGCTGCGGGGAGATCATGGAGTGAGTCTGGCTTAGAGCTCTGTTGGGTAAAATGTACCTGCCAACCAGGAGGAAGAAAAAGAGGCATGTTTCTCACTCCCCAGCCACCTGACAATGATGACTTGTAACTAGTTGAGATAGGGCAGGCGCCATTTTGGACATATGTGACAGCTACACCAGCTTGTGTTCATGAGCCCAGCAACCAGCCTACAGGAGACACCTGAGTCTAACTGGGGCACTGACAGGGGTCTTGGTGCTTGTGACTATAGGAGCCTTGTATGCTGGGACTTTTAAAACACTGGCTTCGTGGGAGGGCACAGGGTGTGGCTGGGTCACTGGGCAGTTGCTGTGGGAGGTTCCATATGCTCCGGGCTCATTGATGGCTTGGAGAGGGTCATAGCTGTGGGATCTGTGTAACATCAAGGACTGCAAGGATCTTTTGTGTGGCTCCAGATGCCTACTGCACCCACTGGGGATAGCAACCAGGCACTGGTCTCCTCGGAGGAGAGGAGGTGAGTGTGAGATCATGCCAACAGAGCTGATCAAACCCTCCCCTCTGATAAAGAAGAGGAGATTTACCTTGCCCAATGTGGATGTCACCTTGGACACTCCCCTCACCCTGGAGCACTGAACAGAGCTCCCTGGCTACACCCAGCACACACCTCTGGGTATTCACTGAAACAGTAGACACTTCACTAAGTCACAGAGGCATAGTCCAAAGATAAAAGCCATCCGACGGGAAGAAACCAAAAAACCAATGAGTATTTCCAGAAATGCCTAAAAATAAATTCAGAAATTCAAAAATCAAGAATAAAAAAGACAACATTATGCACCCCCCAAAAATACAACACTTCAATACTAGCATGTGAAAATGAAGAGACTGAGGGAATGCCAGAAATAAAATTCAAACAAGTTGACCACAGGATTACTTAGATGTGATCAGATTCAAATCCACAAACTAATAAATCCACATATGTTCCTGATGAAGAGCAGAGCAGGTTAAGACATGCTTAAGAACAGCAACACAGAACAGATCCATTTGAAAGCAGCTCACCAGTATTAAGGCAAAGGAAAAGAGGAAGAAGCACAGGAAAAGAAGGAAATGCTAGTTTCTTAGCAGCTACGCTACCCAGGAGGTTGCAATGAGCAGTTTCTGGAGACTGGTGCCATCTACTGAGACTGGAAAAACAGAGGCAAAGGATTGGGCAGAGGCTCACAGTGAGATACATCTGGTCCATGTTGTACTCAGAGTATCTGTGAATTACAGATGCAGTAATCCACTGCACAGCTGGTTTTGTGACTTTATAGAAGAGGTCTAAAATGAAGATCAAGATTTGGGAGACATTAGACGTTAAGGGTAGTCACCATAGAGAATCAGCTGACTCACAAAGGCCCAATAATGTAAACTGAGAAAAGGACAAAGTGCAGAATTTTAGAGAACATCAAAATTTTGTAGAAACATAAGCCAGGAAAGCTTAGAATAAGTGCATGCATGGTGGGAAGAGAAATTGGACAAAGTAGAGTGCTAGAAATCAGGAGAATATTTCATGCATAATACTGGCAGGGATTTAAAAATCTTGGAAACCTCACATATTGTTGGCAAAATATAGATATAGACCACTTGGGAAAACAGAATGCTAGAATGTTAGTATCTTATGAAATCAGCCATGGAGGCTCATTAATCATACTCACTCTTAGGTAATCCCAAAAGAAAATGGAAGATATCTGTCAATGCAAAATGCCTGAAAAATGAATCCTTATTTTCTCAAAAGCCAAAACCTGGATAATACTCAAGTGTCCACTAATGGCTTAAAGAATAGTGCCACATCCATCCACCTAACACAGACATCACAACACTACATTTAAAGTTGGTAAGCATGACTTGCAGGTCCTATGGTTTTCATTTTAAAAATGTTAAGGTTCTAAATGTAGATAGAGTGTCAGTTAATCTTCACCAAAGGTGCCTGCCCTTCTCCCCTGCTGAGAGTCAGTGGGAGACTCCTGCGGGTGCTGAGTAACTCCGTGGGCAGCAGGGGGGTCCAAGTGTGGGATGGGAGGATTATTTTGGGTATTGAACTCTACTTCCTTGAGGACTGGGACACAAGTAGTTACCTGTCATTTTAATTTACAGTTCCAGAAGAGTACTACAACCATGCCCATGCTCAGATTCAAGTAGTTTCTCATGTCACTTTTGGGTGGAAAAATAATTTTTTTAATTGGCAGCATCAATTACCATTCTATATATTCTTTTTTTTAAGTGAGCTTTTGCATGAATTATCTTGTGTTACTATCTTGAATAAACATTTTATTAAACAGAAAAAAAAAGCAGGCAGCGACAGGTGAATCTCAAATGCATTATGCTGAACAAGTGTGAAATGCAGTGGTGTGCAGTACCTCTCACGATGTGTCCTCCTCTGCCTCCTCAGTTCTTCTCCAGCCGTGCTGGCCTGTTCTCTGTTCTTGCTGTAGGATCTGCTGTCATTGCTGTGGGATCTGTGTAACATCGAGGACTGCATGGATCCTTTGTGTGGCTCCAAATGCCTACTGCAGCCACTCGGGATAGCCTCTGCCACCACCCTGCCGTATGACAGCTTTCTCAGGTTGAAGCATTTTCTAGATACCTGAAAAGTTTGTACCAATATATTCTTCAATAGTTCTTCAAAGTCTTCTCAGGGATGCTTGTCTCATCATTTTATTTAGATTTCGATTTACTTATTTGGAAATTAGTAGTGCTATACACTAATAACAAAATATTTTTAAAAAACTAAGAATATGATCCCACATACAATATCTACCAAAAATACTTAAAAATAAATTAACCAAGGAGGTGAAATGTCACTACACTGAGAATTATAAGACACTGATAAAGAATATTAGAAAAGATACAAATAAATATAAAGATATTACATGCTTATGAATAGTTGGATTTAATATTGTTAAATGTCCTTATTACCCAAAGTGATTTACAGAATCATTGAAAACCCTATCAAAATATCATTGCATTCTTCACAAAGATAGAAAAAAAATTCTAAAATTCCTATGCAATGGGGAAAAAAAAAAAACTCCCAACAACTAAAACAATCTTGACCAAAAAGAAAAAAAGCTGGAAGCATCATACTGCCTGGCTTCAAAATGTTCTATAAAACAATAATACTAAAAATATTACTAGCATAAAATGTATACCTTGTTCAATGGAACAGAATAGCCAGCACAGAAATAAACCCGTGAAGCAGGTGTGTAACCTAATAGTCAAGAGTGCCTTGGTTCAACTCCCAGTGCCTGACTCAGCATCCAGCCAACACAGACCCTGGCAGGCGGCAGTGGTGGCTCACATAACTGGGTTTCTGCCAACTGTGTGGGAGACCTGGATTGGATTCCTGGTTCTCAGCTTCAACCCAGCCACGTCAGTCTATCTAATGCATGGTTCTTAAAATTAAAACATAAAAAAGTAGTACAAAAATATGGTTTTGGTAAAACTTGATATCCACAGGCAGAAAAATAAAGCTGAATCAAATCTCTCTTCATGTACAGCAATTAACTGAAAATGGATTAAAGACTTAAATGAAAAGCGCCTAAATGAGAAGACTACCAGAAGATAAAAAATAGTGGACCTACTTCATGATGCTGTTCTGGGCAGGGTTTTCTGGGTAAGAGCCCGAAAGCACAGGCAGAGATATTCAAAGCTTTACATTTGGGTTAACTGGATCATATTTTTGCATGTTCATGGCTGAAACAAGGTCTTAACAAAACTCAAAATTGACACATGAAATCATGTCACATTAAAATGCTTCTGTACAAAAGACAAGGTTTTATTTGTTTGTATGTTTTTATATACCTGACTCTGAAAACCTTATGCTAGGGCTGGTGCTGTGGTGTAGCAGGTAAAGCTGCTGCCTGCAGTGCCGGCATCCCATATGGGGGCCGATTTGAATCCTGGCTGCTTCACTTCAGATCCAGCTCTCTGCTGTGGCCTGGGAAAGCAGTAGAAGATGGCCCAAGCCCTTGGGTCCCTGCATCCACTTGCAAGACCTGGAAGAAGCTCCTGGCTCCTGCCTTTGGACAGGCATAGCTCCGGCTAATGCGGCCAACTAGGGAGTGAACCAGCAGATGGAAGACCTCTCTCTCTCTCTACCTCTCCTCTCTCTATGTAACTCTGACTTTCAAGTAAAATAAATAAATCTTTTAAAAAAGCTTACGCTAAAGTTCATTTCTTGAATAGTATGTGGATAGGTAGGAAAATTATGAAAACTAAGTGTTACAAAAGTGAGTTAGCCTTACTATAATATTAAAACTCATAATAAAAATAAAGTAACCAAGAGCATGCTACATGATTCAATGATAGATCAAGATCACATAATATACAAATATCTTGGTACACAGTGAGGCTTTAAATGTAATACAGATAGATTTTCAAGCTAATAAAAATTAGGTTGGAGCCAGTGCTGTGGCGCAGTGGGTTAAAGCTCTGGTCTGAGTGCTGGCATCCCATATGGGCACTGCTTCTAGTCCTGGCTGCTCCTCTTCCAATCCAGCTCTCTGCTATGGCTTAGAACAGCAGTAGAAGATGGCCCAAGTCCTTGGGCCCCTGCACAAACATGGGAGACCTGGAAGACGCTCTTGGCTCCTGGCTTTGGATCGACTCAGCTCCAGCCGTTGTGGCCATCTGAGGAGTGGACCAGCAGATGGAAGACCTCTTTCTCTCTGCTTTTCCTTCTCTCTCTGTGTAACTCTGATGTTCAAATAAACAAAAAAAAAACTTTAAAAAATTAGGTTATTAAATTATGGTTCATATTAATTTTGATGAAAAATATGCATCTCTGTTTCAAACCTTATTCCTTATAAAAGATATTTAGGTTGAAAAAAATGAATTCCTTTAAAAAATGAAGATGTGACAGCCTTCCAGTGCATAATTCCCAAAAGCCAGGAAGTGATACTGGTAAGTCTGACTGTGCAACATCTTAACCTTGTTTCATGATCAGAAACAACGAGTTGGCAGGTCTTCTGGCTGAGGACTGGGGTCTGTGTTCACCAGGCATGGGAGATGTTTCCTGGGAATGAAGCTGCAGGGTTTTGTATTTATGTACTTATTAAATGTACATTTTCTAGAATGATTCAGAAATTTTGTTTCAAAACATATCTTAACTCCTGTAAAGGTTATTAGTTCTGAAATTAACTTTAATTTTACACATGTAGTCTTTGGTTCTAAACACTGAACGGCAAGTCCTCAGGGGGCTCATGCGATGTCCCACACTTCCACATTGTTGTCAGCACCACTTCTCCCATGCTGAGATTCTCAAGTCGGATTCTACACCAGCGTGTACAGTCTAGTGGTGCCAAACTGTTCATCTGATGTTATTTTTCAGCACATTCTAATCAGTATTGTGAAATTTATGTCATTTTAACAGCTCTTTTTGCCTATCAAAGAAAATATAAAAATGATACAAATATGCTTTGCATTTTTTAAAGATTTATTTATTTATTTATTTATTTGAAAGTCAGAGTTACACACTGAGAAGGAGAGACAGAGAGAGAGAGAGGTCGTCCATCCACTGGTTCACTTCTCAACTGGCTGCAACAGCTGGAGCTGTGCCGATACGAAGCCAGGAGCTAGGAGCTTCCTCTGGGTTTCCCATGTGGGTGCAGGAACCCAAGCACTTGGGCCATATTCCACTGCTTTCCCAGGTGGTAGTAGAGAGCTGGATCAGAAGAGGAGCAGCTGGGACTCAAACTGGCATCCACATGGGATGCTGGCACTGCAGGCGGTGGCTTTACCCTCTACATCACAATGCCAGCCCCACTTTGTATTTTTAAATTCTTGTTGGGATTTTGCCAAGGGATGCTTAGTCTTATGTAGGGATTTATTATTTAATCAGATGTTCTTCAGTTTTGTGTTTTAAACATGATTTGTACCCAATACACGATTTGCACCTTCAGAATGATCTGTACGATCACCTTTGGGGCTGGTGCCATGGCATGCTAGGTTAATCCTCTGCCTGCGGTGCCAGCATCCCATATGGACACCTGTTATGGTCCAGGTTGCTCCTCTTTCAGTCCAGCTCTCAGCTATGGCCTGGGAAAGCAATGGAAGTGGTCCAAGTGCTTGGGCCCCTGCACCCACATGGGGGCCAGGAGGAGGCTCCTGGCTCCTGGCTTCAGATTGGCGCAGCTCCAGCCATTGTGGCCATTTGGGGAGTGAATCATTGGATGGAAGACCTCTCTCTCTCTCTCTCTCTCTCTCTCTCTCTCACACACTGTCTGTAACTCTACCTGTCAAATAAGTAAATAAAATCTTAGAAAGAAATTTGTTCACCTTAAAAAATAAACAAAATAATGCAAAAAGAAACCAAAAAATAATTTTATTATTTTGATTTTATTTCAAAGGGATGGAGGAGAGAATTGAGAATGGAAGAGAGGGAGGGAAAGAGAGAGAGAGATAGAGAGCTTCGATCCAGTGATCCTCTTCCAAAATGCCTGAAAATACTAAGATTGAGACAGGCTGAAGCCAGGAGCCTGGAAGCCCACCCAGATCTTCAAAATGCCTGGTACAGGCACAAATATTCGTGCCATCAACTGCTGACTCCTAAGCTACGTGCAGTAGCAGGAAGCTGTGACTGGAAGTAGAGCAAGGACTCAAACCCAGGCTATCCAATATGGGATGTAGGTATCTCAAACTGCACCTTTACTTGCTGTGCCACATACCCATCACTCTTTAAGACCTCTTGATCCATGGATTATTTGGATTGTTGCTTAACTTCCTGAGTGTTTGGAGTTTTACCTGTCTTTCTGATATTGATATCTGGTTTATTCATGGTTCTGTTTCCCTATTTCCTATTTACAGTTAGAGGAGCTGGTGGCTGCTCCCCACTTGGTTACTGCCCTGGAGGTCACAGCTGTGGCCACATGGGGACGATTTGGGAGCCCTGAGTGAGCAGATATCTCCTGAAGGTATGTGGTGCCCAGGGGAACCAGAAGCAGCGCAGGTGGTAAGAAGGCATCAGGTATGTTCTTTTATGGGAAAACACACATTATTTTAAATCTATTAAAATACCAAGTCAGAAAGAGAAACACAATCTGCTAACTTACTTTGAAAACATTTTCCAAGACATGGTAAGATGTCAACCATCCTTTAGGGTGCATTGCACAATTCCTAGTGAAAGGCAGGGGGAATGGGTAAAGATTTATTTATCTAATTTGAAAGGCAGACTTACAAAGAGGCTGAGGTGGGTGGGGTGGGGAGGAGAAAGAGGTCTTCCATCTGCTGGTTCACTCCCCAGATGGCTGCAATGTCCATAGCTGAGCTGATCTGAAGCCAGGAGCCAGGAGTTTCTTCTGGGTTTTCCACGCAGCTGCAGGGCCCAAGGACTTGGGCCATCTTCCACTGCTTTCTCAGGCCATAGCAGGGAGGTGGATCAGAAGTGGAGCAGCTGGGATTAGAACCAGTGCCCATATGGGATGCCAGCACTGCAGGCGGTAGCTTCACCCGCTGTCACAGTGCCGGTCCCTCTAAGAGCATTTTTTACATAGTCAGTTGGCAGATTGAACTTGAGAATTCAACCTTGGTTTGAACTATGTTTGCCACAGGTGTAAGCAAGGGTGTAGGATTTGGGCAGGAGGGGGCCACAGGAACAGACACTGAATCTGGAAAGTTCACTCACCTCAGCTTGTTCCTCAGAGAATGTTCTCGAAGTCCTCTCTTGCTACACTGGACTTAGAGGGTGGCCCACCACTCGTCCACCTCGTCTGAGTCAGAGTCTCATATGTACAGGGTATGAAGATGGATGTGGCTTGAGCAGGAAGGGCCCTCCTGCCACCCAGCCTTTCTCCATCCTGGACATTCCCCCAACTCTGGCTAAAGGATCCGTGGCAGACTGCTTCTCAGAAAGGCAATTTCTTTAGGGAACTCAGCCTTCCCAATCTCCCTTCCTTGCCACCATCCACAAACCGTTCCTTTGAACAACTCCTGCTTGAGAATTGTTATTTGGTGACACCACAGAGAATGGGCCCTTGTGTCTGCTAACAGTGGGCTCCTCCCATTTATCGTCAGGTTCTCACCAGTGGCACTTTAATTTTACAGAAGTAATTGTGTCTGTTGGACAACTGCTGATGTTATGACCACCATTTCTTTTTTTTTAAGATTTATTTATTTATTTGAAAGTCAGAGTTACACAGAGAAAGAAGGAGAGAGAGAGAGAGAGAGGTCTTCCATTTGCTGGTTCACTCCCCAATTGGCCGCAATGGATGGAGCTGTGCCTATCCGAAGCTAGGAGCCAGGAACTTCCTCCAGGTCTTCTCATGTGGGTGCAGAGGCCCAAGGACTTGGGCCATCCTCCACTGCTTTCCCAGGCCATAGCAGAGAGCTGGATCAGAAGTGGAGTAGCTGGGACTCAAACCAGTGCCCATATGGGATGCTGGCACTGCAGGTGGCAGCTTTACCCGCTACACCACAGCGTTGGCCCCAGCCCACCATTTCTGAAACAGGATCTGCTGATGTCACTGGCCCCTTGCCCTGCCATACAAACTTGACAGAATAAATGATTCATATTCTTTGATCTTCTACCATCTTTTTCTGTTGCAGTAGTGTTAGATAAAGTTAACCTAAATTAATAGTTTGTTTTTAAAATGTTAGTCCTCTTGATTAGTGAAAATAATGGATCTCTATAAACTTTATCATCATATCTAATTTTTTCTATGGCTGTGTAAGAGTTACTGCAAACATGGATGGCTTGAAGCAACAGAAACTTCTTATTTTCTCACTGCTGTGGAGGCTGCAAGCTCAAAATCAAGGTGTTGTGGGAACCATGCTCTCTCTGAAGGTTTTAGGGGAAAATCCTTCCTCGCCTATTGCTGCTGTTCACTGATTTCCCCAAATCCTTGGAGTTCCTCTGCTTGTAGATGCTCTCCCTGCCCCAAGCCTCTGGATAAATATTTGCATGACCTTCTCTTATCTTCTCTTTTTCTCACCAAGACAGCAGTCATCTTGGGTTTCTAAGAGCCCATTCTTCTCTATAGGAATTCATCTCATCTAATCACATCAGCAGAGGCCCTATTTCTAAGTAAGGTCACAATCTGAGTTCCCTGAGCACTTCAACTCATATTTTGAGGAGACACAATTTTTAAAACGATTATTTATTTATTTATTCAAGTGTCAGAGACAGAGATAGAGATGATAGAGATAGAGACAGAGATAGAAAAATCTTTCATCTATTCTTTTACTCCTCAAGTGGCTGCAACTGCCAGACCTAAGCTGATCCGAAGTTAGAAGCCAGGAGCTTCTCCCGGGTCTCCGACACAGATGCAAGGGCCCAAGAATTTGGTCCGTCTTCCACTGCTTTCCCAGGTCTCAAGCGGAGAGCTGGATCAGAAGAGGAGTAGCCAGGACACAAACTTTGGAACTAGCATCACACCATGTATCTGCTCTGCTGCAGGGCCTAGCAACTGCCAGGCACAGGATGACAGAAAGCCTCAGCTTTCAGTCGGTACAGAGGTCTAGAACAGGCAGGGGCAGTGTTTGGAAATGGCCACTCCAGGCCCCACATGCTCCACATCCCCTCCATCTGCCCTGTGGAGCTACTACTCATTTCCTCAGGGTCCTGAGAAGCCATCCTGGTGCTTACTGCGGTTACCGTGCACATACTCTGAATTGCTCTCCTCTTCCTCCCCAGAATCAGAGGGCTGATATTGAAATCTGTAGGGAGGCCATGGTCAGTGGTGTCCACTGCACAGCATCTCCCTCAGCAAAGCTTCATCTGTCCCAGGGACCCTTCAGTCCATTCTACATCATAAGGATTTTTCTGTAAAATACCTGGTTATTTTGTTTCTCCTTGTTTTACATTCACCGTTTTCTGTTTTCAAATTTGTTTACATTCTTTTTTATTTATTCAGAAGGCTGAGAGCAAGCAATGTCTTCCATCAGCTGTTTCAGTCCCCAAGTACCTGTTTTAGCAAAGGCTGACATGTGCTGAAACCAGGAGCATAGACCTCAATTTGGATCTCTCATGTGGGTGGTAGGGATTCAAGCAATTGGGCCCTGACCCGATGCCTTCCTGGGTGCACATTAACAGCTAGAATTGGAATTGGAGCTGGGACTCAAACCATGGGACTATGATATGGGATGTTGGTGTCCCTAGAGGTGTCTTTTTTTTTTTTATCTTTTTTTTTTTTTTTTTTTGACAGGCAGAGTGGACAGTGAGAGAGAGAGACAGAGAGAAAGGTCTTCCTTTTTTTGCCGTTGGTTCACCCTCCAATGGCCGCCGCGGTAGCGCACTGCGGCCGGCGCACCGCGCTGATCCGATGGCAGGAGCCAGGTGCTTCTCCTGGTCTCCCATGGGGTGCAGGGCCCAAGCACTTGGGCCATCCTCCACTGCACTCCCTGGCCACAGCAGAGAGCTGGCCTGGAAGAGGGGCAACCGGGACAGGATCGGTGCCCCGACCGGGACTAGAACCCGGTGTGCCGGCGCCGCAAGGCCCTAGAGGTGTCTTAATCAGAGCCAAATGACCACCTGCACTGCCTTAGTTAACATTTCTCTTGTTTCTCTTTCTTACATGGTGTGTTAGATATGTAATGCTGCAAAACAATATCACTACAGTCTTAGAAGCCCAATAAACACCAAGTATCATCTCACTGTCCTGTGGTTGGGAGCAGACAGTGTCTAGCTGAGTTCTGTGAAAGGCTGCAATCAAGGTGCTGGGCAGGGCTGGGTTCACTCCCTGACTGATTTTGTTGGCAGAATTCAGTACCTTGCAGCTAAGAACTGAGGAGCTTGGTTTACACTGTTGTCACCAGAGACTGACTGTAACTGACCTTCCCTACATAGTGTTGGTAAAAATCTCAGGAAATGTTGGTTTGGAGCAAGCTTCTGATTAGGCTCAAGTACCCAAGACTGGACATCAACATGGAGTCACTCATGCTAAAGTTCCACCAGAATCAACTGTAACTAAGTTGTCATCCAACCCTCCTATAAATCAAGAGAAGCAGACAACAACCATATTTACCAAACAGGGTACTTCTAACCTACATGATGAAGTTCCCCTGACAAGTGTTAGGGGGCTGTGACAAGGAGTGTGGAGTCTCTTTCACAGGCAGGGAGAAAGAAGGGGAGGGTAGAGAGGCTCTGTTGTCTCCCCCAGGGCCCAGTCCATGCCCCTGAGGCCTTGTTGTTACTTGGACAATCAGTCCCACTCTCCCTCAATAGCAACGCAACTCACCTGGGTCTCAGAGGAGGAACAGAGGTGTCTGCATGGGCAGGATCCCGAGCAAGTGAAGCCCTCTAGGCCCAGGGGCTGAACTCCAGGGATATGTGCAGCGTGGTTCCAAGGTGGGCCTTTGGCATTTTTTCCCCACCAATATTGGGTGGGCTGCTTTACATGGGCCCGAAGAGCTGGGTGGCTGCTCTTCCCTTGGCCCCTCTGGGGTTTTTGACTCCTGGGCAGGTGGGGAGCATACTCAGACAGGCTCAGGAGCACTGTCTCCTGAGGACAGGGCTCTCCCATAGGCAGGGCCCCTGCTGCTGGACTCTCTGGGTCCTGGAAAGCACCAGCACACCCTTCAGGGATGGGATTCCTGGACCTTTTCCCAGTCCTGGGACCTAGAGTGGAGTCCTGAGGCCCCAGGAGCCTGTTGGGGGCTTGGTCTGTGGCAGGAGGCAGATCCCCTTTCTCTTCTTCTTCCACATTTGCCTTCCCTTCCTCAACGGGTGGCTCATGTGCCCTCTCTTGGGTGTCCAAGGGGCTGAGAAGGGCGCCAGGGCCTGATCCAGGATCGACAGCTGGGGCTGGGAGGAACACAGCCTTGTGCACGGCTATCACTCGGGCTAGCCTCTGCAATCTGTCCAAGGCTAGTTTCTGGCTGCCAGTTGCAGGGCCTTTCTTCCTGCAAGGACTGCGGTCTCCCATGGAGGACAGCAGAGCCACAGCCTGGATGCCCGGGGTCCCTTCTGCTGGGCCTGTTCTCATGGCATGGGGTGCAGGCAAGGGAAAGAGGTGTGGGATCAGTGCTGTCAGGGGGAGCAATACTGAGCTATAAGGGTGCAATGTAGTGAGAGCACCCCAGATTCCTGAAACAGTTCCCCACTGGGGTGGGGCTCTCCTCATTCCCTCACAGAGCGCTCACCTTGATCACACTGCTCAGTGTAGTGCTTGTCAGGTAGCATCAATCAGAACAGCTGAGAATGTGAGGGCAGGGCTGAGGGAGGGAGTCTGTGAGCTCTCTGAAGTGGAGGAGGGTAGGGGACAGGCTGTCAACAGTGGCACCAAAGGGCACAGGCCCAGTCCTAGCCCCTGGCCCCTGAATGGCTCTCCACGTGGTCAAACATTTAAGCTACTGGTTTTCTCTCAGGTCATGCAAGCCTTTGACTGCATGCTTTGTGATTCCAGAATGTGCTCTGAAATGTGGCACTCCCTTACCATCTATGCACCAGCCATCTTTGTGTTTTTATACTCTTTAGGATACTCAGCACCAAAGCATACCTATAATGAGCATGTATGTCCTCCTAGGCACGTCATAAAGACAGGGTCCTAAGTGGCTATGGCCCACAGTAGTCTCCTCCGAATATGTAGGGCAGGGGATCACCTGTTGTCATTGTAGCATCATGCCCATTTCCTGTCTAACTGAGCCTTGGGCTCTGTTTTTCTTTTTGCTTAGTTTAAAGGCTTGCAAACGTAAAGAGTAACATTACCAATCAATGTTGATCTCTTCTGAAAGAATTATGCCAATGGCTTAATTCTGTGTAGATAAGAAGCAAGTTTCTCTGACCTGCATGGGATAAGTCTAGAAATTAAATGCATCCTTTCCTTGCAATTCATAGTGGAGCACTGTACTGGATCACAGTAAGATGAACACACTTTGCAAGTGGCACAGCTGGGTTCTCTCTCTTCACTATGCACTGCTGTCACCAAAATGTCACTCTGGATAGTCTATGTCCTAGAAGGGTCACTTAATACTGGGTGTAGGACAAGGGAAGCATGAGTCACCATCCTGAGAGCTAGACACTTCATCATGATTTAGGTGTGAAAAGCCAGACAAATGGCTTTTTTAAAACTATACATTTCCCTTCTTTTGCTGGCTCCATCAGAGCCTTTTTCTCTCATGTGGCTGATAAGGATCAGACATATGCCGTGTAGAAATTTCAGAACAAATAATCATAGGTGTCAGTAAACATATTTCATGTATTTTTATTAGAATCTAACTACAATAACATTAAGTATAATTCATACACTTCAAAATTAGTTTTCGCCTCTGTTCACAAGATTCATGTTACAGTATCATCAGAGAAGATTGAGTCTTCCACCTCCAGACACTGAGGTTGATAGGACACAAAGGGTTTTCTACCCCAAATTCTGTTTGAACAGAGGAGTATTCCAAGCACTTTCTGACTCTTACAGGGGTACAAATCAGGTTCAACTGTGGCATTTGAGTATAAATCCTTGATATTATTTGAGGAGAGTTCAATAAGCAATGTGATTTTATTTGGACAAAAATAACAGGCAAATACATACTTTGAACAATGGTTACATACAGCAATGCTGAAAATGGTGACCTCATATCACATATATTTGAAAGCAGTGCATTTTAGTCATACTATATTTACAATATATTCTTATCAAAGAGTAAATTGTCATTTAACATAGGGTGGATGTTGGGACTTCATACAATGAGAGGGAATTTGGACAAGTAGATCCAAAAAATGTTTAAAGAAATTTGTTAGAAACAGAGGTATATGCAGGTACTGTTCTTGTTCTCCATATTAAAATGCTTCTTCAGGGTTGTACAATCCCTTAGAAAAGATTGTGCTCCCAGCAGCCAAATCTAGGGAAGACCACACAGAACTCTTGGGAGACCTAGAACTGAGTGTAATGGCAATTCTTGTGATTTGGTACTTTGTGGCTTAGACTAAAGTCAAGCCATTTATTAAAAGGAATCTTTCTGACACTTTAAAGCAATATGATGAATTTGCAAATTTAAAATTGGAAGTGGAGGACATCATGTTGAGTGAAATGAGCCAGACACGTCATAATCTCCCTTATATGTGGGAAGTAAAATTAAAAAGAAATGCCATGTCTATCAGTTCTGTTGTATATGGAGTGTTTTGTCAAACTTTGGTTTAAATATTTGTCCAATGAACTTATGGGAATGATATATCACTATAGTATTCATGATTCTGTGACTTTTAAAACCTACATGAATGAAGTTGAACACCTTCCCATTTGATCATTCTTTATAACCTTTGTATATTTTCCTGCTGGACTATGGTCATTTTATTTTTTATCTGTTTAACTTGTTATTTAGCAGAGGCTTTATGTCATTGACAATAATGTAATTAAAATATGTTATCAAAATAAAACCTTTTTTTTTTTTTAGACAGGCAGAGTTAGACAGAGAAAGAGAGAGACAGAGAGAAAGGTCTTCCTTCCTTTGGTTCACTCCCCAAATGGCCGCCACGGCTGGTGCACTGCGCCGATCCAAAGCCAGAAGCCAGGCGCCTCCTCCTGGACTCCCATGCGGGTGCAGGGGCCTAAGCACTTGAACCATCCTCCACTGCCTTCCCGGGCCACAGCAGAGAGCTGGACTGGAAGAGGAGCAACCAGGACAGAACCAGTGCCCCAACCGGGACTAGAACCTGGGGTGTCAGCACCGCAGGTGGAGGATTAGCCAAGTGAGCTGTGGCACCGGCCAATAAACTATGTTTTAAAAAGGAAGATGAGGGGGCGGAGCCAAGATGACGGAAGAGTGAGGGCATGCACCAACAGTCCGGGAAAAGATAGTTTATCAAAAGTGGAGTTACTGTACCCTCAGGAAGAGACTCAGAAAAAAACTGCAGAGGAAACTCTTCCGGATCTAGTGGATGTGACACAGAAGACCTACGGGGAGAGCAAGGTGGCCCACTGCCGCGCTGCCCCGAGCCGAGCCAAGCCGCACCAAGAAAGCTGCACCACGCCGCGCCGTGCCGCGGAAGCCGCTGGAGCTGTGAGAGCGGGGGACCCAGCGAGCACCAGGCTGACTGGAGGAGAGAAAAAAAATGAATAAATAAGGGGAACCCACAGGGTCACTAGCCTCTCTCTTCACTCACCTTACAAAGCTGAGCAAGACAAAGAGCAGGCACCATTTTACATATGTAAAACAAACTCTGTAACCTAGGCAACCTGGTGAGCTGTGTGGAATTTCTTCCCAACTGAGTCTTAAAAAAAAAAAAAAAAAAAAAACAAAAAAAACAAGAGAGCAAGCCAGAGAACAACCCTGAAGAACCAAACAGAGCTCTTTGGCCACACCTCCAAGATGCCAAACAAACGTAGAAACCAAGGTAACAAGAGTAAGGAAGACACTATGATGTCCCCAAATGAAAAAGACACCCCAATTCAAGATTATGAAGATGATGAGATAGAAGAAATGCAAGAAGCTGATCTCAAAAAATTGATAAGAACATTAAGAAGTTCTCAACAACAAATTCTTGAACTACAGAAATCCTTAATGGACAAGATAGAAAATCTCTCTCGTGAAAATGAAATATTAAGGAGGAATCAAAATGAAATGAAACAACTAGTAGAACAAGAAACTGTGATAGTGACGAGAAACCATAATGAAATGAAGAATTCAATAGATCAAATGAGAAACACATTAGAGAGCCTTAAAAACAGAATGGGCGAAGCAGAAGAGAGAATATTGGACTTAGAAGACAGAGAACAGGAAAGGAAACAGGCAAACCAAAGAAAAGAAGAGGAAATTAGAAATCTAAAAAATATTGTCAGGAATCTACAGGATACTATTAAAAAACCTAACATTCAGGTCCTAGGAGTTCCTGAAGGCATGGAGAGGGAGAAAGAAATAGAAGGCCTTTTAGTGAGATACTAGCAGAAAATTTCCCAGGTTTGGAGAAGGACAGAGACATCTTAGTACAGGAAGCTCATAGAACCCCTAATAAACATGACCAAAAGAGATGCTCACCATGACACATTGTAATTAAACTCACCACAGTGAATCATAAAGAAAAGATCCTAAAATGTGCTAGACAGAAACGTCAGACCACCCTCAGAGGATCTCCAATTAGACTCACAGCAGACTTCTCATCAGAAACCCTACAAGCGAGGAGGGAATGGCGAGATATAGCCCAGGTACTAAGAGAGAAAGAGAGAAAAACTGCCAGCCCAGAATATTATATCCTGCAAAGCTCTCATTTGTGAATGAAGGTGAAAGAAAGACCTTTCACAGCAAACAGAACTGTCCCTTTGTGTCTGTGAACAAAATAAAACACACATATACAGGCATGTACATGCATATACACACACATACACACAGTTATGAAGTGATGTAGTGGTGTAGTGGAGCACTTTAAATGCTTAATAAGATTCCCTCCATGGGTATGGAAGAGGCTTTGTATTTTCACGTTTATCTGGTGTAAATATCCCACTATGACTAATTTCAAGCTACCAACCTGATGTCAATGAACACAGAACTGGACAGAGATATGCGCCATGCTTCTATGAGCCACATGAAGCTCACCTGTATTCCATCATATTAATCTGTGCACACATTCCAATTGCTCTGCAAGTAGGACCCTATACTCCTACCTCAATAAAACCACACTACATTGCTGCAGAATGTACACCCCAGGAAAATTCTGCATACTCATATACACTGAAACAGAGTGACCATTCCTACCTCAATTTTTACAGAAAAAAACCTTACTTTCCCTGATTCTCACATGCCATTCCTACAAATACAGTCACACCTATACACACACTCACACATACATGCATCTGTATGCAAACATGTACAAGGGAGGCACTGCCCATATACACACGCTGAAAACCTTACATACACAGGCTGTCAATGAATATAAACAATTGGGGCTCATGCCCCACACACCAGAAAGATTTACATGCAATACCCAGCTATAAAATATACATATACTACAATTCTTTTTTTTCCAGAAACCTTTTACAGAATATAAACTTCATATGTTTCATAATTATAGCTTTAGGAACATGGTGATTCATCCCACCATATCCACTCTCTCACTCACACTCCCACCTGTCTTCCTGCTACCTCTCCTACTCTCATTCTTACTTTTCACTAAGATCTATTTTCAATTAACTTTATACACATATGATATGACTAGCTCTATGTTAATTGAAGAGTTCAACAAATAGTTTAAAAAAAAAAAACCTCTCCTCAATAGTGGCGACAAGGGCTGTTCAAAGTCAGTGCTCTCAATTTTATTTCTATAGATTGTCGTTTACATGCTCTATTAGTTATTATGGTGTTTGTCCTTCTGAGACTATCTTTTTTCACTAAGTATGACGTTTTTTAGTTTCATTCATTTTATTGCAAATGACAGGATTTTGTGCTTTTTTTGTTTACTGCTGTGTTGTATTCTATGGAGCATATACCATAATTCTTGAAAGCACATATAACCTACATAGTTTGTCTATTTCCAAACACACACACACTCAGACACACACACACACACGCACACATATTGAAACCCAATGCCCCCAAATACATATTTCTTACGTTCTATAACCTAAAGTACATAAAGAGCCATAAACAAGCTGTATCAGATAAATAAGAACACAACGTCAATGCTAGGATGATACATGGAAACATCATTACCAAAGTCTTCAAGAGTTATGCTCCAGAGTAAACATAAAGTATATGAATACCTTATGTACATTTGCCAACAAAGCTCATGAATTTGTGTCAACCACTCAAGATACATACACACAAAAACATAAAACACTAAATATCCCTGTACACAGACTAATACACACTCAACTAACAAATATAAACATACACATGCATACATGCACACTCCCAATCACAGAATATATATATATATATATATATATATATATCTTCAAAATACAACCTCCTGACTACACACCCCAAAATTTCCAAAATATTTAGAAACACCCCAGAATTCTTCCCAGTGTGCATAAGTTTTTCAAAATGCACATGTGAGGGAACTTTCTGAAGATCTCTTATATGAATGGAAGTAGAAATTTTTTGCAAAAAAAGCAAACTTTAAATTCCACGTCCAAGATTTTTTATATTCCCTGTACGTACAACCCCAAATCATCTGCATATACATAATCATGCAAAACAGAGTACTCACATGGCTATAACGCCTCCTTTTCCCTGAATACAGAATCATTCACAGCCCAAAACTATATAATCAGTTCCCCAAAATCTTTACAAATCTGCCCTCACACTTACAATATGCCTAAACAACCACTAAAAGTCACCATCAACCCACACATAACTGCAAAGTATACTCCCAGTAAAAAAAGGATTCTTTATCCCAAATACACAAATTGCATTGCACAGCCAAATAAACTTTTTATACAGCAGCTATGTACATGCAGATAATTCCTGCAAGCTCATTTCACACATATACACAAACACACACATAAACTGTAATATTCTTGGGAAAAACAGATAAAATATTCTTGCAAATCCAAAGTTACTAACAACCTGCAAATCCTTGAGTGCACATGCCTCAAATACACTCAACAACACAGACTCACAGGACCAATGCCGAAGCCTATTTGAGGCTGAGCAAGTGTCTGCAAGGACATCATCCCAGGCCAGCTCTCTGCTGTGGCCCGGGAGAGCAGTGGAGGCTGGCCCAAGTGCTTGGGCCCTGCACCCCATGGGAGACCAGGAGGAAAAACCTGGCTCCTGGCTTCAATTGGCACAGTGTGCCGGCCGCAATGCGCCGGCCGTAGTGGCCACTTAGGGGGTGAACCAACAGAAAAAGGAAGACCTTTCTCTCTGTCTCTCTCTCTCTCTCTCACTAACTCTGCCTGTCAAAAAAAAAAAAAAGAGAGAGAAAGGGAAATCTAGATTCATACTGAGCACCAGGAGTCAGCCATGTGGAGGAGCATGCAGGCCAGGAAGCATGGAGCGGGTAGCCTGAAGGCCACGTGCCTTGGAGGCGCAGGGCAGCATGGGCCCACACTGGCAAAAGTCCAAAAAGCCAAAACAGAGAGTGAGCCCACCGTGTTCCAGGCCTTTAATCCCCTTCCAAAAGGGAGTAGTTAATACCCTGATTGGCCAGTGGGCACACAGGTGTGGCCAGTTAGGGGCATGAGGTCACAGAGGGGCGTGGTGAAGGGGTGGTCTTCCAGCTCACAAACCTAATCAATTTTATCCTGTATGCCTGCCTACAACAGTTGCAGTGAGCACTTGGATCCCCTCTGGACTGCAGTCCTGAGACTCTTGTCCACGCCTTTCCACCTGCGGTGTCCTTTCTTTCCAGTGCATTTTTGGGTTCCATTAATGAACATGCTGGGAAAGATGCTAGACTTGGGAAACACTGGTTCTGGCTCCTGACTGGTTTCCTCAAGTTTTTCTCATGGTATCTTCTGTACTCAATAAATTTATTTAATACAAAAATTTCCAGTAAGTGTTGACTGACTAATATTTTCACTGCAAATTTGTAGTGCCTCTCTAAAACCTATCACTAGTTCAGGAGACTAAACGAGAGTAATTCAAGATCATGGTGAATGGCTGAAAAAAAATCTGACATGAAAAGATAAACAAGTTTAACATCATTCTCAGAACTTTGTATCATGGTCAACCTTACATCGTGTTCAATCAATAATTTCATATTTCAGGGATGGAGAGGCCAATTTTTGCATCCAGCACTTCAGAAAGTTGTAGTTTGGGCTCCTTTATTGCAAATGTATTCCTATCCTACCTAGAATTGCATGTTTGGTATGTAGACTTCAAGGAGTGGCAATTTGGTAGAGTTGCACAGAGTGCCTTGCAAAGCGAATAAAAATGTAAGTGCATGTAAGCACATGGTTCATGCTACAGGACACGAAAGACCTGGGCCATGCCCCAGTGGGAAGTACCGTGTTTTACCTGCATTCCTGCACAGTGGCAAAACTTAAACTGTGTGGGGACTTGGTACTTGATAGAAATATTCTCTCAATCGTTTAGATACCGAATTGGTAGAAAACCAGGAACCAAGAAAGTGCCAGGGCTTGAGATGTGACCTCATACTGCCACACAGTTGGGGGAAGAACCCTGGATCTGGACTTGCAATGCACTGCTTTTCCCTTCAGTGGGGCTGCTCTTATGTGTTCATGCAACTCTGCAGTATAATGCACAAATAACTTAGCAAGGGGTGAGAAGATTAATTATTGACAGAGGACAGTGGAGTGAATGACAGTGAAGAACTGTCCTGAAACCATCTTCTCTTTGGACACACTGTCCATCAGTACATACAGCAATGCTGCTACAGCAGGGAGATGGTATTCCGGGGTGTGGTTGCAATCCTTTGGAGTGTGTGTGCCTTGTCTGTTTTGAGTAACTAGTACTTTTCTACTATAATGAAATATGATTACAATTTCATAGCATTTTGACACTGATAAACTGGCAATTCTTCACAATATCACAATATAAATGATTCAACTTTCTGATAAAGGGATGTGGCAATGACACCCACACTGATATAACCTCATGAGATGATAACTACATTCTGTGATGTAGTCAAGATGGGCCAGATAGATGGGAGTGACAGACTGAAAATGAGAAGTGCATTTGGCTTGGGCAGCAGATTTTTAACTCCTCGAGATTCAGGGGCTCTAGGAAAGCCCAGTAAGTTTTATGTTAGGGCAGAAGAAAAAGTCATTTGCCTCTCTGTCCCTGACATACAGCTCACATTCCACTAAGGATAGATATTCAGTATTCTAGGATGGCTACTGCAAATTCAGTATCATCAAAAAGGACTACAGTTCTGTTTCCTTGCAACTACTGTACTTGGTCATGGAGCCACCCTGACCATTCATTCACTCTCTTTACTTCAAGTTCTCCTTTTAAGAGTTAGAAAATGATAATAGCTTAATATTACACTGTGTAGGCAGCAATTTCAGATACAATGCAGGGAACCAATGACATGTAAAATAATAAAAAATCAGATAAATAATAAAAAATTTAAATCCATGGATAATGATTATATTCAAAACTACCTCTCTAACCTGAAATTCAAATTCAACTTGGCATCATTTGTTTATATTTGATAAATTTGGACACACAGCTCTTTTGGGTACTAGGATTTTTTTTAAAGAAGCAGACAGGCAGATCAGCAGAGCTCCTAAACTCTGCTTCACTCTCCAATACCTTCAAAGTCTAAGTCTATGCAACCACAATGCTGGGAAATCAAACTTGGAAATCAATCCAGGACAGTCACTTGTGTGCTTGTACCTGAATACTTGAGCCTTCCATTTGCCTCTGGGTGCAGGAAGCCAGAAGGGAAAAGGAGCTGTGAGTCACAACCAGATACTCTGATATAAGATAGGGATGTGTTGACTGCTAGAAAAATGCCTGGCCCTAGGGTACTTGACATTTTATGAACTATACAACTTCTTGTAAGAGGTATCTACGGCATAAACCAAAGGAAACACACACATATCCATTCTGAATTTCAGAACAATTGCTTTCCACAAAATAAAGCAAAGATTTCCAAATAAAAATACTATCTGTATGCATACAGTAATGAATTTACACATTACAGGGATTACTCTGGAAAATGGAAATCAGTGTCCAGTATCTTTGGTGCGAGGCTGACTAATATCTGCATGTTCCATTAAAATTTCAAAATAGTAAACATTTTTGCATGTTACAGTATGAAATGAACAATATTACACACTGAACAACAAACACTATCAGTAACAAAAAGCAAAATTTTCGGGGTTAATCTGCAGACTATAATATTATTCATTTTTGAGTGAGGCTTTATTGAAGGGGACCAAGGTCAGACAGTCCTTTGGAGAATGCAGGGACTTCAGCAGAGGCGAGACGGACTCCTGCAGCGTGACGTGCACACAGCAGCCCAACACCCGGCTGCTGAGAGGATCTCCCTGTGTGACTCTCCATCCTCTACTGTCCCTACGCAAGCCTATGCTGATCACACCATGGGTTCTGAAATGGAGGAGCAAGGGCAGCCCTTCTGGGACATCCTTAGAGCCTACTTGCCCACATGGGAAGCAGGGTGGGTGAGGACTGCCAAGGAAGGCTTCTTGAGACGGAATGGAATTAAAGGGTCACCAAGTACGATCTTCCTGTTGGGAATCTGAAACGCTTTAAAATGGCCTAAAGACACAGACATCCCTTGTGTATCAAAGGTGTGACTTGTGGTTCTAGCCTGCCTGCCAGAACCCCCATGGAATGTGTCCCCAGCCACACCCAGGCCATCTCTTGCCTCCCCTCCCCCACCAGGGAAGCCTGACCCCAACATTCCGTTCCAGTTACCTTTAAATTTGTCCCAGCAGCAGTTGGACTCTGAGCAGCCCGCTCCCCGCCTCGGTCCTGAACTGGTGATTTCCCACTGTGGAGGCGGCCAGCCAGCCCTGCTGAGTGTCCAAGCCCATGGAGACAGCTCCAGGAGGAGGTAAGTGTCAAGGGGAGGGGCTGTGAAACCAGATTCCCTGTCACTCCTGTGACCCATGGGAAAGCACACTAGACATTTCCCCTGGGGACAGGGGATTGGGACAAAGGAGAAGGCGGGCAGAACCCTGGTTCCACACGCACGGCTTCCCTAGAGAGGCTCCGCTAACTCATGTTGACCTGAGGATGCTAAAAAGGTTGAGAAGCAACTTTGACTTGGATCACGATGCCCCGGTGCAAATGTGTTGGGTGAGGAGAAGAGGCGGGTTACACATGGGTTGATTCTTTGGACAACAGAGAAGCAAACAGGCCACCTGTTTGAGCACGGGTTCGCAGAAGGAAGAGGGATGGCGATGTGGTGGAGACAGAGGGAGGGCTCAGGGGAGACCAGAGCCCTAGCCTTCTTCAGATCCTGGAGCTTGCCCTCAAGGTGCTTCTGAGAGCTTTTCCTTAGGTGTCTCAGATTCCCGCAGCACAGGGGAGACACAGAGCTGGCCATCAGATGCCTCACGGCTGTTGACTTCCCTGACCCCCTCTGCAGTTAGCTCTCCTCGCACGGGTCAGGCTGGGGGTTACCCCCACCCCCTCGGCCACAGCCTCCCAGCTCCTTCCCACCCAGTGACGGCTTCTTCCTTTTCTAGTAGCTGTTGTCTTTTCTTCCACAACAGGGTTGCCACTTACTGTCACCTGCATATGGCTTGGGCCTCCCTAGTTCCCAAACAATTGCTCCCCTTTACCAGATGCTCACATGTCTCATTCACTTTACGCAAACCACATTCCACGGTGGGCCCTCTGTCCAAGTCTGCCTTGAACAACACTGCGCTTAGGGGCCGGCGCCGTGGCTCACTTGGTTAATCCTCGGCCTGTGGAGGCGGTATCCCATATGGGCCCCGGGTTCTAGTCCCGGTTGCTCTTTTCCAGGCCAGCTCTCTGCCATGGCCCAGGAGGACAGTGGAGGATGGCCCATCTGCTGGGGCCCCTGCACCCGCATGGGAAACCAGGAGGAGGCGCCTGACTCCTGGCTTCGGATCGGTGCAGCACCGGCCATGGCTGCCATTTGGGGAGTGAACCCACTGAAGGAAGACCTTTCTCTCTGTCTCTTTGTCTCTGTCTCTAACTCTATCTGTCAAATAAAACAAACAAACAACACTGCGCTCAGTTTCCTATCTGCACTCAGGAACGCCCATCTGTGTAGTGTGGCCGATGCAACGCACAGCTGTGTACTGTGGTTGATGTTCAAAGGGAGCTTCAATAAGAGTTTTTTTTTTCTTTACTTCTTCTGTTAAGATGTGCTGTATTTGTTTTATGGTGGAGTGACAAAAAGAGGACCGATAGAGACAGATATAGAGATGGGGGGAAGATGGACAAAGAGAAGAGAGACAGCATTTCCATTTGCATGCTCACTGGACCAATGAAGAAAAGACCCAGGGCTGGGGCCTGCAAAGTCAGACCCTGAGAACCTCCAATGGGGCTCCCAAGTGCATGGCAGGAATGCAAGTACCTGTTCCTTCTTGTGGTGCCTCCAAAATATATTAGCAGAAAGCTGGCTTAGAAGCACACGATCGAATGGAAAGCAGCACTCTGCTATGGGATGTGGGCAGTCTGAGTGGAAGATAACCTGCGGTGCCATAATGCCAGTCCTCAGTTTTCTTGCCAACAATGCAAACAGTAGGGCCGGTGCTGTGGCGCAGTAGGTTAGCCCTCTGCATCCCATCTGGGTGCTGGTTCTTGTCCCCGCTATCTACTTCCAACCCAGCTCTCTGCCATGGACTGGGAAAGCAGTAGAAGATGGGCCAAGTGCTTGGGCCCCTGCACCCACGGGGGAGATCCGCAAGAAGCTTCTGGCCCCCAGCTTCGGTTCGGACCAGCTCTGCCTTCTGTAGACATTTGGGCATTGATCAGAGGATGGAAGGCCATGCTGTCTCTCCCTCTCACTGTCTGTAACTCTACAGCTCTCGAAGAAAAAAAAAGAGTGCCAAATGTATAGTACAACTAAGAAGGTACTGTTCAATGTGACCACAAGAGTTCAATTCCTTAGGCACGTGTGCTACGTGTACTGTTTTCCTGGACTAGGGTTTGTGTGGGTCCTCCACAGGGCTGAGTTCCAGACAGCGTTGTCCTACCTCCTGCCTCGCCCATTTCTGCAGAAATGCCCCGGGAGATTGTGCGCGGAAGTGAAAGCTGAGTGTTCCTTGCTGGGAACCTGGTGTTTCTGGGTCCCGGCGAAGTGGACGGGCAGGGTCTGGTGGATCCTTGACAAATGTGGGAACAGAGCCTGAGATTCAGTTGGCACTATGTGCAGACTGCGCCATTCCTCCATTCCCATGGGCCTCAACTGTAGAGACTGCTCTTGTATTGCAACAATCGGCTCTGGAGAACAGGAGAGCCTCCCTCTTGAGGGCAGGGGCCCTACTCCAGTCACCCCTTGCTTTTGTCTCCACAGCGTCTCGAGTGCTGACACCCGGCATGACTCTGCATCCCGGCACCTCCACGTTTCCCCTGATACCGCCACCCTGTCCCCACACCACTCTCGGCCCAGCAACCCAGACGCCCTGGGGGCAGCCACCCCCATGCCTCCTGAATGCAGTGTTCCCACCAGGCAGCCAGCTCGTGCTACCTGCTGCTTTGCCAAGGATGCCCATGGTGGCAGGAGATGGTGGCTCCGGCCCAAGTGAGGCTGGGAACTTCAGTGTCATCAGCCCAGCTACAGCTGACGGGAGGCCAGTGCAGCCCCCGCACTCTGAGCCTGTGCTCTTCAACCAGGCCCCTCTCAACTGGAGTGCCATGGGGGGTCTCTGTGAGGCAACACAGCATCCTACCACCCTGCTTCTGCCAGGCTCTTCAGTGCAGAAGCTGGTACAGCCTGTGCCAACCACTGTGCACACGCAGGCTGGCCAGGGGGGCTACTGCCCAGACCTCCATCCTGTGGGTCCTCCACCACCAACCACCCAGCCTGCCCCCGTGATGTTGTTTCCAGTACACCCTGGACCAGAGCCTCCTGGCGGGGACCCGCAGTGTGGCACCGCCGCCTCCCAGGCCAAGGCCTCACTCAAGGCCTCCCGCAACCCCACAAGCGTCTATATGAACTTCCGGCGCTGGCAGCGTTACAAGGCCCTGGCGCAGAGGCACTGTCCACAAAGCCCTGATGCTGAAGCTCTGTCCTGCTTCCTCATGTGAGTGCTCTGCTCTGGGAGGCCCATGGGCTGGTAAGGTCAGGCTGCCTAGGGTTCTGGAAGGAAGCTCTTGAGGCAAGGAGAAGCCTGTGAGAAGCTTGGTTCCCAGCAGGGTGTGTCTTGTGCAACCCTGACAGTTTCAGGGGCTTCGCTCACTGGATCTGCCCCCTCCTCTGAGTGACAACACTTCCAGAACCTCCATGGTCACATTTCCAGAACACTCAAGCTCAGGGAGGACCCTGGGATCACGAAAGCCACGCTTTGGAAGTGCGCATCAGTCGCCACGGCAACCCCTGCCCACGGCCTGTCACACACACACACACACACACACAGGTCACAGCTCAGAGATTTCATGAGCTGGGTGATCAGAAGGGCAGGCACCCAGGAAGACTTTTCCCCAGCCCACCCGCACTCTGCTGCGGATGTGCAGAAGGACCGCAAGGTGGTCGGGGACACACACGTGTGTGCTGGGGCTGCATCACTTGGGGCTGTCCTGGTCAGTCACACACATACCCATCTCAGGGCCCTCATGCAGCAGGGCATGATGTTCCCCCCACAGGGCACAGCAGAGAGCGTCCACAGGTTTAAGTTCATGTACACAGCAGATGCCAGGGGATGTGCTCTGCCTGATAAAAGGAGAAAAATAGCTCCTGCAATCATCGTGAGGAGCAGGCCTCGGGGAAGAGGGAGAGAGACAAAGCGAATGTCCTGTGAACAGGGTCTGAGTGGATCCTCAGCCTTAGACGCAAGCCCCTGGGCTGCTGTGCAGGTGAGAGAGAGAACTTCCTCATTGCCACAGTCACCTCTCTTCCCCAGGCAGCACTGCGGGTGTACTCCGCGTGCACCACTTTAGACACAGCCCACCTTGCGTGACACGAGGAAGGTGTTCCTGCCACTCCATGCCTGTGGCCCTACAGTGCTTGCGAATGAATGGGATCCACATTTGGGGACCCAATCATCCCAGCCCCCTGTCAGCATCCTCTTAGGAACACAATTGCCATCCGTCCACTCCACCATCCAGGATCTCCCCGTCTCCCTGAACCCTGGGCCCTGGGTCTGTCCCTGGAGGAACCAGGGAGGGCAGAAAATCTGCAGGGGCCCCAGGCACCTGTGAGTCCAAGCATCTAGTGTGCTAGAAAGTCTCAGAAACCCGAGGTTGTGACCTTGCCCCTACAACCTGACTCAATGCTCAGCACTAGGGCCCAGGGACTTGATTCTTAGCGCCAGGCACAAGTCATTCTGTGCAGTGTCTCAGTAGCCTTGGGCGGCCCTGCACAGTCCCTCACCCCAGCTGACTGTGAGCCACAGATGTCCATGTCTGGCATTTGTCCACCCTAGCTCAGGAGGCAGGGAGGCCTGGCCTCCTGATATGCTGATCCTGCTGAATTACAGCCCCGTGCTGCGGACTCTGGCCCAGAGGAAGCCCACCATGCCACTGGAGGAGGGCCTGCGGTTTGCCATGCGGGAATGGCAACACAAGAGCAACTGGGACCGCGCGATCTTCTATGAGATGGCAGAAAAGTGAGTCGGGGGCCTTGAGCGTGGATCTGCGAGTTCGGGGAGGGTGGATACGGGGCTAGGCCTGATTCCTTGGGCCTGTCAACAGAGACACTAAGAGGACACCTGTTCCGATACAACCCCTGCCTGGGCCCTGCTCTCCCCAGGAAGTTTCCACCACCAGCTAGATTCTGAAGAGTTCTCTGTGTCCCATCCACACAAGTTCCTCCCCCACTTAGCTGGCTGCTCACCCAATCTTGATATTCGACCTGGAGGTTGCACGCCCTGGCCTGGTGGGCTGGCCCTGGCCTGGTGGGCTGCACTTGTCAGCACACACACACTTACAGGAGGCCAGTTCTGTTTCTGCCCTTCCAGGAAGGTCCCGCGACTACCTGCACGTCTGGGTCCTCTGCATATCCCCCCAAGATCCCCGGCCTCACCTGTATCGGCAACTCGCACTCTCTTGCTGTTGAAGTTCAAAGTGCCACACCCAGCAGAGTCCACTGTGCGTCCTCTGACCCACGGAACTGTGCCCATGTGACAAGCTCCCCTGGCCATGTTCCTTCTGCCTCATGCCCTGGAGCTGGCAGATATTGAGCAAAGCGTTCTCACATGCCGTTGCAGAGCGTTCTACAGAATGGAGCTCGGTCCCAGGGAACTGCAGGCTCACCGTGGGGCCCCCACTCTGTCTCTCAGGCATCCCATCCAATAGACCGTGAACCAACACTCAGCTCTCAGAGGACATCCCTCTCAGCTAGGCTTACCCACACTCCTGCTTCTCCCTGAACCTCACCCCTGGTCTTCATGCCAGAACTCACACCCAGCCTAGTCCCTGAACCTCGTCTGTGTCTCAGAGTCGTCTGGCAGGAATCACGTGCTGACCGGCTTCTGGCACCACACCTGATGTGCATCTGCATAGGGAATGGCAAGGCTGCAGGGAACCACCTTGCTCACATGCACCTGCCATGGGGCAGAGAGCCCTCATCACAGGCCCTTTGAGTGCAGGGGGAGTGAGATGTTCCCAGAACGTTTGTCCTGCTGGCAGAGCCCAAGGTTCACACATCTCTGCCATCATTTGCTGGCTGCTGGGCTCAGAGCCTCAGACCCTCCTAAGTAGGTTGTGTCCCTTCTTTCCCAGATTCATGGAGTTTGAGGAAGAGGAGATGCAGACTCAGAAGCGGACATGGATGCAGGGGAAACTGTGCAAGCTACCCCCAGGCCCACTGCCGCTGGTTCCACAAGGGCCCCCAGCCACAGTGGCGGTCCAGCAGCCAGGTAAAGCTTCCCGCTTCACCACACAACCCATGAAGAAGGCAACGGGGACCAAACGCCTCCATAACCACCCCCGTGGGAAGTTTCTCTCCAGAGCAACGTGTTTGCTCTTTCCTGCAGAAGGTACCACAGCGTGCCCAGGTTCCTAATGCTTTGCACATGATCTGGATATTTCTGTGGTCATTGGGACTGCCACTCACCCCTCACCTCTCCCAGCACCCAATACAGTCTTCCCATGGCCTGAGGCATGAGCAAGAGAGCACAGAGTGTTGCTGGCTGGCTGAGCGGTTCTCCAGCTCCCATGTCCTCTCATGGCGCCAGGGTCAGGGCGCACTGCCCCAGCCTGATAGCTTGTGTCTCCAACAACTGACTTTCCTAATGGGGGCCATGGAAGGCCCAAAGCCCTGACCTCACACTGTATACTGCATCCACAGGGTGTGGCCCCAGGAATGCCAGCTCCAAGGCCCTGCCTGCCTGTACCCTGCCACAAAGACACTGGCAGCCTCAGGGCAAGGTGCCCAAGGGGATGCCCACTGAGACTGTGATGGAGGACGTGGACATCAAGGATACACCAATGCGGCCTGATGGACCCACTGAAGAGGACAGCTTCTGGAGTCCTAGGGAGGAGGGGGACTATCCAGACCCAGAACTGCTGAGCTACGTGGAGAAGCTCATCTCTCAGGAGGACTTCATTGCTGAGGTGGGCTGTGAAATTCTGAGGTTTGTACGTAACTTGGGGATGAACACGACTCACCCTCCGAATGCACTAGGTGACTCAGTTACTGCCGTCTCTGTGTGTGTGTTGTGTGTGTGTGTTTCGTGCATGTTTGGGTGTGCAGCTGGTTTTCCTATCATCTATAGTACCAAACGTGGATGCTGCAAGGGTATGCACTGCTTTCTGCTTCTCCTTGCAGCCCCTTGGTTTTCAGATGCTTCCTGTGCAGCATAGATCTCTTTCTTCCTTTTCAGGTGGAGGCCATCATTCAGCCCCGATTCCTGGAAGAACTGCTTTCCCCAGAGCCACAGCTGGATCTCGTGGCCCTATCGATGGAGCTGGAGCAGGAGGAAGGGCTGACCTCTGGCCAGGTGAAGGAGGGAGGGACGTCGAGCGAGTAAGGCAGGAGTGCAGGGACAGCAGGCGGGCGCGGCACGTGGGGCAGCAGGGAAACCATGGGAGCAGGCCCAGCGGATCCATGTGGGCAAGGTGGGACAGCAGGTATCTAAGCGATCGAGCTACAAGTAGGTAGACTGTGGGAAGGAGGGACCCCTTAGTGTAGGCGCAGGGAAACTGTCTAGAGCTACCCTCCCTGGGATGTGTATTTTCTGGCAATTGATTCAGGCAGGCTGCAGGTGCAGACACATGAGTTGGGCACAGGGACAGGGGAGGCTGCGGCGCTCTAGGGTGAGCAAGGGCAGCACAGCCAACTTTCCCTCTGTGAAACCAGCCCAGGGACTCTGCCCTTCCTGCTGCCTCCTGAATGCCCTGCGCTGCACCTGCCAATGCCCTGGCACCTGCTGCAGAGTCATTCACTCAGTGCCTTTTTCCTCCTGTAGGTGGTGCAGAAGACGTTTTGGCCTGTGACTGGGAATGGGGCTGCGGGGGTAACCCCCAGTCAGGCTGCACCTGTACGGCACCCCAGTCCTGAATCCACAGCCTGCCCAGGTGCAGACAGGCACGACCAAGGCCCACAAAGACGTGTCAGTTCTGAGACCTGCCAACAAAGGGCATCGTCTCAGGAACCGCGGAGACACGTGGTCCCACCCAAGCCCCTCTCCAGATCTACCACTGCTGTTTCCTTCTCGGGGCAACGGGAGTGCCTTTCACGAGGGACCACTAGGCCCACTTCTATCCCACCAAGAAACAAGCCTGCCCCAAGAGGGCCAAAGGCTGCTTGGGGATTCACAGTCGAATCCTCTACTGATGGCACCAGACCAGCAGTGGGCACGGCCACGGAAAAGGATGAGGAGCTGCCCAGCCTGGACTTCTTCCTCGATTCCCAGCGTCACCTGCTGCCTCTGGGTCTTGACCAGAGCCCTGCTGAGGCCCCTTCTTGCCTGGGACCACAGCAGCTCCAGAGAGTTCCCGAGTCCCTCCGCTACCAGGGAAGAGGCCAGACTTGTGCTGCCAGCACCACGGCCAAGTCGAAGAAGCGAGGTTTGCGGGGAAGCCCAGGCCCTGCCCCAAAGAAGACCTGCTCAGGGCCTGGACGCAGAGCCACTGAGGGGCAGGCCCTGGCTCTGGGGTTTGTGGCACAAGCCCAGGCTCAGAAGAGAACCCACGGCCCCTTGGTCACCAGGAGGAGGAAGAAGCAGCATCGAGGCCAGGAGGGCAGGCGGGCTCTTGGGAGCCGGCCCATACGTGCAGCCTGAAGGATACGGGCCCTCCCTGTGTCCTGTAATCCAAAGCGCAAAGACATTCACTCATCCAGTGCTGCACCTGCTCCTAAGACTGGGGGGCTGGTGGCGGGGGGTGGAGGGGTGTGGGAGGGAAGGGTGGGACAGCCAGCTGCCAGGGACCTCTTGGGTGGGGTGGGTAGGTGTACCTTTGGGGCATTATTTATTTGAATAAAGGAAGTTCCATTGAGAATGCTCTCGGGGCTGCTGCTCTCTGTCATGGCAGCAGTCGGGTGATGGTTCTGAGGAAGGAGGGCCTGCCTGGAAGCCGCTGCTGGTGCGTGTACAGGTGACTCGCCTGGGGCACACAAGCATCTGAAGCAGTCGAGTTAGAAGAATGTGGGGACCGGGGAGCTGGTGCTAAGAGTGCGTGCATTTGGGGCTGTGGAGAGCAACCACAAGGCAGACTTTGAACCATGAGATCGTGGCTTCTCTACGCATCTGCTCACCTGTAGTCCATACTTAAAAACCTCTGTAGTGCTCCCTGCTCCTCAGTCCCATAGAGCTATTGTGTGCCGGCTGACTGTGGGACGCAGGTAACGCTGTGGTGGTAGACAACCAAGAAAAGGTTCCTGAACTTCCCTGAACAGCGGCATCCTAGATGCAGTTTTCAATCCCTTAGTGTGGGAACCAGGCCCTCCATTTCTGCACCGACTTTGAACCCCCACTGCGTATCGACACACGGGTTCACTAAACAATACATAAAGAGCACTCATCCACCCTTCAAGAATCTCGGGATACCTCCAGAACCTCGGGCGCTCTGGAGTCTCACAGAAACTTCAATGCAGGCTTTTCCTCGCAGAGTTTGATTCTCAGAAAAAAACTCCCTAATCAAGCGTACACTTCAGCACAGTCCCCTCTCCTTACATTCCTCCTGCCATCCAGCCCCTCCCACTCTGGCATACTCCCCACACCACAGCTGTCACTTGTCCCCCTACAGCCACCCAACAGTTGGAAAAAAAAGAATTTGTAATGCTTACATTACACATCCCATCATTCTTGACAAGTGGAACATATTATAAAATACACATTTACACAAACAAACTGTCACACACACACCCAAACACACACACACACACACACAAAGCAGGCCATTCAAAACGTTCATGAAACATGTACTAAAAATAAGTAGTGAATGTAGTTCAATATCGGAAGCAAAATGAAATTTTCATTCCATTTTCCATCAACTTGTTGAAATACCTTCAGGATTTAGCAACGGTCTCCTACTCTGACGGATGTCTACTTGCCCACCGAGTTCAAGCAAACTAGGTTCTCTGCTTGTCACAGGGTAGTGCACACCTAAACCTATAACTACGGTCTGTAAGTTTCATTCGCTCACAGGACCACTTAGAAGACTTTGGAAACTAGCCCTCAGTGTGAGGCATAACGTGAATATATGGCCTTTTACATCCTGACAAGACAAATCATCTCAATGTCGAGTTCTTTTACTGTCAGCTGCCCTTCCTTCTGTGCTGGAGGCCACAGGACAGGAAGCCAAAGAGCTCATTCTCCCTAAGAGCCTACTTAGGATCCCCACACATGAACACTTTTCTGCCAGCAAGGCAGCTCATTGCACTGACCTTTGCCCATGAGCAGCAGTGACTCTTCTTGCTTGGGACAGGGCACAAAAGGCACAAAGGCTTCTCGGATGATTCTCGTGCAGATTCCTGTGTGTCTTCTACTGCCTGGTGGCAATATGATAGACCTTGCTTGAATCAATATTGAGATTTACTGCGTTGCCTAAATATGTAGTTTAATTTTTCTTTTTTTTTTTTTGAGGATTTTGTTGATTTCTTTGAGAGGAAGAGATACAGACAGAGGAAGAGACAGAGAAAGAGCTCTCCCATCTGCTACTTCACCCTCTGGATGATGTTGTTCCTACTTGGGACAGGAGATCTTTGTCTCTATGTCTCTATGACTCGGCCTTTCATGGAAATAAACCTTTAAGATAGACAGTCCCACAAAAAGCACCAATAAAGACAAAACACAAGACATGCACAGGCCCTGGATTCATGAAGTCACCTAGCAACATGCCAATACAAGACCTTGATCATCACATACGTACAACCACTGTGTAATCCTCCTATGCCCAAAACGTCAATGGAACTTGATGTTCCCAAACTGGTCCACAAATCCCACTGTACACCTATACCAATGTGCGCTTGCTGGAGCTGCTCTAACACATGAGTAGCAACTTACACACCAGACATAATCCCAGACGCTTTAGTGTACTTCTGATGCATCCAACGGACGCTCACCTACCTCTTTGACCCATTTTGGCATAAATCTGGCATCCGTTGCCAACGCATGCTCACAAGACAGCATGCTCTATCATCAGTCTAGGGGTAGTGAAAGCTTACAAATGAAACTCAATGGCTGACACCACTGACACACGACTGTAACCCAAACTCACATGTTAGCATTTGGCTTAGGTTCACAGCATTTGAAACTCAAGCAGGATGCACTGAGGGATGTACTTAGGGACTGGATTCAGTTTCAAGGACAGGAGCTACATCTTCGCGTACCTGGACAGGCATTCCCAACCCTGAGGAAACTTTAACAACCTCGGCCTTAGTCAAAGAGAACGACAGCACAGCTTTTAGGGTCCCCCTGTGGTCTTACTTCTCCTTAATGTTTGTTCCGGCATCAACACAAGGCGGGGAGCCATGGCCATGACACGGAGCAGCTTCCTGGGTGTAAACGCTCCTGCCACAGGGGTCTGGCCATGGATGCGACGGAGCCGTACAGGACAGTGAGGGGCTGCCTCCAGCACAGATCAAGGGGGACAGCACACTCGAGAGGGAACTATGACACAGAGCAGGGACACGACCGGTTCAGGGCAGCTATGGGCATCCATCACTCCCCTGTATCTATAAGCGGCCCTGGACCCCGCCATGATAGCCCTGGCCTTGGGTGAACGCCTCAGCCACACACCTGTGCGTCACTGGGCTACTAGGACTCAGAGGGGAGCAAGTGCTTCAGAATGAGAATTGGACATTTGGCTCATTGTAAGATACACGGCTGTTCTAACTCCTGGAAATTCCTGGGCTCTAGGTCAGCCCAGGAAGATTTATGTTACGACAGGGCAAGAAAAAGTCCTTTGCCTCCCTGCCCCTGACATGTGCTACCTTCCACTAAGGACAGACATCCAGTATTCTAGCATGGCTACTGCAAAGTTAGTAGCATCCATAGTAGCCTATGGTGTTTTTTCTTTCCAACCACTGTACTTGGTCGTGCAGCCACACTGATCGTTCGTTCACTCTTTTGACCTCAAGTCCTCTTGGTAAGAAGTAGACAAGGGGAAAGAGCGGCAAGATGGCGGAATAGGAAGGGAACACACTGATAGTCTGGGAAGAGACAGTTTAATAAAAGTGGAGATACTGCAGGTTCAAGGAAGAGTAGGGGAAGAAATAGCAGAGGAAACTCTTCCAGAACTAGTGATTCACAGTGGACCTGCGTGGAGAGTGTGGGAGCCCAAGTTCGGGACACCAGTGGCAGAATCAACACACCAGCGCTGGAACACGAGGTGAGCTGAATCTCAACAGCCCGAGACACCAGTGGCAAAACGGAAAGAGGAAACTGGGGGAATGAAGCTTGAAACCCCGTGGGGAAAATTTTACCAGGCTAACTAGAAGAGAGAGAGGAAAAAAAAAGTGACCGATACAGACTCGAGTTTCTCTCTTCTGCTCACCTCTCAAAAGCGAGCAAGACAAAGAGCAGGCGCCATTTTGGACATACGTCATAAGCAGGGCGACCTCAGGTCTGCACCAGCCCTGAGCCTAGCAGAAAAAGCTGACTCTGGTGGGGGTGAAATAACAGGAGATTAGGAACTAACTTGGCAACCCAGTGGGAGACTGCAGGAGAATTGGAGCCCACACTGAGGGCAGCAGAGATTCCCTGTGTGGTCCTTGGGAAAGAGCTTCCTATCTCTGGCTCCTGTGGGTATATCATTCGCTTGCTAACTACCTCCAATTCCGTTCAGCTATGTGGAATTACTTCCATTTTGAATCAAAAAAGAATGAAAGAAAGAGAGATTTACCATGCCTAACCTGGGAGTGTCACCTTTGGCACACCCTCAACCCTGAGGAACCAAACAGAGCTCTCAGGCCACACTCATCTCAAGCCTCTAAGGCTCCATCGAAAGCAGACAGTCCACTTATACTAGAGCCATAGTATAACAAGAAAAAACACCACAGTGAAGAAGCCAAATATGTCCAACATGCCAAACAACAAATGCAAAAACTGAGGTATCAAGAACAAGGAAGACACTATGACGCCCCCAAATGAAAAAGACACCAAAATTCAAGATTATGAAGATGATGAGATAGAAGAAATGCAAGAAGTGGATCTCAAAAAATTGATAAGAACATTAAGAAGTTCTCAGAAACAAATTCTTGAACTACAGAAATCCTTAATGGACAAGATAGAAAATCTCTCTCGTGTAAATGAAATATTAAGGAGGAATCAAAATGAAATGAAACAACTAGTAGAACAAGAAACTGTGATAGTGACGAGAAATCATTATGAAATGAAGAATTCAATAGATCAAATGACAAACACAAAAAAGAGCCTTAAAAACAGAATGGGCGGGCCGGCGCCGCGGCTCACTGGGCTAATCCTCCTCCTTGCGGCGCCGGCACACCGGGTTCTAGTCCCGATCGGGGCATCGATCCTGTCCCGGTTGCCCTTCTTCCAGGCCAGCTCTCTGCTGTGGCCAGGGAGTGCAGTGGAGGATGGCCCAAGTCCTTGGGCCCTGCACCCCATGGGACACCAGGAGAAGCACCTGGCTCCTGCCATCGGATCAGCGCGGTGCGCCGGCCACAGCACGCCTACCGCGACGGCCATTGGAGGGTGAACCAACGGCAAAGGGAAGACCTTTCTCTCTGTCTCTCTCTCACTGTCCACTCTGCCTGTCAAAAAAAAAAAAAAAAACAGAATGAGCGAAGCAGAAGAGAGAATATCGGACTTAGAAGACAGAGAACAGGAAAGGAAACAGGCAAACCAAAGAAAAGAAGAGGAAATTAGAAATCTCAAAAATATTGTCAGGAATCTACAGGATACTATTAAAAAACCTAACTTTCGGGTTCTAGGAGTTCCTGAAGGCATGGAGAGGAAGAAAGGATTAAAAGGTCTTTTTAGTAAGACTCTAGCAGAAAATTTCCCAGGTTTGGAGAAGGACAGAGGCATCTTAGTACAGGAAGCTTATAGAACCCCTAATAAACATGACCAAAAGAGATCCTCACCATGACACATTGTAATCAAACTCACCACAGTGAAACAGAAAGAAAAGATTCTAAAATGTGCAAGAGAGAAATGTCAGATTACTCTCAGGGGATCTCCAATTAGTCTCACAGCAGACTTCTCATCAGAAACCCTACAAGCTAGAAGGGAATGGTGAGATATAGCCCAGGTACTAAGAGAGAAAAACTGCCAGCCCAGAATATTATATCCTGCAAAGCTCTCGTTTGTGAATGAAGGTGAAATAAAGACTTTTCATAGCAAACAGAAATTGAAAGAATTTGTTGCCACTCGTCCAGCCCTGCAAAAGATGCTTAAAGATGTGTTACACACAGAAACACAGAAACATGGTCATCAATAGGAAAGAAGGTAAAGGAAGGAAACCTCACAGCAAAAGATCACAGGAAGCTCAATTTGTCTTTGACATAGAATTAAAATCTGATTCTCTGTTAAAGCAATATGTTAAAGTAATCTACTATGTTCTCTTGATGTCTATTAATTTCTTTTTTTTTGAAGGCAGAGTGGACAGTGAGAGAGACAGACAAAGGTCTTCCTTTTCCCTTTGTTTCACCCTCCCATGGCCGCCATGGTTGGCGAGCTGCGACTGGCGCAGTGCGCTGATCCAATGGCAGGAGCCAGGTGCTTCTCCTGGTCTCCCATGGGGTGCAGAGCCCAAGCACTTGGGCCATCTTCCACTGCACTCCCTGGCCACAGCAGAGAGCTGGCCTGGAAGAGGGGCAACCGGGACTAGAACCCGGTGTGCCGGCGCCGCAAGGCGGAGGATTAGCCTAGTGAGCCGCGGCGCAGGCTAATGATCTGTTAAATTCTAATTGTTCAAAAACAGCTGAATTTTTATTAAGAGCTATGGGTTATTTAAATATGTGCTTATTTTCAAAGATTTGAATAATCACCTTGTAACAATGATCAAATTTGGTCTATGTTATGTTACGATTTTAAGGAATCTTATTTCAACCAGATATTGTGGATTTTGAGCCTTCTGGGTGTTCTTGACAGGCATTCAAAAAATCAAAGTTCCAAACAATCTGGACTCTAAAATTTCCAGTAAATCTTGGACTTTGGTTTTTCCAGTTTGGGCCCAACTGAAAAAATCGAAGGACCTATGTGTCTCATCTTATAGAGACACCAACTAATCAGGCTATTTGGATAATATTAGTAGTACTGTCAACATGTGATGTGGTACTAAATTTTAAGTTTCTATAATGGAAAATGCTATTAATACAAATGTTTGAGAATTAAAAAGTCTAATGATCTAGTGTTACTAGACATGTTAGTTATCTTAATGAGAAAGCCCCAGAGGCCTAAAGGGTTAAATACTTGTAAAATCCTGCAGGTGCTTTCAAAAATACTGTGAAGTTAGCAAGTGCCTCTTGTTGGTTGATGAGTTTATAATTTTAAACATGGCAACTTAAAGTCTTTTGTCATCCACAGTTATATATGATTTGCTGCTCATAAAACTAAAGCGTTGTTGGTTCTGTGTTTAGCTGTCCTCTTATAGGCTCCTATGGACTTTTTGCAGCCACTTCTATTGTATTCAGTACTTTGGGACAGCTCTGTAAACAGATGAAGCCAATAATGTATTAACAGGACCAACTGAGAGAAAGTATGGTTAACTGAGGTTACTAAAAACAAAAAGCAATTCAAATCAATGGCAATCTACAAAAAGAGTTAAAGATTTTAAAAGCTATTATTAAAATTGCTATATTGGTCTATTATGTTATGTTATATGTGTGTACATACTGTATGTCCACATGGGAAAATGTTTTTTTTTTTTTTTTGACAGACTGAGTGGATAGTGAGAGAGAGACACAGAGAGAAAGGTCTTCCTTTTTGTCATTGGTTCACCCTCCAATGGCCGCTGCGGCCGGCGCATCTCGCTGATCCGAAGCCAGGAGCCAGGTGCTTCTACTGGTCTCCACATGGGAAAATTTTATTAAGAATTTTATTTTAATTGGCTTATAGATAAGATTGTCCATAAATTTAAGCTGCTAAAATTAATCAAAGATACATTTTAATTCGTGTGACCTGAATCTCTGCATCATATGTTTTATACTTGTTGGTAGAAAGAAACTAAAATCATTTTATATGGTTGTGCTTAAGTTACTGGTTAAACAAACTACACCACGTTAGATATTTAAGAGGTGTTTTCAAATACATGATTCTTAAAATTTATAGAAGGCATTGGACCTTCTGGTCAATGTTCTCTTAAGTTGTTATCTAATGGTTGAAAATGTTTGCTAAGTATTCATGTAATATTGCTATTGTCAGCAAGCGACCTAGGACTTGCTCCCTCATTTCTCTATTCTAAGCCCAACTTGTTCTTTCACTTCTCTATTCTCTTCAAGGTAGGAAACTAATTCTATGATGAAGGAATCTGTAGGATGCACAATTTAATCTTTAGACCTTATAAAAGAAATGACTAACATTTTTCTGTAATAGCATAGCCAAAATAAGAGCTTAAATAATAATCTCCTAGCTAGATTTACTTCACCATCAGCGAAGTAAACAGTAAGTAGAAAAAACCTCCCTTCCAGACCAAAGGGAAAGAAAGTTTTTAAGTGAGAATATAATTTTCCTCATGGGCACTGTCTACCTTAGAAAAACTACTACAGAACATGCCTGTGACTATAGACTTGTAGTTCAGGCCACCGAAGATTAGAGATGGGACTTGGCCACTCCCTTGACTTGTATCCTCTGGTCTGCTTTAACAAAAACCAGGAGGAAAAGAAAGCTAGGCATCAGAAGCAATGGGTGGGAGGCCTATTAACGGCTGATCTGTGCAGTGATCTGCCCTCAAGGAGACCCAACAGGCCAGTTGACTGCAGTGGCTTTCAACGTGGTAAGCTGGGCTTCAGCAGCAGAAGTCAACTTGTGAAGAGCCCTGGCAGCTCTGCCAAGAGTTGGATCACTGGAAATGGACCTGCCCTGGAGTCGAAGGATGCCCAGGTCAGAGCCACAGATCTTATTGGCTCTAAGCTGAAAAGCTCTTCACTCAGCCCAGCTTCCAAAGTGACCACTGCAGCTGAGGGGACGGCCACGTAGGGTCAGCAACATTGAAGGCAGAACTGTAAATTTCTTGTTAGAGATGCCACCTGCCTTTACCTATCCAGCTCTCCTCCCAGGCCAGCTAAGTAAAGAAAGTCAACAGAGTGCCTTCCCCCAGGAGATTCACACCTCCCTTAGGATGTACCCCATGTGAAGAGACAGATAGGTCTGGGCCTCTTAACTTACAAGGCCTAAAGCCCACCAGATTATTATCAAGCCCCTTCTGTCAGGTTCTATTTGCCTCTCAATCAGGAAACTTAATTGTAGCTTAGACAGCACCTTTCTTAGCTCCTCTAATAATGACTCTGTCCTTTGTTCTAGACCCTGTCTAGCACACTTGGGCCTCATTCCTTCGTAATCATAACCTCTAATCTACCTACAATGGCTCTACTCTCAACCTTTGGGTATTGATGGTCCTCTTCCCCACTTAATGCTGCATAATTGTTCAGACCTAGTTAATGCCACTCTTAGGACCATTGGTTACTATCCTCACCCTGTCTTTTATGACCTTGTCTAAATATGATCAGAGTCGGCGAACTTGCAAGGCTTCCATAGCCTTGGCAACTCATGACGAGAGCCTAGGGTGGTGACTGGCGCCATAAACTAGAGTGTCAATTTGCTGGGTCAACAACAGGAGTCACTGTGCACTTGCTCCTCATGTGGGATCTCTGTCCTTAATGTGCTGTACATTTTGATTTAATGCTATAACTAGTACACAAACAGTATGTTTCACTTTGTGTTTCTATGTGGGTGCAAACTATTGAAATCTTTACTTAATATATACTAAATTGATCTTCTGTATATAAAGAGAATTGAAAATGAATCTTGATGTGAATCCAAGGAGAGAGGGAGCGGGAGAGGGGAGGGTTGCGGGTGGGAGGGAACTTATGGGAGGGGGAAGCCATTGTAATCCATAAACTGTACATTGGAAATTTATATACATTAAATAAAAGTTAAAAAAAATTTAAAAAAAGGAATTAGACAAGAATAACAGCCTACTAGGTGACAATGCGTACGCTGAGTTTTCAGATACAGTGGAGGATCCCTGGGGCATGTAAACGTCACAGAAATAATAAAAAGCACGTTGCAATCCACGCAGCGTGGTTCTATTCCAAACAACCTCTTTTACCGGACAGTGTTTCTATTGGATCCATTTGGACACCCACTTATTTTGGGTGCCACCATTCTTTTCATAAGCGGACAGGCAGATCCAGCGCTCCCAAAATCTCATTCAGGTCCCAGTACCTTCAAAATCCAGGTGCAGGTGAGGCCAAAGCTGGGAACTCGAACTTGGAACTCAATCCAGAATGGTCGCTTGTGTGCAAGGACTGGACGACTTGAGCCATCAACTTGCCGCCCACGGTGCACGACAGCAGGGAGCTGGAAGGGAGACGGAGTGGGTACTGGACCCAGATACTCGGCTATAGGATAGGAATGCCTGAACTGCTAGATAAATGCCTGACCCCAGGTACTTGACTTTGTATGCATTATGCAGTCTTAGTTTTAGAGATATCTACTGTATAGGACAAGGAGAGTAACCTAAGAAATACACTCACATATCAAAATATTCTTATCCAAAAGTAAATGAAAGCTTTGTGAACTGACAAATACTGTCTATATGCATTGGGTTACAAATGTCTGCATCTACACCGCAACGATCACTCTGGAAAAGGCAATGGGTGTCCAGTACGGCTTGCTGTGACAACGACACATCCCTGAACATTCCGTTCAAGATTTCAAGTATCCAAAGTTTTTGTATGCTACAATAGGAAAGGAAGATCATTAGGAGGATAAACAATTACACACTGAAAACAGACAGACACTGTCAGCGCCGACAAGGAGGGAGGGGCATTCTGAGGGAGTCTGCAGGCTGTAGCCTCATTCGCGGTGGGGCAGGCTTTCCCTCAAAGGGGACCAAGGTCAGACAGTCCTTTGGAGAATGCAGGGACTTCAGCAGAGGCGAGACGGACTCCTGCAGCGTGACGTGCACACAGCAGCCCAACACCCGGCTGCTGAGAGGATCTCCCTGTGTGACTCTCCATCCTCTAGTGTCCCTACGCAAGCCTATGCTGATCACACCATGGGTTCTGAAATGGAGGAGCAAGGGCAGCCCTTCTGGGACATCCTTAGAGCCTACTTGCCCACATGGGAAGCAGGGTGGGTGAGGACTGCCAAGGAAGGCTTCTTGAGACGGAATGGAATTAAAGGGTCACCAAGTACGATCTTCCTGTTGGGAATCTGAAACGCTTTAAAATGGCCTAAAGACACAGACATCCCTTGTGTATCAAAGGTGTGACTTGTGGTTCTAGCCTGCCTGCCAGAACCCCCATGGAATGTGTCCCCAGCCACACCCAGGCCATCTCTTGCCTCCCCTCCCCCACCAGGGAAGCCTGACCCCAACATTCCGTTCCAGTTACCTTTAAATTTGTCCCAGCAGCAGTTGGACTCTGAGCAGCCCGCTCCCCGCCTCGGTCCTGAACTGGTGATTTCCCACTGTGGAGGCGGCCAGCCAGCCCTGCTGAGTGTCCAAGCCCATGGAGACAGCTCCAGGAGGAGGTAAGTGTCAAGGGGAGGGGCTGTGAAACCAGATTCCCTGTCACTCCTGTGACCCATGGGAAAGCACACTAGACATTTCCCCTGGGGACAGGGGATTGGGACAAAGGAGAAGGCGGGCAGAACCCTGGTTCCACACGCACGGCTTCCCTAGAGAGGCTCCGCTAACTCATGTTGACCTGAGGATGCTGAAAAGGTTGAGAAGCAACTCTGACTTGGATCACGATGCTCCGGTGCAAATGTGTTGGGTGAGGAGAAGAGGCGGGGTGCACATGGGTTGGTTCTTTGGACAACAGAGAAGCAAACAGGCCACCTGTTTGAGCACGGGTTCGCAGAAGGAAGAGGGATGGCGATGTGGTGGAGACAGAGGGAGGGCTCAGGGGAGACCAGAGCCCTAGCCTTCTTCAGATCCTGGAGCTCGCCCTCAAGGTGCTTCTGAGTGCTTTTCCTTAGGTGTCTCAGATTCCCGCAGCACAGGGGAGACACAGAGCTGGCCATCAAACGCCTCATGGCTGTTGACTTCCCTGACCCCCTCTGCAGTTAGCTCTCCTCGCACGGGTCAGGCTGGGGGTTACCCCCACCCCCTCGGCCCACAGCCTCCCAGCTCCTTCCCACCCAGTGACGGCTTCTTCCTTTTCTGGTAGCTGTTGTCTTTTCTTCCACAACAGGGTTGCCACTTACTGTCACCTGCATATGGCTTGGGCCTCCCTAGTTCCCAAACAATTGCTCCCCTTTACCAGATGCTCACATGTCTCATTCACTTTACACAAACCACATTCCACGGTGGGCCCTCTGTTCAAGTCTGCCTTGAACAACGCTGCTCTTAGGGGCCGGCGCTGTGGCTCACTTGGTTAATCCTCAGCCTGTGGAGCCGGTATCCCATATGGGTCCCGGGTTCTAGTTCCGGTTGCTCCTCTTCCAGGCCAGCTGTCTGCTGTGGCCCGGTAGGGCAGTGGAGGATGGCCCAGCTGCTGGGGCCCCTGCACCCTCATGGGAAACCAGGAGGAGGCGCCTGACTCCTGGCTTCGGATCGGTGCAGCGCCGGCCATGGCGGCCATTTGGGGAGTGAACCCACGGAAGGAAGACCTTTCTCTCTGTCTCTTTTTCTCTGTCTCTAACTCTATCTGTCAAATAAAACAAACAACACTGCGCTCAGTTTCCTATCTGCACTCAGGAACGCCCATCTGTGCAGTGTGGCCGATGCAACGCACAGCTGTGTACTGTGGTTGATGTTCAAAGGGAGCTTCAATAAGAGTTTTTTTTTTTCTTTACGTCTTCTGTTAAGATGTGCTGTATTTGTTTTATGGTGGAGTGACAAAAAGAGAGGACCGATAGAGACAGATATAGAGATGGGGGGAAGATGGACAAAGAGAAGAGAGACAGCATTTCCAGTTACATGCTCACTGGACCAATGAAGAAAAGACCCAGGGCTGGGGCCTGCAAAGTCAGACCCTGAGAACCTCCAATGGGGCTCCCAAGTGCATGGCAGGAATGCAAGTACCTGTTCCTTCTTGTGGTGCCTCCAAAATATATTAGCAGGAAGCTGGCTTAGAAGCACACAATCGAATGGAAAGCAGCACTCTGCTATGGGATGTGGGCAGTCTGAGTGGAAGATAACCTGCGGCGCCATAATGCCAGTCCTCAGTTTTCTTGCCAACAATGCAAACAGTAGGGCCGGTGCTGTGGCGCAGTAGGTTAGCCCTCTGCATCCCATCTGGGTGCTGGTTCTTGTCCCCGCTATCTACTTCCAACCCAGCTCTCTGACATGGACTGGGAAAGCAGTAGAAGATGGGCCAAGTACTTGGGCCCCTGCACCCACGGGGGAGATCCGCAAGAAGCTTCTGGCCCCCAGCTTCGGTTCGGACCAGCTCTGCCTTCTGTAGACATTTGGGCATTGATCAGAGGATGGAAGGCCATGCTGTCTCTCCCTCTCACTGTCTGTAACTCTACAGCTCTCGAAGAAAAAAAAAAAAGAGTGCCAAATGTATAGTACAACTAAGAAGGTACTGTTCAATGTGACCACAAGAGTTCAATTCCTTAGGCACGTGTGCTACGTGTACCTTTTTCCTGGACTAGGGTTTGTGTGGGTCCTCCACAGGGCTGAGTTCCAGACAGCGTTGTCCTACCTCCTGCCTCGCCCATTTCTGCAGAAATGCCCCGGGAGATTGTGCGGGGAAGTGAAAGCCGAGTGTTCCTTGCTGGGAACCTGGTGTTTCTGGGTCCCGGCGAAGTGGACGGGCAGGGTCTGGTGGATCCTTGACAAATGTGGGAGCAGAGCCTGAGATTCAGTTGGCACTATGTGCAGACTGCGCCATTCCTCCATTCCCATGGGCCTCAACTGTAGAGACTGCTCTTGTATTGCAACAATCGGCTCTGGAGAACAGGAGAGCCTCCCTCTTGAGGGCAGGGGCCCTACTCCAGTCACCCCATGCTTTTGTCTCCACAGCGTCTCGAGTGCTGGCACCCGGCATGACTCTGCATCCCGGCACCTCCACGTTTCCCCTGATACCGCCACCCTGTCCCCACACCACTCTCGGCCCAGCAACCCAGACGCCCTGGGGGCAGCCACCCCCATGCCTCCTGAATGCAGTGTTCCCACCAGGCAGCCAGCTCGTGCTACCTGCTGCTTTGCCAAGGATGCCCATGGTGGCAGGAGATGGTGGCTCCGGCCCAAGTGAGGCTGGGAACTTCAGTGTCATCAGCCCAGCTGCAGCTGACGGGAGGCCAGTGCAGCCCCCGCACTCTGAGCCTGTGCTCTTCAACCAGGCCCCTCTCAACTGGAGTGCCATGGGGGGTCTCTGTGAGGCAACACAGCATCCTACCGCCCTGCTTCTGCCAGGCTCTTCAGTGCAGAAGCTGGTACAGCCTGTGCCAACCACTGTGCACACGCAGGCTGGCCAGGGGGGCTACTGCCCAGACCTCCATCCTGTGGGTCCTCCACCACCAGCCACCCAGCCTGCCCCCGTGATGTTGTTTCCAGTACACCCTGGACCAGAGCCTCCTGGCGGGGACCCGCAGTGTGGCACCGCCGCCTCCCAGGCCAAGGCCTCACTCAAGGCCTCCCACAACCCCACAAGCGTCTATATGAACTTCCGGCGCTGGCAGCGTTACAAGGCCCTGGCGCAGAGGCACTGTCCACAAAGCCCTGATGCTGAAGCTCTGTCCTGCTTCCTCATGTGAGTGCTCTGCTCTGGGAGGCCCATGGGCTGGTAAGGTCAGGCTGCCTAGGGTTCTGGAAGGAAGCTCTTGAGGCAAGGAGAAGCCTGTGAGAAGCTTGGTTCCCAGCAGGGTGTGTCTTGTGCAACCCTGACAGTTTCAGGGGCTTCGCTCACTGGATCTGCCCCCTCCTCTGAGTGACAACACTTCCAGAACCTCCATGGTCACATTTCCAGAACACTCAAGCTCAGGGAGGACCCTGGGATCATGAAAGCCACGCTTTGGAAGTGTGTATCAGTCCCCACGGCAACCCCTGCCCACGGCCTGTCACACACACACACACACACACACAGGTCACAGCTCAGAGATTTCATGAGCTGGGTGATCAGGAGGGCAGGCACCCAGGAAGAGTTTTCCCCAGCCCACCCGCACTCTGCTGCGGATGTGCAGAAGGACCGCAAGGTGGTCGGGGACACACACGTGTGTGCTGGGGCTGCATCACTTGGGGCTGTCCTGGTCAGTCACACACATACCCATCTCAGGGCCCTCATGCAGCAGGGCATGACGTTCCCCCCAACAGGGCACAGCAGAGAGCGTCCACAGGTTTAAGTTCATGTACACAGCAGATGCCAGGGGATGTGCTCTGCCTGATAAAAGGAGAAAAATAGCTCCTGCAATCATCATGAGGAGCAGGCCTCGGGGAAGAGGGAGAGAGACAAAGCGAATGTCCTGTGAACAGGGTCTGAGTGGATCCTCAGCCTTAGATGCAAGCCCCTGGGCTGCTGTGCAGGTGAGAGAGAGAACTTCCTCATTGCCACAGTCACCTCTCTTCCCCAGGCAGCACTGCGGGTGTACTCCGCGTGCACCACTTTAGACACAGCCCACCTTGTGTGACACGAGGAAGGTGTTCCTGCCACTCCATGCCTGTGGCCCTACACTGCTTGCGAATGAATGGGATCCACATTTGGGGATCCAATCATCCCAGCCCCCTGTCTGCATCCTCTTAGGAACACAATTGCCATGCGTCCACTCCACCATCCGGGATCTCCCCGTCTCCCTGAACCCTGGGCCCTGGGTCTGTCCCTGGAGGAACCAGGGAGGGCAGGATATCTGCAGGGGCCCCAGGCACCTGTGAGTCCAAGCATCTAGTGTACTAGAAAGTCTCAGAAACCCGAGGTTGTGACCTTGCCCCTACAATCTGACTCAATGCTCAGCACTAGGGCCCAGGGACATGCGTCTTAGCCCCAGGCACAAGTCATTCTGTGCAGTGTCTCAGTAGCCTTGGGCGGCCCTGCACAGTCCCTCGCCCCAGCTGACTGTTAGCAACAGATGTCCATGTCTCGCATCTGTCCACCCTAGCTCAGGAGGCAGGGAGGCCTGGCCTCCTGATATGCTGATCCTGCTGAATTACAGCCCCATGCTGCGGACTCTGGCCCAGAGGAAGCCCACCATGCCGCTGGAGGAGGGCCTGCGGTTTGCCATGCGGGAATGGCAACACAAGAGCAACTAGGACCGCGCGATCTTCTATGAGATGGCAGAAAAGTGAGTCGGGGCCTTGAGCGTGGATCTGCAAGTTCGGGGAGGGTGGACACGGGGCTAGGCCTGATGCCTTGGGCCTGTCAACAGGGACACTAAGAGGACACCTGTTCCGATACAACCCCTGCCTGAGCCCTGCTCTCCCCAGGAAGTTTCCACCACCAGCTAGATTCTGAAGAGTTCTCTGTGTCCCATCCACACAAGTTCCTCCCCCACCTAGCTGGCTTCTCACCCAATCTTGATATTCGACCTGGAGGTTGCACGCCCTGCACAGTTAGTTCCCTGGCCTGGTGGGCTGCACTTGTCAGCACACACACACTTACAGGAGGCCAGTTCTGTTTCTGCCCTTCCAGGGTGGTCCCGCGACTACCTGCACGTCTGGGTCCTCTGCATATCCCCCCAAGATCCCCGGCCTCACCTGTATCCGCAACTCACACTCTCTTGTTGTTGAAGTTCAAAGTGCCACACCCAGCAGAGTCCACTGTGCGTCCTCTGACCCACGGAACTGTGCCCATGTGACAAGCTCCCCTGGCCATGTTCCTTCTGCCTCATGCCCTGGAGCTGGCAGATATTGAGCAAAGCGTTCTCACATGCCGTTGCAGAGCGTTCTACAGAATGGAGCTCGGTCCCAGGGAACTGCAGGCTCACCGTGGGGCCCCCACTCTGTCTCTCAGGCATCCCATCCAATAGACCGTGAACCAACACTCAGCTCTCAGAGGACATCCCTCTCAGCTAGGCTTACCCACACTCCTGCTTCTCTCTGAACCTCACCCCTGGTCTTCATGCCAGAACTCACACCCAGCCTAGTCCCTGAACCTCGTCTGTGTCTGAGTCCTCTGGCAGGAATCACGTGCTGACCGGCTTCTGGCACCACACCTGATGTGCATCTGCATAGGGAATGGCAAGGCTGCAGGGAACCACCTTGCTCACATGCACCTGCCATGGGGCAGAGAGCCCTCATCACAGGCCCTTTGAGTGCAGGGGGAGTGAGATGTTCCCAGAACGTTTGTCCTGCTGGCAGAGCCCAAGGTTCACACATCTCTGCCATCATTTGCTGGCTGCTGGGCTCAGAGCCTCAGACCCTCCTAAGTAGGTTGTGTCCCTTCTTTCCCAGATTCATGGAGTTTGAGGAAGAGGAGATGCAGACTCAGAAGCGGACATGGATGCAGGGGAAACTGTGCAAGCTACCCCCAGGCCCACTGCCGCTGGTTCCACAAGGGCCCCCAGCCACAGTGGCGGTCCAGCAGCCAGGTAAAGCTTCCCGCTTCACCACACAACCCATGAAGAAGGCAACGGGGACCAAACGCCTCCATAACCACCCCCGTGGGAAGTTTCTCTCCAGAGCAACGTGTTTGCTCTTTCCTGCAGAAGGTACCACAGCGTGCCCAGGTTCCTAATGCTTTGCACATGATCTGGATATTTCTGTGGTCATTGGGACTGCCACTCACCCCTCACCTCTCCCAGCACCCAATACAGTCTTCCCATGGCCTGAGGCATGAGCAAGAGAGCACAGAGCGTTGGTGGCTGGCTGAGCAGTTCTCCAGCTCCCATGTCCTCTCATGGCGCCAGGGTCAGGGCGCACTGCCCCAGCCTGATAGCTTGTGTCTCCAACAACTGACTTTCCTAATGGGGGCCATGGAAGGCCCAAAGCCCTGACCTCACACTGTATACTGCATCCACAGGGTGTGGCCCCAGGAATGCCAGCTCCAAGGCCCTGCCTGCCTGTACCCTGCCACAAAGACACTGGCAGCCTCAGGGCAAGGTGCCCAAGGGGATGCCCACTGAGACTGTGATGGAGGACGTGGACATCAAGGATACACCAATGCGGCCTGATGGACCCACTGAAGAGGACAGCTTCTGGAGTCCTAGGGAGGAGGGGGACTATCCAGACCCAGAACTGCTGAGCTACGTGGAGAAGCTCATCTCTCAGGAGGACTTCATTGCTGAGGTGGGCCGTGAAATTCTGAGGTTTGTACGTCCTTGGGGATGAACATGACTCGCCCTCCGAATGCACTCAGATGACTCAGTTACTGCCCTCTGTGTGTGTGTGTGTTTCGTGCATGTTTGGGTGTGCAGCTGGTTTTCCTATCATCTATAGTACCAAACGTGGATGCTGCAAGGGTATGCACTGCTTTCTGCTTCTCCTTGCAGCCCCTTGGTTTTCAGATGCTTCCTGTGCAGCAGAGATCTCTTTCTTCCTTTTCAGGTGGAGGCCATCATTCAGCCCCGATTCCTGGAAGAACTGCTTTCCCCAGAGCCACAGCTGGATCTCGTGGCCCTATCGATGGAGCTGGAGCAGGAGGAAGGGCTGACCTCTTGCCAGGTGAAGGAGGGAGGGACGTCGAGCGAGTAAGGCAGGAGTGCAGGGACAGCAGGCGGGCGCGGCACGTGGGGCAGCAGGGAAACCATGGGAGCAGGCCCAGCGGATCCATGTGGGCAAGGTGGGACAGCAGGTATCTAAGCGATCGAGCTACAAGTAGGTAGACTGTGGGAAGGAGGGACCCCTTAGTGCAGGCGCAGGGAAACTGTCTAGAGCTACCCTCCCTGGGATGTGTATTTTCTGGCAATTGATTCAGGCAGGCTGCAGGTGCAGACACGTGAGTTGGGCACAGGGACAGGGGAGGGTGCGGCGCTCTAGGGTGAGCAAGGGCAACACAGCCAACTTTCCCTCTGTGAAAACAGCCCAGGGACTCTGCCCTTCCTGCTGCCTCCTGAACGCCCTGCGCTGCACCTGCCAATGCCCTGGCACCTGCTGCAGAGTCACTCACTCAGTGCCTTTTTCCTCCTGTAGGTGGTGCAGAAGACGTTTTGGCCTGTGACTGGGAATGGGGCTGCGGGGGTAACCCCCAGTCAGGCTGCACCTGTACGGCACCCCAGTCCTGAATCCACAGCCTGCCCAGGTGCAGACAGGCACGACCAAGGCCCACAAAGACGTGTCAGTTCTGAGACCTGCCAACAAAGGGCATCGTCTCAGGAACCGCGGAGACACGTGGTCCCACCCAAGCCCCTCTCCAGATCTACCACTGCTGTTTCCTTCTCGGGGCAACGGGAGTGCCTTTCACGAGGGACCACTAGGCCCACTTCTATCCCACCAAGAAACAAGCCTGCCCCAAGAGGGCCAAAGGCTGCTTGGGGATTCACAGTTGAATCCTCTACTGATGGCACCAGACCAGCAGTGGGCACGGCCACGGAAAAGGATGAGGAGCTGCCCAGCCTGGACTTCTTCCTCGATTCCCAGCATCACCTGCTGCCTCCGGGTCTTGACCAGAGCCCTGCTGAGGCCCCATCTTGCCTAGGACCACAGCAGCTCCAGAGAGTGCCCGAGTCCCTCCGCTACCAGGGAAGAGGCCAGACTTGTGCTGCCAGCACCACGGCCAAGTCGAAGAAGCGAGGTTTGCGGGGAAGCCCAGGCCCTGCCCCAAAGAAGACCTGCTCAGGGCCTGGACGCAGAGCCACTGAGGGGCAGGCCCTGGCTCTGGGGTTTGTGGCACAAGCCCAGGCTCAGAAGAGAACCCACGGCCCCTTGGTCACCAGGAGGAGGAAGAAGCAGCATCGAGGCCAGGAGGGCAGGCGGGCTCTCGGGAGCCGGCCCATACGTGCAGCCTGAAGGATACGGGCCCTCCCTGTGTCCTGTAATCCAAAGCGCAAAGACATTCACTCATCCAGTAGTGCTGCACCTGCTCCTAAGACTGGGGGCTGGTGGCGGGGGGTGGAGGGGTGTGGGAGGGAAGGGTGGGACAGCCAGCTGCCAGGGACCTCTTGGGTGGGGTGAGTAGGTGTGCCTTTGGGGCATTATTTATTTGAATAAAGGAAGTTCCATTGAGAATGCTCTCGGGGCTGCTGCTCTCTGTCATGGCAGCAGTCGGGTGATGGTTCTGAGGAAGGAGGGCCTGCCTGGAAGCCGCTGCTGGTGCGTGTACAGGTGACTCGCCTGGGGCACACAAGCATCCGAAGCAGTCGAGTTAGAAGAATGTGGGGACCGGGGAGCTGGTGCTAAGAGTGCGTGCATTTGGGGCTGTGGAGAGCATCCACAAGGCAGACTTGGAACCATGTGATCGTGGCGTCTCTACGCATCTGCTCACCTGTAGTTCATATTTAAAAACCTCTGTAGTGCTCACTGCTCCCCAGTCCCATAGAGCAATTGTGTGCCGGCTGACTGTGGGATGCAGGCAATGCTGTGGTGGTAGACAACCAAGAAAAGGTTCCTGAACAGCGGCATCCTAGATGCAGTTTTCAATCCCTTAGTGTGGGAACCAGGCCCTCTATTTCTGCACCGACTATGAACCCCCACTGCGTATCGACACACGGGTTCACTAAACAATACATAAAGAGCACTCATCCACCCTTCAAGAATCTCGGGATACCTCCAGAACCTCGGGCGCTCTGGAGTCTCACAGAAACTTCAATGCAGGCTTTTCCTCGCAGAGTTTGATTCTCAGAAAAAAACTCCCTAATCAAGCGTACACTTCAGCACAGTCCCCTCTCCTTACATTCCTCCTGCCATCCAGCCCCTCCCACTCTGGCATACTCCCCACACCACAGCTGTCACTTGTCCCCCTACAGACACCCAACAGTTGGAAAAAAAAAGAATTTGTAATGCTTACATTACACATCCCATCATTCTTGACAAGTGGAACATATTATAAAATACACATTTACACAAACAAACTGTCACACACACACCCAAACAAACACACACACAAACACACAGCGCAGGCCATTCAAAACGTTCATGAAACATGTACTAAAAATAAGTAGTGAATGTAGTTCAATATCGGAAGCAAAATGAAATTTTCATTCCATTTTCCATCAACTTGTTGAAATACCTTCAGGATTTAGCAACGGTCTCCTACTCTGACGGATGTCTACTTGCCCACCGAGTTCAAACAAACTAGGTTCTCTGCTTGTCACAGGGTAGTGCACACCTAAACCTATAACTACGGTCTGTAAGTTTCATTCGCTCACAGGACCACTTAGAAGACTTTGGAAACTAGCCCTCAGTGTGAGGCATAACATGAATATATGGCCTTTTACATCTGACAAGACAAATCATCTCAATGTCGAACTCTTTCACTGTCAGCTGCCCTTCCTTCTGTGCTGGAGGCCACAGGACAGGAAGCCAAAGAGCTAATTCTCCCTAAGAGCCTACTTAGGATCCCCACACATGAACACTGCTCTGCCACCAAGTCAGCGCATTGCACTGACCTTTGCCCATGAGCAGCAGTGACTCTTCTTGCTTGGGACAGGGCACAAAAGGCACAAAGGCTTCTCGGATGAGACATCCACACGTGCAGATTCCTGTGTGTCTTCTACTGCCTGGTGGCAATATGATAGACCTTGCTTGAATCAATATTGAGATTTACTGCGTTGCCTAAATATGTAGTTTAATTTTTCTTTTTTTTTTTTTGAGGATTTTGTTGATTTCTTTGAGAGGTAGAGTTACAGACAGAGGAAGAGACAGAGAAAGAGCTCTCCCATCTGCTACTTCACCCTCTGGATGATGTTGTTCCTACTTGGGACGGGAGATCTTTGTCTCTATGTCTCTATGACTCGGCCTTTCATGGAAATAAACCTTTAAGATAGACAGTCCCACAAAAAGCACCAATAAAGACAAAACACAAGACATGCACAGGCCCTGGATTCATGAAGTCACCTAGCAACATGCCAATACAAGACCTTGATCATCACATACGTACAACCACTGTGTAATCCTCCTATGCCCAAAACGTCAATGGAACTTGATGTTCCCAAACTGGTCCACAAATCCCACTGTACAGCTATACCAATGTGCGCTTGCTGGAGCTGCTCTAACACATGAGTAGCAACTTACACACCAGACATAATCCCAGACGCTTTAGTGTACTTCTGATGCATCCAACGGACGCTCACCTACCTCTTTGACCCATTTTGGCATAAATCTGGCATCCGTTGCCAACGCATGCTCACAAGACAGCATGCTCTATCATCAGTCTAGGGGTAGTGAAAGCTTACAAATGAAACTCAATGGCTGACACCACTGACACACGACTGTAACCCAAACTCACATGTTAGCATTTGGCTTATGTTCACAGCATTTGAAACTCAAGCAGGATGCACTGAGGGATGTACTTAGGGACTGGATTCAGTTTCAAGGATGGAGCTACATCTTTGCGGACCTGGACAGGGATTCCCAACCCTGAGGAAACTTTAACAACCTCGGCCTTAGTCAAAGAGAACGACAGCACAGCTTTTAGGGTCCCCCTGTGGTCTTACTTCTCCTTAATGTTTGTTTCGGCATCAACACAAGGCGGGGAGCCATGGCCATGACACGGAGCAGCTTCCTGGGTGTAAACGCTCCTGCCACAGGGGTCTGGCCATGGATGCGACGGAGCCGTACAGGACAGTGAGGGGCTGCCTCCAGCACAGATCAAGGGGGACAGCACACTCGAGAGGGAACTATGACACAGAGCAGGGACACGACCGGTTCAGGGCAGCTACAGGCATCCATCACTCCCCTGTATCTATTAGTGGCCCTGGACCCCGCCATGACAGCCCTGGCCTTGGGTGAACGCCTCAGCCACACACCTGTGCGTCACTGGGCTACTAGGACTCAGAGGGGAGCAAGTGCTTCAGAATGAGAATTGGACATTTGGCTCATTGTAAGATACACGGCTGTTCTAACTCCTGGAGATTCCTGGGCTCTAGGTCAGCCCAGGAAGATTTATGTTACGACAGGGCAAGAAAAAGTCCTTTGCCTCCCTGCCCCTGACATGTGCTACCTTCCACTAAGGACAGACATCCAGTATTCTAGCATGGCTACTGCAAAGTTAGTAGCATCCAATAGGCCTATGGTGTTTTTTCTTTCCAACCACTGTACTTGGTCGTGCAGCCACACTGATCGTTCGTTCACTCTTTTGACCTCAAGTCCTCTTGGTAAGAAGTAGACAAGGGGAAAGAGCGGCAAGATGGCGGAATAGGTAGGGAGCACACTGATAGTCTGGGAAGAGACAGTTTAATAAAAGTGGAGATACTGCAGGTTCAAGGAAGAGTAGGGGAAGAAATAGCAGAGGAAACTCTTCCAGAACTAGTGATTCACAGTGGACCTGCGTGGAGAGCGTGGGAGCCCAAGTTTGGGACACCAGTGGCAGAATCAACACACCAGCGCTGGAACACGAGGTGAGCCGAACCTCAATAGCCCGAGACACCAGTGGCAAAACAGAAAGAGGAGACTAGAGGGAATGAGGCTTGAAACCCCGTGGGGAAAATTTTACCAGGCTAACTAGAAGAGAGAGAGGAAAAAAAAAGTGACCGATACAGACTCGAGTTTCTCTCTTCTGCTCACCTCTCAAAAGCGAGCAAGACAAAGAGCAGGCGCCATTTTGGACATACGTCACAAGCAGGGCGACCTCAGGTCTGCACCAGCCCTGAGCCTAGCAGAAAAAGCTGACTCTGGCGGGGGTGAAATAACAGGAGATTAGGAACTAACTTGGCAAACCAGTGGGAGACTGCAGGAGAACTGGAGCCCACACTGAGGGCAGCAGAGATTCCCTGTGTGGTCCTTGAGAAAGAGCTTCCGATCTCTGGCTCCTGTGGGTATATCATTCGCCTGCTAACGACCTCCAATTCCGTTCAGCTGTGTGGAATTACTTCCCTTTTGAATCAAAAAGAAAAAAATGAAAGAAAGAGAGATTTACCACGCCTAACCTGGGAGTGTCACCTTTGGCGCACCCTCAACCCTGAGGAACCAAACAGAGCTCTCAGGCCACACTGATCTCAAGCCTCTAAGGCTCCATCAAAAGCAGACAGTCCACTTATCCTAGAGCCATAATATAACAAGGAAAACACCACAGTGAAGAAGCCAAATATGTCCAACATGCCAAACAACAAATGCAAAAACTGAGGTATCAAGAACAAGGAAGACACTATGATGCCCCCAAATGAAAAAGACACCACAATTCAACATTATGAAGATGATGAGGTACAAGAAATGCAAGAAGTGGATCTCAAAAAATTGATAAGAACATTAAGAAGTTCTCAAAAACAAATTCTTGAACTACGGAAATCCTTAATGGACAAGATAGAAAATCTCTCTCATGAAAATGAAATATTAAGGAGGAATCAAAATGAAATGAAACAACTAGTAGAACAAGAAACTGTGATAGTGACGAGAAATCATAATGAAATGAAGAATTCAATAGATCAAATGACAAACACATTAGAGAGCCTTAAAAACAGAATGGGCGAAGCAGAAGAGAGAATATCGAACTTAGAAGACAGAGAACAGGAAAGGACACAGGCAAACCAAAGAAAAGAAGAGGAAATTAGAAATCTAAAAAATACTGTCAGGAATCTACAGGATACTATTAAAAAACCTAACTTTCGGGTTCTAGGAGTTCCTGAAGGCATGGAGAGGGAGAAAGGATTAGAAGGTCTTTTTAGTGAGACTCTAGCAGAAAATTTCCCAGGTTTGGAGAAGGACAGAGGCATCTTAATACAGGAAGCTTATAGAACCCCTAATAAACTTAACCAAAAGAGATCCACACCACGACATGCTGTAATCAAACTCACCTCAGTGAAACAGAAAGAAAAGATTCTAAAATGTGCAAGAGAGAAACGTCAGATTACCCTCAGGGGATCTCCAATTAGACTCACAGCAGACTTCTCATCAGAAACCCTACAAGCTAGAAGGGAATGGCGAGACATAGCCCAGGTACTAAGAGAGAAAAACTGCCAGCCCAGAATATTATATCCTGCAAAGCTCTCATTTGTGAATGAAGGTGAAATAAAGACTTTTCATAGCAAACAGAAATTGAAAGAATTTGTTGCCACTCGTCCAGCCCTGCAAAAGATGCTTAAAGATGTGTTGCACACAGAAACACAGAAACATGGTCATCAATAGGAAAGAAGGTAAAGGAAGGAAACCTCACAGCAAAAGATCACAGGAAGCTCAATTTGTCTTTGACATAGAATTAAAATCTGATTCTCTGTTAAAGCAATATTTTAAAGTAATCTACTATGTTCTCTTGATGTCTATTAATTTATTTATTTTTGACAGGCAGAGTGGACAGTAGAGAGAGACAGAGAGAAAGGTCTTCCTTTTGCCGTTGGTTCACCCTCCCATGGCCGCCGCGGTTGGCGCGCTGCGACCGGCAAAGCGCGCTGATCCAATGGCAGGAGCCAGGTGCTTCTCCTGGTCTCCCATGCGGTGCAGAGCCCAAGCACTTGGGCCATCTTCCACTGCACTCCCTGGCCACAGCAGAGAGCTGGCCTGGAAGAGGGGCAACCGGGACTAGAACCCGGTGTGCCGGCGCCGCATGGCGGAGGATTAGCCTAGTGAGCCGCGGTGCCGGCTAATGATCTGTTAAATTCTAATTGTTCAAAAACAGCTGAATTTTTATTAAGAGCTAAGGGTTATTTAAATATGTGCTTATTTTCAAAGATTTGAATAATCACCTTGTAACAATGATCAAATTTGGTCTATGTTATGTTACGATTTTAAGGAATCTTATTTCAACCAGATATTGTGGATTTTGAGCCTTCTGGGTGTTCTTGACAGGCATTCAAAAAATCAAAGTTCCAAACAATCTGGACTCTAAAATTTCCAGTAAATCTTGGACTTTGGTTTTTCCAGTTTGGGCCCAACTGAAAAAATTGAAGGACCTATGTGTCTCATCTTATAGAGACACCAACTAATCAGGCTATTTGGATAATATTAGTAGTACTGTCAAGATGTGACGTGGTACTACATTTTAAGTTTCTATAATGGAAAATGCAATTAATACAAATGTTTGAGAATTAAAAAGTCTAATGATCTAGTGTTACTAGACATGTTAGTTATCTTAATGAGAAAGCCCCAGAGGCCTAAAGGGTTAAATACTTGTAAAATCCTGCAGGTGCTTTCAAAAATACTGTGAAGTTAGCAAGTGCCTCTTGTTGGTTGATGAGTTTATAATTTTAAACATGGCAACTTAAAGTCTTTTGTCATCCACAGTTATATATGATTTGCTGCTCATAAAACTAAAGCGTTGTTGGTTCTGTGTTTAGCTGTCCTCCTATAGGCTCCTATGGACTTTTTGCAGCCACTTCTATTGTATTCAGTACTTTGGGACAGCTCTGTAAACAGATGAAGCCAATAATGTATTAACAGTACCAACTAGGAGAAAGTATGGTTAACTGAGGTTACTAAAAACAAAAAGCAATTCAAATCAATTGGCAATCTACAAAAAGAGTTAAAGATTTTAAAAGCTATTATTAAAATTGCTATATTGGTCTATTATGTTATGTTATATGTGTGTACATACTGTATATCCACATGGGAAAATGTTTTTTTTTTTTTTTGACAGACTGAGTGGATAGTGAGAGAGAGACACAGAGAGAAAGGTCTTCCTTTTTGCCGTTGGTTCACCCTCCAATGGCCGCTGCGGCCAGCGCCATCTAACTCATCCGAAGCCAGGAGCCAGGTGCTTCTACTGGTCTCCACATGGAAAATTTTATTAAGAATTTTATTTTAATTGGCTTGTAGATAAGATTGTCCATAAATTTAAGCTGCTAAAATTAATCAAAGATACATTTTAATTCGTGTGACCTGAATCTCTGCATCATATGTTTTATACTTGTTGGTAGAAAGAAACTAAAATCATTTTATATGGTTGTGCTTAAGTTACTGGTTAAACAAACTACACCATGTTAGATATTTAAGAGGTGTTTCCAAATACATGATTCTTAAAATTTATAGAAGGCATTGGACCTCCTGGTAAATGTTTTCTTTAGTTGTTATCTAATGGTTGAAACTGTTTGCTAAGTATGCATGTAATATTGCTATTGTCAGCAAGCGACCTAGGACTTGCTCCCTCATTTCTCTATTCTAAGCCCAACTTGTTCTTTCATTTCTCTATTCTCTTCAAGGTAGGAAACTAATTCTATTATGAAGGAATCTGTAGGACACACAATTTAATCTTTAGACCTTATAAAAGAAATGACTAACATTTTTCTGTAATAGCATAGCCAAAATAAGAGCTTAAATAATAATCTCCTAGCTAGATTTACTTCACCATCAGTGAAGTAAACAGTAAGTAGTAAAAACCTCCCTTCCAGACCAAAGGGAAAGAAAGTTTTTAAGTGAGAATATAATTTTCCTCATGGGCACTGTCTACCTTAGAAAAACTACTACAGAACATGCCTGTGACTATAGACTTGTAGTTCAGGCCACCGAAGATTAGAGATGGGACTTGGCCACTCCCTTGACTTGCGTCCTCTGGTCTGCTTTAACAAAGACCAGGAGGAAAAGAAAGCTAGGCATCAGAAGCAATGGGTGGGAGGCCTATTAATGGCTGATCTGTACAGTGATCTGCCCTCAAGGAGACCCAACAGGCCAGTCGACTGCAGTGGCTTTCAGTGTGGTAAGCCTGGGCTTCAGCAGCAGAAGTCAACTTGTGAAGAGCCCTGGCAGCTCTGCCAAGAGTTGGATCACTGGAAATGGACCTGCCCTGGAGTCGAAGGATGCCCAGGTCAGAGCCACAGATCTTATTGGCTCTAAGCTGAAAAGCTCTTCACTCAGCCCAGCTTCCAAAGTGACCACTGCATCTGAGGGGACGGCCACGTAGGGTCAGCAACATTGAAGGCAGAACTGTAAATTTCTTGTTAGAGATGCCACCTGCCTTTACCTATCCAGCTCTCCTCCCAGGCCAGCTAAGTAAAGAAAGTCAACAGAGTGCCTTCCCCTAGGAGGTCCACACCTCCCTTAGGATGTACCCCATGTGAAGAGACAGATAGGTCTGGGCCTCTTAACTTACAAGGCCTAAAGCCCACCAGATTATTATCAAGCCCCTTCTGTCAGGTTCTATTTGCCTCTCAATCAGAAAACTTATCTGTAGCTTAGACAGCACCTTTCTTCGCTACTCTAATAATGACTCTGTCCTTTGTTCTAGACCCTGTCTAGCGCACTTGGGCCTCATTCCTTCGTAATCATAACCTCTAATCTACCTCCAATGGCTCTACTCCCAACCTGTGTGTACTGATGGTCCTCTTCCCCACTTAATGCTGTATAATTGTTCAAACCTGGTAAATGCCACTCTTAGGATCATTGGTTACTATCCTCACTCTGTCTTTTATGACCTTGTCTAAATATGATCAGAGTCGGCAAACTTGGAAGGCTTCCATAGCCTTGGCAACTCATGACGAGAGCCTAGGGTGGTTACTGGCGCCATAAACTAGAGTGTCAATTTGCTGGGTCAACAACAGGAGTCACTGTGCACTTGCTCCTCATGTGGGATCTCTGTCCTTAATGTGCTGTACATTTTGATTTAATGCTATAACTAGTACTCAGACAGTATGTTTCACTTTGTGTTTCTTGTGGGTGCAAACTATTGAAATCTTTACTTAATATATACTAAATTGATCTTATGTATATAAAGAGAATTGAAAATGAATCTTGATGTGAATCCAAGGGGAGAGGGAGCGGGAGAGGGGAGGGTTGTGGGTGGGAGGGAAGTTATGGGAGGGGGAAGCCATTGTAATCCATAAGCTGTACATTGGAAATTTATATTGATTAAGTAAAAGTTAAAAAAAATAAAAAAAAAGGAATTAGACAAGGATAACAGCCTACTAGGTGACAATGCGTACGCTGAGTTTTCAGATACAGTGGAGGATCCCTAGGGCATGTGAACTTCACAGAAATAATAAAAAGCACGTTGCAATCCACACAGCGTGGTTCTATTCCAAACAACCTCTTTTACCGGACATTGTTTCTATTGGATCCATTTGGACACCCACTTATTTTGGGTACCACCATTCTTTTCATAAGCGGACAGGCGGATCCAGCGCTCCCAAAATCTCATTCAGGTCCCAGTACCTTCAAAATCCAGGTGCAGGTGAGGCCAAAGCTGGGAACTCGAACTTGGAACTCAATCCAGGATGGTCGCTTGTGTGCAAGGACCGGACGACTTGAGCCATCAACTTGCCACCCACGGTGCACGACAGCAGGGAGCTGGAAGGGAGACGGAGTGGGTACTGGACCCAGATCCTCGGCTATAGGATAGGAATGCCTGAACTGCTAGATAAATGCCTGACCCCAGGTACTTGACTTTGTATGCATTATGCAGTCTTAGTTTTAGAGATATCTACTGTATAGGACAAGGAGAGTAACCTAAGAAATACACTCACATATCAAAATATTCTTATCCAGAAAGTAAATGAAAGCTTTGTGAACTGACAAATACTGTCTATATGCATTGGGTTACAAATGTCTGCATCTACACCGCAACGATCACTCTGGAAAAAGGCAATGGGTGTCCAGTACGGCTTGCTGTGACAACGACACATCCCTGAACATTCCGTTCAAGATTTCAAGTATCCAAAGTTTTTGTATGCTACAATAGGAAATGAAGATCATTAGGAGGATAAACAATTACACACTGAAAACAGACAGACACTGTCAGCGCCGACAAGGAGGGAGGGGCATTCTGAGGGAGTCTGCAGGCTGTAGCCTCATTCGCGGTGGGGCAGGCTTTCCCTCAAAGGGGACCAAGGTCAGACAGTCCTTTGGAGAATGCAGGGACTTCAGCAGAGGCGAGACGGACTCCTGCAGCGTGACGTGCACACAGCAGCCCAACACCCGGCTGCTGAGAGGATCTCCCTGTGTGACTCTCCATCCTCTAGTGTCCCTACGCAAGCCTATGCTGATCACACCATGGGTTCTGAAATGGAGGAGCAAGGGCAGCCCTTCTGGGACATCCTTAGAGCCTACTTGCCCACATGGGAAGCAGGGTGGGTGAGGACTGCCAAGGAAGGCTTCTTGAGACGGAATGGAATTAAAGGGTCACCAAGTACGATCTTCCTGTTGGGAATCTGAAACGCTTTAAAATGGCCTAAAGACACAGACATCCCTTGTGTATCAAAGGTGTGACTTGTGGTTCTAGCCTGCCTGCCAGAACCCCCATGGAATGTGTCCCCAGCCACACCCAGGCCATCTCTTGCCTCCCCTCCCCCACCAGGGAAGCCTGACCCCAACATTCCGTTCCAGTTACCTTTAAATTTGTCCCAGCAGCAGTTGGACTCTGAGCAGCCCGCTCCCCGCCTCGGTCCTGAACTGGTGATTTCCCACTGGGGAGGCGGCCAGCCAGCCCTGCTGAGTGTCCAAGCCCATGGAGACAGCTCCAGGAGGAGGTAAGTGTCAAGGGGAGGGGCTGTGAAACCAGATTCCCTGTCACTCCTGTGACCCATGGGAAAGCACACTAGACATTTCCCCTGGGGACAGGGGATTGAGGATTGGGACAAAGGAGAAGGCGGGCAGAACCCTGGTTCCACACGCACAGCTTCCCTAGAGAGGCTCCGCTAACTCATGTTGACCTGAGGATGCTGAAAAGGTTGAGAAGCAACTTTGACTTGGATCACGATGCCCCGGTGCAAATGTGTGGGGTGAGGAGAAGAGGCGGGGTGCACATGGGTTGATTCTTTGGACAACAGAGAAGCAAACAGGCCACCTGAGCACGGGTTCGCAGAAGGAAGAGGGATGGCGATGTGGTGGAGACAGAGGGAGGGCTCAGGGGAGACCAGAGCCCTAGCCTTCTTCAGATCCTGGAGCTCGCCCTCAAGGTGCTTCTGAGTGCTTTTCCTTAGGTGTCTCAGATTCCCGCATCACAGAGGAGACACAGAGCTGGCCATCAAACGCCTCATGGCTGTTGACTTCACTGACCCCTTCTGCAGTGTGCTCTCCTCTCACGGGTCAGGCTGGGGGTTACCCCCACCCCCTCGGCCCACAGCCTCCCAGCTCCTTCCCACCCAGTGATGGCTTCTTCCTTTTCTAGTAGCTGTTGTCTTTTCTTCCACAACAGGGTTGCCACTTACTGTCACCTGCATATGGCTTGGGCCTCCCTAGTTCCCAAACAATTGCTCCCCTTTACCAGATGCTCACATGTCTCATTCACTTTACACAAACCACATTCCACGGTGGGCCCTCTGTCCAAGTCTGCCTTGAACAACGCTGCGCTTAGGGGCCGGCACTGTGGCTCACTTGGTTAATGCTCCGCCTGTGGAGCCGGCATCCCATATGGGACGCGGGTTCTAGTCCCGGTTGCTCCTCTTCCAGGCCAGCTGTCTGCTGTGGCCCGGGAGCACAGTGGAGGATGGCCCAGCTGCTGGGGCCCCTGCACCCGCATGGGAGACCAGGAGGAGATCTCTGACTCCTGGCTTCGGATTGGCGCAGCGCCGGCCATGGCGGCCATTTGGGGAGTGAACCCACGGAAGGACGACCTTTCTCTCTGTCTCTTTTTCTCTGTCTCTAACTCTGTCAAATAAAACAAACAACACTGCGCTCAGTTTCCTCTCTGCACTCAGGAACGCCCATCTGTGTAGTGTGGCCGATGCACACGCCCAGCTGTGTAGTGTGGTTGATGTTCAAAGGGAGCTTCAATAAGAGTTTTTTTTTCTTTACTTCTTCTGTTAAGATGTGCTGTATTTGTTTTATGGTGGAGTGACAAAAAGAGAACAGATAGAGACAGATATAGAGATGGGGGGAAGATAGACAAAGAGAAGAGAGACAGCATTTCCATTTACATGCTCACTGGACCAATGAAGAAAAGACCCAGGGCTGGGGCCTGCAAAGTCAGACCCTGAGAACCTCCAATGGGGCTCCCAAGTGCATGGCAGGAATGCAAGTACCTGTTCCTTCTTGTGCTGCCTCCAAAATATATTAGCAGGAAGCTGGCTTAGAAGCACACAATCGAATGGAAAGCAGCACTCTGCTATGGGATGTGGGCATTCTAAGAGGAAGATAACCTGCGGCGCCATAATGCCAGTCCTCAGTTTTCTTGCCAACAATGCAAACAGTAGGGCCGGTGCTGTGGTGCAGTAGGTTAGCCCTCTGCATCCCATCTGGGTGCTGGTTCTTGTCCCCGCTATCTACTTCCAACCCAGCTCTCTGCCATGGACTGGGAAAGCAGTAGAAGATGGGCCAAGTGCTTGGGCCGCTGCACCCACGGGGGAGATCCGCAAGAAGCTTCTGGCCCCCGGCTTCGGTTCGGACCAGCTCTGCCTTCTGTAGACATTTGGGCATTGATCAGAGGATGGAAGGCCATGCTGTCTCTCCCTCTCACTGTCTGTAACTCTACAGCTCTCGAAGAAAAAAAAAGAGTGCCAAATGTATAGTACAACTAAGAAGGTACTGTTCAATGTGACCACAAGAGTTCAATTCCTTAGGCACGTGTGCTACGTGTACCTTTTTCCTGGACTAGGGTTTGTGTGGGTCCTCCACAGGGCTGAGTTCCAGACAGCGTTGTCCTACCTCCTGCCTCGCCCATTTCTGCAGAAATGCCCCGGGAGATTGTGCGCGGAAGTGAAAGCCGAGTGTTCCTTGCTGGGAACCTGGTGTTTCTGGGTCCCGGCGAAGTGGACGGGCAGGGTCTGGTGGATCCTTGACAAATGTGGGAGCAGAGCCTGAGATTCAGTTGGCACTATGTGCAGACTGCGCCATTCCTCCATTCCCATGGGCCTCAACTGTAGAGACTGCTCTTGTATTGCAACAATCGGCTCTGGAGCACAGGAGAGCCTCCCTCTTGAGGGCAGGGGCCCTACTCCAGTCACCCCATGCTTTTGTCTCCACAGCGTCTCGAGTGCTGGCACCTGGCATGACTCTGCATCCCGGCACCTCCACGTTTCCCCTGATACCGCCACCCTGTCCCCACACCACTCTCGGCCCAGCAACCCAGACGCCCTGGGGGCAGCCACCCCCATGCCTCCTGAATGCAGTGTTCCCACCAGGCAGCCAGCTCGTGCTACCTGCTGCTTTGCCAAGGATGCCCATGGTGGCAGGAGATGGTGGCTCCGGCCCAAGTGAGGCTGGGAACTTCAGTGTCATCAGCCCAGCTGCAGCTGACGGGAGGCCAGTGCAGCCCCCGCACTCTGAGCCTGTGCTCTTCAACCAGGCCCCTCTCAACTGGAGTGCCATGGGGGGTCTCTGTGAGGCAACACAGCATCCTACCGCCCTGCTTCTGCCAGGCTCTTCAGTGCAGAAGCTGGTACAGCCTGTGCCAACCACTGTGCACATGCAGGCTGGCCAGGGGGGCTACTGCCCAGACCTCCATCCTGTGGGTCCTCCACCACCAGCCACCCAGCCTGCCCCCGTGATGTTGTTTCCAGTACACCCTGGACCAGAGCCTCCTGGCGGGGACCCGCAGTGTGGCACCGCCGCCTCCCAGGCCAAGGCCTCACTCAAGGCCTCCCACAACCCCACAAGCGTCTATATGAACTTCCGGCGCTGGCAGCGTTACAAGGCCCTGGCGCAGAGGCACTGTCCACAAAGCCCTGATGCTGAAGCTCTGTCCTGCTTCCTCATGTGAGTGCTCTGCTCTGGGAGGCCCATGGGCTGGTAAGGTCAGGCTGCCTAGGGTTCTGGAAGGAAGCTCTTGAGGCAAGGAGAAGCCTGTGAGAAGCTTGGTTCCCAGCAGGGTGTGTCTTGTGCAACCCTGACAGTTTCAGGGGCTTCGCTCACTGGATCTGCCCCCTCCTCTGAGTGACAACACTTCCAGAACCTCCATGGTCACATTTCCAGAACACTCAAGCTCAGGGAGGACCCTGGGATCATGAAAGCCACGCTTTGGAAGTGCGCATCAGTCGCCACGGCAACCCCTGCCCACGGCCTGTCACACACACACACACACACACACACAGGTCACAGCTCAGAGATTTCATGAGCTGGGTGATCAGGAGGGCAGGTCCCAGGAAGAGTTTTCCCCAGCCCACCCGCACTCTGCTGCGGATGTGCAGAAGGACCGCAAGGTGGTCTGGGACACACACGTGTGTGCTGGGGCTGCATCACTTGGGGCTGTCCTGGTCAGTCACACACATACCCATCTCAGGGCCCTCATGCAGCAGGGCATGACATTCCCCCCACAGGGCACAGCAGAGAGCGTCCACAGGTTTAAGGTCATGTACACAGCAGATGCCAGGGGATGTGCTCTGCCTGATAAAAGGAGAAAAATAGCTCCTGCAATCATCGTGAGGAGCAGGCCTCGGGGAAGAGGGAGAGAGACAAAGCGAATGTCCTGTGAACAGGGTCTGAGTGGATCCTCAGCCTTAGACGCAAGCCCCTGGGCTGCTGTGCAGGTGAGAGAGAGAACTTCCTCATTGCCACAGTCACCTCTCTTCCCCAGGCAGCACTGCGGGTGTACTCCGCGTGCACCACTTTAGACACAGCCCACCTTGCGTGACACGAGGAAGGTGTTCCTGCCACTCCATGCCTGTGGCCCTACAGTGCTTGCGAATGAAAGGGATCCACGTTTGGGGATCCAATCATCCCAGCCCCCTGTCAGCATCCTCTTAGGAACACAATTGCCATCCGTCCACTCCACCATCCGGGATCTCCCCGTCTCCCTGAACCTTGGGCCCTGGGTCTGTCCCTGGAGGAACCAGGGAGGGCAGGATATCCGCAGGGGCCCCAGGCACCTGTGAGTCCAAGCATCTAGTGTGCTAGAAAGTCTCAGAAACCCGAGGTTGTGACCTTGCCCCTACAACCTGACTCAATGCTCAGCACTAGGGCCCAGGGACTTGAGTCTTAGCCCAGGCACAAGTCATTCTGTGCAGTGTCTCAGTAGACATGGGCGGCCCGGCACAGTCCCTCGCCCCAGCTGACTGTGAGCCACAGTTGTCCATGTCTCGCATCTGGAGTCTGGAAATCTGAGCACAAGGCACAGCAGGATTGAGATCCCAGTGACACACGTTCCCGCGCATGGGACTCAATCTCCGAGGGTCCTGAGGTGCTAGACACACAGAGCTGTGAAGTTCCTCCCTCTACACAAACTACAAGGCAGCTGTGGAGCTCTACGCACATCACGTCACATAACCCATCGCGTCCAAACCAACTCAGCAGTGCCTTGAAACTGAGCGGTTCCAAAGAAGTATTTGGGTGATACAAGCATTCATTCAACAATGCACGACTGAAACTGAGGCCTCAAGGGCAGGCGCGAGCAGACCATGCAGCCCGTGGTGCTGAGGCCCCATGTGTGGGTCGGAATCCTGGGGACCCTGCACCAGAGGAGGACATGGCAGGGACAGAGGGGAGGGCAGTCTGGAGCAGAGCAGAGCTGTGCACCCTCAGCTAGGGGGCAGGGAGGCCTGGCCTCCTGATATGCTGATCCTGCTGAATTACAGCCCCGTGCTGCGGACTCTGGCCCAGAGGAAGCCCACCATGCCGCTGGAGGAGGGCCTGCGGTTTGCCATGCGGGAATGGCAACACAAGAGCAACTGGGACCGCGCGATCTTCTATGAGATGGCAGAAAAGTGAGTCGGGGGCCTTGAGCGTGGATCTGCGAGTTCGGGGAGGGTGCATACGGGGCTAGGCCTGATGCCTTGGGCCTGTCAACAGGGACACTAAGAGGACACCTGTTCCGATACAACCCCTGCCTGGGCCCTGCTCTCCCCAGGAAGTTTCCACCACCAGCTAGATTCTGAAGAGTTCTCTGTGTCCCATCCACACAAGTTCCTTCCCCACCTAGCTGGCTGCTCACCCAATCTTGATATTCGACCTGGAGGTTGCACGCCCTGGCCTGGTGGGCTGGCCCTGGCCTGGTGGGCTGCACTTGTCAGCACACACACACTTACAGGAGGCCAGTTCTGTTTCTGCCCTTCCAGGAAGGTCCCGCGACTACCTGCACGTCTGGGTCCTCTGCATATCCCCCCAAGATCCCCGGCCTCACCTGTATCCGCAACTCACACTCTCTTGTTGTTGAAGTTCAAAGTGCCACACCCAGCAGAGTCCACTGTGCGTCCTCTGACCCACGGAACTGTGCCCATGTGACAAGCTCCCCTGGCCATGTTCCTTCTGCCTCATGCCCTGGAGCTGGCAGATATTGAGCAAAGCGTTCTCAAATGCCGTTGCAGAGCGTTCTACAGAATGGAGCTCGGTCCCAGGGAACTGCAGGCTCACCGTGGGGCCCCCACTCTGTCTCTCAGGCATCCCATCCAATAGACCATGAACCAACACTCAGCTCTCAGAGGACATCCCTCTCAGCTAGGCTTACCCACACTCCTGCTTCTCCCTGAACCTCACCCCTGGTCTTCATGCCAGAACTCACGCCCAGCCTAGTCCCTGAACCTCGTCTGTGTCTCAGAGTCCTCTGGCAGGAATCACGTGCTGACCGGCTTCTGGCACCACACCTGATGTGCATCGGCATAGGGAATGGCAAGGCTGCAGGGAACCACCTTGCTCACATGCACCTGCCATGGGGCAGAGAGCCCTCATCACAGGCCCTTTGAGTGCAGGGGGAGTGAGATGTTCCCAGAACGTTTGTCCTGCTGGCAGAGCCCAAGGTTCACACGTCTCTGCCATCATTTGCTGGCTGCTGGGCTCAGAGCCTCAGACCCTCCTAAGTAGGTTGTGTCCCTTCTTTCCCAGATTCATGGAGTTTGAGGAAGAGGAGATGCAGACTCAGAAGCGGACATGGATGCAGGGGAAACTGTGCAAGCTACCCCCAGGCCCACTGCCGCTGGTTCCACAAGGGCCCCCAGCCACAGTGGCGGTCCAGCAGCCAGGTAAAGCTTCCCCCTTCACCACACAACCCATGAAGAAGGCAACGGGGACCAAATGCCTCCATAACCACCCCCGTGGGAAGTTTCTCTCCAGAGCAACGTGTTTGCTCTTTCCTGCAGAAGGTACCACAGCGTGCCCAGGTTCCTAATGCTTTGCACATGATCTGGATATTTCTGTGGTCATTGGGACTGCCAATCACCCCTCACCTCTCCAAGCACCCAATACAGTCTTCCCATGGCCTGAGGCATGAGCAAGAGAGCACAGAGCGTTGGTGGCTGGCTGAGCGGTTCTCCAGCTCCCATGTCCTCTCATGGCGCCAGGGTCAGGGCGCACTGCCCCAGCCTGATAGCTTGTGTCTCCAACAACTGACCTTCCTAATGGGGGCCATGGAAGGCCCAAAGCCCTGACCTCACACTGTATACTGCATCCACAGGGTGTGGCCCCAGGAATGCCAGCTCCAAGGCCCTGCCTGCCTGTACCCTGCCACAAAGACACTGGCAGCCTCAGGGCAAGGTGCCCAAGGGGATGCCCACTGAGACTGTGATGGAGGACGTGGACATCAAGGATACACCAATGCGGCCTGATGGACCCACTGAAGAGGACAGCTTCTGGAGTCCTAGGGAGGAGGGGGACTATCCAGACCCAGAACTGCTGAGCTACGTGGAGAAGCTCATCTCTCAGGAGGACTTCATTGCTGAGGTGGGCTGTGAAATTCTGAGGTTTGTACGTCCTTGGGGATGAACATGACTCGCCCTCCGAATGCACTCAGGTGACTCAGTTACTGCCGTCTGTGTGTGTGTTGTGTGTGTGTGTGTGTGTTTCGTGCATGATTGGGTGTGCAGCTGGTTTTTCTATCATCTATAGTACCAAACGTGGATGCTGCAAGGGTATGCACTGCTTTCTGCTTCTCCTTGCAGCCCCTTGGTTTTCAGATGCTTCCTGTGCAGCAGAGATCTCTTTCTTCCTTTTCAGGTGGAGGCCATCATTCAGCCCCAATTCCTGGAAGAACTGCTTTCCCCAGAGCCACAGCTGGATCTCGTGGCCCTATCGATGGAGCTGGAGCAGGAGGAAGGGCTGACCTCTGGCCAGGTGAAGGAGGGAGGGACGTCGAGCGAGTAAGGCAGGAGTGCAGGGACAGTAGGTGGGCGCGGCACGTGGGGCAGCAGGGAAACCATGGGAGCAGGCCCAGCGGATCCGTGTGGGCAAGGTGGGACAGCAGGTATCTAAGCGATCGAGCTACAAGTAGGTAGACTGTGGGAAGGAGGGACCCCTTAGTGCAGGCGCAGGGAAACTGTCTAGAGCTACCCTCCCTGGGATGTGTATTTTCTGGCAATTGATTCAGGCAGGCTGCAGGTGCAGACACGTGAGTTGGGCACAGGGACAGGGGAGGGTGCGGCGCTCTAGGGTGAGCAAGGGCAGCACAGCCAACTTTCCCTCTGTGAAACCAGCCCAGGGACTCTGCCCTTCCTGCTGCCTCCTGAATGCCCTGCGCTGCACCCGCCAATGCCCTGGCACCTGCTGCAGAGTCACTCACTCAGTGCCTTTTTCCTCCTGTAGGTGGTGCAGAAGACGTTTTGGCCTGTGACTGGGAATGGGGCTGCGGGGGTAACCCCCAGTCAGGCTGCACCTGTATGGCACCCCAGTCCTGAATCCACAGCCTGCCCAGGTGCAGACAGGCACGACCAAGGCCCACAAAGACGCGTCAGTTCTGAGACCTGCCAACAAAGGGCATCGTCTCAGGAACCGCGGAGACACGTGGTCCCACCCAAGCCCCTCTCCAGACCTACCACTGCTGCTTCCTTCTCGGGGCAACGGGAGTGCCTTTCACTAGGGACCACTAGGCCCACTTCTATCCCACCAAGAAACAAGCCTGCCCCAAGAGGGCCAAAGGCTGCTTGGGGATTCACAGTCGAATCCTCTACTGATGGCACCAGACCAGCAGTGGGCACGGCCACGGAAAAGGATGAGGAGCTGCCCAGCCTGGACTTCTTCCTCGATTCCCAGCGTCACCTGCTGCCTCTGGGTCTTGACCAGAGCCCTGCTGAGGCCCCATCTTGCCTAGGACCACAGCAGCTCCAGAGAGTTCCCGAGTCCCTCCGCTACCAGGGAAGAGGCCAGACTTGTGCTGCCAGCACCACGGCCAAGTCGAAGAAGCGAGGTTTGCGGGGAAGCCCAGGCCCTGCCCCAAAGAAGACCTGCTCAGGGCCTGGACGCAGAGCCACTGAGGGGCAGGCCCTGGCTCTGGGGTTTGTGGCACAAGCCCAGGCTCAGAAGAGAACCCACGGCCCCTTGGTCACCAGGAGGAGGAAGAAGCAGCATCGAGGCCAGGAGGGCAGGCGGGCTCTCGGGAGCCGGCCCATACGTGTAGCCTGAAGGATACGGGCCCTCCCTGTGTCCTGTAATCCAAAGCGCAAAGACATTCACTCATCCAGTAGTGCTGCACCTGCTCCTAAGACTGGGGGCTGGTGGCGGGGGGTGGAGGGGTGTGGGAGGGAAGGGTGGGACAGCCAGCTGCCAGGGACCTCTTGGGTGGGGTGAGTAGGTGTGCCTTTGGGGCATTATTTATTTGAATAAAGGAAGTTCCATTGAGAATGCTCTAGGGGCTGCTGCTCTCTGTCATGGCAGCAGTCGGGTGATGGTTCTGAGGAAGGAGGGCCTGCCTGGAAGCCGCTGCTTGTGCGTGTACAGGTGACTCGCCTGGGGCACACAAGCATCCGAAGCAGTCGAGTTAGAAGAATGTGGGGACCGGGGATCTGGTGCTAAGAGTGCGTGCATTTGGGGCTGTGGAGAGCAACCACAAGGCAGACTTGGAACCATGTGCACGATGCTTCTCTATGCATCTGCTCACCTGTAGTCCATACTTAAAAACCTCTGTAGTGCTCCCTGCTCCTCAGTCCCATAGAGCAATTGTGTGCCGGCTGACTGTGGGACGCAGGCAACACTGTGGTGGTAGACAACCAAGAAAAGGTTCCTGAACTTCCCTGAACAGCAGCATCCTAGATGCAGTTTTCAATCCCTTAGTGTTGAAACCAGGCCCTCCATTTCTGCACCGACTTCTGAACCCCCACTGCGTATCGACACACGGGTTCACTAAACAATACATAAAGAGCACTCATCCACCCTTCAAGAATCTCGGGATACCTCCAGAACCTCGGGCGCTCTGGAGTCTCACAGAAACTTCAATGCAGGCTTTTCCTCGCAGAGTCTGATTCTCAGAAAAAAACTCCCTAATCAAGCGTACACTTCAGCACAGTCCCCTCTCCTTACATTCCTCCTGCCATCCAGCCCCTCCCACTCTGGCATACTCCCCACACCACAGCTGTCACTTGTCCCCCTACAGCCACCCAACAGCTGGCAAAAAAAAAAGAATTTGTAATGCTTAATTATACATCCCATCATTCTTGAAAAGTGGAACATATTATAAAACACACATTTACACAAACAAAATCTCACACACACACCCAAACACAGACACACACACACACACAAAGCAGGCCATTCAAAATGTTCATGAAACATGTACTAAAAATAAGTGGTGAATGTAGTTCAATATCGGAAGCAAAATGAAATTTTCATTCCATTTTCCATCAACTTGTTGAAATACCTTCAGGATTTAGCAATGGTCTCCTACCCTGACGGATGTCTACTTGCCCACCGAGTTCAAACAAACTTGGTTCTCTGCTTGTCACAGGGTAGTGCACACCAAAACCTATAACTACGGTCTGTAAGTTTCATTCGTTCACAGGACCACTTAGAAGACTTTGGAAACTAGCCCTCAGTGTGAGGCATAACATGAATATATGGCCTTTTACATCTGACAAGACAAATCATCTCAATGTCGAACTCTTTCACTGTCAGCTGCCCTTCCTTCTGTGCTGGAGGCCACAGGACAGGAAGCCAAAGAGCTCATTCTTCCTAAGAGCCTACTTAGGATCCCCACACATGAACACTACTCTGCCAGCAAGGCAGCGCATTGCACTGACCTTTGCCCATGAGCAGCAGTGACTCTTCTTGCTTGGGACAGGGCACAAAAGGCACAAAGGCTTCTCGGACGAGACATCCACACGTGCAGATTCCTGTGTGTCTTCTACTGCCTGGTGGCAATATGATAGACCTTGCTTGAATCAAGATTGAGATTTACTGCGTTGCCTAAATATGTAGTTTAATTTTTCTTTTTTTTTTGAGGATTTTGTTGATTTCTTTGAGAGGTAGAGATACAGACAGAGGAAGAGACAGAGAAAGAGCTCTCCCATCTGCTACTTCACCCTCTGGATGATGTTGTTCCTACTTGGGACGGGAGATCTTTGTCTCTATGTCTCTATGACTCGGCCTTTCATGGAAATAAACCTTTAAGATAGACAGTCCCACAAAAAGCACCAATAAAGACAAATCACAAGACCTGCACAGGCCCTGGATTCATGAAGTCACCTAGCAACATGCCAATACAAGACCTTGATCATCACATACGTACAACCACTGTGTAATCCTCCTATGCCCAAAACGTCAATGGAACTTGATGTTCCCAAACTGGTCCACAAATCCCACTGTACACCTATAACAATGTGCGCTTGCTGGAGCTGCTCTAACACATGAGTAGCAACTTACACACCAGACATAATCCAAAATGCTTTAGTGTACTTCTGATGCATCCAACGGACGCTCACCTACCTCTTTGACCCATTTTGGCATAAATCTGGCATCTGTTGCCAACGCATGCTCACAAGACAGCATGCTCTATCATCAGTCTAGGGGTAGTGAAAGCTTACAAATGAAACTCAGTGGCTGACACCACTGACACACGACTGTAACCCAAACTCACATGTTAGCATTTGGCTTATGTTCACAGCATTTGAAACTCAAGCAGGATGCACTGAGGGATGTACTTAGGGACTGGATTCAGTTTCAAGGACAGGAGCTACATCTTTGCGGACCTGGACAGGGATTCCCAACCCTGAGGAAACTTTAACAACCTCGGCCTTAGTCAAAGAGAACGACAGCACAGCTTTTAGGGTCCCCCTGTGGTCTTACTTCTCCTTAATGTTTGTTCCGGCATCAACACAAGGCGGGGAGCTATGGCCATGACACGGAGCAGCTTCCTGGGTATAAATGCTCCTGCCACAGGTGTCTGGCCATGGATGCGACGGAGCCGTACAGGACATTGAGGGGCTGCCTCCAGCACAGATCAAGGGGGACAGCACACTCGGGAGGGAACTATGACACAGAGCAGGGACACGACTGGTTCAGGGCAGCTACAGGCATCCATCACTCCCCTGTATCTATAAGTGGCCCTGAACCCCGCCATGACAGCCCTGGCCTTGGGTGAACGCCTCAGCCACACACCTGTGCGTCACTGGGCTACTAGGACTCAGAGGGGAGCAAGTGCTTCAGAATGAGAATTGGACATTTGGCTCATTGTGAGATACACGGCTGTTCTATCTCCTGGAGATTCCTGGGCTCTAGGTCAGCCCAGGAAGATTTATGTTACGACAGGGCAAGAAAAAGTCCTTTGCCTCCCTGCCCCTGACATGTGCTACCTTCCACTAAGGACAGACATCCAGTATTCTAGCATGGCTACTGCAAAGTTAGTAGCATCCAATAGGCCTATGGTGTTTTTTCTTTCCAACCACTGTACTTGGTCGTGCAGCCACACTGATTGTTCGTTCACTCTTTTGACCTCAAGTCCTTTTGGTAAGAATTAGAGAAGGGGAAAGAGTGGCAATATGGCGGAATAGGTAGGGAGCACACTGATAGTCTGGGAAGAGACAGTTTAATAAAAGTGGAGATACTGCAGATTCAAGGAAGAGTAGGGGAAGAAATAGCAGAGGAAACTCTTGCAGAACTAGTGATTCACAGTGGACCTGCGTGGAGAGCATGGGAGCCCAAGTTTGGGACACCAGTGGCAGAATCAACACACCAGCGCTGGAACACGAGGTGAGCCGAACCTCAATAGCCCGAGACACCAGTGGCAAAACAGAAAGAGGAGACTAGTGGGAATGAGGCTTGAAACCCCGTGGGGAAAATTTTACCAGGCTAACTAGAAGAGAGAGAGGGAAAAAAAAGTGACCGATACAGACTCGAGTTTCTCTCTTCTGCTCACCTCTCAAAAGCGAGCAAGACAAAGAGCAGGCGCCATTTTGGACATACGTCATAAGCAGGGCGACCTCAGGTCTGCACCAGCCCTGAGCCTAGCAGAAAAAGCTGACTCTGGGGGGAGGGGTGAAATAACAGGAGATTAGGAACTAACTTGGCAACCCAGTGGGAGACTGCAGGAGAATTGGAGCCCACACTGAGGGCAGCAGAGATTCCCTGTGTGGTCCTTGAGAAAGAGCTTCCGATCTCTGGCTCCTGTGGGTATATCATTCGCCTGCTAACGACCTCCAATTCCGTTCAGCTGTGTGGAATTACTTCCCTTTTGAATCAAAAAGAAAAAAATGAAAGAAAGAGAGATTTACCACGCCTAACCTGGGAGTGTCACCTTTGGCGCACCCTCAACCCTGAGGAACCAAACAGAGCTCTCAGGCCACACTCATCTCAAGCCTCTAAGGCTCCATCAAAAGCAGACAGTCCACTTATCCTAGAGCCATAATATAACAAGGAAAACACCACAGTGAAGAAGCCAAATATGTCCAACATGCCAAACAACAAATGCAAAAACTGAGGTATCAAGAACAAGGAAGACACTATGACGCCCCCAAATGAAAAAGACACCACAATTCAACATTATGAAGATGATGAGGTACAAGAAATGCAAGAAGTGGATCTCAAAAAATTGATAAGAACATTAAGAAGTTCTCAAAAACAAATTCTTGAACTACGGAAATCCTTAATGGACAAGATAGAAAATCTCTCTCATGAAAATGAAATATTAAGGAGGAATCAAAATGAAATGAAACAACTAGTAGAACAAGAAACTGTGATAGTGACGAGAAATCATAATGAAATGAAGAATTCAATAGATCAAATGACAAACACATTAGAAAGCCTTTTAACAGAATGGGCGAAGCAGAAGAGAGAATATCGAACTTAGAAGACAGAGAACAGGAAAGGACACAGGCAAACCAAAGAAAAGAAGAGGAAATTAGAAATCTAAAAAATACTGTCAGGAATCTACAGGATACTATTAAAAAACCTAACATTCGGGTTCTAGGAGTTCCTGAAGGCATGGAGAGGGAGAAAGGATTAGAAGGTCTTTTTAGTGAGACTCTAGCAGAAAATTTCCCAGGTTTGGAGAAGGACAGAGGCATCTTAATACAGGAAGCTTATAGAACTCTAATAAACTTAACCCAAAGAGATCCACACCACGACATGCTGTAATCAAACTCACCTCAGTGAAACAGAAAGAAAAGATTCTAAAATGTGCAAGAGAGAAACGTCAGATTACTCTCAGGGGATCTCCAATTAGACTCACAGCAGACTTCTCATCAGAAACCCTACAAGCTAGAAGGGAATGGCGAGACATAGCCCAGGTACTAAGAGAGAAAAACTGCCAGCCCAGAATATTATATCCTGCAAAGCTCTCATTTGTGAATGAAGGTGAAATAAAGACTTTTCATAGCAAACAGAAATTGAAAGAATTTGTTGCCACTCGTCCTGCCCTGCAAAAGATGCCTAAAGATGTGTTGCACACAGAAACACAAAAACATGGTCATCAATAGGAAAGAAGGTAAAGGAAGGAAACCTCACAGCAAAAGATCACAGGAAGCTCAATTTGTCTTTGACATAGAATTAAAATCTGATTCTCTGTTAAAGCAATATTTTAAAGTAATCTACTATGTTCTCTTGATGTCTATTAATTTATTTATTTTTGACAGGCAGAGTGGACAGTAGAGAGAGACAGAGAGAAAGGTCTTCCTTTTGCCGTTGGTTCACCCTCCCATGGCCGCCGCGGTTGGCGCGCTGCGACTGGCAAAGCGCGCTGATCCAATGGCAGGAGCCAGGTGCTTCTCCTGGTCTCCCATGGGGTGCAGAGCCCAAGCACTTGGGCCATCTTCCACTGTACTCCCTGGCCACAGCAGAGAGCTGGCCTGGAAGAGTGGCAACCGGGACTAGAACCCGGTGTGCCGGCGCTGCAAGGCGGAGGATTAGCCTAGTGAGCCGCGGTGCCGGCTAATGATCTGTTAAATTCTAATTGTTCAAAAACAGCTGAATTTTTATTAAGAGCTAAGGGTTATTTAAATATGTGCTTATTTTCAAAGATTTGAATAATCACCTTGTAACAATGATCAAATTTGGTCTATGTTATGTTATGATTTTAAGGAATCTTATTTCAACCAGATATTGTGGATTTTGAGCCTTCTGGGTGTTCTTGACAGGCATTCAAAAAATCAAAGTTCCAAACAATCTGGACTCTAAAATTTCCAGTAAATCTTGGACTTTGGTTTTTCCAGTTTGGGCCCAACTGAAAAAATCGAAGGACCTATGTCTCTCATCTTATAGAGACTCCAACTAATCAGGCTATTTGGATAATATTAGTAGTACTGTCAACATGTGATGTGGTACTACATTTTAAGTTTCTATAATGGAAAATGCTATTAATACAAATGTTTGAGAATTAAAAAGTCTAATGATCTAGTGTTACTAGACATGTTAGTTATCTTAATGAGAAAGCCCCAGAGGCCTAAAGGGTTAAATACTTGTAAAATCCTGCAGGTGCTTTCAAAAATACTGTGAAGTTAGCAAGTGCCTCTTGTTGGTTGATGAGTTTATAATTTTAAACATGGCAACTTAAAGTCTTTTGTCATCCACAGTTATATATGATTTGCTGCTCATAAAACTAAAGCGTTGTTGGTTCTGTGTTTAGCTGTCCTCCTATAGGCTCCTATGGACTTTTTGCAGCCACTTCCTTGGATTCAGTACTTTGGGACGGCTCTGTAAACAGATGAAGCCAATAATGTATTAACAGTACCAACTGAGAGAAAGTATGGTTAACTGAGGTTACTAAAAAAAAAAAAAAGCAATTCAAATCAACTGGGAATCTACAAAAAGAGTTAAAGATTTTTAAAGCTATTATTAAAGTTGCTATATTGGTCTATTATGTTATGTTATATGTGTGTACATACTGTATATCCACATGGGAAAGTGGTTTTTTTTGACAGACTGAGTGGATAGTGAGAGAGAGACACAGAGAGAAAGGTCTTCCTTTTTGCCGTTGGTTCACCCTCCAATGGCCACTGCGGGCAGCGCCATCTCGCTCATCCGAATCCAGGAGCCAGGTGCTTCTACTGGTCTCCACATAGAAAATTTTATTAAGAATTTTATTTTAATTGGCTTGTAGATAAGATTGTCCATAAATTTAAGCTGCTAAAATTAATCAAAGATACATTTTAATTCGTGTGACCTGAATCTCTGCATCATATGTTTTATACTTGTTGGTAGAAAGAAACTAAAATCATTTTATATGGTTGTGCTTAAGTTACTGGTTAAACAAACTACACCATGTTAGATATTTAAGAGGTGTTTCCAAATACATGATTCTTAAAATTTATAGAAGGCATTGGACCTCCTGGTAAATGTTTTCTTAAGTTGTTATCTAATGGTTGAAAATGTTTGCTAAGTATTCATGTAATGTTGCTATTGTCAGCAAGCGACCTAGGACTTGCTCCCTCATTTCTCTATTCTAAGCCCAACTTGTTCTTTCACTTCTCTATTCTCTTCAAGGTAGGAAACTAATTCTATGATGAAGGAATCTGTAGGATGCACAATTTAATCTTTAGACCTTATAAAAGAAATGACTAACATTTTTCTGTAATAGCATAGCCAAAATAAGAGCTTAAATAATAATCTCCTAGCTAGATTTACTTCACCATCAGCAAAGTAAACAGTAAGTAGAAAAAACCTCCCTTCCAGACCAAAGGGAAAGAAAGTTTTTAAGTGAGAATATAATTTTCCTCATGGGCACTGTCTACCTTAGAAAAACTACTACAGAACATGCCTGTGACTATAGACTTGTAGTTCAGGCCATCGAAGATTAGAGATGGGACTTGGCCACTCCCTTGACTTGCGTCCTCTGGTCTGCGTTAACAAAGACCAGGAGGAAAAGAAAGCTAGGCATCAGAAGCAATGGGTGGGAGGCCTATTAATGTCTGATCTGTGCAGTGATCTGCCCTCAAGGAGACCCAACAGGCCAGTCGACTGCAGTGGCTTTCAGTGTGGTAAGCCTGGGCTTCAGCAGCAGAAGTCAACTTGTGAAGAGCCCTGGCAGCTCTGCCAAGAGTTGGATCACTGGAAATGGACCTGCCCTGGAGTCGAAGGATGCCCAGGTCAGAGCCACAGATCTTATTGGCTCTAAGCTGAAAAGCTCTTCACTCAGCCCAGCTTCCAAAGTGACCACTGCAGCTGAGGGGACGGCCACGTAGGGTCAGCAACATTGAAGGCAGAACTGTAAATTTCTTGTTAGAGATGCCACCTGCCGTTACCTATCCAGCTCTCCTCCCAGGCCAGCTAAGTAAAGAAAGTCAACAGAGTGCCTTCCCCTAGGAGGTTCACACCTCCCTTAGGATGTACCCCATGTGAAGAGACAGATAGGTCTGGGCCTCTTAACTTACAAGGCCTAAAGCCCACCAGATTATTATCAAGCCCCTTCTGTCAGGTTCTATTTGCCTCTCAATCAGAAAACTTATCTGTAGCTTAGACAGCACCTTTCTTAGCTCTTCTAATAATGACTCTGTCCTTTTTTCTAGACCCTGTCTAGTGCACTTGGGCCTCATTCCTTCGTAATCATAACCTCTAATCTACCTCCAATGGCTCTACTCTCAACCTGTGTGTATTGATGATCCTCTTCCCCACTTAATGCTGCATAATTGTTCAGACCTAGTTAATGCCACTCTTAGGATCATTGGTTACTATCCTCACCCTGTCTGTTATGACCTTGTCCAAATATGATCAGAGTTGGCAAACTTGGAAGGCTTCCATAGCCTTGGCAACTCATGACGAGAGCCTAGGGTGGTTACTGGCACCATAAACTAGAGTGTCAATTTGCTGGGTCAACAACAGGAGTCACTGTGCACTTGCTCCTCATGTGGGATCTCTGTCCTTAATGTGCTTTACATTTTGATTTAATGCTATAACTAGTACTCAAACAGTATGTTTCACTTTGTGTTTCTATGTGGGTGCAAACTATTGAAATCTTTACTTAATATATACTAAATTGATCTTCTGTATATAAAGAGAATTGAAAATGAATCTTGATGTGAATCCAAGGGGAGAGGGAGCGGGAGAGGGGAGGGTTGCGGGTGGGAGGGAACTTATGGGAGGGGGAAGCCATTGTAATCCATAAGCTGTACATTGGAAAATTATATTCATTAAAAAAAGTTAAAAAAAATAAAAAAAAAGGAATTAGACAAGGATAACAGCCTACTAGGTGACAATGCGTACGCTGAGTTTTCAGATACAGTGGAGGATCCCTAGGGCATGTAAACGTCACAGAAATAATAAAAAGCACGTTGCAATCCACACAGCGTGGTTCTATTCCAAACAACTTTTTTACCGGACATTGTTTCTATTGGATCCATTTGGACACCCACTTATTTTGGGTGCCACCATTCTTTTCATAAGTGGACAGGCAGATCCAGCGCTCCCAAAATCTCATTCAGGTCCCAGTACCTTCAAAATCCTGGTGCAGGTGAGGCCAAAGCTGGGAACTCGAACTTGGAACTCAATCCAGGATGGTCGCTTGTGTGCAAGGACCGGACGTCTTGAGCCATCAACTTGCCGCCCACGGTGCACGACAGCAGGGAGCTGGAAGGGAGACGGAGTGGGTATTGGACCCAGATCCTCGGCTATAGGATAGGAATGCCTGAACTGCTAGATAAATGCCTGACCCCAGGTACTTGACTTTGTATGCATTATGCAGTCTTAGTTTTAGAGATATCTACTGTATAGGACAAGGAGAGTAACCTAAGAAATACACTCACATATCAAAATATTCTTATCCAAAAGTAAGTGAAAGTTTTGCGAACTGACAAATACTGTCTATATGCATTGGGTTACAAATGTCTGCATCTACACTGCAACGATCACTCTGGAAAAGGCAATGGGTGTCCAGTACGGCTTGCTGTGACAACGACACATCCCTGAACATTCCGTTCAAGATTTCAAGTATCCAAAGTTTTTGTATGCTACAATAGGAAAGGAAGATCATTAGGAGGATAAACAATTACACACTGAAAACAGACAGACACTGTCAGCGCCGACAAGGAGGGAGGGGCATTCTGAGGGAGTCTGCAGGCTGTAGCCTCATTCGCGGTGGGGCAGGCTTTCCCTCAAAGGGGACCAAGGTCAGACAGTCCTTTGGAGAATGCAGGGACTTCAGCAGAGGCAGGACAGACTCCTGCAGCGTGACGTGCACACAGCAGCCCAACACCCGGCTGCTGAGAGGATCTCCCTGTGTGACTCTCCATCCTCTACTGTCCCTATGCAAGCCTATGCTGATCACACCATGGGTTCTGAAATGGAGGAGCAAGGGCAGCCCTTCTGGGACATCCTTAGAGCCTACTTGCCCACATGGGAAGCAGGGTGGGTGAGGACTGCCAAGGAAGGCTTCTTGAGACGGAATGGAATTAAAGGGTCACCAAGTACGATCTTCCTGTTGGGAATCTGAAACGCTTTAAAATGGCCTAAAGACACAGACATCCCTTGTGTATCAAAGGTGTGACTTGTGGTTCTAGCCTGCCTGCCAGAACCCCCATGGAATGTGTCCCCAGCCACACCCAGGCCATCTCTTGCCTCCCCTCCCCCACCAGGGAAGCCTGACCCCAACATTCCGTTCCAGTTACCTTTAAATTTGTCCCAGCAGCAGTTGGACTCTGAGCAGCCCGCTCCCCGCCTCGGTCCTGAACTGGTGATTTCCCACTGTGGAGGCGGCCAGCCAGCCCTGCTGAGTGTCCAAGCCCATGGAGACAGCTCCAGGAGGAGGTAAGTGTCAAGGGGAGGGGCTGTGAAACCAGATTCCCTGTCACTCCTGTGACCCATGGGAAAGCACACTAGACATTTCCCCTGGGGACAGGGGATTGGGGATTGGGCCAAAGGAGAAGGCGGGCAGAACCCTGGTTCCACACGCACGGCTTCCCTAGAGAGGCTCCGCTAACTCATGTTGACCTGAGGATGCTAAAAAGGTTGAGAAGCAACTTTGACTTGGATCACGATGCCCCGGTGCAAATGTGTTGGGTGAGGAGAAGAGGCGGGTTACACATGGGTTGATTCTTTGGACAACAGAGAAGCAAACAGGCCACCTGTTTGAGCACGGGTTCGCAGAAGGAAGAGGGATGGCGATGTGGTGGAGACAGAGGGAGGGCTCAGGGGAGACCAGAGCCCTAGCCTTCTTCAGATCCTGGAGCTCGCCCTCAAGGTGCTTCTGAGTGCTTTTCCTTAGGTGTCTCAGATTCCCGCAGCACAGGGGAGACACAGAGCTGGGCATCAAACGCCTCACGGCTGTTGACTTCACTGACCCCTTCTGCAGTGTGCTCTCCTCTCACGGGTCAGGCTGGGGGTTACCCCCACCCCCTCGGCCCACAGCCTCCCAGCTCCTTCCCACCCAGTGACGGCTTCTTCCTTTTCTAGTAGCTGTTGTCTTTTCTTCCACAACAGGGTTGCCACTTACTGTCACCTGCATATGGCTTGGGCCTCCCTAGTTCCCAAACAATTGCTCCCCTTTACCAGATGCTCACATGTCTCATTCACTTTAAGCAAACCACATTCCACGGTGGGCCCTCTGTCCAAGTCTGCCTTGAACAACACTGCGCTTAGGGGCTGGCGCCGTGGCTCACTTGGTTAATCCTCGGCCTGTGGAGGCGGTATCCCATATGGGCCTCGGGTTCTAGTTCCGGTTGCTCCTCTTCCAGGCCAGCTGTCTGCTGTGGCCCGGGAGCACAGTGGAGGATGGCTCAGCTGCTTGGGCCCCTGCACCCGCATGGGAGACCAGGAGGAGATGGCTGACTCCTGGCTTCGGATTCGCGCAGCGCCGGCCATGGCGGCCATTTGGGGAGTGAACCCACTGAAGGAAGACCTTTCTCTCTGTCTCTTTGTCTCTGTCTCTAACTCTATCTGTCAAATAAAACAAACAAACAACACTGCGCTCAGTTTCCTATCTGCACTCAGTAACGCCCATCTGTGTAGTGTGGCCGATGCAACGCACAGCTGTGTACTGTGGTTGATGTTCAAAGGGAGCTTCAATAAGAGTTTTTTTTTCTTTACTTCTTCTGTTAAGATGTGCTGTGTTTGTTTTATGGTGGAGTGACAAAAAGAGAGGACCGATAGAGACAGATATAGAGATGGGGGGAAGATGGACAAAGAGAGAGAGAGAGAGACAGCAGGAAGCTGGCTTAGAAGCACACAATCGAATGGAAAGCAGCACTCTGCTATGGGATGTGGGCATTCTAAGTGGAAGATAACCTGCGGCGCCATAATGCCAGTCCTCAGTTTTCTTGCCAACAATGCAAACAGTAGGGCCGGTGCTGTGGCGCAGTAGGTTAGCCCTCTGCATCCCATCTGGGTGCTGGTTCTTGTCCCCGCTATCTACTTCCAACCCAGCTCTCTGCCATGGACTGGGAAAGCAGTAGAAGATGGGCCAAGTGCTTGGGCCCCTGCACACACGGGGGAGATCCGCAAGAAGCTCCTGGCCCCCGGCTTCGGTTCGGACCAGCTCAGCCTTCTGTAGACATTTGGGCATTGATCAGAGGATGGAAGGCCATGCTGTCTCTCCCGCTCACTGTCTGTAACTCTACAGTTCTCGAAGAAAAAAAAAAAAGTGCAAAATGTATAGTACAACTAAGAAGGTACTGTTCAATGTGACCACAAGAGTTCAATTCCTTAGGCACGTGTGCTACGTGTACTGTTTTCCTGGACTAGGATTTGTGTGGGTCCTCCACAGGGCTGAGTTCCAGACAGCGTTGTCCTACCTGCTGCCTCGCCCATTTCTGCAGAAATGCCCCGGGAGATTGTGCGCGGAAGTGAAAGCCGAGTGTTCCTTGCTGGGAACCTGGTGTTTCTGGGTCCCGGCGAAGTGGACGGGCAGGGTCTGGTGGATCCTTGACAAATGTGGGAACGGAGCCTGAGATTCAGTTGGCACTATGTGCAGACTGCGCCATTCCTCCATTCCCATGGGCCTCAACTGTAGAGACTGCTCTTGTATTGCAACAATCGGCTCTGGAGAACAGGAGAGCCTCCCTCTTGAGGGCAGGGGCCCTACTCTAGTCACCCCTTGCTTTTGTCTCCACAGCGTCTCGAGTGCTGGCACCCGGCATGACTCTGCATCCCGGCACCTCCACGTTTCCCCTGATACCGCCACCCTGTCCCTACACCACTCTCGGCCCAGCAACCCAGACGCCCTGGGGGCAGCCACCCCCATGCCTCCTGAATGCAGTGTTCCCACCAGGCAGCCAGCTCGTGCTACCTGCTGCTTTGCCAAGGATGCCCATGGTGGCAGGAGATGGTGGCTCCGGCCCAAGTGAGGCTGGGAACTTCAGTGTCATCAGCCCAGCTGCAGCTGACGGGAGGCCAGTGCAGCCCCCGCACTCTGAGCCTGTGCTCTTCAACCAGGCCCCTCTCAACTGGAGTGCCATGGGGGGTCTCTGTGAGGCAACACAGCATCCTACCACCCTGCTTCTGCCAGGCTCTTCAGTGCAGAAGCTGGTACAGCCTGTGCCAACCACTGTGCACATGCAGGCTGGCCAGGGGGGCTAATGCCCAGACCTCCATCCTGTGGGTCCTCCACCACCAGCCACCCAGCCTGCCCCCGTGATGTTGTTTCCAGTACACCCTGGACCAGAGCCTCCTGGCGGGGACCCGCAGTGTGGCACCGCCACTTCCCAGGCCAAGGCCTCACTCAAGGCCTCCCGCAACCCCACAAGCGTCTATATGAACTTCCGGCGCTGGCAGCGTTACAAGGCCCTGGCGCAGAGGCACTGTCCACAAAGCCCTGATGCTGAAGCTCTGTCCTGCTTCCTCATGTGAGTGCTCTGCTCTGGGAGGCCCATGGGCTGGTAAGGTCAGGCTGCCTAGGGTTCTGGAAGGAAGCGCTTGAGGCAAGGAGAAGCCTGTGAGAAGCTTGGTTCCCAGCAGGGTGTGTCTTGTGCAACCCTGACAGTTTCAGGGGCTTCGCTCACTGGATCTGCCCCCTCCTCTGAGTGACAACACTTCCAGAACCTCCATGGTCACATTTCCAGAACACTCAAGCTCAGGGAGGACCCTGGGATCACGAAAGCCACGCTTTGGAAGTGCGCATCAGTCGCCACGGCAACCCCTGCCCACGGCCTGTCACACACACACACACACACACACACAGGTCACAGCTCAGAGATTTCATGAGCTGGGTGATCAGAAGGGTAGGCACCCAGGAAGACTTTTCCCCAGCCCACCGGCACTCTGCTGCGGATGTGCAGAAGGACCGCAAGGTGGTCGGGGACACACACGTGTGTGCTGGGGCTGCATCACTTGGGGCTGTCCTGGTCAGTCACACACATACCCATCTCAGGGCCCTCATGCAGCAGGGCATGACGTTCCCCCCACAGGGCACAGCAGAGAGCGTCCACAGGTTTAAGTTCATGTACACAGCAGATGCCAGGGGATGTGCTCTGCCTGATAAAAGGAGAAAAATAGCTCCTGCAATCATCGTGAGGAGCAGGTCTTGGGGAAGAGGGAGAGAAACAAAGCGAATGTCCTGTGAACAGGGTCTGAGTGGATCCTCAGCCTTAGACGCCAGCCCCTGGGCTGCTGTGCAGGTGAGAGAGAGAACTTCCTCATTGCCACAGTCACCTCTCTTCCCCAGGCAGCACTGCGGGTGTACTCCGCGTGCACCACTTTAGACACAGCCCACCTTGCGTGACATGAGGAAGGTGTTCCTGCCACTCCATGCCTGTGGCCCTACAGTGCTTGCGAATGAAAGGGATCCACGTTTGGGGACCCAATCATCCCAGCCCCCTGTCAGCATCCTCTTAGGAGCACAATTGCCATCCGTCCACTCCACCATCCGGGATCTCCCCGTCTCCCTGAACCCTGGGCCCTGGGTCTGTCCCTGGAGGAACCAGGGAGGGCAGAAAATCTGCAGGGGCCCCAGGCACCTGTGAGTCCAAGCATCTAGTGTGCTAGAAAGTCTCAGAAACCCGAGGTTGTGACCTTGCCCCTACAACCTGACTCAATGCTCAGCACTAGGGCCCAGGGACTTGAGTCTTAGCCCAGGCACAAGTCATTCTGTGCAGTGTCTCAGTAGCCTTGGGCGGCCCTGCACAGTCCCTCGCCCCAGCTGACTGTGAGCCACAGATGTCCATGTCTCGCATCTGGCGTCTGGAAATCTGAGCACAAGGCACAGCAGGATTGAGATCCCAGTGACGCACGTTCCCACGCATGGGACTCCATCTGCGAGGGTCCTGAGGTGCTAGACACACAGAGCTGTGAAGTTCCTCCCTCTACACAAACTACAAGGCAGCTGTGGAGCTCTACGAACATCACGTCACATAACCCATCGCATCCAAACCAACTCAGCAGTGCCTTGAAACTGAGCGGTTCCAAAGAAGTATTTGGGTGATACAAGCATTCAGTCAGTAATGCACGACTGAAACTGAGGCCTCAAGGGCAGGCGCGAGCAGACCATGCAGCCCGTGGTGCTGAGGCCCCATGTGTGGGTGGGAATCCTGGGGACCCTGCACCAGAGGAGGACATGGCAGGGACAGAGGGGAGGGCAGTCTGGAGCAGAGCAGAGCTGTGCACCCTCAGCTAGGGGGCAGGGAGGCCTGGCCTCCTGATATGCTGATCCTGCTGAATTACAGCCCCGTGCTGCGGACTCTGGCCCAGAGGAAGCCCACCATGCCGCTGGAGGAGGGCCTGCGGTTTGCCATGCGGGAATGGCAACACAAGAGCAACTGGGACCGCGCGATCTTCTATGAGATGGCAGAAAAGTGAGTCGGGGGCCTTGAGCGTGGATCTGCGAGTTCGGGGAGGGTGCATACGGGGCTAGGCCTGATGCCTTGGGCCTGTCAACAGGGACACTAAGAGGACACCTGTTCCGATACAACCCCTGCCTGGGCCCTGCTCTCCCCAGGAAGTTTCCACCACCAGCTAGATTCTGAAGAGTTCTCTGTGTCCCATCCACACAAGTTCCTTCCCCACCTAGCTGGCTGCTCACCCAATCTTGATATTCGACCTGGAGGTTGCACGCCCTGCACAGTTAGTTCCCTGGCCTGGTGGGCTGCACTTGTCAGCACACACACACTTACAGGAGGCCAGTTCTGTTTCTGCCCTTCCAGGAAGGTCCCGCGACTACCTGCACGTCTGGGTCCTCTGCATATCCCCCCAAGATCCCCGGCCTCACCTGTATCGGCAACTCACACTCTCTTGCTGTTGAAGTTCAAAGTGCCACACCCAGCAGAGTCCACTGTGCGTCCTCTGACCCACGGAACTGTGCCCATGTGACAAGCTCCCCTGGCCATGTTCCTTCTGCCTCATGCCCTGGAGCTGGCAGATATTGAGCAAAGCGTTCTCAAATGCCGTTGCAGAGTGTTCTACAGAATGGAGCTCGGTCCCAGGGAACTGCAGGCTCACCGTGGGGCCCCCACTCTGTCTCTCAGGCATCCCATCCAATAGACCATGAACCAACACTCAGCTCTCAGAGGACATCCCTCTCAGCTAGGCTTACCCACACTCCTGCTTCTCCCTGAACCTCACCCCTGGTCTTCATGCCAGAACTCACACCCAGCCTAGTCCCTGAACCTCGTCTGTGTCTCAGAGTCCTCTGGCAGGAATCACGTGCTGACCGGCTTCTGGCACCACACCTGATGTGCATCTGCATAGGGAATGGCAAGGCTGCAGGGAACCACCTTGCTCACATGCACCTGCCATGGGGCAGAGAGCCCTCATCACAGGCCCTTTGAGTGCAGGGGGAGTGAGATGTTCCCAGAACGTTTGTCCTGCTGGCAGAGCCCAAGGTTCACACGTCTCTGCCATCATTTGCTGGCTGCTGGGCTCAGAGCCTCAGACCCTCCTAAGTAGGTTGTGTCCCTTCTTTCCCAGATTCATGGAGTTTGAGGAAGAGGAGATGCAGACTCAGAAGCGGACATGGATGCAGGGGAAACTGTGCAAGCTACCCCCAGGCCCACTGCCGCTGGTTCCACAAGGGCCCCCAGCCACAGTGGCGGTCCAGCAGCCAGGTAAAGCTTCCCCCTTCACCACACAACCCATGAAGAAGGCAACGGGGACCAAATGCCTCCATAACCACCCCCGTGGGAAGTTTCTCTCCAGAGCAACGTGTTTGCTCTTTCCTGCAGAAGGTACCACAGCTTGCCCAGGTTCCTAATGCTTTGCACATGATCTGGATATTTCTGTGGTCATTGGGACTGCCACTCACCCCTCACCTCTCCAAGCACCCAATACAGTCTTCCCATGGCCTGAGGCATGAGCAAGAGAACACAGAGCGTTGGTGGCTGGCTGAGCGGTTCTCCAGCTCCCATGTCCTCTCATGGCGCCAGGGTCAGGGCGCACTGCCCCAGCCTGCTAGCTTGTGTCTCCAACAACTGACCTTCCTAATGGGGGCCATGGAAGGCCCAAAGCCCTGACCTCACACTGTATACTGCATCCACAGGGTGTGGCCCCAGGAATGCCAGCTCCAAGGCCCTGCCTGCCTGTACGCTGCCACAAAGATACTGGCAGCCTCAGGGCAAGGTGCCCAAGGGGATGCCCACTGAGACTGTGATGGAGGACGTGGACATCAAGGATACACCAATGCGGCCTGATGGACCCACTGAAGAGGACAGCTTCTGGAGTCCTAGGGAGGAGGGGGACTATCCAGACCCAGAACTGCTGAGCTACGTGGAGAAGCTCATCTCTCAGGAGGACTTCATTGATGAGGTGGGCTGTGAAATTCTGAGGTTTGTACGTGCTTGGGGATGAACATGACTCGCCCTCCGAACGCACTCAGGTGACTCAGTTACTACCGTCTGTGTGTGTGTGTTGGGTGTGTGTGTGTTTCGTGCATGTTTGGGTGTGCAGCTGGTTTTCCTATCATCTATAGTACCAAACGTGGATGCTGCAAGGGTATGCACTGCTTTCTGCTTCTCCTTGCAGCCCCTTGGTTTTCAGATGCTTCCTGTGCAGCAGAGATCTCTTTCTTCCTTTTCAGGTGGAGGCCATCATTAAGCCCCGATTCCTGGAAGAACTGCTTTCCCCAGAGCCACAGCTGGATCTCGTGGCCCTATTGATGGAGCTGGAGCAGGAGGAAGGGCTGACCTCTTGCCAGGTGAAGGAGGGAGGGACGTCGAGCGAGTAAGGCAGGAGTGCAGGGACAGCAGGCGGGCGCGGCACGTGGGGCAGCAGGGAAACCATGGGAGCAGGCCCAGCGGATCCATGTGGGCAAGGTGGGACAGCAGGTATCTAAGCGATCGAGCTACAAGTAGGTAGACTGTGGGAAGGAGGGACCCATTAGTGCAGGCGCAGGGAAACTGTCTAGAGCTACCCTCCCTGGGATGTGTATTTTCTGGCAATTGATTCAGGCAGGCTGCAGGTGCAGACACGTGAGTTGGGCACAGGGACAGGGGAGGGTGCGGCGCTCTAGGGTGAGCAAGGGCAGCACAGCCAACTTTCCCTCTGTGAAACCAGCCCAGGGACTCTGCCCTTCCTGCTGCCTCCTGAATGCCCTGCGCTGCACCCGCCAATGCCCTGGCACCTGCTGCAGAGTCACTCACTCAGTGCCTTTTTCCTCCTGTAGGTGGTGCAGAAGGCATTTTGGCCTGTGACTGGGAATGGGGTTGCGCGGGTCACCCCCAGTCAGGCTGCACCTATTCGGCACCCCAGTCCTGAATCCACAGCCTGCCCAGGTGCAGACAGGCATGACCAAGGCCCACAAAGACGCGTCAGTTCTGAGACCTGCCAACAAAGGGCATCGTCTCAGGAACCGCGGAGACACGTGGTCCCACCCAAGAACCTCTCCAGACCTACCACTGCTGCTTCCTTCTCGGGGCATCGGGAGTGCCTTTCACTAGGGACCACTAGGCCCACTTCTATCCCACCAAGAAACAAGCCTGCCCCAAGAGGGCCAAAGGCTGCTTGGGGATTCACAGTCGAATCCTCTACTGATGGCACCAGACCAGCAGTGGGCACGGCCATGGAAAAGGATGAGGAGCTGCCCAGCCTGGACTTCTTCCTCAATTCCCAGCGTCACCTGCTGCCTCTGGGTCTTGACCAGAGAGAGCCCTGCTGAGGCCCAATCTTGCCTAGGACCACAGCAGCTCCAGAGAGTTCCCGAGTCCCTCCGCTACCAGGGAAGAGGCCAGACTTGTGCTGCCAGCACCACGGCCAAGTCGAAGAAGCGAGGTTTGCGGGGAAGCCCAGGCCCTGCCCCAAAGAAGACCTGCTCAGGGCCTGGACGCAGAGCCACTGAGGGGCAGGCCCTGGCTCTGGGGTTTGTGGCACAAGCCCAGGCTCAGAAGAGAACCCACGGCCCCTTGGTCACCAGGAAGAGGAAGAAGCAGCATCGAGGCCAGGAGGGCAGGCGGGCTCTCGGGAGCCGGCCCATACGTGCAGCCTGAAGGATACGGGCCCTCCCTGTGTCCTGTAATCCAAAGCGCAAAGACATTCACTCATCCAGTGTTGCACTTGCTCCTAAGACTGGGGGGCTGGTGGCCTGGGGTGGAGGGGTGTGGGAGGGAAGGGTGGGACAGCCAGATGCCAGGGACCTCTTGGGTGGGGTGGGTAGGTGTGCCTTTGGGGCATTATTTATTTGAATAAAGGAAGTTCCATTGAGAATGCTCTAGGGGCTGCTGCTCTCTGTCATGGCAGCAGTCGGGTGATGGTTCTGAGGAAGGAGGGCCTGCCTGGAAGCCGCTGCTGGTGCGTGTACAGGTGACTCGCCTGGGGCACACAAGCATCCGAAGCAGTCGAGTTAGAAGAATGTGGGGACCGGGGATCTGGTGCTAAGAGTGTGTGCATTTGGGGCTGTGGAGAGCAACCACAAGGCAGACTTGGAACCATGTGAACGTGGCTTCTCTACGCATCTGCTCATTGTAGTCCATACTTAAAAACCTCTATAGTGCTCCCTACTCCTCAGTCCCATAGAGCAATTGTGTGCCGGCTGACTGTGGGACGCAGGCAACACTGTGGTGGTAGACAACCAAGAAAAGGTTCCTGAACTTCCCTGAACAGCAGCATCCTAGATGCAGTTTTCAATCCCTTAGTGTGGGAACCAGGCCCTCCATTTCTGCACCGACTTCTGAACCCCCACTGCGTATCGACACACGGGTTCACTAAACAATACATAAAGAGCCCTCATCCACCCTTCAAGAATCTCGGGATACCTCCAGAACCTCGGGCGCTCTGGAGTCTCACAGAAACTTCAATGCAGGCTTTTCCTCGCAGAGTTTGATTCTCAGAAAAAAACTCCTTAATCAAGCGTACACTTCAGCACAGTCCCCTCTCCTGACATTCCTCCTGCCATCCAGCCCCTCCCACTCTGGCATACTCCCCACACCACAGCTGTCGCTTGTCCCCCTACAGCCACCAACAGCTGGCAAAAAAAAAAAAAAAGAATTTGTAATGCTTACATTACACATCCCAAATGTGTGTAAACACACATTTACACAAACATATATCTCTCTCTCTCACACACACACATACACACACAAAGCAGGCCATTCAAAATGTTCATGAAACATGTACTAAAAATAAGTAGTGAATGTAGTTCAATATCGGAAGCAAAATGAAATTTTCATTCCAATTTCCATCAACTTGTTGAAATACCTTCAGGATTTAGCAATGGTCTCCTACTCTGATGGATGTCTACTTGCCCACCGAGTTCAAACAAACTAGGTTCTCTGCTTGTCACAGGGTAGTGTACACCAAAACCTATAACTACGGTCTCTAAGTTTCATTGGTTCATAGGACCACTTAGAAGACTTTGGAAACTAGCCCTCAGTGTGAGGCATAACATGAATATATGGCCTTTTACATCCTGACAAGACAAATCATCTCAATGTCGAGTTCTTTTACTGTCAGCTGCCCTTCCTTCTGTGCTGGAGGCCACAGGACAGGAAGCCAAAGAGCTCATTCTCCCTAAGAGCCTACTTAGGATCCCCACACATGAACACTGCTCTGCCAGCAAGGCAGCTCATTGCACTGACCTTTGCCCATGAGCAGCAGTGACTCTTCTTGCTTGGGACAGGGCACAAAAGGCAAAAAGTCTTCTCGGATGAGACATCCACACGTGCAGATTCCTGTGTGTCTTCTACTGCCTGGTGGCAATATGGTAGACCTTGCTTGAATCAAGATTGAGATTTACTGCGTAGCCTAAATATGTAGTTTAATTTTTCTTTTTTTTTATTTTGAGGATTTTGTTGATTTCTTTGAGAGGTAGAGATACAGACAGAGGAAGAGACAGAGAAAGAGCTCTCCCATCTGCTACTTCACCCTCTGGATGATGTTGTTCCTACTTGGGACGGGAGATCTTTGTCTCTATGTCTCTATCACTCGGCCTTTCATGGAAATAAACCTTTACGAAAGACAGTCCCACAAAAAGCACCAATTAAGACAAAACACAAGACATGCACAGGCCCTGGATTCATGAAGTCACCTAGCAACATGCCAATACAAGACCTTGATCATCACATACGTACAACCACTGTGTAATCCTCCTAGGCCCAAAACGTCAATGGAACTTGATGTTCCCAAACTGGTCCACAAATCCCACTGTACACCTATACCAATGTGCGCTTGCTGGAGCTGCTCTAACACATGAGTAGCAACTTACACACCAGACATAATCCAAAATGCTTTAGTGTACTTCTGATGCATCCAACGGACGCTCACCTACCTCTTTGACCCATTTTGGCATAAATCTGGCATCCGTTGCCAACGCATGCTCACAAGACAGCATGCTCTATCATCAGTCTAGGGGTAGTGAAAGCTTACAAATGAAACTCAGTGGCTGACACCACTGACACACGACTGTAACCCAAACTCACATGTTAGCATTTGGCTTATGTTCACAGCATTTGAAACTCAAGCAGGATGCACTGAGGGATGTACTTAGGGACTGGATTCAGTTTCAAGGACAGGAGCTACATCTTTGCGGACCTGGACAGGGATTCCCAACCCTGAGGAAACTTTAACAACCTCGGCCTTAGTCAAAGAGAACGACAGCACAGCTTTTAGGGTCCCCCTGTGGTCTTACTTCTCCTTAATGTTTGTTCCGGCATCAACACAAGGCGGGGAGCCATGGCCATGACACGGAGCAGCTTCCTGGGTGTAAACGCTTCTGCCAAAGGGGTCTGGCCATGGATGCAACGGAGCCGTACAGGACAGTGAGGGGCTGCCTCCAAAACAGATAAAGGAGGACAGCACACTCGAGAGGGAACTATGACACAGAGCAGGGACACGAACGGTTCAGGGCAGCTACGGGCATCCACCACTCCCCTGTATCTATTAGTGGCCCTGGACCCCGCCATGACAGCCCTGGCCTTGGGTGAACACCTCAGCCACACACCTGTGCGTCACTGGGCTACTAGGACTCAGAGGGGAGCAAGTGCTTCAGAATGAGAATTGGACATTTGGCTCATTGTGAGATACACGGCTGTTCTATCTCCTGGAGATTCCTGGGCTCTAGGTCAGCCCAGGAAGATTTATGTTACGACAGGGCAAGAAAAAGTCCTTTGCCTCCCTGCCCCTGACATGTACTACCTTCCACTAAGGACAGACATCCAGTATTCTAGCATGGCTACTGCAAAGTTAGTAGCATCCAATAGGCCTATGGTGTTTTTTCTTTCCAACCACTGTACTTGGTCGTGCAGCCACACTGATCGTTCGTTCACTCTTTTGACCTCAAGTCCTCTTGGTAAGAAGTAGACAAGGGGAAAGAGCGGCAAGATGGCGGAATAGGAAGGGAGCACACTGATAGTCTGGGAAGACACAGGTTAATAAGGGTGGAGATACTGCAGGTTCAAGGAAGAGTAGGGGAAGAAATAGCAGAGGAAACTCTTCCAGAACTAGTGATTCACAGTGGACCTGCGTGGAGAGTGTGGGAGCCCAAGTTGGGGACACCAGTGGCAGAATCAACACACCAGCACTGGAACACGAGGTGAGCTGAACCTCAATAGCCTGAGACACCAGTGGCAAAACGGAAAGAGGAGACTAGGGGGAATGAAGCTTGAAACCCCATTGGGAAAATTTCACCAGGCTAACTAGAAGAGAGAGAGGAAAAAAAATGTGACCGATACGAGTTTCTCTCTCTCTGCTCACCTCTCAAAAGCGAGCAAGACAAAGAGCAGGCGCCATTTTGGACATACGTCATAAGCAGGGCGACCTCAGGTCTGCACCAGCCCTGAGCCTAGCAGAAAAAGCTGACTCTGGCGTGGGTGAAATAACAGGAGAATGGGAACTAACTTGGCAACCCAGTGGGAGACTGCAGGAGAATTGGAGCCCACACTGAGGGCAGCAGAGATTCCCTGTGTGGTCCTTGAGAAAGAGCTTCCGATCTCTGGCTCCTGTGGGTATATCATTCGCCTGCTAACTACCTCCAATTCCATTCAGATGTGTGGAATTACTTCCCTTTTGAATCAAAAAGAAAAAAATGAAAGAAAGAGAGATTTACCATGCCTAACCTGGGAGTGTCACCTTTGGCGCACCCTCAACCCTGAGGAACCAAACAGAGCTCTCAGGCCACACTCATCTCAAGCCTCTAAGGCTCCATCAAAAGCAGACAGTCCACTTATCCTAGAGCCGTAGTATAACAAGAAAAAACACCACAGTGAAGAAGCCAAATATGTCCAACATGCCAAACAACAAATGCAAAAACTGAGGTATCAAGAACAAGGAAGACACTATGACGCCCCCAAATGAAAAAGACACCACAATTCAAGATTATGAAGATGATGAGGTACAAGAAATGCAAGAAGTGGATCTCAAAAAATTGATAAGAACATTAAGAAGTTCTCAAAAACAAATTCTTGAACTACGGAAATCCTTAATGGACAAGATAGAAAATCTCTCTCGTGTAAATGAAATATTAAGGAGGAATCAAAATGAAATGAAACAACTAGTAGAACAAGAAACTGTGATAGTGACGAGAAATCATTATGAAATGAAGAATTCAATAGATCAAATGACAAACACATTAGAGAGCCTTAAAAACAGAATGGGCGGGCCGGCGCTGCGGCTCACTGGGCTAATCCTCCTCCTTGCGGCGCCGGCACACCGGGTTCTAGTCCCGATCGGGGCACCGATCCTGTCCCGGTTGCCCTTCTTCCAGGCCAGCTCTCTGCTGTGGCCAGGGAGTGCAGTGGAGGATGGCCCAAGTCCTTGGGCCCTGCACCCCATGGGAGAACAGGAGAAGCACCTGGCTCCTGCCATCGGATCAGCGCGGTGCGCCGGCCACAGCGCGCCTACCGCGACGGCCATTGGAGGGTGAACCAACGGCAAAGGGAAGACCTTTCTCTCTGTCTCTCTCTCACTGTCCACTCTGCCTGTCAAAAAAAAAAAAAAACAGAATGGGCGAAGCAGAAGAGAGAATATCGGACTTAGAAGACAGAGAACAGGAAAGGAAACAGGCAAACCAAAGAAAAGAAGAGGAAATTAGAAATCTAAAAAATATTGTCAGGAATCTACAGGATACTATTAAAAAACCTAACATTCAGGTTCTAGGAGTTCCTGAAGGCATGGAGAGGGAGAAAGGATTAGAAGGTCTTTTTAGTGAGACTCTAGCAGAAAATTTCCCAGGTTTGGAGAAGGACAGAGGCATCTTAATACAAGAAGCTTATAGAACCCCTAATAAATTTAACCAAAAGAGATCCTCACCATGACACATTGTAATCAAACTCACCACAGTGAAACAGAAAGAAAAGATTCTAAAATGTGCAAGAGAGAAACGTCAGATTACTCTCAGGGGATCTCCAATTAGACTCACAGCAGACTTCTCATCAGAAACCCTGCAAGCTAGAAGGGAATGGCGAGATATAGCCCAGGTACTAAGAGAGAAAAACTGCCAGCCCAGAATATTATATCCTGCAAAGCTCTCGTTTGTGAATGAAGGTGAAATAAAGACTTTTCATAGCAAACAGAAATTGAAAGAATTTGTTGCCACTCGTCCTGCCCTGCAAAAGATGCTTAAAGATGTGTTACACACAGAAACACAGAAACATGGTCATCAATAGGAAAGAAGGTAAAGGAAGGAAACCTCACAGCAAAAGATCACAGGAAGCTCAATTTGTCTTTGACATAGAATTAAAATCTGATTCTCTGTTAAAGCAATATGTTAAAGTAATCTACTATGTTCTCTTGATGTCTATTAATTTCTTTCTTTTTTTGACAGGCAGAGTGGACAGTGAGAGAGAACGACAAAGGTCTTCCTTTTCCCTTTGGTTCACCCTCCCATGGCCGCCGTGGTTGGCGCGCTGCGACTGGCGCAGCGCGCTGATCCAATGGCAGGAGCCAGGTGCTTCTCCTGGTCTCCCATGGGGTGCAGAGCCCAAGCACTTGGGCCATCTTCCACTGCACTCCCTGGCCACAGCAGAGGGCTGGCCTGGAAGAGGGGCAACAGGGACTAGAACCCGGTGTGCCGGCGCCGCAAGGCAGAGGATTAGCCTAGTGAGCCGCGGTGCCGGCTAATGATCTGTTAAATTCTAATTGTTCAAAAACAGCTGAATTTTTTTTAAGAGCTATGGGTTATTTAAATATGTGCTTATTTTCAAAGATTTGAATAATCACCTTGTAACAATGATCAAATTTGGTCTATGTTATGTTATGATTTTAAGGAATCTTATTTCAACCAGATATTTTGGATTTTGAGCCTTCTGGGTGTTCTTGACAGGCATTCAAAAACTCAAAGTTCCAAACAATCTGGACTCTAAAATTTCCAGTAAATCTTGGACTTTGGTTTTTCCAGTTTGGGCCCAACTGAAAAAAATCGAAGGACCTATGTCTCTCATCTTATAGAGACACCAACTAATCACGCTATTTGGATAATATTAGTAGTACTGTCAAGATGTGACATGGTACTACATTTTAAGTTTCTATAATGGAAAATGCTATTAATACAAATGTTTGAGAATTAAAAAGTCTAATGATCTAGTGTTACTAGACATGTTAGTTATCTTAATGAGAAAGCCCCAGAGGCCTAAAGGGTTAAATACTTGTAAAATCCTGCAGGTGCTTTCAAAAATACTGTGAAGTTAGCAAGTGCCTCTTGTTGGTTGATGAGTTTATAATTTTAAACATGGCAACTTAAAGTCTTTTGTCATCCACAGTTATATATGATTTGCTGCTCATAAAACTAAAGCATTGTTGGTTCTGTGTTTAGCTGTCCTCTTATAGGCTCCTATGGACTTTTTCCAGCCACTTCTATTGGATTCAGTACTTTGGGACGGCTCTGTAAACAGATGAAGCCAATAATGTATTAACAGTACCAACTGAGAGAAAGTATGGTTAACTGAGGTTACTAAAAACAAAAAGCAATTCAAATCAATTGGCAATCGACAAAAAGAGTTAAAGATTTTAAAAGCTATTATTAAAATTGCTATATTGGTCTATTATGTTATGTTATATGTGTGTACATACATACAGTATGTCCACATGGGAAAATGTTTTTTTTTTTGACAGACTGAGTGGATAGTGAGAGAGAGACACAGAGAGAAAGTCTTCCTTTTTGTCATTGGTTCACCCTCCAATGGCCGCTGCGGCAGGCGCATCTCACTGATCTGAAGCCAGGAGCCAGGTGCTTCTACTGGTCTCTACGTGGGAAAATTTTATTAAGAATTTTATTTTAATTGGCTTATAGATAAGATTGTCCATAAATTTAAGCTGCTAAAATTAATCAAAGATACATTTTAATTCGTGTGACCTGAATCTCTGCATCATATGTTTTATACTTGTTGGTAGAAAGAAACTAAAATCATTTTATATGGTTGTGCTTAAGTTACTGGTTAAACAAACTACACCACGTTAGATATTTAAGAGGTGTTTTCAAATACATGATTCTTAAAATTTATAGAAGGCATTGGACCTTTTGGTCAATGTTTTCTTACGTTGTTATCTAATGGTTGAAACGGTTTGCTAAGTATTCATGTAATATTGCTATTGTGAGCAAGCGATCTAGGACTTGCTCCCTCATTTCTCTATTCTAAGCCCAACTTGTTCTTTCATTTCTCTATTCTCTTCAAGGTAGGAAACTAATTCTATGATGAAGGAATCTGTAGGACGCACAATTTAATCTTTAGACCTTATAAAAGAAATGACTAACATTTTTCTGTAATAGCATAGCCAAAATAAGAGCTTAAATAATAATCTCATGGCTAGATTTACTTCACCATCAGCAAAGTAAACAGTAAGTAGAAAAAACCTCCCTTCCAGACCAAAGGGAAAGAAAGTTTTTAAGTGAGAATATAATTTTCCTCATGGGCATTGTCTACCTTAGAAAAACTACTACAGAACATGCCTGTGACTATAGACTTGTAGTTCAGGCCACCGAAGATTAGAGATGGGACTTGGCCACTCCCTTGACTTGCATCCTCTGGTCTGCGTTAACAAAAACCAGGAGGAAAAAAAAGCTAGGCATCAGAAGCAATGGGTGGGAGGCCTGTTAACGGCTGATCTGTACAGTGCTCTGCCCTCAAGGAGACCCAACAGGCCAGTCGACTGCAGTGGCTTTCAATGTGGTAAGCCTGGGCTTCAGCAGCAGAAGTCAACTTGTGAAGAGCCCTGGCAGCTCTGCCAAGAGTTGGATCACTGGAAATGGACCTGCCCTGGACTCGAAGGATGCCCAGGTCAGAGCCACAGATCTTATTGGCTCTAAGCTGAAAAGCTCTTCACTCAGCCCAGCTTCCAAAGTGACCACTGCAGCTGAGGGGATGGCCACGTAGGGCCAGCAACATTGAAGGCAGAACTGTAAATTTCTTGTTAGAGATGCCACCTGCCTTTACCTATCCAGCTCTCCTCCCAGGCCAGCTAAGTAAAGAAAGTCAACAGAGTGCCTTCCCCTAGGAGGTTCACGCCTCCCTTAGGTTGTACCCCATGTGAAGAAACAGATAGGTCTGGGCCTCTTAACTTACAAGGCCTAAAGCCCACTAGATTATTATCAAGCCCCTTCTGTCAGGTTCTATTTGCCTCTCAATCAGAAAACTTAATTGTAGCTTAGACAGCACCTTTCTTAGCTCCTCTAATAATGACTCTGTCCTTTGTTCTAGACCCTGTCCAGTGCACTTGGGCCTCATTCCTTCGTAATCATAACCTCTAATCTACCTCCAGTGGCTCTACTCTCAACCTTTGGGTATTGATGGTCCTCTTCCCCACTGAATGCTGCATAATTGTTCAGACCTGGTTAATGCCACTCTTAGGATCATTGGTTACTATCCTCACTCTGTCTTTTATGACCTTGTCTAAATATGATCAGAGTCGGCAAACTTGGAAGGCTTCCATAGCCTTGGTAACTCATGACGAGAGCCTAGGGTGGTTACTGGCGCCATAAACTAGAGTGTCAATTTGCTGGGTCAACAACAGGAGTCACTGTGCACTTGCTCCTCATGTGGGATCTCTGTCCTTAATGTGCTGTACATTTTGATTTAATGCTATAACTAGTACACAAACAGTATGTTTCACTTTGTGTTTCTATGTGGGTGCAAACTATTGAAATCTTTACTTAATATATACTAAATTGATCTTCTGTATATAAAGAGAGTTGAAAATGAATCTTGATGTGAATCCAAGGGGAGAGGGAGCGGGAGAGGGGAGGGTTGCGGGTGGGAGGGAACTTATGGGAGGGGGAAGCCATTGTAATCCATAACCTGTACATTGGAAATTTATATTCATTAAATAAAAGTCTAAAAAAAATTAAAAAAAGGAATTAGACAAGGATAACAGCCTACTAGATTAAAATGTGCACGCTGAGTTTTCAGATCCCTAGTTTTCAGGTTCCCTAGGGCATGTAAACATCACAGAAATAATAAAAAGCACGTTGCAATCCACGCAGCGTGGTTCTATTCCAAACAACCTCTTTTACCGGACGGTGTTTCTATTGGATCCATTTGGACACCCACTTATTTTGGGTGCCACCATTCTTTTCATAAGCGGACAGGCAGATCCAGCGCTCCCAAAATCTCATTCAGGTCCCAGTACCTTCAAAATCCAGGTGCAGGTGAGGCCAAAGCTGGGAACTCGAACTTGGAACTCAATCCAGAATGGTCGCTTGTGTGCAAGGACTGGACGACTTGAGCCATCAACTTGCCGCCCACGGTGCACGACAGCAGGGAGCTGGAAGGGAGATGGAGTGGGTACTGGACCCAGATACTCGGCTATAGGATAGGAATGCCTGAACTGCTAGATAAATGCCTGACCCCAGGTACTTGACTTTGTATGCATTATGCAGTCTTAGTTTTAGAGATATCTACTGTATAGGACAAGGAGAGTAACCTAAGAAATACACTCACATATCAAAATATTCTTATCCAGAAAGTAAATGAAAGCTTTGTGAACTGACAAATACTGTCTATATGCATTGGGTTACAAATGTCTGCATCTACACCGCAACGATCACTCTGGAAAAAGGCAATGGGTGTCCAGTACGGCTTGCTGTGACAACCACACATCCCTGTACATTCCATTCAAGATTTCAAGTATCCAAAGTTTTTGTATGCTACAATAGGAAAGGAAGATCATTAAGAGGAGAAACAATTACACACTGAAAACAGACAGACTCTGTCAGCGCCGACAAGGAGGGAGTGGCATTCTGAGGGAGTCTGCAGGCTGTAGCCTCATTCGCGGTGGGGCAGGCTTTCCCTCAAAGGGGACCAAGGTCAGACAGTCCTTTGGAGAATGCAGGGACTTCAGCAGAGGCGAGACGGACTCCTGCAGCGTGACGTGCACACAGCAGCCCAACACCCGGCTGCTGAGAGGATCTCCCTGTGTGACTCTCCATCCTCTAGTGTCCCTACGCAAGCCTATGCTGATCACACCATGGGTTCTGAAATGGAGGAGCAAGGGCAGCCCTTCTGGGACATCCTTAGAGCCTACTTGCCCACATGGGAAGCAGGGTGGGTGAGGACTGCCAAGGAAGGCTTCTTGAGACGGAATGGAATTAAAGGGTCACCAAGTACGATCTTCCTGTTGGGAACCTGAAACGCTTTAAAATGACCTAAAGACACAGACATCCCTTGTGTATCAAAGGTGTGACTTGTGGTTCTAGCCTGCCTGCCAGAACCCCCATGGAATGTGTCCCCAGCCACACCCAGGCCATCTCTTGCCTCCCCTCCCCCACCAGGGAAGCCTGACCCCAACATTCCGTTCCAGTTACCTTTAAATTTGTCCCAGCAGCAGTTGGACTCTGAGCAGCCCGCTCCCCGCCTCGGTCCTGAACTGGTGATTTCCCACTGGGGAGGCGGCCAGCCAGCCCTGCTGAGTGTCCAAGCCCATGGAGACAGCTCCAGGAGGAGGTAAGTGTCAAGGGGAGGGGCTGTGAAACCAGATTCCCTGTCACTCCTGTGACCCATGGGAAAGCACACTAGACATTTCCCCTGGGGACAGGGGATTGGGACAAAGGAGAAGGCGGGCAGAACCCTGGTTCCACACGCACGGCTTCCCTAGAGAGGCTCCGCTAACTCATGTTGACCTGAGGATGCTGAAAAGGTTGAGAAGCAACTTTGACTTGGATCATGATGCCCCGGTGCAAATGTGTGGGGTGAGGAGAAGAGGCGGGGTACACATGGGTTGATTCTTTGGACAACAGAGAAGCAAACAGGCCACCTGAGCATGGGTTCGCAGAAGGAAGAGGGATGGCGATGTGGTGGAGACATAGGGAGGGCTCAGGGGAGACCAGAGCCCTAGCCTTCTTCAGATCCTGGAGCTCCCCCTCAAGGTGCTTCTGAGTGCTTTTCCTTAGGTGTCTCAGATTCCCGCAGCACAGGGGAGACACAGAGCTGGCCATCAAACGCCTCACAGCTGTTGACTTCCCTGATCCCTCTGCAGTTAGCTCTCCTCTCACGGGTCAGGCTGGGGGTTACCCCCACCCCCTCGGCCCACAGCCTCCCAGCTCCTTCCCACCCAGTGACGGCTTCTTCCTTTTCTAGTAGCTGTTGTCTTTTCTTCCACAACAGGGTTGCCACTTACTGTCACCTGCATATGGCTTGGGCCTCCCTAGTTCCCAAACAATTGCTCCCCTTTACCAGATGCTCACATGTCTCATTCACTTTAAGCAAACCACATTCCACGGTGGGCCCTCTGTCCAAGTCTGCCTTGAACAACACTGCACTTAAGTGCCAGTGCCGTAGCTCACTTAGTTAATGCTCCGCCCGTGGAGCCAGCATCTCATATGGGCCTCGGTTTCTAGTCCCACTTGCACCTCTTCCAGGCCAGCTGTCTGCTGTGTCCCAGGAGGACAGTGGAGGATGGCCCATCTGCTGGGGCCCCTGCACCCGCATGGGAGACCAGGAGGAGGCGCATGACTCCTGGTTTCGGATCGGCGCAGCACCGGCCATGGCTGCCATTTGGGGAGTGAACCCACTGAAGGAAGACCTTTCTCTCTGTCTCTTTGTCTCTGTCTCTAACTCTATCTGTCAAATAAAACAAACAAACAACACTGCGCTCAGTTTCCTATCTGCAATCAGGAACACCCATCTGTGTAGTGTGGCCAATGCAACGCACAGCTGTGTAGTGTGGTTGATGTTCAAAGGGAGCTTCAATAAGAGTTTTTTTTTTTTCTTTACTTCTTCTGTTAAGATGTGCTGTATTGGTTTTATGGTGGAGTGACAAAAAGAGAGGATAGATAGAGACAGATACGGAGATGGGGGGAAGATGGACAGAGAGAGAGAGAGAGAGAGAGAGAGAGAGAGAGAGAGCATTTCCATTTACATGCTCACTGGACCAATGAAGAAAAGACCCAGGGCTGGGGCCTGCAAAGTCAGACCCTGAGAACCTCCAATGGGGCTCCCAAGTGCATGGCAGGAATGCAAGTACCTGTTCCTTCTTGTGCTGCCTCCAAAATATATTAGCAGGAAGCTGGCTTAGAAGCACACAATCGAATGGAAAGCAGCACTCTGCTATGGGATGTGGGCAGTCTGAGTGGAAGATAACCTGCGGCGCCATAATGCCAGTCCTCAGTTTTCTTGCCAACAATGCAAACAGTAGGGCCGGTGCTGTGGCGCAGTAGGTTAGCCCTCTGCATCCCATCTGGGTGCTGGTTCTTGTCCCCGCTATCTACTTCCAACCCAGCTCTCTGCCATGGACTGGGAAAGCAGTAGAAGATGGGCCAAGTGCTTGGGCCCCTGCACCCACGGGGGAGATCCGCAAGTAGCTACTGGCCCCGGCTTCGGACCAGCTCTGCCTTCTGTAGACATTTGGGCATTGATCAGAGGATGGAAGGCCATGCTGTCTCTCCCTCTCACTGTCTGTAACTCTACAGCTCTCGAAGAAAAAAAAAAAAAAGAAATGCAAAAAAAAAAAAAAAGAGTGCAAAATGTATAGTACAACTAAGAAGAGTTCAATTCCTTAGGCACGTGTGCTACGTGTACCGTTTTCCTGGACTAGGGTTTGTGTGGGTCCTCCACAGGGCTGAGTTCCAGACAGCGTTGTCCTACCTCCTGCCTCGCCCATTTCTGCAGAAATGCCCCGGGAGATTGTGCGCGGAAGTGAAAGCCGAGTGTTCCTTGCTGGGAAGCTGGTGTTTCTGGGTCCCGGCAAAGTGGACGGGCAGGGTCTGGTGGATCCTTGACAAATGTGGGAACAGAGCCTGAGATTCAGTTGGCACTATGCGCAGACTGCGCCATTCCTCCATTCCCATGGGCCTCAAATGTAGAGACTGCTCTTGTATTGCAACAATCGGCTCTGGAGCACAGGAGAGCCTCCCTCTTGAGGGCAGGGGCCCTACTCCAGTCACCCCTTGCTTTTGTCTCCACAGCGTCTCGAGTGCTGGCACCCGGCATGACTCTGCATCCCGGCACCTCCACGTTTCCCCTGATACCGCCACCCTGTCCCCACACCACTCTCGGCCCAGCAACCCAGACGCCCTGGGGGCAGCCACCCCCATGCCTCCTGAATGCAGTGTTCCCACCAGGCAGCCAGCTCGTGCTACCTGCTGCTTTGCCAAGGATGCCCATGGTGGCAGGAGATGGTGGCTCCGGCCCAAGTGAGGCTGGGAACTTCAGTGTCATCAGCCCAGCTGCAGCTGACGGGAGGCCAGTGCAGCCCCCGCACTCTGAGCCTGTGCTCTTCAACCAGGCCCCTCTCAACTGGAGTGCCATGGGGCGTCTCTGTGAGGCAACACAGCATCCTACCACCCTGCTTCTGCCAGGCTCTTCAGTGCAGAAGCTGGTACAGCCTGTGCCAACCACTGTGCACATGCAGGCTGGTCAGGGGGGCTGCTGCCCAGACCTCCATCCTGTGGGTCCTCCACCACCAGCCACCCAGCCTGCCCCCGTGATGTTGTTTCCAGTACACCCTGGACCAGAGCCTCCTGGCGGGGACCCGCAGTGTGGCACCGCCGCCTCCCAGGCCAAGGCCTCACTCAAGGCCTCCCGCAACCCCACAAGCGTCTATATGAACTTCCGGCGCTGGCAGCGTTACAAGGCCCTGGCGCAGAGGCACTGTCCACAAAGCCCTGATGCTGAAGCTCTGTCCTGCTTCCTCATGTGAGTGCTCTGCTCTGGGAGGCCCATGGGCTGGTAAGGTCAGGCTGCCTAGGGTTCTGGAAGGAAGCTCTTGAGGCAAGGAGAAGCCTGTGAGAAGCTTGGTTCCCAGCAGGGTGTGTCTTGTGCAACCCTGACAGTTTCAGGGGCTTCGCTCACTGGATCTGCCCCCTCCTCTGAGTGACAACACTTCCAGAACCTCCATGGTCACATTTCCAGAACACTCAAGCTCAGGGAGGACCCTGGGATCACGAAAGCCACGCTTTGGAAGTGCGCATCAGTCGCCACGGCAACCCCTGCCCACGGCCTGTCTCACACACACACACACACACACAGGTCACAGCTCAGAGATTTCATGAGCTGGGTGATCAGGAGGGCAGGTCCCAGGAAGACTTTTCCCAGCCCACCCGCACTCTGCTGCGGATGTGCAGAAGGACCGCATGGTGGTCAGGGACACACACGTGTGTGCTGGGGCTGCATCACTTGGGGCTGTCCTGGTCAGTCACACACATACCCATCTCAGGGCCCTCATGCAGCAGGGCATGACGTTCCCCCCACAGGGCACAGCAGAGAGCATCCACAGGTTTAAGTTCATGTACACAGCAGATGCCAGGGGATGTGCTCTGCCTGATAAAAGGAGAAAAATAGCTCCTGCAATCATCGTGAGGAGCAGGCCTCGGGGAAGAGGGAGAGAGACAAAGCGAATGTCCTGCGTACAGGGTCTGAGTGGATCCTCAGCCTTAGACGCAAGCCCCTGGGCTGCTGTGCAGGTGAGAGAGAGAACTTCCTCATTCCCACAGTCACCTCTCTTCCCCAGGCAGCACTGCGGGTGTACTCCGCGTGCACCACTTTAGACACAGCCCACCTTGCGTGACACGAGGAAGGTATTCCTGCCACTCCATGCCTGTGGCCCTACAGTGCTTGCGAATGAAAGGGATCCACGTTTGGGGATCCAATCATCCCAGCCCCCTGTCTGCATCCTCTTAGGAACAAAATTGCCATCCGTCCACTCCACCATCCGGGATCTCCCCGTCTCCCTGAACCCTGGGCCCTGGGTCTGTCCCTGGAGGAACCAGGGAGGGCAGAAAATCTGCAGGGGCCCCAGGCACCTGTGAGTCTAGTGTGCTAGAAAGTCTCATGAACCCGAGGTTGTGACCTTGCCCCTACAACCTGACTCAATGCTCAGCACTAGGGCCCAGGAACTTGAGTCTTAGCCCAGGCACAAGTCATTCTGTGCAGTGTCTCAGTAGCCTTGGGCGGCCCAGCACAGTCCCTCGCCCCAGCTGAATGTTAGCAACAGATGTCCATGTCTCGCATCTGTCCATCCTCAGCTCAGGAGGCAGGGAGGCCTGGCCTCCTGATGTACTGATCCTGCTGAATTACAGCCCCGTGCTGCGGACTCTGGCCCAGAGGAAGCCCACCATGCCGCTGGAGGAGGGCCTGCGGTTTGCCATGCGGGAATGGCAACACAAGAGCAACTGTGACCGCACGATCTTCTATGAGATGGCAGAAAAGTGAGTCGGGGGCCTTGAGCGTGGATCTGCGAGTTCGGGGAGGGTGCATACGGGGCTAGGCCTGATGCCTTGGGCCTGTCAACAGGGACACTAAGAGGACACCTCTTCCGATACAACCCCTGCCTGGACCCTGCTCTCCCCAGGAAGTTTCAACCAGCAGCTAGATTCTGAAGAGTTCTCTGTGTCCCATCCACACAAGTTCCTCCCCCACCTAGCTGGCTGCTCACCCAATCTTGATATTCGACCTGGAGGTTGCACGCCCTGCACAGTTAGTTCCTGGCCTGGTGGGCTGCACTTGTCAGCACACACACACTTACAGGAGGCCAGTTCTGTTTCTGCCCTTCCAGGGTGGTCCCGCGACTACCTGCACATCTGGGTCCTCTACATATCCCCCCAAGATCCCCGGCCTCACCTGTATCGGCAACTCACACTCTCTTGTTGTTGAAGTTCAAAGTGCCACACCCAGCAGAGTCCACTGTGCGTCCTCTGACCCACGGAACTGTGCCCATGTGACAAGCTCCCCTGGCCATGTTCCTTCTGCCTCATGCCCTGGAGCTGGCAGATATTGAGCAAAGCGTTCTCAAATGCCGTTGCAGAGCGTTCTACAGAATGGAGCTCGGTCCCAGGGAACTGCAGGCTCACCGTGGGGCCCCCACTCTGTCTCTCAGGCATCCCATCCAATAGACCATGAACCAACACTCAGCTCTCAGAGGACATCCCTCTCAGCTAGGCTTACCCACACTCCTGCTTCTCCCTGAACCTCACCCCTGGTCTTCATGCAAGAACTCATGCCCAGCCTAGTCCCTGAACCTCGTCTGTGTCTCAGAGTCCTCTGGCAGGAATCACGTGCTGACCGTCTTCTGACACCACACCTGATGTGCATCTGCATAGGGAATGGCAAAGCTGCAGGGAACCACCTTGCTCTCATGCACCTGCCATCACAGGCCCTTTAGTGCAGGGGGAGTGAGATGTTCCCAGAATGTTTGTCCTGCTGGCAGAGCCCAAGGTTCACACGTCTCTGCCATCATTTGCTGGCTGCTGGGCTCAGAGCCTCAGACCCTCCTAAGTAGGTTGTGTCCCTTCTTTCCCAGATTCATGGAGTTTGAGGAAGAGGAGATGCAGACTCAGAAGCGGACATGGATGCAGGGGAAACTGTGCAAGCTACCCCCAGGCCCACTGCCGCTGGTTCCACAAGGGCCCCCAGCCACAGTGGCGGTCCAGCAGCCAGGTAAAGCTTCCCCCTTCACCACACAACCCATGAAGAAGGCAACGGGGACCAAGCGCCTCCATAACCACCCCCGTGGGAAGTTTCTCTCCAGAGCAATCTGTTTGCTCTTTACTGCAGAATGTACCACAGCGTGCCCAGGTTCCTAATGCTTTGCACATGATCTGGATATTTCTGTGGTCATTGGGACTGCCACTCACCCCTCACCTCTCCCAGCACCCAATACAGTCTTCCCATGGCCTGAGGCATGAGCAAGAGAACACAGAGCGTTGCTGGCTGGCTGAGCGGTTCTCCAGCTCCCATGTCCTCTCATGGCGCCAGGGTCAGGGTGCACTGCCCCAGCCTGATAGCTTGTGTCTCCAACAACTGACCTTCCTAATGGGGGCCATGGAAGGCCCAAAGCCCTGACCTCACACTGTATACTGCATCCACAGGGTGTGGCCCCAGGAATGCCAGCTCCAAGGCCCTGCCTGCCTGTACGCTGCCACAAAGATACTGGCAGCCTCAGGGCAAGGTGCCCAAGGGGATGCCCACTGAGACTGTGATGGAGGACGTGGACATCAAGGATACACCAATGCGGCCTGATGGACCCACTGAAGAGGACAGCTTCTGGAGTCCTAGGGAGGAGGGGGACTATCCAGACCCAGAACTGCTGAGCTACGTGGAGAAGCTCATCTCTCAGGAGGACTTCATTGCTGAGGTGGGCTGTGAAATTCTGAGGTTTGTACGTGCTTGGGGATGAACATGACTCGCCCTCCGAACGCACTCAGATGACTCAGTTACTGCCCTCTGTGTGTGTGTGTGTGTGTTTCGTGCATGTTTGGGTGTGCAGCTGGTTTTCCTATCATCTATAGTACCAAACGTGGATGCTGCAAGGGTATGCACTGCTTTCTGCTTCTCCTTGCAGCCCCTTGGTTTTCAGATGCTTCCTGTGCAGCAGAGATCTCTTTCTTCCTTTTCAGGTGGAGGCCATCATTCAGCCCCAATTCCTGGAAGAACTGCTTTCCCCAGAGCCACAGCTGGACCTCGTGGCCCTATCGATGGAGCTGGAGCAGGAGGAAGGGCTGACCTCTGGCCAGGTGAAGGAGGGAGGGACGTCGAGCGAGTAAGGCAGGAGTGCAGGGACAGCAGGCGGGCGCGGCACGTGGGGCAGCAGGGAAACCATGGGAGCAGTCCCAGCGGATCCGTGTGGGCAAGGTGGGACAGCAGGTATCTAAGCGATTGAGCTACAAGTAGGTAGACTGTGGGAAGGAGGGACCCCTTAGTGTAGGCGCAAGGAAACTGTCTAGAGCTACCCTCCCTGGGATGTGTATTTTCTGGCAATTGATTCAGGCAGGCTGCAGGTGCAGACACGTGAGTTGGGCACAGGGACAGGGGAAGGTGGGGCGCGCTAGGGTGAGCAAGGGCAGCACAGCCAACTTTCCCTCTGTGAAACCAGCCCAGGGACTCTGCCCTTCCTGCTGCCTCCTGAACGCCCTGCGCTGCACCCGCCAACGCCCTGGCACCTGCTGTAGAGTCACTCACTCAGTGCCTTTTCCCTCCTGTAGGTGGTGCAGAAGACGTTTTGGCCTGTGACTGTGAATGGGGCTGCGGGGGTAACCCCCAGTCAGGCTGCACCTGTAAGGCACCCCAGTCCTGAATCCACAGCCTGCCCAGGTGCAGACAGGCATGACCAAGGCCCACAAAGATGCATCAGTTCTGAGACCTGCCAACAAAGGGCATCGTCTCAGGAACCGCGGAGACACGTGGTCCCACCCAAGCCCCTCTCCAGACCTACCACTGCTGCTTCCTTCTCGGGGCATCGGGAGTGCCTTTCACTAGGGACCACTAGGCCCACTTCTATCCTACCAAGAAACAAGCCTGCCCCAAGAGGGCCAAAGGCTGCTTGGGGATTCACAGTCAAATCCTCTACTGATGGCACCAGACCAGCAGTGGGCACGGCCATGGAAAAGGATGAGGAGCTGCCCAGCCTGGACTTCTTCCTCGATTCCCAGCGTCACCTGCTGCCTCTGGGTCTTGACCAGAGCCCTGCTGAGGCCCCATCTTGCCTAGGACCACAGCAGCTCCAGAGAGTGCCCGAGTCCCTCCGCTACCAGGGAAGAGGCCAGACTTGTGCTGCCAGCACCACGGCCAAGTCGAAGAAGCGAGGTTTGCGGGGAAGCCCAGGCCCTGCCCCAAAGAAGACCTGCTCAAGGCCTGGACGCAGAGTCACTGAGGGGCAGGCCCTGGCTCTGGGGTTTGTGGCACAAGCCCAGGCTCAGAAGAGAACCCACGGCCCCTTGGTCACCAGGAGGAGGAAGAAGCAGCATCGAGGCCAGGAGGGCAGGCAGGCTCACGGGAGCCGGCCCATACATGCAGCCTGAAGGATACGGGCCCTCCCTGTGTCCTGTAATCCAAAGCGCAAAGACATTCACTCATCCAGTGCTGCACCTGCTCCTAAGACTGGGGGGCTGGTGGCGGGGGGTGGAGGGGTGTGGGAGGGAAGGGTGGGACAGCCAGCTGCCAGGGACCTCTTGGGTGGGGTGGGTAGGTATGCCTTTGGGGCATTATTTATTTGAATAAAGGAAGTTCCATTGAGAATGCTCCGGGGGCTGCTGCTCTCTGTCATGGCAGCAGTCGGGTGATGGTTCTGAGGAAGGAGGGCCTGCCTGGAAGCCGCTGCTGGTGCGTGTATAGGTGACTCGCCTGGGGCACACAAGCATCCGAAGCAGTCGAGTTAGAAGAATGTGGGGACCGGGGATCTGGTGCTAAGAGTGTGTGCATTTGGGGCTGTGGAGAGCAACCACAAGGCAGACTTGGAACCATGTGCAGAAGGCTTCTCTATGCATCTGCTCACCTGTAGTCCATACTTAAAAACCTCTGTAGTGCTCCCTACTGCTCAGTCCCATAGAGCAATTGTGTGCCGGCTGACTGTGGGATGCAGGCAATGCGTGGTAGACAATCAAGAAAAGGTTCCTGAACTTCCCTGAACAGTGGCATCCTAGATGTAGTTTTCAATCCCTTAGTGTGGGAACCAGCCCCTCATTTTGTTTCTACTTCTGAACCCCCACTGCGTATCGACACACGGGTTCACTAAACAATACATAAAGAGCACTCATCCACCCTTCAAGAATCGCGGGATACCTCCAGAACCTCGGGCGCTCTGGAGTCTCACAGAAACTTCAATGCAGGCTTTTCCTCGCAGAGTCTGATTCTCAGAAAAAAACTCCCTAATCAAGCGTACACTTCAGCACAGTCCCCTCTCCTGACATTCCTCCTGCCATCCAGCCCCTGCCCACTCTGGCATACTCCCCACACCACAGCTGTCGCTTGTCCCCCTACAGCCACCAACAGGTGGCAAAAAAAAAAAAAAAGAATTTGTAATGCTTACATTACACATCCCAAATGTGTGTAAACACACATTTATACAAACATCTCTCTCTCTCTCTCTCTCTCTCTCTCTCTCACACACACACACACACACAAAGCAGGCCATTCAAAATGTTCATGAAACATGTACTAAATATAAGTAGTGAATGTAGTTCAATATCGGAAGCAAAATGAAATTTTCATTCCGTTTTCCATCAACTTGTTGAAATACCTTCAGGATTTAGCAATGGTCTCCTACCCTGACTGATGCCCACCGAGTTCAAACAAACTAGGTTCTCTGCTTGTCACAGGGTGGTGCACACCAAAAGCTATAACTACGGTCTCTAAGTTTCATTGGTTCATAGGACCACTTAGAAGACTTTGGAAACTAGCCCTCAGTGTGAGGCATAACATGAATATATGGCCTTTTACATCCTGACAAGACAAATCATCTCAATGTCGAGTTCTTTTACTGTCAGCTGCCCTTCCTTCTGTGCTGGAGGGCACAGGACAGGAAGCCAAAGAGCTCATTCTCCCTAAGAGCCTACTTAGGATCCCCACACATGAACACTGCTCTGCCAGCAAGGCAGCTCATTGCACTGACCTTTGCCCATGAGCAGCAGTGACTCTTCTTGCTTGGGACAGGGCACAAAAGGCACAAAGGCTTCTCGGATGAGACATCCACACGTGCAGATTCCTGTGTGTCTTCTACTGCCTGGTGGCAATATGGTAGACCTTGCTTGAATCAAGATTGAGATTTACTGCATTGCCTAAATATGTAGTTTAATTTTTCTTTTACTTTTTTTTGAGGATTTTGTTGATTTCTTTGAGAGGAAGAGATACAGACAGAGGAAGAGACAGAGAAAGAGCTCTCCCATCTGGATGATGTTGTTCCTACTTGGGACGGGAGATCTTTGTCTCTATGTCTCTATCACTCGGCCTTTCATGGAAATAAACCTTTAAGATAGACAGTCCCACAAAAAGCACCAATAAAGACAAAACACAAGACATGCACAGGCCCTGGATTCATGAAGTCACCTAGCAACATGCCAATACAAGACCTTGATCATCACATACGTACAACCACTGTGTAATCCTCCTAGGCCCAAAACGTCAATGGAACTTGATGTTCCCAAACTGGTCCACAAATCCCACTGTACACCTATACCAATGTGCGCTTGCTGGAGCTGCTCTAACACATGAGTAGCAACTTACACACCAGACATAATCCAAAATGCTTTAGTGTACTTCTGATGCATCCAACGGACGCTCACCTACCTCTTTGACCCATTTTGGCATAAATCTGGCATCCGTTGCCAACGCATGCTCACAAGACAGCATGCTCTATCATCAGTCTAGGGGTAGTGAAAGCTTACAAATGAAACTCAATGGCTGACACCACTGACACACGACTGTAACCCAAACTCACATGTTAGCCTTTGGCTTATGTTCACAGCATTCGAAACTCAAGCAGGATGCACTGAGGGATGTACTTAGGGACTGGATTCAGTTTCAAGGACAGGAGCTACATCTTTGCGGACCTGGACAGGCATTCCCAACCCTGAGGAAACTTTAACAACCTCGGCCTTCATCAAAGAGAACGACAGCACAGCTTTTAGGGTCCCCCTGTGGTCTTACTTCTCCTTAATGTCTGTTCCGGCATCAACACAAGGCGGGGAGCCATGGCCATGACACGGAGCAGCTTCCTGGGTGTAAATGCTCCTGCCACAGGGGTCTGGCCATGGATGCGACGGAGCCGTACAGGACAGTGAGGGGCTGCCTCCAGCACAGATCAAGGGGGACAGCACACTCGGGAGGGAAGTATGACACAGAGCAGGGACACGACCGGTTCAGGGCAGCTACAGGCATCCATCACTCCCCTGTATCTATAAGTGGCCCTGAACCCCGCCATGACAGCCCTGGCCTACGGTGAACGCCTCAGCCACACACCTGTGCATCACTGGGCTACTAGGACTCAGAGGGGAGCAAGTGCTTCAGAATGAGAATTGGACATTTGGCTCATTGTAAGATACATGGCTGTTCTAACTCCTGGAGATTCCTGGGCTCTAGGTCAGCCCAGGAAGATTTATGTTACGACCGGGCAAGAAAAAGTCCTTTGCCTCCCTGCCCCTGACATGTGCTACCTTCCACTAAGGACAGACATCCAGTATTCTAGCATGGCTACTGCAAAGTTAGTAGCATCCAATAGGCCTATGGTGTTTTTTCTTTCCAACCACTGTACTTGGTCGTGCAGCCACACTGATCGTTCGTTCACACTGATCGTTCGTTCACTCTTTTGACCTCAAGTCCTTTTGGTAAGAATTAGAGAAGGGGAAAGAGCGGCAAGATGGCGGAATAGGAAGGGAGCACACTGATAGTCTGGGAAGAGACAGTTTAATAAAAGTGGAGATACTGCAGGTTCAAGGAAGAGTAGGGGAAGAAATAGCAGAGGAAACTCTTCCAGAACTAGTGATTCACAGTGGACCTGCGTGGAGAGTGTGGGAGCCCAAGTTCGGGACACCAGTGGCAGAATCAACACACCAGCACTGGAACACGAGGTGAGCTGAACCTCAATAGCCCGAGACACCAGTTGCAAAACGGAAAGAGGAGACTAGGGGGAATGAGGCTTGAAACCCCATTGGGAAAATTTCACCAGGCTAACTAGAAGAGAGAGAGAAAAAAAAGGGGGCGATACAGACTCGAGTTTCTCTCCCTCTGCTCACCTCTCAAAAGCGAGCAAGACAAAGAGCAGGTGCCATTTTTGACATATGTCATAAGCAGGGTGACCTCAGGTCTGCACCGGCCCTGAGCCTAGCAGAAAAAGCTGACTCTGGCGTGGGTGAAATAACAGGAGATTAGGAACTAACTTGGCAACCCAGTGGGAGACTGCAGGAGAATTGGAGCCCACACTGAGGGCAGCAGAGATTCCCTGTGTGGTCCTTGGGAAAGAGCTTCTGATCTCTAGCTCCTGTGGGTATATCAATCGCCTGCTAACGACCTCCAATTCCATTCAGATGTGTGGAATTACTTCCCTTTTGAATCAAAAAGAAAAAAAAAAAGAATGAAAGAAAGAGAGATTTACCACGCCTAACCTGGGAGTGTCACCTTTGGCACACCCTCAACCCTGAGGAACCAAACAGAGCTCTCAGGCCACACTCATCTCAAGCCTCTAAGGCTCCATCAAAAGCAGACAGTCCACATATCCTAGAGCCATAGTATAACAAGAAAAAACACCACAGTGAAGAAGCCAAATATCTCAAACATGCCAAACAACAAATGCAAAAACTGAGGTATCAAGTACAAGGAAGACACTATGACACCCCCAAATGAAAAAGACACCACAATTCAACATTATGAAGATGATGAGGTACAAGAAATGCAAGAAGTGGATCTCAAAAAATTGATAAGAACATTAAGAAGTTCTCAGAAACAAATTCTTGAACTACAGAAATCCTTAATGGACAAGATAGAAAATCTCTCTCATGTAAATGAAATATTAAGGAGGAATCAAAATGAAATGAAACAACTAGTAGAACAAGAAACTGTGATAGTGATGAGAAATCATAATGAAATGAAGAATTCAATAGATCAAATGACAAACACATTAAAGAGCCTTAAAAACAGAATGGGCGGGCCGGCGCCACGGCTCACTGGGCTAATCCTCCGCCTTGCGGCGCCGGCACACCGGGTTCTAGTCCTGATCGGGGCACCGATCCTGTCCCGGTTGCCCTTCTTCCAGGCCAGCTCTCTGCTGTGGCCAGGGAGTGCAGTGGAGGATGGCCCAAGTCCTTGGGCCCTGCACCCCATGGGAGACCAGGAGAAGCACCTGGCTCCTGCCATCGGATCAGCGCGGTGCGCCGGCCACAGCACGCCTACCGTGATGGCCATTGGAGGGTGAACCAACGGCAAAGGGAAGACCTTTCTCTCTGTCTCTCTCTCACTGTCCACTCTGCCTGTCAAAAAAAAAAAAAACAGAATGGGCGAAGCAGAAGAGAGAATATCGAACTTAGAAGACAGAGAACAGGAAAGGAAACAGGCAAACCAAAGAAAAGAAGAGGAAATTAGAAATCTAAAAAATATTGTCAGGAATCTACAGGATACTATTAAAAAACCTAACATTCGGGTTCTAGGAGTTCCTGAAGGCATGGAGAGGGAGAAAGGATTAGAAGGTCTTTTTAGTAAGACTCTAGCAGAAAATTTCCCAGGTTTGGAGAAGGACAGAGACATCTTAATACAGGAAGCTTATAGAACCCCTAATAAACATGACCAAAAGAGATCCTCAACATGACATGTTGTAATCAAACTCACCACAGTGAAACAGAAAGAAAAGATTCTAAAATGTGCAAGAGAGAAACGTCAGATTACTCTCAGGGGATCTCCAATTAGACCCACAGCAGACTTTTCATCAGAGACCCTGCAAGCTAGAAGGGAATGGCGAGATATAGCCCAGGTACTAAGAGAGAAAAACTGCCAGCCCAGAATATTATATCCTGCAAAGCTCTCATTTGTGAATGAAGGTGAAATAAAGACTTTTCATAGCAAACAGAAATTGAAAGAATTTGTTGCCACTCGTCCTGCCCTGCAAAAGATGCTTAAAGATGTGTTACACACAGAAACACAGAAACATGGTCATCAATAGGAAAGAAGGTAAAGGAAGGAAACCTCACAGCAAAAGATCACAGGAAGCTCAATTTGTCTTTGACATAGAATTAAAATCTGATTCTCTGTTAAAGCAATATGTTAAAGTAATCTACTATGTTCTCTTGATGTCTATTAATTTCTTTTTTTTTTTTGACAGGCTGAGTGGACAGTGAGAGAGACAGACAAAGGTCTTCCTTTTCCCTTTGGTTCACCCTCCCATGGCCGCCATGGTTGGCGCGCTGCGACTGGCGCAGCGCGCTGATCCAATGGCAGGAGCCAGGTGCTTCTCCTGGTCTCCCATGGGGTGCAGAGCCCAAGCACTTGGGCCATCTTTCACTGCACTCCCTGGCCACAGCAGAGGTCTGGCCTGGAAGAGGGGCAACCAGGACCAGAAACCGGTGTGCCGGCGCTGCAAGGCGGAGGATTAGCCTAGTGAGCTGCGGCACAGGCTAATGATCTGTTAAATTCTAATTGTTCAAAAACAGCTGAATTTTTATTAAGAGCTATGGGTTATTTAAAATATGTGCTTATTTTCAAAGATTTGAATAATCACCTGGTAACAATGATCAAATTTGGTCTATGTTATGTTATGATTTTAAGGAATCTTATTTCAACCAGATATTTTGGAATTTGAGCCTTCTGGGTGTTCTTGACTGGCATTCAAAAAATTAAAGTTCCAAACAATCTGGACTCTAAAATTTCCAGTAAATCTTGGACTTTGGTTTTTCCAGTTTGGGCCCAACTGAAAAAATTGAAGGACCTATGTCTCTCATCTTATAGAGACACCAACTAATCACACTATTTGGATAATATTAGTAGTACTGTCAAGATGTGACGTGGTACTAAATTTTAAGTTTCTATAATGGAAAATGCTATTAATACAAATGTTTGAGAATTAAAAAGTCTAATGATCTAGTGTTACTAGACATGTTAGTTATCTTAATGAGAAAGCCCCAGAGGCCTAAAGGGTTAAATACTTGTAAAATCCTGCAGGTGCTTTCAAAAATACTGTGAAGTTAGCAAGTGCCTCTTGTTGGTTGATGAGTTTATAATTTTAAACATGGCAACTTAAAGTCTTTTGTCATCCACAGTTATATATGATTTGCTGCTCATAAAACTAAAGCGTTGTTGGTTCTGTGTTTAGCTGTCCTCCTATAGGCTCCTATGGACTTTTCCCAGCCACTTCTATTGTATTCAGTACTTTGGGACGGCTCTGTAAACAGATGAAGGCAATAATGTATTAACAGGACCAACTGAGAGAAAGTATGGTTAACTGAGGTTACTAAAAACAAAAAGCAATTCAAATCAATTGGCAATCGACAAAAAGAGTTAAAGATTTTAAAAGCTATTATTAAAATTGCTATATTGGTCTATTATGTTATGTTATATGTGTGTACATACAGTATGTCCACATGGGAAAATTTTTTTTTTTTGACAGACTGATTGGATAGTGAGAGAGAGACACAGAGAGAAAGGTCTTCCTTTTTGCCGTTGGTTCACCCTCCAATGGCCGCTGCGGCTGGCGCATCTCACTGATCTGAAGCCAGGAGCCAGGTGCTTCTACTGGTCTCCACATGGGAAAATTTAATTAAGAATTTTATTTTAATTGGCTTATAGATAAGATTGTCCATAAATTTAAGCTGCTAAAATTAATCAAAGATACATTATAATTCGTGTGACCTGAATCTCTGCATCATATGTTTTATACTTATTGGTAGAAAGAAACTAAAATCATTTTATATGGTTGTGCTTAAGTTACTGGTTAAACAAACTACACCATGTTAGATATTTAAGAGGTGTTTTCCAATACATGATTCTTAAAATTTATAGAAGGCATTGGACCTTTTGGTCAATGTTTTCTTAAGTTGTTATCTAATGGTTGAAACGGTTTGCTAAGTATTCATGTAATATTGCTATTGTCAGCAAGCGACCTAGGACTTGCTCCCTCATTTCTCTATTCTAAGCCCAACTTGTTCTTTCATTTCTCTATTCTCTTCAAGGTAGGAAACTAATTCTATGATGAAGGAATCTGCAGGACGCACAATTTAATCTTTAGACCTTATAAAAGAAATGACTAACATTTTTCTGTAATAGCATAGCCAAAATAAGAGCTTAAATAATAATCTCATGGCTACATTTACTTCACCATCAGCGAAGTAAACAGTAAGTAGAAAAAACCTCCCTTCCAGACCAAAGGGAAGAAAGTTTTTAAGTGAGAATATAATTTTCCTCATGGGCACTGTCTACCTTAGAAAAACTACTACAGAACATGCCTGTGACTATAGACTTGTAGTTCAGGCCACCGAAGATTAGAGATGGGACTTGGCCACTCCCTTGACTTGCATCCTCTGGTCTGCTTTAACAAAAACCAGGAGGAAAAGAAAGCAAGGCATCAGAAGCAATGGGTGGGAGGCCTATTAATGGCTGATCTGTGCAGTGATCTGCCCTCAAGGAGACCCAACAGGCCAGTCGACTGCAGTGGCTTTCAACGTGGTAAGCCTGGGCTTCAGCAGCAGAAGTCAACTTGTGAAGAGCCCTGGCAGCTCTGCCAAGAGTTGGATCACTGGAAATGGACCTGCCCTGGAGTCGAAGGATGCCCAGGTCAGAGCCACAGATCTTATTGGCTCTAAGCTGAAAAGCCCTTCACTCAGCCCAGCTTCCAAGGTGACCACTGCAGCTGAGGGGACGGCCACGTAGGGTCAGCAACATTGAAGGCAGAACTGTAAATTTCTTGTTAGAGATGCCACCTGCCTTTACCTATCCAGCTCTCCTCCCAGGCCAGCTAAGTAAAGAAAGTCAACAGAGTGCCTTCCCCTAGGAGGTTCACACCTCCCTTAGGATGTACCCCATGTGAAGAAACAGATAGGTCTGGGCCTCTTAACTTACAAGGCCTAAAGCCCACTAGATTATTATCAAGCCCCTTCTGTCAGGTTCTATTTGCCTCTCAATCAGAAAACTTATCTGTAGCTTAGACAGCACCTTTCTTAGCTCCTCTAATAATGACTCTGTCCTTTGTTCTAGACCCTGTCCAGTGCACTTGGGCCTCATTCCTTCGTAATCATAACCTCTAATCTACCTCCAATGGCTCTACTCTCAACCTTTGGGTATTGATGGTCCTCTTCCCCACTGAATGCTGCATAATTGTTCAGACCTGGTTAATGCCACTCTTAGGATCATTGGTTACTATCCTCACCCTGTCTTTTATGACCTTGTCTAAATATGATCAGAGTTGGCGAACTTGCAAGGCTTCCATAGCCTTGGCAACTCATGACAAGAGCCTAGGGTGGTTACTGGCGCCATAAACTAGAGTGTCAATTTGCTGGGTCAACAACAGGAGTCACTGTGCACTTGCTCCTCATGTGGGATCTCTGTCCTTAATGTGCTGTACATTGTAATTTAATGCTATAACTAGCACACAAACAGTATGTTTCACTTTGTGTTTCTATGTGGGTGCAAACTATTGAAATCTTTACTTAATATATACTAAATTGATCTTCTGTATATAAAGAGAATTGAAAATGAATCTTGATGTGAATCCAAGGGGAGAGGGAGCGGGAGAGGGGAGGGTTGCGGGTGGGAGGGAACTTATGGGAGGGGGAAGCCATTGTAATCCATAAGCTGTACATTGGAAAATTATATTCATTAAAAAAAGTTAAAAAAAATAAAAAAAAAGGAATTAGACAAGGATAACAGCCTACTAGGTGACAATGCGTACGCTGAGTTTTCAGATACAGTGGAGGATCCCTAGGGCATGTAAACGTCACAGAAATAATAAAAAGCACATTGCAATCCACGCAGCGTTGTTCTATTCCAAACAACCATTCTTTTCATCAGCGGACAGGCAGATCCAGCGCTCCCAAAATCTCATTCCAGTCCCAGTACCTTCAAAATCCAGGTGCAGGTGAGGCCAAAGCTGGGAACTCGAACTTGGAACTCAATCCAGGATGGTCGCTTGTGTGCAAGGACCGGACGACTTGAGCCATCAACTTGCCGCCCACGGTGCACGACAGCAGGGAGCTGGAAGGGAGACGGAGTGGGTACTGGACCCAGATACTCGGCTATAGGATAGGAATGCCTGAACTGCTAGATAAATGCCTGACCCCAGGTACTTGACTTTGTATGCATTATGCAGTCTTAGTTTTAGAGATATCTACTGTATAGGACAAGGAGAGTAACCTAAGAAATACACTCACATATCAAAATATTCTTATCCAAAAGTAAGTGAAAGTTTTGCGAACTGACAAATACTGTCTATATGCATTGGGTTACAAATGTCTACATCTACACTGCAACGATCACTCTGGAAAAAGGCAATGGGTGTCCAGTACGGCTTGCTGTGACAACCACACATCCCTGTACATTCCATTCAAGATTTCAAGTATCCAAAGTTTTTGTATGCTACAATAGGAAATGAAGATCATTAAGAGGAGAAACAATTACACACTGAAAACAGACAGAAACTGTCAGCGCTGACAAGGAGGGAGGGGCATTCTGAGGGAGTCTGCAGGCTGTAGCCTCATTCGCGGTGGGGCAGACTTTCCCTCAAAGGGGACCAAGGTCAGACAGTCCTTTGGAGAATGCAGGGACTTCAGCAGCGGCGAGACGGACTCCTGCAGCATGACGTGCACACAGCAGCCCAACACCCGACTGCTGAGATGATCTCCCTGTGTGACTCTCCATCCTCTAGTGTCCCTACGCAAGCCTATGCTGATCACACCATGGGTTCTGAAATGGAGGAGCAAGGGCAGCCCTTCTGGGACATCCTTAGAGCCTACTTGCCCACATGGGAAGCAGGGTGGGTGAGGACTGCCAAGGAAGGCTCTGCTAACTCATGTTGACCTGAGGATGCTGAAAAGGTTGAGAAGCAACTTTGACTTGGATCACGATGCCCCGGTGCGAATGTGTGGGGTGAGGAGAAGAGGCGGGGTGCACATGGGTTGATTCTTTGGACAACAGAGAAGCAAACAGGCCACCTGTTTGAGCACGGGTTCGCAGAAGGAAGAGGGATGGCGATGTGGTGGAGACAGAGGGAGGGCTCAGGGGAGACCAGAGCCCTAGCCTTCTTCAGATCCTGGAGCTCGCCCTCAAGGTGCTTCTGAGTGCTTTTCCTTAGGTGTCTCAGATTCCCGCAGCACAGGGGAGACACAGAGCTGGCCATCAAACGCCTCACAGCTGTTGACTTCCCAGACCCCCTCTGCAGTTAGCTCTGCTCTCACGGGTCAGGCTGGGGGTTACCCCCACCCCTCGGCCCACAGCCTCCCAGCTCCTTCCCACCCAGTGACGGCTTCTTCCTTTTCTAGTAGCTGTTGTCTTTTCTTCCACAACAGGGTTGCCACTTACTGTCACCTGCATATGGCTTGGGCCTCCCTAGTTCCCAAACAATTGCTCCCCTTTACCAGATGCTCACATGTCTCATTCACTTTACGCAAACCACATTCCACGGTGGGCCCTCTGTCCAAGTCTGCCTTGAACAACACTGCGCTTAGGGGCCGGCGCCGTGGCTCACTTGGTTAATCCTCGGCCTGTGGAGCCGGTACCCATATGGGACGCGGGTTCTAGTTCCGGTTGCTCCTCTTCCAGGCCAGCTGTCTGCTGTGTCCCGGGAGGACAGTGGAGCATGGCTCAGCTGCTGGGGCCCCTGCACCCGCATGGGAGACCAGGAGGAGGCGCCTGACTCTGGCTTCGGATCGGCGCAGCGCCGGCCATGGCGGCCATTTGGGGAGTGAACCCACTGAAGGAAGACCTTTCTCTCTATCTCTTTGTCTCTGTCTCTAACTCTATCTGTCAAATAAAACAAACAAACAACACTGCGCTCAGTTTCCTATCTGCACTCTGGAACGCCCATCTCTGTAGTGTGGCCAATGCAACGCACAGCTGTGTAGTGTGGTTGAAGTTCAAAGGGAGCTTCAATAAGAGTTTTTTTTTTTCTTTACTTCTTCTGTTAAGATGTGCTGTATTTGTTTTATGGTGGAGTGACAAAAAGAGAGGACAGATAGAGACAGATACAGAGATGGGGGGAAGATGGACAAAGAGAGTGAGAGAGAGAGAGAGAGAGACAGCATTTCCATTTACATGCTCACTGGACCAATGAAGAAAAGACCCAGGGCTGGGGCATGCAAAGTCAGACCCTGAGAACCTCCAATGCGGCTCCCAAGTGCAAGGCAGGAATGCAAGTACCTGTTCCTTCTTGTGGTGCCTCCAAAATATATTAGCAGGAAGCTGGCTTAGAAGCACACAATCGAATGGAAAGCAGCACTCTGCTATGGGATGTGGGCATTCTAAGTGGAAGATAACCTTCGGTGCCATAATGCCAGTCCTCAGTTTTCTTGCCAACAATGCAAACAGTAGGGCCGGTGCTGTGGCGCAGTAGGTTAGCCCTCTGCATCCCATCTGGGTGCTGGTTCTTGTCCCCGCTATCTACTTCCAACCCAGCTCTCTGCCATGGACTGGGAAAGCAGTAGAAGATGGGCCAAGTGCTTGGGCCCCTGCACCCACGGGGGAGATCCGCAAGAAGCTACTGGCCCCGGCTTCGGACCAGCTCTGCCTTCTGTAGACATTTGGGCATTGATCAGAGGATGGAAGGCCATGCTGTCTCTCCCTCTCACTGTCTGTAACTCTACAGCTCTCGAAGAAAAAAAAAAGAGTGCAAAATGTATAGTACCACTAAGAAGGTACTGTTCAATGTGACCACAAGAGTTCAATTCCTTAGGCACGTGTGCTACGTGTACTGTTTTCCTGGACTAGGGTTTGTGTGGGTCCTCCACAGGGCTGAGTTCCAGACAGCATTGTCCTACCTCCTGCCTCGCCCATTTCTGCAGAAATGCCCCGGGAGATTGTGCGCGGAAGTGAAAGCCGAGTGTTCCTTGCTGGGAACCTGGCGTTTCTGGGTCCCGGCAAAGTGGACGGGCAGGGTCTGGTGGATCCTTGACAAATGTAGGAACAGAGCCTGAGATTCAGTTGGCACTATGTGCAGACTGCGCCATTCCTCCATTCCCATGGGCCTCAACTGTAGAGATTGCTCTTGTATTGCAACAATCGGCTCTGGAGAACAGGAGAGCCTCCCTCTTGAGGGCAGGGGCCCTACTCCAGTCACCCCTTGCTTTTGTCTCCACAGCGTCTCGAGTGCTGGCACCCGGCATGACTCTGCATCCCGGCACCTCCACGTTTCCCCTGATACCGCCACCCTGTCCCCACACTACTCTCGGCCCAGCAACCCAGACGCCTTGGGGGCAGCCACCCCCATGCCTCCTGAATGCAGTGTTCCCACCAGGCAGCCAGCTCGTGCTACCTGCTGCTTTGCCAAGGATGCCCATGGTGGCAGGAGATGGTGGATCCGGCCCAAGTGAGGCTGCGAACTTCAGTGTCATCAGCGCAGCTACAGCTGATGGGAGGCCAGTGCAGCCCCCGCACTCTGAGCCTGTGCTCTTCAACCAGGCCCCTCTCAACTGGAGTGCCATGGGGCGTCTCTGTGAGGCAACACAGCATCCTACCACCCTGCTTCTGCCAGGCTCTTCAGTGCAGAAGCTGGTACAGCCTGTGCCAACAACTGTGCACACGCAGGCTGGCCAGGGGGGCTACTGCCCAGACCTCCATCCTGTGGGTCCTCCACCATCAGCCACCCAGCCTGCCCCCGTGATGTTGTTTCCAGTACACCCTGGACCAGAGCCTCCTGGCGGGGACCCGCAGTGTGGCACCGCCGCCTCCCAGGCCAAGGCCTCACTCAAGGCCTCCCGCAACCCCACAAGCGTCTATATGAACTTCCGGCGCTGGCAGCGTTACAAGGCCCTGGCGCAGAGGCACTGTCCACAAAGCCCTGATGCTGAAGCTCTGTCCTGCTTCCTCATGTGAGTGCTCTGCTCTGGGAGGCCCATGGGCTGGTAAGGTCAGGCTGCCTAGGGTTCTGGAAGGAAGCTCTTGAGGCAAGGAGAAGCCTGTGAGAAGCTTGGTTCCCAGCAGGGTGTGTCTTGTGCAACCCTGACAGTTTCAGGGGCTTCGCTCACTGGATCTGCCCCCTCCTCTGAGTGACAACACTTCCAGAACCTCCATGGTCACATTTCCAGAACACTCAAGCTCAGGGAGGACCCTGGGATCACGAAAGCCACGCGTTGGAAGTGCGCATCAGTCGCCACGGCAACCCCTGCCCACGGCCTGTCTCACACACACACACACAGGTCACAGCTCAGAGATTTCATGAGCTGGGTGATCAGGAGGGCAGGCACCCAGGAAGAGTTTTCCCCAGCCCACCCGCACTCTGCTGCGGATGTGCAGAAGGACCGCAAGGTGGTCGGGGACACACACGTGTGTGCTGGGGCTGCTTCACTTGGGGCAGTCCTGGTCAGTCACACACATACCCATCTCAGGGCCCTCATGCAGCAGGGCATGACGTTCCCCCCACAGGGCACAGCAGAGAGCATCCACAGGTTTAAGTTCATGTACACAGCAGATGCCAGGGATGTGCTCTGCCTGATATAAGGAGAAAAATAGCTCCTGCAATCATCGTGAGGAGCAGGCCTCGGGGAAGAGGGAGAGAGACAAAGCGAATGTCCTGTGTACAGGTTCTGAATGGATCCTCAGCCTTAGACGCAAGCCCCTGGGCTGCTGTGCAGGTGAGAAAGAGAACTTCCTCATTCCCACAGTCACCTCTCTTCCCCAGGCAGCACTGCGGGTGTACTCCGCGTGCACCACTTTAGACACAGCCCACCTTGCGTGACACGAGGAAGGTATTCCTGCCACTCCATGCCTGTGGCCCTACAGTGCTTGCGAATGAAAGGGATCCACGTTTGGGGACCCAATCATCCCAGCCCCCTGTCAGCATCCTCTTAGGAGCACAATTGCCATCCGTCCACTCCACCATCCGGGATCTCCCCGTCTCCCTGAACCCTGGGCCCTGGGTCTGTCCCTGGAGGAACCAGGGAGGGCAGAAAATCTGCAGGGGCCCCAGGCACCTGTGAGTCCAAGCATCTAGTGTGCTAGAAAGTCTCAGAAACCCGAGGTTGTGACCTTGCCCCTACAACCTGACTCAATGCTCAGCACTAGGGCCCAGGGACTTGAGTCTTAGCCCAGGCACAAGTCATTCTGTGCAGTGTCTCAGTAGCCTTGGGCGGCCCTGCACAGTCCCTCGCCCCAGCTGACTGTGAGCCACAGATGTCCATGTCTCGCATCTGGCGTCTGGAAATCTGAGCACAAGGCACAGCAGGATTGAGATCCCAGTGACTCACGTTCCCGTGCATGGGACTCCATCTCCGAGGGTCCTGAGGTGCTAGACACACAGAGCTGTGAAGTTCCTCCCTCTACACAAAGAACAAGGCAGCTGTGGAGCTCTACGCACATCACGTCACATAATCCATCGTGTCCAAACCAACCCAGCATTGCCTTGAAACTGAGCGGTTCCAAAGAAGTATTTGGGTGATACAAGCATTCATTCAACAATGCACGACTGAAACTGAGGCCTCAAGGGCAGGTGCGAGCAGACCATGCAGCCCGTGGTGCTGAGGCCCCATGTGTGGGTCGGAATCCTGGGGACCCTGCACCAGAGGAGGACATGGCAGGGACAGAGGGGAGGGCAGTCTGGAGCATAGCAGAGCTGTGCACCCTCAGCTCAGGAGGCAGGGAGGCCTGGCCTCCTGATATGCTGATCCTGCTGAATTACAGCCCCGTGCTGCGGACTCTGGCCCAGAGGAAGCCCACCATGCCGCTGGAGGAGGGCCTGCAGTTTGCCATGCGGGAATGGCAACACAAGAGCAACTGGGACCGCGCGATCTTCTATGAGATGGCAGAAAAGTAAGTCGGGGGCCTTGAGCGTGGATCTGCGAGTTCGGGGAGGGTGGATACGGGGCTAGGCCTGATGCCTTGGGCCTGTCAACAGGGACACTAAGAGGACACCTCTTCCGATACAACCCCTGCCTGGGCCCTGCTCTCCCCAGGAAGTTTCAACCACCAGCTAGATTCTGAAGAGTTCTCTGTGTCCCATCCACACAAGTTCCTCCCCCACCTAGCTGGCTGCTCACCCAATCTTGATATTTGACCTGGAGGTTGCACGCCCTGGCCTGGTGGGCTGGCCCTGGCCTGGTGGGCTGCACTTGTCAGCACACACACACTTACAGGAGGCCAGTTCTGTTTCTGCCCTTCCAGGAAGATCCCACGACTACCTGCACGTCTGGGTCCTCTGCATATCCCCCCAAGATCCCCGGCCTCACCTGTATCGGCAACTCACACTCTCTTGTTGTTGAAGTTCAAAGTGCAACACCCAGCAGAGTCCATTGTGCGTCCTCTGACCCACGGAACTGTGCCCATGTGACAAGCTCCCCTGGCCATGTTCCTTCTGCCTCATGCCCTGGAGCTGGCAGATATTGAGCAAAGCGTTCTCAAATGCCGTTGCAGAGCGTTCTACAGAATGGAGCTCGGTCCCAGGGAACTGCAGGCTCACCGTGGGGCCCCCACTCTGTCTCTCAGGCATCCCATCCAATAGACCATGAACCAACACTCAGCTCTCAGAGGACATCCCTCTCAGCTAGGCTTACCCACACTCCTGCTTCTCCCTGAACCTCATCCCTGGTCTTCATGCAAGAACTCACCCAGCCTAGTCACTGAACCTCGTCTGTGTCTCAGAGTCCTCTGGCAGGAATCACGTGCTGACCGGCTTCTGGCACCACACCTGATGTGCATCTGCATAGGGAATGGCAAGGCTGCAGGGAACCACCTTGCTCACATGCACCTGCCATGGGGCAGAGAGCCCTCATCACAGGCCCTTTGAGTGCAGGGGGAGTGAAATGTTCCCAGAACGTTTGTCCTGCTGGCAGAGCCCAAGGTTCACACGTCTCTGCCATCATTTGCTGGCTGCTGGGCTCAGAGCCTCAGACCCTCCTAAGTAGGTTGTGTCCCTTCTTTCCCAGATTCATGGAGTTTGAGGAAGAGGAGATGCAGACTCAGAAGCGGACATGGATGCAGGGGAAACTGTGCAAGCTACCCCCAGGCCCACTGCCGCTGGTTCCACAAGGGCCCCCAGCCACAGTGGCGGTCCAGCAGCCAGGTAAAGCTTCCCCCTTCACCACACAACCCATGAAGAAGGCAACGGGGACCAAACGCCTCCATAACCACCCCCGTGGGAAGTTTCTCTCCAGAGCAACGTGTTTGCTCTTTCCTGCAGAATGTACCACAGCGTGCCCAGGTTCCTAATGCTTTGCACATGATCTGGTTATTTAAGTGGTCATTGGGATTGCCACTCACCCCTCACCTCTCCAAGCACCCAATACAGTCTTCCCATGGCCTGAGGCATGAGCAAGAGAACACGGAGCGTTGGTGGCTGGCTGAGCGGTTCTCCAGCTCCCATGTCCTCTCATGGCGCCAGGGTCAGGGCGCACTGCCCCAGCCTGCTAGCTTGTGTCTCCAACAACTGACCTTCCTAATGGGGGCCATGGAAGGCCCAAAGCCCTGACCTCACACTGTATACTGCATCCACAGGGTGTGGCCCCAGGAATGCCAGCTCCAAGGCCCTGCCTGCCTGTACCCTGCCACAAAGATACTGGCAGCCTCAGGGCAAGGTGCCCAAGGGGATGCCCACTGAGACTGTGATGGAGGACGTGGACATCAAGGATACACCAATGCGGCCTGATGGACCCACTGAAGAGGACAGCTTCTGGAGTCCTAGGGAGGAGGGGGACTATCCAGACCCAGAACTGCTGAGCTACGTGGAGAAGCTCATCTCTCAGGAGGACTTCATTGCTGAGGTGGGCTGTGAAATTCTGAGGTTTGTACGTGCTTGGGGATGAACATGACTCGCCCTCCGAACGCACTCAGATGACTCAGTTACTGCCCTCTGTGTGTGTGTGTGTGTGTTTCGTGCATGTTTGGGTGTGCAGCTGGTTTTCCTATCATCTATAGTACCAAACGTGGATGCTGCAAGGGTATGCACTGCTTTCTGCTTCTCCTTGCAGCCCCTTGGTTTTCAGATGCTTCCTGTGCAGCAGAGATCTCTTTCTTCCTTTTCAGGTGGAGGCCATCATTCAGCCCCAATTCCTGGAAGAACTGCTTTCCCCAGAGCCACAGCTGGACCTCGTGGCCCTATCGATGGAGCTGGAGCAGGAGGAAGGGCTGACCTCTGGCCAGGTGAAGGAGGGAGGGACGTCGAGCGAGTAAGGCAGGAGTGCAGGGACAGCAGGCGGGCGCGGCACGTGGGGCAGCAGGGAAACCATGGGAGCAGTCCCAGCGGATCCGTGTGGGCAAGGTGGGACAGCAGGTATCTAAGCGATCGAGCTACAAGTAGGTAGACTGTGGGAAGGAGGGACCCCTTAGTGTAGGCGCAGGGAAACTGTCCAGAGCTACCCTCCCTGGGATGTGTATTTTCTGACAATTGATTCAGGCAGGCTGCAGGTGCAGACACGTGAGTTGGGCACAGGGACAGGGGAGGGTGGGGCGCGCTAGGGTGAGCAAGGGCAGCACAGCCAACTTTCCCTCTGTGAAACCAGCCCAGGGACTCTGCCCTTCCTGCTGCCTCCTGAACGCCCTGCGCTGCACCTGCCAATGCCCTGGCACCTGCTGCAGAGTCACTCAGTGCCTTTTTCCTCCTGTAGGTGGTGCAGAAGACGTTTTGGCCTGTGACTGGGAATGGGGCTGCGGGGGTAACCCCCAGTCAGGCTGCACCTGTAAGGCACCCCAGTCCTGAATCCACAGCCTGCCCAGGTGCAGACAGGCATGACCAAGGCCCACAAAGACGCATCAGTTCTGAGACCTGCCAACAAAGGGCATCGTCTCAGGAACCGCGGAGACACGTGGTCCCACCCAAGCCCCTCTCCAGACCTACCACTGCTGCTTCCTTCTCGGGGCATCGGGAGTGCCTTTCACTAGGGACCACTAGGCCCACTTCTATCCCACCAAGAAACAAGCCTGCCCCAAGAGGGCCAAAGGCTGCTTGGGGATTCACAGTCGAATCCTCTACTGATGGCACCAGACCAGCAGTGGGCACGGCCACGGAAAAGGATGAGGAGCTGCCCAGCCTGGACTTCTTCCTCGATTCCCAGCGTCACCTGCTGCCTCTGGGTCTTGACCAGAGCCCTGCTGAGGCCCCATCTTGCCTAGGACCACAGCAGCTCCAGAGAGTGTCCGAGTCCCTCCGCTACCAGGGAAGAGGCCAGACTTGTGCTGCCAGCACCACGGCCAAGTCGAAGAAGCGAGGTTTGCGGGGAAGCCCAGGCCCTGCCCCAAAGAAGACCTGCTCAGGGCCTGGACGCAGAGCCACTGAGGGGCAGGCCCTGGCTCTGGGGTTTGTGGCACAAGCCCAGGCTCAGAAGAGAACCCACGGCCCCTTGGTCACCAGGAGGAGGAAGAAGCAGCATCGAGGCCAGGAGGGCAGGCGGGCTCTCGGGAGCCGGCCCATACGTGCAGCCTGAAGGATACGGGCCCTCCCTGTGTCCTGTAATCCAAAGCGCAAAGACATTCACTCATCCAGTGCTGCACCTGCTCCTAAGACTGGGGGGCTGGTGGTGGGGGGTGGAGGGGTGTGGGAGGGAAGGGTGGGACAGCCAGCTGCCAGGGACCTCTTGGGTGGGGTGGGTAGGTGTGCCTTTGGGGCATTATTTATTTGAATAAAGGAAGTTCCATTGAGAATGCTCTAGGGGCTGCTGCTCTCTGTCATGGCAGCAGTCGGGTGATGGTTCTGAGGAAGGAGGGCCTGCCTGGAAGCCGCTGCTGGTGCGTGTACAGGTGACTCGCCTGGGGCACACAAGCATCCGAAGCAGTCGAGTTAGAAGAATGTGGGGACCGGGGATCTGGTGCTAAGAGTGTGTGCATTTGGGGCTGTGGAGAGCAACCACAAGGCAGACTTGGAACCATGTGCAGAAGGCTTCTCTATGCATCTGCTCACCTGTAGTCCATACTTAAAAACCTCTGTAGTGCTCCCTACTGCTCAGTCCCATAGAGTAATTGTGTGCTGGCTGACTGTGGGATGCAGGCAATGCTGTGGTGGTAAACTGTGGGAAGGAGGGAAACCTTTTTGTAAGCACAGGGAAACTGTCTACATCTATACTTTCCAGGGCAAATATTTTTTGCGAAATATTTCTCGTGATGTGCAGGTGTAGACACTTTTGTTGGAGAAAGGAACAGGTGAGGGTGCAAAATTGTAGAGTGAGCTAGGGCAGCAAAACCTCCTTTTCCTCTGTGAAACAGCCCAGCTGCTCTGCCCTTCGTGCTGCCTGTTAAATACCTTGCTCTGGAACGCCAGATCCCCTGACACCTGCTGTGGAGTCAGTAACTGCCTCTTTGCTCCTGTAGGTGGTGAAGACAGTTTTTCCCGTGAATGAGATTGGCCCTTGGGGGGAACCCCCAGTCATGATGCAACTGTGCTGCAACACAGTCCTGTATCCATAGTTCTGCCTAGTGCAGATAGACATCACAATGGCCCCCAAAGAGGGGTCTATTCTGAGACCTGCACACAAAGGTCATCCACCCAGCAACCACGGAGATCCTTGGTTCCAGAGAATCAACTTTCCAGGCCTAAGGATGCTGCTTTCTTCTCTGGGAATAGGAGTGTCTTTCTCTGGGGACCACTAGGCCCACTTCTACCCAAGGCCAAATATCCCCTGCCCCAAGCAGGCCAAAAGCTGCCCGGGATTCAGAGGAGAATCTTCTGCTGATGTCCATGACCATCAATGGGCGTCTCCCATGACAACCACAAGGAGCTGCCAGCCTGGACTTCCTCAATTCCCAGCATCACCTGCCGCTTTTGGATCCTGTTCTTCCTAAGACACTAGGAGCTCCAGAGTGTTCATAATTCTCTCTTCTGCCAATGAAAAGGCCCCAGCTGTTCTCCCACAACCACTGTGAAGTCTAAGAAGCAAGACTTTCTGGGAGTCCTAGGACCTGCAAAAAAAGACCTGCTTAGGGCCTGGGCTTATTGCCCTTGACAGGCAGGCCCTGGCTCTGGGGTTTGTTGGACACCCCCAGACTCAGCAGACAAGAAGTGACCCCTTGGTCTCCAGGAGGAAGAAGAGGCAGCATTGAGGCCAAGAGGGGCAAGTGGGCTCCAGGGAGCCAAAAGGATGTATGTCCACTCATTGTGTCCTGTAATCCAAAGCACCAAAGGCATTCGTTCATCAAGTGCTGCACCTGGTCCTAAGGTTGGGGGTGGTGGTGAGGTGTGTGGGAGTGGTAAGGGTGGGATTCTCAGGTGCAAGGTGTCTATAGGTGCCATGGGGAAGTTTTCCTTTGGGGAAATAATTATTTGATTAACGGAGGTTTTGGGGACTACTCTCTGGGCTGCTGCTTTTGGTATAGTGATACTCGGTTATGATGATCAGGATGGGGGGAGTGGAAGTCCCTGCTACAGAGAGCACAGGGGAGTGGGACAGGTCTTCCCTCCTGTTCACGCTTCTGTTCCCTCTGCCCTAGTAACTGAGGATGTCAACACTGCCCAGAGATGCTCATCATTCCCTCACAACCTTGAGACCTTCCTGTGCCCTTTTACCATCTCTGTCCTCAACTGTCTTTGCATGGGAACTGGTTTTGAGCCTTTGGACATGAGCATCGTGAGCCCATTTGTGCACCTGAGCCTGGAGATGGCACATTTCCCAGGGACCCTCATTCTGCTATCCTGAAAGAGGACACAAATTGGAGCTGGACCTACCCCTGCCAGGTCTGGCCCTTCCTGAGCATGGGGACTGAGCCCAGGAAAAGGCCCTCCTAAGGAATCAGAATCTGCAGCACTTGGAGAAATGTCAGCTGACAACGAGAGCTGCATTGTTGGCCACCAACAGGAGCAGGCTGTGCTTTCTCAGTCACCAGCCATGACTCTCTCCATTGTTGCACTCAGTCCCAATCTCTGTGGCCTAGACACTCTCTTTCTCTTCCACCTCGCCCTTGCTGTATTCTCCTCTTCATCTACCTCTGCCTCCTGCTCCCTGTTTTCGTCATTTTGAATGAGGTCTCGAGTATTCTCTGCCTCCTCCAAAACTACCTTCTCCTCTCTGTGATCTGGGTGTTGATCTCAGAGCCGGTGCCCTGTGCCTGACCACGGGACATGTGGGTATCTTAGGCAGTCAATTTAGAACAAAGTAGGAACCGGGGATCTGGTGACAGAGTGCTGGCATTAGTGGCTCTGGACAGCAAGCACAAGTCAGACTTGAACAATGTGTGGGGGTGGCTTTTCTGAGCATCTGTGCACCTGTAGTCTATACTTAAAAACCTCTTTAGTGCTTCCTGAACTTCGGTCCCATACAGCAATTCAGTGCTGGATGAGTGTGGGATGTATGAAATGCTGTTGTTGCAATCAACAAAATTTCCTTAACTTCCCTGAACAGGGCATCCTAGATGCAGTTTGCAATCTTGTAGTCAGGTACCAGGGCCCTCGATCCCCTCTAGTTCTACACTCACTGCTTAACCCCTACTGCTTATCAACAAATGGGTTCATATAAAGAAGACTTCAAATCAATCATCCTTGAAGAATCTCAGGATACCTCCAGAACCTCAGGCGATCTGGAGTCTCACAGAAACTGGAATGCAGGCCTCTCCTCTGAGAGTTTTACTCTCAGAAGCAAACTCCCTAAACAAGTGTAGACACCAGCCTAGTCATCTTAGAACATGCCACTCCTCCTGCCATCCAGCCCCTCTCCACTCTGTGACACTCCCCACACCACAGAAAACCCTTGCCTCTCTACAACCACCCAAGAAGTGGAAAAGAGTGCTCGTTAATGCTTACATTAGATATCCAAACTTTGTTGACATCTGTGTATATGACAACACACACACACACACACACACACACGAGGGCATTCAGAAAGTTTTTGAAACTTTTTAAAAATAGTGAGTGTATTTGAATCCTTGAATCAAAATGAAATTTTCATTCCATTTTCCATCAACTTGTTGAAATACCCCTATGATTAGCAAAGGGCTCCTAAGCTTGCTGATGTCTACTTGCCCATCTACTTCAAGCAGAGAGCCAGGTTTTCTGTTTGAAACAGGACAGTGCAGACTAAAACCTATAACCCAGATTTGCAAGTTTCATTTGTTAATGGGATCATTTAGAAGACGTTTGAATCTAGCCCTCAATGTGAGGCATTACATCAGTATATGACTTTGCATCCGAAAAGTTAAATAATCTCAATGTGGAATTATGTTACTCTAATCATCTTTTTAAAAGGGTGAGGAAAATGGATAAGACCACATTCTTAAATTTTTCATCAAAACCAACTAAAACAAAATTGAAAGCTTATTGAAAATCACACAGTTCACCCACCTCAGATGTAACTGCATGTAACAATTTCTGTGCTGTTTTTAGCTCATGCAGCCAATATATTTATCCCCTCCCAAGTCAATCTCTGTAGTTTTAGACTAAGTCACAGTAGTGGAAAAGCAACAAATAACAAATACTAAACAACGGTATTCTCAGCACAAGACACATTTTCTATTATGATTCTCTTGACAATGATCCAGAAACAAGTTTTAGGTCAATGACTTGTAAATTTACAGTTGATTCCATTGAAATGAAATAGAAGATTTTAAAATAAAATAAGTAAATCACATTGTAACAGGTTGGATATCAAGCACAAATAATGAGATACAAAGAAATCAATGTTTCCCTGAGATAAGAAAGGGTGGGCAGTTTTCCACCACTCAATGGCAGTGGTAAAGACTTCCTCCTGACGGCTGTTCAGAGTTGAACAAACAGATGTTGAGTACTGTGCACCAGCCACTGATTTACACCCTTTGGATTAATTTATCTTTGTAACAAGCTATAACATTTATGTGATAATTTCATCCATTTGTTATTTTAAGTTTATCTGAGAGAAAGAGAGAGCAGACAGACATAGATCTCACTGATAGGTTCACGTCCCAAGTGCCTGCAATGTCCTGGTTGAATTTAGGAACTTGGAACGCAATCTAAGTTTCGAAACCACCAGGGCAGCAGGTAACCACTACTTAGATATTCACCCTGTGTACCGAGTCTGCCTCAACATGAAGCTGGAGTCAGGACTGGTGCTGGGAATTAAACCCAGGACACCACTGTTGCATGCAGGAGCCTTACCCACTTCACATCCACCCTGATCTCACCCACATTTAAACAAGAAACCACAGCTTATAGACAGTAGGAAATTTTCTCAAAGTCACAGACTCGGTGACTGGCAGGGCTAGATGAAAACTTGGGGTTCTGGCACAATTATCTAAGCTCTCTGCACTGTGCACACTGCTTCTATGTCCTCTTTAAGATCACTGGCATTTGCATCTGTTTGCTATGAGTTTTTTTTAAAACTTTTATTTAGTAAATATAATTTTCCAAAGTACAGTTTATGGATAACAATGGCTTTTTCCCTCCCATAACTTCCCTCCCACCTGTACCCCTCCCATCTCCTGCCCCCTCTCCCATTCCATTCACATCAAGATTCATTTTCAATTATCTTTATATACACAAGATCGATTTAGTATATATTAAGTAAAGATTTCATCAGTTTGCACCCACACAGAACATAAAGTGTAAAATACTGTTTGAGTACTAGTTATAGCATTAATGCACATTGGACAACACATTAAGGACAGAGATCCCACATAAGGAGCAAGTATACAGTGACTCCTATTGTTGACTAAACAATTTGACACTCTTGTTTATGGCGTCAGAAATCTCCCTAGGCTCTAGTCATGAGTTGCCAAGGCTATGGAAGCCTCTTGAGTTCGCTGACTTCGATCTTATTTAGACAAGGTCATAGTCAAAGTGGAAGTTCTCTCCTCCCTTCAGAGAAAGGTACCTCCTTCTTTGATGGCCCATTCTTTCTACTGGGATCTCACTTAGAGACCTTTCATTTAGGCCCTCTTTTTTTTTTCTGCCAGAGTGTCTTGGCTTTCCATGCCTAAAATTCTCTCATGGGCTCTTCAGCCAGATCCGAGTGTCTTAACGGCTGATTCTAAGGCCAGAGTGCTGTTTAGGACATCTGCCATTCTACGAGTCTGCTGTGTATCCCACTTCCCATGTTGGATTGTTCTCTCCCTTTTTGATTCTATCGGTTAGTATTTGCAGACACTAGTCTTATTTGTGTGATCTCTTTGACTCTTAGACCTATCAGTGTGCTCAATTGTGAACTGAAATTGATCACTTCGACTAGTGAGATGGCATTGGTACATGCAATCTTGATGGGATTGTACTGGAATCCCCTGGCACGTTTCTAACTCCACCATTTGGGGCAAGTTCGATTAGCATGTCCCAAATTGTGCATCTCCTCCCTCTCTTATTTCCACTCTTATATTTAACAGAGATCACTTTTCAGTTAAATTTAAACACCTAAGAATAATTGTGTGTTAATTACAGAGTTCAACCGGTAGTATTAACTAGAACAAAAACAATACTAAAAGGGATAAAGTATTAAATTGTACATCAACAGTCAGGACAAGAGCTGATCAAGTCACTGTTTCTCATAGTGTTCCTTGCACTTCACCAGGTTGCCTTTTTGATGCTCGGTTAGTTGTCACTGATCAGGGAGAACATATGCTATTTGTCCCTCTGGGACTGACTTATTTCACTCAGCATGATATTTTCCAGATTCCTCCATTTTGTTGCAAATGACAGGATTTCATTGTTTTTGACTGCTGTATAGTATTCTATGGAGTACATATCCCAAACAGATGCACCTGCATCTGTTTGCTATGAGTTTTTTCATCCTTGTTTCAGGGACGTTTGTCTTTTTCTGGCTACGGATTGCACTTGGGTGCTTTGTTCAGGAAAATCTGCCAAACCCAACACCCCATAAATGTTGTACTTCTTTCCAGGAAGTCTGTAGCTGCAGCTTACACATTGAAGTCTCTGAACAATTTGAATTCTAATGTACACATGGTACAATGTAGGGTCAAAACTCACCTTTCTTGCATTTCTGATTGTTCCAATTCCTTTTGCCACGAAGCTGTACATTCTGTACCATGATGCCTTTTACCTTTGTCAAAAATCTGTTGTCCAATAAGTGTGGCCCCTGGAAGCATTTTATCTCATTTTACCATAAGGTAATGGTGGCCTGGGACTGTGAATTATCTCTTCAGGGGTCACACAGATACTAGGACTCCTCTGTGGCTGTGCACTCCTCACCCAGCATCTGGGCTCCCTTCCACTGTAGTTTGTGGGCTTCCTCCTCCTGCATCTTCTGAAGGTCACAAACCCCGATAGGGTGCTTTGGCACTGGTTACCACACATGAGTTTAGATAACACGGGCGTTCAGCTTGGGGCACTCACACCTGCCACTTGAACTAATTTTGCCTTTCATGGAAGGACAGGTGCTCCAGGGAGGCCTGGGTTTCAAGTACCAGCACTTGGCCAGTGATGTCCTCAAGATGGTGAACATGGTGAACCATGGGCACAGAAACTACATGTTGGCCTTGGCCAGGAAGCAGAACATGTCAGAGAGGGGGCTGAAGGCTGCCAGTAGAACAGGGGGCCTCTTCCATCTTCTTTCCACTGCCACAGATGGGAGTGCAGCCTCCATGGCTCAGGGCAGAACAGCAGGTTCTGTCTGGGAAGATCCTTCTCCTTGCCCCCTGGCGTCAGCTCCCAGTCAATGGAAATGCTTTCCAGGATGTTCAGTGGACTATGCCTGCCACAAAGGGGTTGGTAACGAGCCCTCTGGACACCTCCAGGCAGGGCTTTGGCAGTGCTTTTGTAGAAGCTGCCTTACGCAGCACAGTAAGGGTTTGCCCACACCGTCTAGCCTTGGAAGATGTTGGTGTGGGCATGCTCAGCTGGTTTTGTCTAGGAGACACAGGCCATACACACAGCTACCCTAGTAGAGCTCAACTGGGATATGAAGACATCCTCATTCTTAGGGTCCTGGAGAACCTCCCTGTGATTCAGGGCCCATCAGGGGATGCTGATGCCTAGCTTCTTCCCAGGGGTCTTCTGGATGTCTGGGCACTAGCAAGAGGCAGGCTCTGACTGCTCCATGCTGCACAGCCTTCCTGAACATTCTGTCTGTGTAGTGCGAAGATGGTGTCTCCAACCCACAGGTTCCCGGGGAGCACTTGGTGTTGACTGTGTGAGGCTACAAGACACCAACTAGATGGCTAGAATGATCATTACTCTCAATAATGACAGGCCACAGTGGGCCCAGATTTTAGCACACAGTTCTATGGTATGTCTGGCCACTGAAGGGCAGCAACAATTAAACAGGAGACAGCCCTGGTTACCAAGCTCCTTGGGGCAGCCTGGGTGTTGAGGGCAGTGGCAGCAATAGGAAACAGGGAAGAATGTGAAGGATGCTGGGGGACAGACCCACCCAGCCTCCCACTCCTGTACCAGTGTGATCGTGGGCGTGGTGGCAGTCAGCAGGGAGACAGCACGGATGTGCCTGCCCTCAATGATGACCGCCCAGTTGATGGAGCAGATCCAGTAGCTGACCTGCACAGGGCCCCCTGACTGAGAGAACAGGGCCCTCAGTGATGTGTGAGGTGAAGATATCCACGTAGCCTGCACATGAGAGTGTGGAGGCTTTCCTCAGCAATGCTGTTCTCACTGTGAACGGGGCAGGATGTGTGGCAAACCCAAAAAACCTTGGGCCCTCAGGAGCTGACTGGGGCAGGTCGGAGTCACCATGGAGCTCTAACCACCTGCAGCCCACTGAAGTTTGATGGTTCTGCACTTTGGCCTCCACCACGCATCCCCTCCACTGGTGTCTCACGGTTCGGCTCGCCTCTCAGAGAACCTCCCACCACTCCATTCACCCACTCAGAAGTCGGCCTGTGCCACTGGGCCTCCTCAGACATGGACTGGATGAAGATGCCTTCCTTACCTTCCTCTGTGGGGTGAGCCCTTTCCCCTGCAAAGCTGATGCCCAGGCTCCAAGTCTGCCTCAAGATGCTGAGTGTGAATGCCTCCAGCGAGCAGGTTCTCGCAGCAGGTTACTGATCTGCTGAAATGTTGAGCCTTGGAAGGTCCTGGGGTCCCTCAGTCTATACCTGTCTTGTGTGCCTGTTATCTCTCTCCCCCTCTCCCCCCTGCCCTCCAAGAAAATTGGGCCAGGCCAGATTAAACTGCCACTGCAGATGCCTACATCCCATACGTCCCATACATCCCATATTCGAGTGTCTGCCTGATCTGTGCTGCTTCTTTTTTTTTTTTTTTTTTTTTGGACAGGGTGACTTAGACAGTGAGAGAGACAGACAGAGAGAAAGGTCTTCCTTTTTCCGTTGGTTCACCTCCCTAATGGCCGCCACGGCTGGCGCGCTATGCCGATCCAAAGCCAGGAGTCAGGTGCTTCCTCCTGGTCTCCCATGCGGGTGCAGGGCCCAAGAACGAGGGACATTCTCCACTGTCATCCTGGGCCACAGCAGTGAGCTGGACTGGAAGAGGAGCAACCGGGACAGAATCCAGCGTCCCAACCATGACTAGAACCCGGGGTGCCGGCGCTGCAGCCGGAGGATTAGTGTAGTGAGCCGTGGTGCCGGCCTGATCTGTGCTTCTTATCCACCTTCCTGTTAATACTCCTGGGAGGCAGCAGACGATGGCTCAGTACTTGGGTCCCTGCCATCCATGTGGGTCCCAGAAGGAGCTCCACACTCAAGCATGGCCTAGACTTGGCGATCGTGGGAATTTGTGAGTAAACCAACGGATGGAAGAGATTCTCTCTCTCTCTCTCTCTCTCTCTCTCTCTCAGCCAAATCATAATAAATAATTATTAAAAATATCTAGAAATCAACAGCTAAAGATGCTTTACCAATTTTTAAGCATATGGACACTATACAACATGCTTGCAAAGCAACAGAGGAACATTGAAGAAATGAAACAAAAATGTTTTACCTTCTTCAAATGAAGGAAAATAGAAATGAAACAGAAACGAAACATACCAACACTTATTGCACTCAGCTGAAGCATTTTATATAGAGGTTCATAGCCTTAAGCACCACATAAAAAAACACATTTCAAATAATACCTTATATTGTATCACAAGGACTTTAAAATCAAGACCAAACCAAACCCAAAGTTAAGTAAAAGGAAAGAAGTAATAAAGATCAGAGCAGTATTAACCAGATGGACCCCCAGAGAAGAAAGCAATGAGAAAGTTGATTTATTTAAAAGATGATACTACTTTGCACTGACTAAGAAAAAAGAGAAGATTTAAATCGATAAAGTGGTGAGGAAAAGGATAATTACAAGTGACACCACAGAAGTACTCAAGAATCTAAGGGACCACCATGAGAAATTGTCAACAACTGGAAACCCCAGAGAAAATGATGACATTTCTAGACATGAATAACCTACCAAATTTGGATCCTGAACACATACAGAACTGGAATACAGAACGGAAGGGATGAGACTGAATCAGAAAAAAAAAAAAAAAAAAAAAAAAAAAAAAAAGATCTCCCCACAAAAGAAGTTCAAGACATAATGGCCGCACTGAAGTTTTCTACTGACCTGAAGAAATAGCAGCAAAAAGAGCTTGAACTTGACCAAGTGGGTGCCGGTGCCCAGTTTGGAGCACGTTCCAGAGATCTGCGGAACCAGGGGAAGCTGCCGCCCTAGGGGCTCCCAGGCTGGCCCCACGCGATAGTTCTACATAGACCCACCGCTGAGCTTTTTTCCTGCCAACCCGCACAGGAGAGACCTGGGTGTGGGCGGCCTGCAGCCTGAAAACCCTGATGTGCGCCAGGAGCCGGCTTTTAGACAATCTGTTAACTTCTACAGGGTGTGCTTTCCTTCCATAAACGTGGGTAAAACAGGGGGGGGGCATTAGGTGGCTAAGACGCCTGTGTCCCATATCAGTGTCTGAGATTTAATTCCCAGCTCCACTCTTGACTGCAGCAGACACAGGATACCCTGAGAATGGCTCAAGTACTTGATTACCTGCCGCCCACGTGGCAGAATTAGATCGAGTTCCCAGATCTTCATTTCAGCCAGGCCCAGAGCTGGGTATTGCAGGCATTTGGGAAGTGAACTTACTGACTGGATCCATCTGTCTTTCTGTTCTGTCCCTCAAGTAAAGCTTTTTTTTTTTTTTTTAAAAAAAATGGAATAAACAAATTATCTTTGAAATACCTAGGAGGTTTACATGTTAACTGAATGTACTTAAAGCAATGCCTGGTACACAGCAGGCAAGACAGGTTTGTTCAACACCCAGAACCCACCAGGAGGAAATCCTTTACCATTGCCCTCTCAGTGTTGGTAAATTGCCAACTGTCCTCCTCTCAGGGGAGAATATGTTTCCTTTTTTTTTTATTTTATTGAATATCTGACCTCCTCTAATCCACAGCTTAGTATATGTTTTTTAATCTTTTTTTTATTTTTTAAAAGCTTTGATTTAAAAATCATCATATACAAATTTAAGCAATTGACCTAAAATGTGCTTCTGGATCATTCCCACTGGGATAAACAGAAAAATGTGTCTAGAACTGAGAACACCATTATTTGGTATTTCTTGTTGAGGCTAAGTAACAGCGATGGGAAAGCAATAAACAGTACAGATATGGATAGTAATGGGGAAATATATCTCCTTTCATATTCGAAGAAAATACATTTGAGCTAATTTTTCAGAATGCAAATGAACACACACTGATACCTTGCTTCACATCTAGGGCTTCACATCTAGGGTTGTACATACCTTTAAGTAATTAGAATATTTTCCAGTGTTAGGAAATGCTGGTCCTTAAAGGAAGTTCTAAGAAAATTCAAAGGGAATTATAAAAAAGTTTTCAAAGTTTATGAAGCAGCTCTTAGAATTATATAACGAAATGAAAACAACACAAATAGACTGCAGAAGCAATGAACACTATAAATGTCTCTTCCAGTCAATGCATGCACATGAGTTATAAACACCTATCCTGAGGGCAAATGCTTGGTCGGTGGTTAAGCTGGGGCCACTCCAGCTTCCAGCTAGTGCACAACCTGAGAAGAAGCAGGTGACAGCCCAAGTGCATGGGTCCCTGACACACACATGGGAATTCAGCACTGAGTTCCTGGCTCCCAGCTTCAGTCTGGTCCAGCCAAGTAAAGGGATTGGAGCAGAGCCGGTCCATGGGTATTCTGTGTGTCCATGCATCTGCCTGCCTATCTCTGTCCCTCTACCTGCCAAAAATCAAAACTCTCCCAGAAAACAAAATCAAACAAACAAAAACTATACACGGAACTCAAAGTAAAAAACATACAATGGAAAATCTAATGTATTATGAATTGAATAAGAATACAGACAGAACAATAAATCTTTTGAGATGCAAGTAAATCTGTGCAGTGCAGGAGTAAGACAGGCCAAGACTTGACAATCAATGATCTCTGAATCTTTTATAAGTCAGGAAAAAAGAGTAATTAAGTAGATGAAGAATGGTGAAATAAAAACAGTCAGAATAAACAAAGAAAACAAAAATTTACTAAGTAAGAAAGGGAGAAAATGAAAGAGCAGCAACCATGGATGCAAATTATGGACTCGTCAGAGAGTGTCAAAGGCAGTGGGAAAGTGCTGACCTCTATCCTTCGAGGTTTTCTATGTTCAAAGGAATTCAGTACTAGTTAGAATTCCAGTTAGGTCTGGATCTGAGTTACTGGTGTAGAAACAACGTCAATTTCCAACTTTGACAAGGGACTATGATCATACACAAAACTGTCATGGACTTAAAATGGGTGGTGGTGACGCAAGAACTCATCAAAGACTATGTTGATGACTCTTGTGATTCATAAACTATTTCCGTGTACAAGTAATTGATTAAAATCACACTAGTAGAATGCGAGTGAATATTATGGACACATATCATGTAGGTAAGAAAGCTGGATCTTGGGGTCTGGCACTGTGTCTCCACAGGCTAAGCCTCCGGCAGTGGTGCCGGCGTCCCATATGTGTGCTGGTTCGTGTCCTGGATGCTCCTCTTCTGATCCAGGGGAAGACGAAATGAAATCAGCAGTGAGGCAGTAAAAACACAGAAATTTCTTCTTCTAAAATTTTAGGAAGATTCCTTTATGGTTTGCATGATTCAGCTCCTCAATGAGTACCAAGATGCCCATCAATATTGGGAAGGGCTACCTTACCTGCTTTACTGAATCCACCATATGAATCAGACATTGGCAAACAGACTTTGTAAAGAATATACACAGAAACCTCCGAATTGGGGCCCAGCATTGTAGCACACACATTAAACTCTTGCCTTTGATACCAGCATCTCTCACGGTTGCTGGTTCCAGTTTTAGCAGGTCCATGTGTGGTCCAGATCACTGGTCACTGATGCTATTCAGGGAATGAACGAGCAATGGAAATATCCTCTCAGGCAGGTGCTTGACGACCTCTCCTTCCACCTCTCTGCTCCCTCTCCTCACCCCTTCCCCATTCCCTCCTCCACACCCTCTCACTCCCCCTCTGCATGAAAACTGGGCCAGACATGGTGCTGCAGCAGGCTAAACTGTAATTGGGGATGCCTATGGCCCATATTTGAGTGGCTGCTTAATCTGTGCTTCAGATCCAGCCTCCTGCTAATACTCCTGAGAGTCAGCAGAGGATGGCTCAGTACTTGAGTTGCTGCCACCCATGTGGGTCCCAGTAGGAGCTGCTCAGTCCTGGCTTCAGTGTGGACTAGCCCTGGCTTTTGTGGGAATTTGGGAGTAAGGCAACAGATGGAAGACATTCTCTCTCTCTCTCTCTCTCTCTCTCTCTCTCTTACTCACTCTCTGTCTCTCTGTAATAATAATAATAAATAATTTTCTAAGAATATCTAGAAATCAACCACTAAAGAAACTTCAGAAACTTCATAGGTACATGCAGACTGAACAACATGGCTCCAAAGCAACAAAAGGACATTGAAGAAGTGAAACAAAATTGCCTTTACCTTCTTCAAATAAAAAAAAAAAAACCCACTAACACATACGGCACTCAGCCAGAGCATTATTGAGAGAGAAGTTTATAGCATTAAGCACCACATAAAATACACATTTCACTAGTCTTGTTTATGTGATCCCTTTGACTGTTAGACCTATAGTATGATCAGTTGTGAACTGAAATTGATCACTTGGACTAGTGAGATGGCATTGGTACATGCCACCTCGACGGGATTGAATTGGAATCCCCTGGCACATTTCTAACTCCACCATTTGGGGCAAGTCAGCTTGAGCATGTCCCAGATTGTATCTCCTCCCTCTCTTATTCCCACTCTTATATTTAACAGAGATCACTTTTCAGTTAAATTTAAACAACTAAGAATAATTGTGTGTTAATAACAGAGTTCAACCAATAGTATTAAGTAGAACAAACAAAAAAAAAAAGATAAAAACTTAATGTTGTATCTCAAGGACTTAAAGAGCAAGACCAAACCAAACCCAAAATAATGCAAAAGGAAGAAGTAATAAGATCAGAGAAATATTAACCAAATAGACACCAAAAAAGAAAACTGAAAAGATGAATAAAATAAAGAATTGATTTATTTTAAAACTGATAATAACTGCAGTAACAACAAAAAGAGAAGATTCATATCAATAAAGGTAGTGATGAAAAGGATTCATGACAAGTGGCACCCCAGAAATACAACAGATTATAAGGGACCACCATGAGAAACTAAAAGTTAATTGACAAACTGTTGAAATCTTTACCCAATATATACTAAACTGATCTTCTGTATATAAAGAGAATTGAAAATGAATCTTGATGTGATTGGAAGGGGAGAGGGAGCGGGAGAGGGGAGGGTTGTGGGTGGGAGGGAAGTTTTGGGAGGGGGGAAGCCATTGTAACCCATAAGCTGTACATTGGAAATTTATATTCATTAAATAAAAGTGTAATAAAAAAAGAAAAAAAAAGTTAATGGATGGAATGCCCACCGGAAATGAGTGCATATCTAAACATGTAAAACCCACTAAATTTCAGCCATGAGCACAGACAAATCAGAAGGGATGAGACTGAATCAGAAGGAAAAAGATCTTCCAACAACAGTATTTCAGGACATAATGGCTCCACAGAAGTTTTCTACAAACATTAAAGAAAAAAATAGCATCAATTCTCAAAATCTTCCCTGAACCCCCCACACTCCAAGCAGGAGCCCAACTAAGTGGCCAAAAAGCTATGCCTGGTGCTGTGCCAGCTGTTGGTGCTGTGGCTCTGGGCCGCAGGCAGCGTGGACAAAGGAGGACGCGGCACCTTCGCGCCCCACCCCAAGGCACTGGGCTCTCACAGATGCTGCTGACAGAGCAATGGGCTGATGGACAGCACAAGAACAGCATGCATATGACCAAGTGCATGCCGGTGCCCAGCTCAGAACAGATCTCAGAGATCCTGCGGCAAAGATCCAGGGTGAGAGGCCGCCACCAGGGCACTGGGCCAGAACTGCGCATGGTCTCCTGGCTGCCCGCCACTATACTGTATGTCCAGCTGCCGGCTGTGGGAGACAGTTGGCCACAGGACACCTGCAGCCCCAGAAGCCTACAATTCGCACTGGCAATAGGGGAGCCAGGAGCCTATGGCCTTGTTAGGGTGCTGGACGTGCAGCGGCACTGTTGGCCTGGGCCAGGCTAGGCAGGCAAAGATTTGCAAGTGGCTCAGGGAAGACTCCCTAGACAGCAGAGTAGCCTCAGGGCTCTGCGGTCACGCGGGACTGCAGCCCTGATATGAGTGGGGGTGCGAAGCAGGACAGGGTGTAACAGGGTCCACAGCCCCCACCTCCTTCAGGTTCCACTGCCAACCAAGCCATGGGGATCTGGGAGCTTGTGGGCAGCCGGCTGTGGAAGCAGCCTCCAGGAAGACCCCCTCCAGCCTTGCCTGTTATGCCAGGGTGTAGGATCCCTACGTAGGGGTTACCACATTGTTCTCTTTGTTGGAGACCCAGGCGCAGACTGGAGGGTGACATCAGACCAGCCAATGAGCACTGGCAGTTAGTTGTGGAGCAGGCAGTGGAGGGCAGTGGGCACTGCTTGGCCCAGCACACTAACACCGTCCCTCTAGCTGTCAACCTGGACACCTCACATTTCTCCTGCCTTAGATCTGGCACCAGCACCCTGCTGCCCGACCAGGTGCCAGCCAGATTCCAGAACTTGGAGTTGGGCCCCGAGCAAGGATGCTGGTCACGATAGGGGGTGGTGGGTCGTCCCTGGCCTCTAGTTCCTCAGAAACTGGAGCCACAGAAAAGCGTGGGCGGTCTGAATGATCAGATCACCTGTAGCACTCCAGCAGGCAGGCAGAGAACCAAGGGAATGCTCTGCCTCTCCCTCGTTCTGGGTGGGAGAGGCAGTGGCCCCAACAGGCTTGTCTTCCCTGGGCATTGATTGACCTGTGTGTCCCCTGCGTGGTCACAGGGTGGTTCAGGCATGTGTGTGTGTGGGGGTGTTTTCTCAAGCAGGAGTAGCACTGAGGGAGGAAGATGGCCTTGCTATACTGCTTTGTCCATGCCTTGTGGTGCGACCATTCCCCTGTATCCCAAGCTGCATGGGGGCAGCTGACAGGCAGCTGCTTTGCTGAGCATCTAGAAGCCAGCTGTGTGTCCAGGGACCAAGGCCTGTGTGAAGGCAGCAGGCCTGGAACTGAAAGGTGCTTGGCCAGAGGCCACGGCCACAATGCCTGGTGGTGGGGCCAGGCAGAGCATGGATGGACCTGTGACCTCCATCTTGGTTGGATGGGTCATGGCTCCGCCACTGGACTCCAACGCCTTCGCCTATGTTCAGTGGGTGCCGAGGGAAGGGGACTCAGATCCAGGACAGACTGGCAGATTTCGTGCACAACATCTCAGCCTGCTGCATTCCTCTGGGCATGCACCCCACTCTCCACCTGGGCTCCCCTGAGCTTCCCCCTTTTGTAGAGGAGGGTGGGGGTTACCTTGGCCTGAGACTCCATGCCCAACTAATTCTGCACAGACCCAATGTCAGCCCTTTGCCTGGCACCTCCATGCTGTCCACTGAGCTTCAGTCTTCCAGCCCCTGAGTGGTTTGGGGATGATGGGCACAGCCTAGCGGTTCAGGATCCCAGTGTGTTCTCCCTTGGCCCAGGCGGCCCACGAGGTGTCCTGGAAGCAGACATTCTCAACCCACCTGCTGCCAGCTGCAGTCTCCTCCCTGAGTGCAGCCCCATTGTTTGCTGCCCCTGCCTCCCAGCCGTATGCTGGGCCTCTGGCTCCAGGTTCCAGGAGGGGAGGAAGAGATTGTGGGATGTGAAGGGCAGGGCCTGACCAGAGGTAGCAGGGCTGGGATTCCAACCCAGGTTTCTCCAACTGTGCCTCCCAAGGCAGAGACCCTGAAAGGCTGGAGGAGGGGCGGTTGGACCAGACATATCGGGGGCCCCAGTGCTATGGGTGTGATCTGATGCCACTTCCTTCCCAGACTTTGCAGGTGCCCGGTAACAGGGACCAGGGCCATTGGTTCCTTGGTCACTGCTGGGACTGCAGAGCCTCCCAGGGGCTGTCTCCCCTGCTGCATTTCAGAAACAGTGAGGGATGGAAGGTGGGAGAGAGGGAGGGAAAGTAGGAGGAGGAGGGGGATAGATGTTGAGGAAATGAATCAGAGGGAGGGAGGAGAAGTGAGTGAGTGAACGATGGAAGATGTGAGTGAAGGAGATGAAGAGATTGAAGAAATGAATGAGTAATGGAGAGGGTAGGAGGCAGAGAATGAGTGAGGGATGGAGGGTGGGAGAGAGGGAGGAAAGAAGGAGGTGGAGGGGGGGGATAGATGTTGAGGAAAGGAATCAGAGGGAGGGAGAGGAAGTGCGTGAGTGAACGATGGAAGATGTGAGTGAAGGAGATGAAGAGATTGAAGAAATGAATGAGTAATGGAGAGGATAGGAGGGAGAGAATGAGTGAGCGATGGAGCGAGGAAGTGAGTGAATGAATGAATGATGGAGTTAATGTGTGAAGTACAGAGTAGGAAGTGAGGGAGGGAAGCAGTGAATGTCCCGCTGATGGGTCTTGGCATCCAGGGGGGCCTGGAATTACTGCCTCTAAGTCCAGCCCTGAGGCCTCCTTGGGTCTCCATGTGATGCCTGGCTGAGTGGCAGTGTCCGCTCACCCACACTCTCTCCTGAGACCCCTCAGCCATTCTGAGGAGGGGGCGTACCTGCCCTGACATTTTGGGCTCTAGCCTGTGACCTGGAAGCCACCTGCAGTTCTGGCTATGGGACCCAGGGCTCCCTTCCCGCTAGACCGTGAGCCTGGGGGTTTCTGATCCTGCCCTAGTCTTGGTGAGTCCCTGCCTGGCCTCTGGGACCCAGTGCCCACTCCTGCAGGACGAACTGCCTCCAGCCTGCACATGGGTTGCAGCAAAGTGAATGACCCTCCCCCAGCCCTTTAGACCACCTCCCTATTACAAGTTAAGAAACGGAGGCACAAGAGGGCCCATCCAGTCACTCCCCAGAGCACCCACCCTCACAGCATAGGAGAGTGAGGAGGAATTTTGAGAAGTGTACACCCAGGGTGGCAGTCAGGGTGGGCTTCCAGCAAGAGGCAGCACCAGGCTGCAACATAGCATAGGAGAAGGGGGAGGGGTCTGAGATTAGGGTGGAAGGGAGCATTACACATGGCAAGGACATGGTAGATAAAGCCCCTGCTAACACCCTCACCAGGCTTGTTCTGAGCAGCCACAGATTGGGAGGAAGTGCAGCTGGGGTGGGGCTGACTTGGCTCCCCCAGGAGATCCACTGTCCCAGCAAAGAGCTGAGGCTGGGCCACAGCCCCCATGGGGTGGATGCTGCCCTGTCACCTACCCCACTGATCCCCAGTGATCCTGGCTGCCACACCCAGGCTCCTCTGACAGCCCTTCTGACAGTCCCTGCGACTGCCTGTCAGGAGGGCTCAGCCAGCTAACTTGGTTTCTCTCTGCCTCTCCCTTTCTCTGGATTTCAGTGCTTGCGACAGCAAGGGCAAGCCTGATCACCGGCCCTGGCCTCAGTGTGGTCACCCACTATGTCCTCCTGGGCTGAGGCCCCGGCTACTGCCACCCATACGGGATGCCGGCACTGTAGGTGGAGGACTAACCCACTGCGCCACAGCGCCAGCCCCCATGAGAAAACTTGTTGAAGACACATTATATGCATGGATGGTGACAGTCTTTGGAAATAAGAACATTATAATACTATTTCCTGTGAAGTGTTTGAAGCTCTCTACTACAGACAACCGAAAACTACCTGCACAGACATAATCACACAGTGCCATGTATTCATACAGATATAACTCCTCCCTCTTCCAGAAGACAAACTCCATACCCCAACTGCACATATTCTGCTCCTACACCTGTTCACAGATCTGCTCTCTCACTGAAATATATAATCACAATCCCTGATCATCGCCAAAGCAACTCCACACCTAACCATACAGCGTGCTCTCACACACACGCACACTCACACACACACTCACAAACTGCACACCTAACCATACAGCATGCTCTCACACACACGCACACTCACACACACACACTCACACTGCACACCTAACCATACAGTGTGCTCTCACACACACGCACACTCACACACACACACTCACAAACTGCACACCTAACCATACAGCGTGCTCTCACACACATGCACACTCACACACACACTCACAAACTGCACACCTAACCATACAGCGTGCTCTCACACACACACACACTCACAAACTGCACACCTAACCATACAGCGTGCTCTCACACACATGCACACTCACACACGCACACTCACAAACTGCACACCTAACCATACAGCGTGCTCTCACACACACGCACACTCACACACACACTCACAAACTGCACACCTAACCATACAGCGTGCTCTCACACACATGCACACTCACACACTCACAAACTGCACACCTAACCATACAGCGTGCTCTCACACACACGCACACTCACACACACACACTCACAAACTGCACACCTAACCATACAGTGTGCTCTCACACACACGCACACTCACACACACACACTCACAAACTGCACACCTAACCATACAGCGTGCTCTCACACACATGCACACTCACACAGTCACAAACTGCACACCTAACCATACAGCGTGCTCTCACACACACGCACACTCACACACACACACTCACAAACTGCACACCTAACCATACAGCGTGCTCTCACACACATGCACACTCACACACTCACAAACTGCACACCTAACCATACAGCGTGCTCTTACGCACACACACACTCTCTCTCTCACACACACACACAAACTGCAGCACTTATGGGGAAACACAGGATGTTGCAGGAACTGTGGTAATATGGCAGGGTTCTTCCTCTCGAGGAAGAAGAAAACAAGTTAAAGGCAAAAACGGTAGAGTCCTTCAAACTGAGCTTTCCAGAAACAGCCGAGTGCAAGGGAGCTTCCTGAGAAATACAATGACATTACATCGACTGTGATGAGGCAGCAAAGTCAACTGCAGCTATTTGGGGCTATGCAGTTGTAACTTTGCATGGTGACTGTGTTAGCAGTGTTGTAGCTCTAATATATCCAATCAAAATTAACTTACTTGTGCTAGGGTATACAAGACAATGCAACGCACTGTTCAGGGCCCAGAAATGGGAGACAAGGTGTACTCTGGGCCTGTACTAAAGATTAAAAGCTGTTTTCCAGTGGAGAGCCTTGGTGTCCCACATCTCTGGCTGAGATTCCAGCAACAGGGAAACACCCAATTTACTAACGCCTAATTCCTAAATCCTTGAGTATACATGCACTGTATCTCATACCACTCCAATATACTTAAAGATAGACTCAAAGAGAAATCACCTGCCTTTAATAAGAAATACTCACACAGACACCAGACCCCCCAAACATATATGTACACACAGCAAATTCTCTCCAACCAATTAAATATGCATCAAGCCCTAAACTATGACTATATTTACACACACTGCTAAGGGCCAACACCAAGGTGCAGCCGCAGCTTGCTACATCACATCCTCAATGAAAGGGCCAGTTTGCACCCAGCCACTCTGCTTCCAACCTAGCTCCCTGCTAATGCTCCTGGAAAGGTAGTGGAAGGTGGCTTTCATGCACATGGGAGAACAGCAGTTTCTGGCCCCAGCTTTCAGTGTGCCCTAGACAGACCTGTACTGCCCCTCAGGAGTGAACCAACAGATAGCAGGTTGTGCTCCTGCACTGAATTCATGTAAATATGTTTTTAAACAACCTCAGGAATCACAGAAATCCCGGATGAAAACACACACCAAAACTCTCACATGCCCTGAATTCCTGCAATCACCCAAACAACCACAAATACACCATCATATTTTCAGACATACAGACAACCTCCCATTCTCATATGCACAAAATATCACCAGGTGAATTTCCACAGATCCTCAAATACACAGGTTGACGCCCCAAAAAGCATGTGCCCACGTGCGCGTGCACACACACGCACACACACACACGTGCAGTAAGTGGCACTGATGTAATTGAGTAGCACGTCACTGGCAGACATAACACACACGGTATTCTACGTTATTCACATCATGGAGACAACCGGTTCTCTCTGCTTTTACTGATTCTGTGAAAACCTTGCACCCACTGCCAGCCTACTCTGACAACTCTATCACCATCTGACATCAGCCTAGGGACAAAGGCTTAGTATTAAAGTAAGCCGAGCTGGTCTCAAAACGGCAAGGACTGTAACGACAGCTTGTGTCCACGCCTCCGCTCATGAGATTGCTAAGGCCAACAGGATGCACCAGAGAGCCGCCCTCAGTCAACCACGCGAGCTGTCACGAGCTGTGTCCCTGCTTTACCGGGTCAGGGCCCTCAACTTCCGAGTGGACCCCAGCCTGCGCCTTACTGAGAGTGTACGGGTCACCGACAGGACCCACTGTGGGTCCCCCACGGTATTACCGTTCCCCCACTTCACCTCCAGGGGTCCCCCAGGACAGGAGGCGCTATGGCCGCGCTGCGGGCCAGACCCGGATGTACACGCTCACGCTGGACCAGCCGTCCACGGAGGGCGCTCAGCCGAACAGGGCAGCGTCCGCCTGACGGGCCAAGGAAGGGACTCGACTCCTGCGAGGGAACTGAGTGTGGTAACAGCTAAGGACGTGCGGGTCTCGGGATCCATTACCTTCCTCTAGGGCACGGACGAGCGATGCTGCTCCCGCTGCACTGGCGGTCGGACAGCCGCTCTCCTCTCGCCGCCCTGGCGCGTGTGCGCTTCCTGGCCTCGGCCGCCCAAAAGGGACGCTGGGAGACGTTGAACGGAGACCAGTGCAGGCCAAGACCCGGCCCCGCCCCTGACCGTGAGCATGCGCACTGGCAGGGACTCCTTATGGCCCCACATCAAGGGAGTTGGCCAAGATCCCGCGGGGTGAGGAAGCACCAGAGTCTCCCCAGCCAAGTGGACTCATCCATCGGAACCTCCGTGGCCAACTCTCTCCTAACCAGCGAATGGGAAACGACTTTTTAAAAAGAGTTATTTGAGAGTCAGAGTTACACACACACACACACACACACGAGAGAGAGAAAGAGAGAGAGAGAGAGAGAGAGAGAGAGTCTTCCGGCTGCTGGTTCAATCCCCAGATGGCCACAAGGGATGGAGCTGTGCTGATCTGAAACCAGGAGCCAGGAGCTTCTTCCAGGTCTCCCACGCGGGTTGAGAGGCACAATGGCCTGGGCCATGTTCTACTGCTTTCCCAGGCCATAGCAGAGAGCTGGATCGGAAGTGGAGCAGCCTGGTTGAACCAGTGCCCATATGGGATGCAGGCGCTGCAGCCAGCAGCTTTACACATTGTGCCACAGCACCAACCCCATCACATAAGTGTGCTGTTTTTGTTTGTTTGTTTAATTTGACAGTAGAGTTAGAGACAGTGAGAGAGAAAGGTCTTCCTTCTGTTGGGTACTCCCCAGATGGTTGCTACGGCTGGCGTGGTGCTGATCCGAAGGTGGAGCCAGGCACTTTTTCCTGGTCTCCCATGCGGGTGCAGGGGCCCAAGCACTTGGGCCATCCTCCACTGCCCTCCCGGGCCACAGCAGAGAGCTGGACTGGAAGAGGAGCAACCAGGACTAGAACCCAGCGCCCATATGGGATGCCGGCGCCGCAGGTGGAGGATTAACCAAGTGAGCCATAGAGCTGCCCATAAGATTTTCAAAGGTGCACACTTGCCATCCATGCATGTGCAGCCTTGCTGAAACACTCATAACAGCAGTGCACCCGAAAGCCAAATCTCTCAAAGTTATTAGTTTGTTGTCCTGGAATTACTAATAAATTATTTCTTTTTTAGAAAAATTTTATTTATTAAATCTAAATTTTGGAAGTACAACGTTTGGATTATTGCGGCTTTTCCCCTATAACCTCCCTTCCACTTGCAAACATCCCATCTCCCACTCCATCTTCATTCCCATTTTTCATTAAGATTCATTTTTACTTATTTTTATATACAGAAGACCAACTCTATTCTGATTAAAGATTTCAACAATTTGCAGACACACAGACACACAAAGTATCAGTACTGTTTGGATAGTATTTTTCCCATTAATTTGCATAGTACAACACATTAAGGACAGAGGTCCTACATGGAGAAAAGGTGCACAGTGACTCCCGTTGTTGATTTAACAATTGAAACTCTTATTTATGATGTCAGTGATCCCCTGAGGCTTTTGTCATGAGCTTCCAGCCTATGGAAGCCTCTTGAGCTCACAAACTCTGACCTTACTTAGACAAGGCCATAATCAAAGTGGAAGCTCTCTCCTCCCTTCAGAGAAAGGTACCTCCTTCTTTGAGCGTGTTCTTTCCACTGGGATCTCAGTCACAGAGATCTTTAATTTAGATCATTTTTTTTTCTGTGCCAGTCATTGTGCTTGAATGTTTTTTTTTTTTTTTTACTTATTTGACAGGTAGAATTAGACAGTGAGAGAGAGAGACGGAGAGAAAGGTCTTCCTTCTGTTGGTTCACCCCCCCAAATGGCCGCTATGGCTGGTGCTGTGCCGATCCGAAGCCAGGAGCCAGGTGCTTCCTCCTGGTCTCCCACACGGGTGCAGGCGCCCAAGCACTTGGGCCATCCTCCACTGCCTTCCCAGGCCAGAGCAGAAAGCTGGACTGGAAGAGGAGCAGCCGCCAGGACTAGAACCTGGTGCCCATATGGGATGCCGGTGCTGCAGTCAGAGGATTAGCCAAGTGAGCCACGGCGTCAGCCCAATTTAGATCATTTTTTCCAGTGTCTTGGCTTTCCGTGCCTGAAAAACTCTCATGGGCTTTTTAGCCAAATCCGAATGCCTTAAGGGCTGACTCTGAGGCCAGAGTGATGTTTAGGGCATGTGCCATTCTATGGGTCTGATGTGTATCCTGCTTCCCATGTTGGATCCTTCTCTCCTTTTTAATTCTATCAACTATTATTAGCAACATTGGTCTTATTTATGTGATTCTTTGACACTTATTCTATCTTTATGATCAATTATGAACTTAAATTGATCACTTTAACTAGTAAGATTGCATTGGAACCTGCCAACTTAATGGGATTTGGAGTCCCCATGGCACATTTCTAGCTTTATCCTTAGGGGTAAGTCCGAGTGAACATGTGCCAAACTCTACATCCCCTCTCTCTCTCTTATTCCCACTCTTAATTTTAACAGGGAACAATTTTGTCCTGAGATTTTTAATAGTCTGGTTCCAAGTTATGTTTCTGCACTCTTTGGCTGTAGTTATCACTAGTTTTCTTAAGATTTACTGAGAGAGAGAATACCTCCCATCAGCTACTTGGTCAGGCTTGGCACTAGCTTGTAATACAGCTGTAATTTTAAACCATTGGATGTTGGGTCGTTTATTGAACTAAAGAAAGAACCAATAATGTTTTCTCCATACTTTATTTTTCCTACCTATGTTTTTTTTTAACAAGTGACAGTGTAATAAGAGAAATACAAAAAGTTTATTAATAGGCCAACCTGACATACATGGAAGAATTACATAGAAATGAGTATTGTCAAAGAAGTGACACAGACTTTACCATTACATATCATATTAAGCTGAAAGAAAGACGAAACTGTGTGAAGAGGAATGTTTTGGGGAGAAGAGCAGGAAAGGCAGAATAAAGAGAGTAAGGTTTGTGAAGTAAGGATGGAGATACTACCACCAGTGGAACTTTCTTCACAGATGTCAATTTCTCTTACAAAAGTGTCACTTCATTGATTTCCAAGCTTCTCCTTTGCCTACAGTCTTTCAAAAATCATCCTCAAGTTAGTAGACACATTTTATGGTGGCCTATGCTGGCCAACTACTTCGCAGAGAACTACAAAACTAAAACACCAGGGATGACGCAGGGTCTTTGAGGGAATCTGGAGTTCTCGTGTCATGCACTAGTTCACAAATCAAATGTCCAAAACCAGCAAGGTTGGGCCCGAACCAAGCCAGGTGCCCAGAACTCAGTCCAGGTCTTGCCTCTGCATGGCTGGGATCCAAGTATTGAGCCATCACCCACTGCCTCCCAGGGTGGAAATTAGCATAAGCTGGCTAAGAAGTAGGGGTGGCAGGACTTCAACCACACATTCCAATATGCGATGGGAGCATCGCAGGTGGCATCCTAAATACTGTGGCATGTGCTGTCCCCAAAATCATCATTCTTGCAGCAGTTCTATGTTAAGTACAACTGAAGAACTGGCATTTGGCATAGTGGAGAAGCTGCCTCTTGGGAGCCCACCTGCCATACAAGAGTTCCTGGGTTTGAGTTCCAGCTCCGTCCTTGATTCCAGCTTCCAGCTAACACATAACCTGGGAAACAACAGGTGATGTTTCATGTAGATGGATCCATACCTCCCATATGGAAATCCACAATGAGTTCATGGCCCCTAGTTTTCGCCTGGCCCAGCAGAGGCTGTTTTGGACATTCAAGGAACCTGTGGAATGGAGGTATCTCTCTCGGTCTCTTTGCCATTCAAATAAATAAAGTCGGTAAATGATTTAAAACAGTTGAAAAGCAAGTCCAAGAGACTTCCATATCTCTCTCTTCCCCACATCCCTATCCTTTCCGTCATAATAACTTTTTGCATTAGTTTAGCACTTTGGGTCCAATGGATGAGCCAATATCAATGTATTATCATTAACTAAAATCTTTAATGAAGATTAGGTATTCTGTTTGCGTTGTGCCTCTGTGGATATTGAGAAATTTAGAATGCCATGCATTCAGCAGTGCAGTATCATACAGAATAGTTTCACTGTCATAAAAGGTTCCTATTTTCCACCTGTTCAACCCTCTCTGCATCCCAGTACATCTCTTTATACATCATTGTATACAATTGATACGTTTTAGGGTCTTGAAATCTTTGCTCGAAGGTGAAAGTGGACTTTAGTTTTCCTTTCCCATATTCTGCATCAGAGCACTGTGAGGAATATAAGGTCTTCTGGTATTTTCCTGTTGTGAGGCTTCCTGATTGTGATGTGTTGTGGGTTTTTTTTTTTCCATTATGTGGCGTATGGATCTCTTGGATCTCAGGTTCTGTGTGATGTCATTGGTGAGAAAGCAATATATTAAGGGTTATTGCCTCCAATGAATTTGCTGTGTTTTGTTCAAGCACCAGTGGTGTATCCCATTAATGAAGTTAAGGCATTTCTTGACTGTCAAAATTGAAATTCCAAAGTAATGTAAAAGCAAGTTTATAGATAAAATTTTCTCAAAATAGGAACCGCCCAAGCTGCAAGCTGGAGCTGAACAGTGACCTGGCAATCTCCTGTTAGCAGAGGGATTTCTTGTTCCAAAACATCATTTTCCCAGGACTCAGCCTGCAAAAGTTCTGCCTCCCATATGCTTCTCTTTTTCACTGCTCCTTGACCAAGCCTGGGGCATAGTCTACTGTATTCTTAGGGTTCATCATTGCACTCTTTGATGATTTTCACTGGCAAATACACAGCATCTTTACTGTTCTTGCTTACTCCCCTTATTAGATTTTTGTCCTAGAATTACTAATGAATTAGTTTTCTGAAACATTTAATAGCTTGGTTCTCGGATATATTTTCTTAATCAATTGTAGTTATCACTTTTTTCATAATATTTATTTATGAGGGAGAGAGAGAGAGAGAAAGGAGAGAGAGAGAATGAATTAAAATCATCCATTTGCTACTTGGTCTGGTTATCCAGTCATACTTCTCTGAAATTATCCTGTGATTCACCATGACCAAGTGAAGAAACCTGCTAAGCCAACATTCACTCTCCTGAGGTGGTGTCTGATTTACAACAGATCTTCTTAAGAAAAAGTCTATGGATGAATTTCTCAATGCCTTGAATTTTGCTGACAGTTTCTATGAGCTACCCCTGCTGACCCAAGACTTGCCTTAATCCTACAGCATGAAAGGTTCAGTCCTCAAATGGAGGATGCTCACACCCCCACTCAGCTTTAATGAATTACAGGAGAATGACCTTCCTTCCCACCCCCTCAAGAATGATTACAATTTCTCAGGAAGGTTTTATAAGCAAGAGTAGATTTCCTCAGAGGGAGGCAAAGGAAGAGGAGCAGAGAGTCTTAGCAGTTCACTCATCAGAACTTGTGTTTCAGAGGAGTTCGAGGAAAGCTTATCTTACAATTTTGTACACAGGGATGGCCAGACCACCACTAACAAGGAAAGCTGCAAGAGTCAGAGTTTTGAACACATGATATATGAGGATGCATGTTGGTAGGACATGAAGGGACCCCTGCTCCCCATGACTTATATACTGGATGTTTACTGCAATCAGGAGGCACCCCCCCTTTTCCCCATATTCAACAACCTGGATACTCCCTAACCTTCCAGTAAGCCTCATGGCAAGTTGTTTCTCAAAGAGGCAGATTCCTTAGGAAATATAACAGCCCATTGTCTCTGTCCATTGAAAATAAAGCTACCCCTATAATCAACAACTGTTCCAGGTTGGTTATCTGGAAACACCCAAGTGAATAGATATATTGTGTATTAAACACACGACACACACAACATACACACATACACATAGAGCATACTGGTAAATACTTCATAAGATTCCCTCCATGGGGACACAGAGAAGCTTTGAATCACAGTGCTTAATTGGAGTAAATATCCAAATATGAGAAATTCAACAAACAGTACTGATGCTAATGAACACATAGCTGGCAAGAGAGCTGAACCAGGCTTCTCTGTGCCAAGTCAAATATACCTGCATTTAGTATCCCATCATGAATGTGTGCCCTTAACCCACTGTCCTCCCAGTAAGACTCTCAACTCACCTGAAATAAACCTCCACTGTTTTCATATGACTATGACATTCCTATATATATATATATATATATATATGCACACACACACACACATAAAGCGTACACTTGAATACAAACATGTGAAAAGGACACAATGACTATATACATTTCAATGACCAATTGAAAATTGAAAACAATGCACGCACAGACTCCCAAACAAAAGAAGCAGTTCATTTCAGTTACCACACACAAAGAAACGCACAGGTATTCCCTAGCTTTAACATGCACATTCTCCATCCTCCAAAAAACACTAATGCACAAATAAACCAAACCATTCTAGTTTCCACACACACAATGAATCTACCACATCTCCCAGAATATTAACTTCCTCCCATTCCATTAAGTAAAATACAGAATCACAAAAAACCTACGTTAATTAAATAAGAACACACCACAAATGCTGGGTGACACATCTTCAAACACTGCATTCCATACAAACACAAAGAAGACCTGTGAATATCTCTGGTACACAAATCCACAAATATCATGATTATATATCAACCACACATCTACCAGCAAAACACAAAACCCTTAATAATCTCAATATATGCTAATACATACTCATATTACACATAACATAGAAACACACACACACACACACTCTTCAGTATTCAAGAAGATACACAGGAATATTACAGTACTCTTTGGTAATGTGGCGGGGACCCATCCCCTCAAGGAAGAAAAAAAAAAAAACAGTTAAAGGCAAATACTGTGGAGTCATTCAACCAGGGACATGCCAGAAACAGTGGCGTTTCGGAAGGGAGCTTTCTGAGAAACACAATGGCAATTAGGTCGACTGTGGTGATGCAGCTACGTCAACTGCATCAACTCGGGGTTACGCAGCTCTGACCTGGTGCGATGGTTGTGTTAGTAGTGCTGTAGCTCTAAGATATCCAATCAAAAGTTGTATAACTGAACATGTGGTTACAAACATAGAGTTCTTTGTGCTAGGCTATATAAGACAATGCAATGCTTTGCTCAGGGCCCAGAATTGGGAGACAAACTCTGCTCTGGTCCTGCACCCGAGAACAAAAGCTCTTTGCCTGTGAAGAACCTTGGTGCCCCACATCTCTGGCTGAGAGTCCACCAACAGGAAAACACCAATTTACTAACACCTAATCCCTAATTCCTTGAGTATACATGCACTGTTTCCACGCCACTCAAAAACTCAAAAATACACTCACAAAGAAATAACCTTCTACCTTAATACCAAATACCCACACAGACACCACATCCCCCAAACATATATGTACACACATCATATTCTCAGCAACCAATTAAATACATATCAAGCACAAACTATGAATACACTACAACATATTTGCAAGGGCCGGCACCTGGTGCACCACAGCTCACTCCATCACATCCCTAATGGAAGGGCCGCTGTGCACCCCGTTATGGCCAGGGTGCGGGCCATCCCCAGATGCACAGGCTTGCGCTGGACCAGCTGGCCAAAGAGGACAGCATCTGCCTCACGGAAAAAAGGACCGAACCAGCCCCCCATTGGGAACAGCAGCTAAGTGAACTAAGAGAGCAGGACGGCGGGGTGTGGTGTCCATTACCTTAATCTAGGACAGGGATGCAAGACGCCGCTCCGGGAGCGCTGGCGGTCGGGCACCTGCTCTCCTCCAGCCATCACAGTAGGGCAGGACATAGATTGGGTGCACTTACAATCCTAATAAAATTACAAAGAATGGGGACTATTCATAGGCTTCTTGTAGTGTCCCAAACTAAGGAATTTCTAAAAAATAACATTAAAAATGTCCATTTCCATGGGGGGATTTCAAAGGGGCACAAGGACCAACTGGAAGGGCTTGCAATGGTCAAACCTGGAAGAATTTGAGCCACAAAATAAAATAGCACTAGATTAGAACCCAAAGAACAAAATAAGTGTCCATGAGTTCAAGCTGATGCAAATACATGGATGAATTAACAAATGAGGGAGAAGAGACAAACCTCCTGTGAAGAATTCAAAATAATTCATGTATGGGCTTGTGCTGTGGTGTAGAGGGCTAAGCCACTGCTTGCCATGCAAGCATCCTGTGTCAGAGGGCCAGTTTGAGCCCTGGCTACTCTGCTTTGAAAATGAACCAGGTACAGCTCCTGCCATTGCAGCCAACTGGGGAGTGAACCACTGGATGGAAGACCTCTCTCTCTCTCTCTGCCTCTCCCTCTCTTCTCTCTCTCTGTGTAACTCTGACTTTCAAATAAATAAATAAATCTTTAACATAAAATAAAATTGATTAATTAATTTAAGAGACATAGTGGTAGAAAATGCATGAGCAAGTGAGTTCCCACTTACTGCTCCACCCCACAAATGCCTGTAAGCCAGGAGCCCAAAACTCAATCCAGGTGTGTCATGTGTGTGACAGGGACCCAATTTCTGGAGCCATTACAGTTGCCCCTTGGGGTCTGCATTGGTAGGAAGGTGGCATCAGGAGCTGGAGTTGGGAATAGAACCCAGGCACTCCAATGTGGGACATAGATGTTTAACCAGTGTCAACCTCTGAATCAAATACCCACCTCCATGTCTTAGGTTTTATACCCTACGCAGTCTCTGTTACAATAATGGAACGCTACTCTTGTAGCATAGAAGCAGACATAGAGAATATGCCAATAAGCTTTATAATTTCATTTGATGACCTTTAAAAATTCCAAAACAACACCTACCTACCCACAGACCCTAAGGTTTACAGTGACAGATCTTTGCGCCTTTATGCTTTATAAAGGGTTAATACCATAAAAAAATAAAGAGAAGAAAGGAGGAAGAAAAGAAGCAGCCACATTGTGGCACATTGGGTTAAGCCACTGCCTGCAACAACCAGCATCCTGTTCGGGTGCTGGTCCAAGTTCTGGCTGCTTCACTTGCAATTCAGCTGCCTGAAAATGTGCCTGGGAAAGCAGTAAAAGATGGCCCAAGTACTTGGTTCCTTGTCATCCACATAGGAGACCCAGAAGAAGCTCATAGCTCCAGCTTTGGCTTGGCCCAACACCCACCCCTACCCCCACCCCCACCCCCACCCCAACCCCACAGTTATGGCCATCTGGGGAATGGATTAACAGATGGAAAATCTCTGTCTCTCCTCTCTCTGTAACTCTGCCTTTCAAATGAATAAAAAATCATTTTAAAAAGAGAAAGAAATGCCATTTTGACTTTTATTTCATTTTTTAAAAAAGATTTTATTTATTTATTTGACAGGTAGAGTTACAGACAGTGTGAGGGAGAGAGAGAGAGAGAGATAAGTCTTCCTTCCATTGGTTCACTCCACAAACAACCACCATGGCCAGCGCTATGCCAATCTGAAGCCAGAAG